>NC_054477.1:138951253-139576253 GCF_017639515.1 Carcharodon carcharias
GATGATATTATCTAAAGGAATGTGCTAATTAAAGGTAGATAATATCATCACCTTCAACACCTCTTTGTCCTTTTGTCTGTGACATCTTTTGGTTATCTCCAGCTATCATTAGCCTTCTATCCAGCTCTCTTGTCCCAACCCCCCCCCACCCCACCTTAAATCAACTTATATTTCACCCCTTTTCTATTTTTCCTTAGTTCTGTTGAAGAGTCATGCGGACTCGAAACGTTAACTGTTCTCCCTTCCACAGATGCGGCCAGACCTGCTGAGCTTTTCCAGGTATTTTTGTTTTTAAATCCAATTACCTTGTTCATATATTATTGTACCTTTGTGCAAACTGTAAAGCCTCAATCAGGCTTTAAAACTACCAGCAGATCAACATCAATATCAGGTTGATTGAATAGTCCTACAGAATCTGCAGAAAATGGCACTCATGCAAAGTAGATGGTTGGAGACCATGGGTAGAGATGGATAGAGGAGTTACACATATTTATGAGCACCACTTCCAACTGGGAATGAGTAACAGACCACATATCCTTGCCTTGAAATTGCGATTTGCAATATCAGTAAGGAACACATCAATGTATTCACATAAGGTGCTTGTCAGCTATTTTAATGCAGGCATTAATTTGTTTATTTTAACGCTTCCATTAGAAGAAGAGAGAGAGAGAGAGACATGGATTCATTAATTATTTCATTGTTAATATTGCACAATGCAATTTTAGGGCAGTGTTGTTCTTTTCTAGGCTGTATAAAGTGGGGCTGATTTATTTAGGGACAATTAATGTTGTACCATCATTATTTCATGATGGTACATCAAGAAATACAAAACAATTCCAACAACATAATTGTTATGTGCCATTAGCCTAATGAAAGCAAAACATGCTTCAATTATGTAATATTTCCATAATATCCTCAATGGACAAAGAAGGACATGGACACTTACAACATTTTGGATCAATTTGAAAGCCTGTCTTTTTGTACAATGTTAATCACCTCATGTATAATACTTTCATGAAAACAGGATGCAGGACAAAAACAGGATAAGCATATGTGCAAGAATCTACTAGAGATTTTTGTTCTATGACAAATAAAATAATCTGTGCAATTATTTCTCATAGCTTTCACAAGCTGGAGTTAAATGGATGTGGCCTTGTCATCACAAAATTTAACACAAAGAGTCAAAGGTGAGGCACATGGACCAAATCTCCAGTGACATTTGAACCCAAGCTAGTCAAACTCTGGTTGATGGTAATTTGGAAAAGTTGCAATATCATTACTGTCAGGTGACAAAAGCAAATGAGCTATTTGATGATCAGGAAATGACTGTTCACACCATCTCGACTTAACTGTTTAAAAAAATGGCTAACTCCTAATTGTCTATTAAAAATAAATCAAATCATTAAATGGGTTTACTTCCACATTAGAAAATGGATGCTAAACAACCATCAGGTGTGAATAAATTTATAGCACTCTTTTATCTGACTCTGAAACTGTCGGTTCAAGTCCCATATCAAGATGCAAAAATCAAAGCTAACATTCTAATGCAACAGTGAAGGAATGTTCCATTGATGAAGGTGCTACCTTTTGGATGAGATATTAAACCAAGGCCCTGTCTGCCCTCTCAGATGGATATATAAGAGTCCCTAGCAATTTATCTTTAGGCTCCTGGCCAATATTTATCCCTCAATCAACATCATTAACAAACAAATTATCTAGTCATTATCACGTTACTGATTGTGTGCAAATTGGTTGACGCCTTTCCTACATGACAACACTGACTATGCTTCAAAAGTACATCATTCTCTTTAAAGTGCTTTGGGGTACCTGGTGGTTGTGTAAAGGTGGTATGTAAATGCCAGTCTTTCTTTCTAATTGAGACAGAATCTTACAGTACCCAGCTTCACATTCCCTTTACCATTTAAGGAGCTAAGAAAGTGTTTGTTAACAGTTATATAATTTCCATCCAAGTCTGTTAAATCTTTGTCGCCAGTTTGTCAGATCCTAGCCGCTAATTTGTTGGATGCTGTTCACATGCTTGTTGTAAGGGGTGACCAATTTGAAACTAATGATAGGGTTGAGTGGCAGACACTTCATAGGTATAAACTCTGAAGAGGATTTTCCCTCGTCGGGCGGGCCCGGGAGCGGCCGTGCAATGGTCCGCGCCTGTGATAGGGCCCCGACTGCGATTTCACGCTGGCTGACTAACTAACGGCCAGCCAGCGTGAAATGTGCGCTGAGAGCCTTGGTGCTGCTGGGGTGGGGGTGGCAGGAATACAAGTGCTGAAGATTGCGCATATGGAGGGGTGCACTCATTAAGAGCTCCCTGAAGGCACATCACTGCCCCAGGGGACTGAAGGAGAGAAAAATTAAAAATAAAGATTGGAAAAATAAAGGAAACAGGTCCCCATGTGTGACTCTGTCACATGAACAGGGACACGTGAAAAACAGGTTTAAAATTTTTTTATTACTTTTTTTATTCACTGTTGGAATCCCACCCATCGATGATGTTTCTCAAAAAATGCAAAGGCCACCTGGTCTATTCGCCTGTCCACCAACCGTAAGGTTGGATGGGCAGCGAAAATCTCAAATTAATTGATTGGTTAATTGGCTTACTAGCCCTCTTAACTGTTGGCGGGCGAACTGCTGACTCTCACTCGTGCCCGCTAACTAAAATATTGCTCGCCTGACATCAGCGCTCGGACGTGTCAGGTAGGTGCCCGCAAGCCGAGCTGAAAATCCTGCCCTCTGTGTTTATTTACAAAGGTACTCAGCAGCAACTAAACATGTGCTAACACTTCAGACTCTATCTCTATACTACTGCTGCTACTAACTACTGACTACAGACTACTAACCAGAGGTAGCTCACGCTAGTCTGCTACTGGATACTAAAATCATGTGATCTCCCACTGTAACATTCTTCTTAAAGCTATAATACACATCAGATTATCACATCCCCCACCTTTACTCAGAAATATATTTTATATTTACATTTACAATCTTCTCAAAATAGCAAAGTATTTACACTGATAAGTAATATACACATTCAGTCTTTCTAGCGGTTTCCTTATGCGTGTAGAGAGTCTCAGCTCTACAACTTCAGATGCTTTAGTGGAACCTCCTTTCCTGGAGTTGTCTGAACATCATGTGCTTTGGTTGGCTTCTACAGCTCTTCATCCTCCACTCTTGAAGGAACAACAGATGTATCTGGACTGGTTTGAGTTCTCTCACTCTCAACAGGAAACGCTGACCCGGCCATGAATCCTGGTGGAATCATTTTCTCGTTTCCTTAGATGATCCACACATCTCCATATGACTCGGCTTTCCACCCCCACATGGTAAGATAGAGGTCCAATCACTGCACTTATTTCACCCGGTAACCACTTTGGTCCTTCTCCAAAGTTCTTCACGTATAACATTTCTCCCAGGGTAAATTTCCTCTTGCGACTATGCCAGTCATGTCTAGTTTTCTGACTTCCCTTACTCCTTTCCACTTTCCCCCCTAAATATGGCATAATTAAGCTCAATCTCATCCTAAGAGGGTGTTTCATCAATAATTCCGCAGGTGTGACACCTGTTGTTGTGTGAGGGGTGGTCCTATAATGGAAAAGAAAGCATGCTAGCTTGATTGTTAAGGAATCTCCAGTTAATTTCCTCATGCCAGCCTTGAACGTTTGAACCACCCTTTCGGCCAGTACATTTAAGAAAGGCTGGCACAGAGAAGTTTTCACATGAATGATACCGTTGAAGCTGATAAACCACTAAAACTCAACACTCGTAAATGCCATGCCATTATCAGAAATGACTAGTTCTGATAGTCTATTAATGAGAAAACTTTGATGTAACTTCTCAATTAAAATCCTGTCCACTGGCTGCCAGCGAATAAGCGCAATGATTGCCATTTATCTGCCTGCTCAGAAACATAGAAACATAGAAAATAGAAGCAGGAGTAGGTCATTCGGCCCTTCAAGCCTGCTTCACCATTCAATATGATCACAGCTGATCCTCTATCGCGACGCCATCCTCCTGCTCTTCCCCCATACCCCCTGATGCCTTTAGAGTCTAGAAATCTATCTATTTCCTTCTTAAATATATTCAGTGACTTGGCCTCCATAGCTTTCTATTGTAGAGAATTCCACATGTTCACCACCTTCTGAATGAAGAAGTTTCTCCTCATCTCAGTCCTTAATGGTCTACCCCATATCCTGAAACTGTGACAGCTTGTTCTAGACACCCCAGCCAGGGGAAACATCACCCTTGCATCCAATCTGTCCAGTCCTGTCAGAATTTTATACATTTCAATGCGATACCCTCTCATTTTTCTAAACTTCAGTGAATACAGGCCTAGTCGGCCCAATCTCTCCTCTTGTGACAATCCTGCCATCCCAGGAATCAGTCTGATGCACCTACGCTGCACTACCTCTATAGCAAATATATCCTTCCTTAGGTAAGGAGACCAAAATTGCACACAATACTCCAGGTGTGGTCTTACCAGGGCCTTGTATACTGCATTAAGATATCCTCAGATGTACCCAGGAGCAGACAGGAAATGGGCCATTGGCCATTGGCTGCAGGGGTGGGGACGGGCGCTGATGTAACCAAGGGTGTGGGCGAGTGCTTCGAGAGAGCTTCCTGAAGGTAGGCAGCTGCCCCAGGGAGCTGCAAATCTCCACAGACTTAAGGATATGACAAAAATGCTGCAAAATAAGTCCAAGCAGCACAACCAAGCATCTGAAAGCATAGCACATAAAAAACCAGTACCCAGATAGCTTTTTTTGTTTTATTTCCCCACGGAGATTTCATCCCACCCAGGATCAAGGTTTGAGCAAAAATGGGAATGTTGCCTGGGACAATGGCCAGTCCGCTAACCGTAAATGTGGACGGGCCACGCAATATGGCTGTTGACTGGATCATCAATGGGCTTAATTGCCCATTTAAATGTCAGCGGGCGCACTGTCAGCTGCTATGCCCGCTATGTGAAATATCCCATGAGTGCGTGATGGCATTGAGACGCTTGCCCAATGTCATACTGTGCTATTTCACATCTGTTCAGGTCCACTCATGGAATGTAAAATTTTGGCCTGAGTATTTCTGGGAACTTATTTGTGTCTTCATCCGTGAAGACAGCACTAAAGTAGCTGTTTAATTGCTGTTCTAGTAGCTAGCAGCTTGACCACTTGTGGATGGCATTGCAGCAGGTAGCTGTGTATAATAATGGGACAGTGTGGGATTCACTCCTCCTCCCATCCACCCTCAAACCACCCTTACAACTTTCAGTAGCCATATTCAAAAGTTATAAACTCTATAAGACATGAACATTCACATTCTTCATCTGCAATACAAAAAACAGCATCAAAATGTTTTGCCATCAGGATGCAAGGTAAACCATGTCTCCCTCCACTCTGCATAACTGCAGTTTAATGTGAACAGGCCTGATAAACAGACACTTCACATACTTGGATTTCTGTCAGTACATAACTCACAGTCCATAGCAACACCAACAACTTTTCAAATTAGCACTTTATTCCAGTCAGTATTTTAATTTCTATGTTTTGCTCCCCTTTGTCAAGGGGCACAGATAATATTGCTGAAATTAATTATCCATCAGGAAACCGGAATCCAAATAGAATATCCAAAAAGAAAATTGAATATCTTGACAAAATTTGGAAAATATAATTATATCAGCACAAAATATTTTCAAAGGCAAAAAAAAGGAAAAAAGCTCAGATTTATTTTCTAACGTATTATTATATACCAGTTCCACTAAGAAAGGGGAGTAATTTCCACATTTTGTTCAGTTTCAAATATCTTGATGTTGCCTTATTAGTAGCTAAATTCCTCATTTTTTTATAAGCTGACTTCACTTCCTGCTCCTGCACTGCTATCTCTAGTGTCCCCCAAGGATCTATACTTGGCCCTTCTTATTACTAATCCACATGTTCCTCTTTGGTGACATCATCCAAAGGTGGAGTAATGGATTTCACATGTATGCTGATGACACCCAGCTCTATCTCACCATTGTCTCTCTCAACTCCTCTACTGTTGCTAAATTGGCAGACAGCTTATCCAACATCCAAGGCTGAATGAGCAGAAATTTCCTCCAAATAAATTTTGAGAAGACTGAAGAAAGTGTTTTCGATCCCTGCTCTAAACTCTGTTCTCTCTCTACCGACTCCATCCCTCTTGATGACAACAGTTTAAAATTAAACCAGACTATCTGCAACCTTGGTGTCACATTTGATCCTGAGATGAGCTTCCAATATCACATTTGTGCCACCATTAAAACCAGCTCTGTGACAATGCCTGTCTTCACTCCTGTCTCAACTCATCTGCTGCTGAAACCCTTATTCATGCCTTTGTTACCTCGAAACTCAACTATTTTAATGCCCTCCTGGCTGATTTCCCACATTCTACCCTTCACAAACTTGAGGTGATCAAAAGCTCTGCTGCTCATGTCTTAACTTACAGAAAGTCTCATTTCCCTATCACTCTGTCTTTGTTGACGTTCATTGGCTCCTGGTCAAGCAGTGCCTAGATATTAAAATTCTCATCCTTGTTTTCAATCTCTCCAAGATCTCGCCCTTCTCTACCCCTATAATCTGCTCCAATCCCTTAACACTCCGAGATATCTGCTGTTCTCTAAGTCCGGCCTCTTGTGCAATTCAAATTTTAATTGTTCATGATTGGTGGCATGCCTTCAGCTGCCTCAGGCCCAAATTGTAGAATACCTCCCTACACTTCTCCGCCTCTCTAAGACACACCTTAAAACCCACCAGGTTTTTGGTCATCTTATCTAATATCTCCTTATATGGCTAGGTGACATTTTATTGCGCTGAAGGTGCTATATAAATATAAAGTGTTGTTATTGTTTATTTGTAAAGTAATCTCTTCTGAAATTTGTGGCTTGAGAATAAACTCCATATATATGTCTTGTAACTGCGGGTTAATACATATCTGTAGCTACATTTTCATAATTACAATGCCTGCACTGAAAATTTGATTTTTAAATAAATTGAAATTAAAGATCTTTGATATACACCCTTCCATTTTTGTACAATTCATTTTAATCATTTGCATCCATCAAATGCATTTTATTTTCTTTTGCCCCCTTCTCATATTAATACTTGTCATGAACAATTGTGCAATTAAATGAAGTGACCCCTGATCCATTTAATATAGAATTGGCCAATCATAGCAAATTAATTTCTATATGGAGAGCAATTATCTCTGACATGGTTAATTAAATCTAACAATTCTGATCCACGTTGAAGCTAGCAAACATAGCAAGCACTTTGCTATACAAGACTTTCTCTTTCAGGGTGGCAATAGGAATCTTGGTGGGTGTGATGGTCAGAGGAGGTGAGGGCCTTCAGTTATATGAAAATGCAAATCGATGAATTGAAATGCATGAATAACATGGAAAGGAGTGAATTCAGGTGTGACTATGGTGATCCATGGCTATGCTTTCTAATATCCAAACTACAAATAGAAGTGAATAATTGGTATGACGGAGAACAAAATACCATGCTCAGAGAAGTGAATTAAAAAGACTGCCCAATTAAGACCATAAGACGTAGGAGCAGAAGTAGGCCATTCAGCCATTCGACTCTGTTCCGTCATTCAGTGAGATCATGGCTGATCTGAGGATCCTCAATTCTACTTTCCTGCCTTTTCCCCATAGCCCATGATTCACTTACTGATTAAAAATCTATCTCAGCCTTGAATGTACTTAACAACCTAGCCTCCACAGCCCTCTACAGTAAAGAATTCCACAGATTCACTACCCTCTGAGAGAAGAAATTCCTCCTCACCTCTGTCTTAAATTTGGTGGCCCATACTCTGAAATTATGCTTTCTGGACCTAGACTCTCCCACAAGGGCAAGCAACCTCTCAGCATCTACCCTGTCAAGCACACTAAGAATCTTATATGTTTCAATAAGGTCTCCTCTCATTCTTCTAAATTCCAATGAGTACAAGCCCATAATATCTCTCCATAAGAAAACCCCTTCATACCCGGGATCAACCTAGTGAACCTTCTCTGGACTTCCTCCAAAGCCAGTATATCTTCCCTTAGATAAGGGGACCAAAACTGCTCAGAGTATTCCAGATGTGGTCTAATAAGCGCCTTGTATAGTTTTAGCAAGACTTCCCTGTTTTTATACTCCATTCCATTTGAAATAAAGGCCAACATTCCATTTCCTTTCCCTATTACCTGTTGAACTTATATGCTAGCTTTTTGTGATTCATGCACGAGGACCCCCAAATCCTTCTGTGCGGCAGCTTTCTGCAGTCTTTCTCCATTTAAATAATATTCAGCTCCTCTATTCTTCCTGCCAAACTGCATGACCTCACATTTTCCCAGGTTATATTAAATCTGCCAAGTTTTCGCCCACTCACTTAACCTCTCTATATCCCTCTGCTGAGTCTTTGTGTCATCCTCACCTCTTGCCTTCCCACTTATTTTTGCATCATCTGAAAACTTGGCAGCAATATATTCACTTCCCTCATCTAAGTCATTAATATATATTGTAAATAATTGTGGCCCCAGCACTGAACCCTGTAGCACTCCACTAGTTACAGGTCGCCATTTTGAAAATGACCCCTTATCCCAACTCGCTATCTTCTATTAGTTAGCCAACCCTCTATCCATACTAATATACTACCCCCAACACCTTATTAAGTAGCCTTATGTGTGGTACCTTATCAAATGCCTTTAGGAAATCCAAATTGATTACATCAACTGGTTCCCCTTTATCTATCCTGCTTGTTACTTCCTCAAAGAATTCTAATAAATTTGTCAGATATGATTTCCCCTTCATGAACCCATGCTGACTCTGCTTGATTAGATTATGTATTTCTAAATACACTGCTATTACATCCTTTATAATAGACTGTAACATTTTCCCAATGACAGATGTTAAGCTAAATGGCCTATAGTTACCTGTTTTTTGTCTCCCTCTCTTTTTGAATATGGCAGTTTCCCAATCCTCTGGGACTTTTCCAGAATCTAATGGTTCTTGGAAGATTACTACCAGTGCCTCCATTATCTCTAGAGCTACTTCCTTTAATATCCTAGGATGCAACCCATCAGGTCCAGGGGACTTATCGGCCTTTAACCACATTAGTTTCCCTGGTAAGTTTAGTGATAGGTATTGTATTTATTTCCTCTCCCCGCAACCCCCCCACCCCGCTTTTTCCCCGTTGATTATTTAGTATTTTTGGAAAGTTATTAGTGTCTTCTACCATGAATGCTGATGCAAAGTATTTATTCAACTCCTCTGCAATTTCCTTGTTCCCCATTATTATTTCCCCAGCCTCATTCTCTAAGGGGTCTATGTTCACTTTAGCCTTTCTCTTCCTTTTTATATATTTAAAGAAGCTCTTCCTGTCTGTTTTTATATCACTCGCTAATTTACACTCAAATTTTATTTTTCCCTCTTTATTATTTTTGGTCATCTTTTGTTGGTTTTTAAGACTTTCCCAATCCTCCGGCTTTCCACTAATCTTTAAAATTAAATCACCATACATGTAGTACAGATAATAGGTTACATGTACCTGCATAGGTAAATTTCAAAAAATAAATATGTCCCCATGAAGTCTGACTTAGCACCTTCAAAGAATGGCCCCATGGCCAGAACACCATATATCCCTGCCTTTATCATGAGATGTAGCTGGTTGTTGCCTCTTGAGTTCTGCACGAGCTGCTCCCACAAATCCATCTGCCAGCTGGCCAAAGCAAGCCTTCCCAATGAGCAGCTTTCTCTTCCCTTAACGTCCCATGTAGTATTTTTTTTGTTTTCCCGTAAAGGTTATCTTATCATATTCACCAGTTCTCTCCCAGAAGAGAAGCCATGCTCCTAATGATCAAATGTTCACTTTTGCTGTCCAATACCTAGACACATAATGGTGTGAGTCTGAATGTTCAACAAGGACTGTCACATGAACTGGGCACTGTAAGCCTCCAGCTTGAGCTGAAAACTGTTTTTTTAAACGTTTGTGTCTTTGTTAAATTACATGTAAAAGTTCAGCATGATTTATGCATGAAATGTTCAATGTTGAAAAATTCCAAACCTTTACAGTTATCATTGATGTCAGCCCCATCTTGTAATATAATCCAGGTTATATAAAAGAGGACAACATTTAAGGCACAGAGGGGCAAGGCATTGCTTTGGGTGGTTTAAAATTGAAACAAATTTCACACAAAACCAATCCCACTCAACTTCAGAACCTAAACTATAATCCCAACTGCTCAAAGCACATGAGCATGAATCCTGCTGGGTGCGGGGAATCATGGAATTACCTCGATTGTTGGATTCTGTGAACATCCAACCCATCTAACCCTCTGCTGGGTAACTACAACAGGCAAAACATGTCTAACTGACATGAATTAAAGCATTCCAAGGACCATGGCTATTCCTCTCACCTTTAGCCTGTTGTGCATCCACTCACAAAATGGCAGCATTCAGAAAAAATAAAGTATTGACTGAAATACTTCTCTAGTTGCATCTCCAGCTTATTATAATAGCAGGAATTCTCACATTGGTTTGAGACAAAAGCCATGAAATTTCACCTGCTCCAGAAAAAAACCCAAAGAGGATAACCAGCCATCTTCAGGCATTTACAACATTTCTCCATAGAACCCGTTGGCCTCCTAAAGATAACCCCTTTATAATTTCCCAGTGCAGACATATTTGTTCAATTTCAATCCATAATCGAAAGACTCTCGTTGAATTAAATATGCATATGAAACAAAATCTCTTTTTACAGCTTTTTCATAAATTGTTTAACGTAAGCTCAGAGCTATCAATGATTAGATAATTGCCAGACACATGCACCCAGAAATGCTGACTTTGTTATCAGGCTCACTATGCTCTATGTGATGTTTGAAATAAAACATTTGATAATAAAGCATACAGCATGAAATTGGGATGACTTGATAAAAGCTGGTAATAAAATGATATATTCACACGATCAAACACAAATTGAGTACTGTATTTTCCATCTCGATATATTCACAGCTTTAAGTCTTACCCTAAGTTTGCTTGGATTAATAAAACAATGCTGATTTTTTGGGTTCATTCAGTTTCAATGTAGAGAAACATTTTGACAGGTTGATCTTAGTTTATATTTGAAACCTTACTCCTCATCTTTAAAGTCATCCAATGCTTCAATATAGCTACCTACTCTACCATCCCCTACCCCACCCCCATCCAAGTCACACCATTGCTGGCAGAGCCTTTAGCCCTTACAGAATGTAGCAAAGGCTTACTAACCTGATTCCTGAATGAGAGGTTGTTCTATCAGGAGAGAGTAAGTAGACAAGGCCGATATGCTATAGAATTAAGAATTTGCCTCCATAGATCTTTCCCCTCTTCATCTCCTTCAAAAGCCTTCTCAGAAACCATCTTTCCATCCTAGCTTTTCATCATCCTTCATCATATCTTCTTACTTTGTGTCACCTGTCTGTGAAGTGCCATGTTTTTGAATCAATGTGCTATATAAATGTAAGTTATTGTTCATGCCGAAGCAACTGTGTGCAGTAATGGTCCTGTAAATAAAGATATTGATATTTTATTCATACAATATCACTATTTCAGACAGTGTCTTCTGAATTTATTATAACAAGTTGCTTGAGAACATCTTTCTTTCACTTGAAAATCATATATAAATGCTAAGGAGGGAATAGTCCGGTGGAAGATTTGCCCTGTGTAGTCTGTGGTGGAATCAAGAACATAAGTTATGACGAATGCATTGAAAATTTGATTGCATGTAGTGCAGAAAAAGGAAAAGCAAAATATGTTAAATGGTGAGATGCTAGAGAATATTGGTATTCAGAGTATGGATTTCCTTGTACATGAATTCTGAAAAGTTAACATGCAAGTACAGCAATCAATTAGCTAAGCAAATTACAAGTTAGCACACATGAAGGACTGTGTACAGTTTTGGTCTCCTGATAGGCTTACCTGAGATGGAGTGCATCAATAGCTTACTAGACTGATTCCTGGAATGAGGGGTTTGTCCTTTGCAGAAAGTTAGTCAAGTAGGCCTATATGCCATAGAATTTAGATGAATGAGAGTGATCACACTGAAACATGTAACATTTTTAAGATGGGTCAGATGAGAGGAGGATTTCCTTTGAGTGAAGAGTCCAGAACAAGGGTCCTTTGTTTCAGGATAAGCCTACAGCAGAAATTTCTTCACTCACTAGGCTGTGAATCTTTGAGTTCTCTATCACAGAGAGCTGTGACATTCAGTTATTCAGTCCATTCAAGTCCGAGTTAAAAAAACAGCCATGAGCTTATTTAATGATGGAGCAGCCTATTTGGACTGAATGGCCAATTAGTTTAGACAGACAGGAGTTTTTATTCAACTTACTTTTAAGATGTGGGTAATGCTGGCTGGTATCTATTGTCTGTCTTCTGCTGCTTTTGAGAATATGGTGAGTTTTCTTCTTTAACCATTCCATTTCATTGGGTAGTGAGCTCCTGGATCTTGGATCTTATGGGGAGAATTTTCTCCCCGTTGGGCACACTGGGCGGGAGCAGGTGACATGTAACTGATCAGCGCCCGTGATTGGCTGCGTGCCATTTTATGTTAGTGGGTCAATCAAGGCCCGCTCAGCATGATGCACACCCGGAGGTGCTGAGTGCACCCTGTGTGGGGAGGGGGAGGAGGGAGAGTCGGGGCCTACGCTCTTTCGCACACATGCACACGAAAGAGCGCAGAAATCTCCCTGAGGCAAGGAGCTGCCTCAAGGAGATTAGTTTGCTTATGAAAAATTGAAATAAAGAAAAAAAAAGTATTCAGACATGTCCCCTCATGTGACAGTGTCATGTGAGCTGGGATATGTCAATGAATTTTAATAAAATTTTTTATCACATTTATAAACCCTTCATGAAACATCAGCCCGCCTGTGGATGAGGTTCCATGAAAAATGCAAAGACCGCCTACGCTCTTCGCCTGCCCGCCAACCTTAAGGTTGAATGGGCAGCCCTTTTAATTATTTCAATTGCTATTTAAATGGCCTTAATAGACCTTTGACAGTTCGGTGGGCACGCAGCCGACTTCAGTGCCCGCCTGCTGAACTGAAGATTGGAATGACGCGTGGTGACATCAGGTCACATGCCTGACATCACTGCACATCATTTTACACGTCGGCAAGCAGGGCCCGCCCTCACACGCTGACCGGAAGATTCAGGCCTATGTGAATGAATGAATGAACAGCAATATATATCTAAATTAGGATGCTGTGTTACTTGTAGGAGAATTTGGAGGTAGTGGTGTTTCCATAGGAGTTCTTGTGGCACAATGGGTTGATCATCAACCTGTAAATCCTTTCAATATGCCTATGGCAAATGGTAAGAGTGAGAAAGTCTCCTGGTCAGCCATGCTTGATGTGGAGTCACACCCCTCAAGCTATAGCCTCTGGTGACAGGCTAATGGCCTGTTTCAGGAAAAAAAAATAGTCATGGAAACAGATGTAAACATGGTCCTTGTTTGCCTCATGCATCCCGATGCATGGGAAGAGAATTAAGAAGAAGAAAGTCTTCTCATGCACCTGTGGCCCTTTCACCCTGGATTGTGGAGATTGTTGAGCTACTGCCGGAAGAAACCTTGAGGTACAGCTTTGCATCCTGCACAGAATACACATTGTAGCCATGATTTGTTGATGGTAGAGGAAGTGAATATATAAGCCAGTGGATGCTGATGAGTGTTGAGAGCTGATGAACTTAAATCATATGCATAATTCTCATTTGACAAGTTCCTGAAGTCTTTGCTAAGGCTAAGAAATGTTAGAAAACTTATTCCTAGATAACTGTCTGTGCAGTATTCTTTTAAATTAAATTGCACATGCTGCCACTGAGTTAATTGTTCTGCAGTGTCTCCTCAATATTTGATCCATTATATCTTGTGGAACCTAATAATTGACAATCCATGCTTTCATTAAATCCCTGATTTCATTATTTATTTCTTGATATTGATTAGCAATTCAACAACTTGGTCAAAAGTAATATCATCAGATATTGTTCCATGAGCACTTTTAAAATAGCTTGCACCATATTAGGTAGATCATCAGTGATCTGTCAGTATTTCAATTATATTTTACAATATATACATATAATATGTATTAAAGGATCACTTTTCTCATAGTCAATTTAGTCCATTACAAATGCCCATTAAATTCACAAAGTATGAACCCGCTTTCCAAGATGTTGCATCACTAATACTATCATCAATCAAAGCTTTGCAACCTAACAACCTCCAGATTGTGAATATTTATATAACATCTTCTGGTTGGTTCTAGCTTCCTTACATAAATGTTAACATTTGGAGGCTACAATATATATTTCATTTTGTTTTTCAAATTCAGAATACTTGTTCAATTATTATTTTGTACCAGTTCATTTTTCATTGCTACCAGGTCAGTGTCAATGTTTCTATCCTGATGAATTTATAATCCAAACCCATTTTTAAAAAATTGACAGCCCAGTTAAAAGGTAGATTCAGCAACATTATGTTCTCACTTGGGAGCCTCAGATGGAAAGAGTATGAGTTGGAGATTTGGAGCTAGAATTTGTAACTTTATCTCTGACTTACACTCCCTTCATGAAAGACTGACCTTTGGGGGCTAGGGAATCACTGAATTTATTCTATACACTATTCATTAGTTTGCATTCATCTGTTGGTTAAATAATTTGAATTCCGATTTCTGAAGGATATCTTACTCCAGTAGAATAGTCAGTCAGCACTGACTGTTCCTGACCTTATCATACATTTTAACTCAGACTTTGGTACAGGTACGACGAGATAGTTGGGTAGGCACCAGGTACAACATTTTGATGCCAAGATATCCCGGCCAATATTGCTTTAACATATTTTCATTTATTGCAACAAGGTTCAGGCTATCAGCTGAATAATATAGTTCTGATTCTGATCCTTTTTGAGGGAGTGAAATGTCATCTAACAGTTTCATTAGCAATGACTGCCCACTGACTTTTACCTTTTTTTGATGTGGGCATCACTGGCTCTGCCAGCATTTATTACCCATCCCTAACTGTCCTTGTTCAGAGGGCAATAAGGGCTCAACCACATTGCTGTGATCTGGAATCACATGTACGCCAGACCGGATAAGGATTTCCGAAAGGATATGAGTGAACCAGATGTTTTTTTTAAAAAAACAACAATCAGTTCCTGGTCATCATTACATTTTTAATGAATTCAAATTCTGCCATCTGCTATGGTGGGATTTAAATGCATGTCCAGAGCCTGGGTGTCCAGGTTATTGGTCTAGTGACAATATCACTACACCACTGCCTTCCCTAGAAAGGAATGTAACAAGTTCAATGCTGTGAACGCTTGAATTATCCACTTATGACTTGAGCCTCTATTACAATGTCAAGCTCCTGGACTTCCCTACCTAATCAAATTCAGAGGTTCAAGAAGACCCACTGCCTTCTCAACGGCCTGAACAACATAATGAAAATATCTCCTTTCCTTCTTTATATTTGGCATGCTACCAGAATTTGAGGGGTTAACATTGCCATAATTCGGATGGGTTGTGTAATTTTCCCCTTAATTTCACTGAATTGAATGCAATACTTTCATCAACCAAATTTCATCTATTCCAATTCCTGCTATGAAAATGTATTCATTCTGGGAGATAATGTTAATTTTTAACAGCAAATGAAGTGGGTGACAGCAATTTGGCATTAGAAAAGAAAAGCTGTCAAAGTGTAAAACGGACTACTGTCTCACAATAGTAGGCCTTGAGCTCCCGAACTTGCCGCGTGCCTAGCCAATCTGTTCCAGAAGTGCTACACCATGGCATCTGACAGCTATGTGGAAAATTGTGGAGGCATGTCCTGTACATAAAAAGCGGAACAAATCCAACCCGCACAATTACCAGCCCATCAGTCTACTCTCGATCTTCAGTAAATGGAAGGGGTCATCAACAGTGCCATCAAGCGGCACTTGCTTAGCAATAACCTGCTCACTGATGCCCAGTCTGGGTTCCATTAGGGCCACTCAGCTCCTGACCTTATCACAATCTTGGATAAAACATGGGCAAAATAGCTGAAGTCACGAGGTGAGGTGAGAGTGACTGCCTTTGACGTCAAGTATGCATTTGACTAAGTGTGGCATCAAGGAGCCCTAGCAAAACTGGAGTCAATGGGAATCAGGGAGAAAACTCTCCGCTGGTTGGAGTCATACCTAGCACAAAGGAAGATGGTTATGGTTGTTGGAGTCAATCACCTCAGCTCCAGGACATCACTGCAGGAATTCCTCAGGGTAACATCCTAGAACTCCCTTCCTAACAGCACTGTACCTACATCACATGGACTGCAGCAATTCAAGAAGGCAGCTCACCAGCACCTTTTCAATGACAACTAGGGCTGGGCAATAAATGCTGGCCCAGCCAGCGAAGCCCACGTCCCGTGAATGAATAAAAAAAAACACCTGCTTTTCACTTGCCATTAAGAGGGAAAATTACCTCTCCTAGATTCATTTACTTTATAAAATAAGAAATATAGAGGCAGGTAACCAAAACAACCCAATCAAATTATTGAGGGAAATCATTTTGAACCTTGACCATTTCTCAGCTCCTAATGATAGCTGCTATTCACCCACAGAAAAATGGATACCTCTTCACTGTAACTGATTCAAAGTTTTGAGTGCTGAGACCTGCACATGTTTTTGGCTTTGTTGATGGCAGGAGATCTCAAGGTTGAAGCTCAAAGTCTGGTCATGTTAGAAGATGTTGCAATGGTAGAGCGGTTTTCATAAGATACTGCACTGCAGCAAAGATGCTGGCATCTACCTGGCATTATGGAAGATGGATCAGTTATGTTTTCTTCTGAGAAAGCAGGCTACTTTTAACCTAGTGAATTACCACTTTATCAACCTTCCTCCAATCATTAGCAATATGACGGAAGAAGTTATTAATACTGTCATTAAAGGACATCTACTCATCAAGTACCTTGTTCATCAATGCTCAGTTCAAGTTTGATCAGAAACATTCAGCTGCAGATCTCAATGTGGCCCTGAATTGGACATGAATGTGACAGTCACATTCCAGAGGCAATTTTGGAATAGCTGCCCTTGATATGAAGATTGCATTTAGTTGAGTAATTCCACCAAGATGCCCAAACAAAATTGAGGTCAACAAAGGTTATCACGAGTCATACCTAACATAAAATAATCATTTTGACAGAAATCAAGGCAGTCTCAGGGCCAACCCTGAGATATATATATTATACATATTTGCAAGCCTGACAAAGGGACCGGAGTAGTCATTCTTAAATAAGCACGATTATGTTAACAAAATGATTGCAATTCTTAATGACAATTCAAAATTCGTATCTGTTGGATATGCCACCAAGATGATCGCACAGCCTTGCTTGAACCAAGCTACAAAAACATTTGTTAGGCTTGTGTAAGAATAACAAGCTGTTTTGCAACATATTTGATCGGATTCATCCTCATGACTTACTACATCCATGCATGTATAGATGCCAAAGACTCACAAAAGTAATGCCCCCTAACGTCTTATTTTTCAATGACCAGGTCCACATACATGGTGAAGACTATACATGACTTGTATATTGATAGCAACACCTTGTCTATATGCTTGTCAATATTGTGAGCTTATTTACGAACGTACCACTGAAGGAAGGAAGCCATCAAGATTTCGAAACATCACTATATCACGGCAATGCAGACACGCAACCATTTTCTGAATCTGTATTCAATGAGCTTCTGAATTTAGCAACCCGCGCAGTCGAGTTCAGTTTTAATGATGCCACATATGCCCAAATAGATGAAGTAGCCAAGGGATCCCCTCTAGGTGCAGCACTTGCTAACATTTTTGACGGTTTCCATGATAAATGCGTTTTCGATGGAATAAACCCTAATCTCTATCCTATGCTTATTTCCGATATGTAGATGATACATTTGCAACCTTTTAATTTGCAGCTGCTTTAAATATTTCCTTACACATCTGAATATGCTCCAGACCAGGTTCAAATTCATTTCTGAAATGGAGCTGTTTAATGTGCAACCTTTCCTTGATGTACTAGCTGAGAAATCCAGAAATGGACTCTCTATTCTACTGTAAGGCTACCTACACCAGTCAATATACATGTTGGAATTCCATGCACGATAAGATTGGCCTTATCAGCAATCATATAAACAGGGCCCTCACCATTTGCTCACCTTGCAAGCGTGATGCAGAAACAGAGCACATCAAAGATACCCTGTGAGACAATGGCTACCCTGATCCCTGTGTATTGTTCAAACTCACAAATGGGCAAAAGACTGTCAGCTTCAGACCTGAAAAATGTCCAGTTTATCTCAAATTACCCTGTAAAGCAAAGAATCTCAAAAATTTGAACAGGTTAAGCAAGCTGTTTCAAGCAACTACTTTGCAGTGGCTGCGTGAGTGGTATCTTCCACTAACAGAGTGTTGCTGTCAGTCCAAAAAGATGTTCTGCTGACCACACAATTGAGCAACATCATGTATGAATTTCAGTGTCAGTATGATGCCAGATATGTAGGTCATACATTGCAGCAATTGATTGAATCAAACTGCATGTTCTTTCAGTTGTTCATAATAAAGAGTATAGCCCATACTCAACTAGCCTGCCTTTTCAAAGCCCAAAACCAAACATCTGCTGTTAGATGTGATTCCATTATCAGGCAGCATTTCCTGAACAATCTTGAGTGTGCTCATTGCTACACTGACAACCAATTTAAGATAATCGGTTAAGCTTATAATGCTTGCTAGAAGTGACAAATATTCATTCATAGAGACCCGTTCTCTGCAAACAAAAGGAATATGTTCAAGCCTCGTGCCTTTCATGAATTACCCGAGAGCTTGGGGAGCCTATAGTTTCCTGCTGCTTCCTCCATGGCAACACCTCAGCCAAGTAGTGTCAACTTGCTAACCAATCAGCAACTCTTTTCTGCTGTAGTGTAAATTGTTGTGACCAATTAAAATCTAGCACTCTTGCATTTGTCCTGATGATTGCAAGATGAAAAATAATCATCAACATTCTCTTTTCAGCAACATTAAAGATGGTTAGGGTGTGGGTGAATAATTAGCACAGGCCCTGATTGTTGCTGCTCGAATTCTTCAAGGCAACTTCCTCAGCCTAATCATCTTCACTTTCTTTGTCAATAGTCTTCCCTCCATTGTAAGTGTGGTTGCTTTCTAATGATTCCACAGTGTTCAAACCAATTCATAACTCCTCTGATAATAAAACAGCCCAAGGAAGCCTAAAGCAGTACTTAGACACCATCCATGCTTTAGCTGACATATATCACCATTCCTGCATATTTGCTGGAACCATTTCCATACCTCCCCCAATGCCTCCCACCCAGTCCCCCACCACCACCGCCACCACCTGCACCCCACCCACCCCACCCCTTTCCACAGTGTAACATTTCAAGCCAACTCCATGGAACAACTCTCAACCCCATTTTTCCCTACTGAGCAACATTTCCCCTTTCCTCACTGCATAGTGTTGCAGCTGATACCCCCCCCCACCCCAAGTAGCATTGCTATACTGGCCCCTCCCTACATAGGGATGATCCTGTCCTAAAACATAGGATAGAAACCCATTCCTACTGAACTGCATCTTGAAGCAGCTTTTCCTTCCAGTAAGCAAATTTTCTTCCTCATCTCCCCCAACACTGAGCAGCATCCTATCACCTACACTCCATCGACAAGATGCACTGCAGGCATTCACCAAGGCTCCTTGGACAGCACCTTCCAAACCCATGACCACTGCCATCTAGAAGGACAAGGGCAGCAGCTAGATGGGAACACCACTACCTGGAAGTTCCCCTTCAAATCACTCACCACCCTGACTTGGAAATATATCGCCGTTCCTTCGCTGTCACTGGGTCAAAATCCTGGAACTCCTTTCCTAACAGCACTGTGGGTTTGTCTACACCAAATGGACTGCAGTGGCTCAAGGAGGCAGCTCACCACCACCTTCTCAAGGGCAACTAGGGATGGGCAATAAATGTAGGCAGCGAAGCCCACAAACCGTGAATTAATTTTTAAAAAACTCCCCATTGCAGTGGAACTGTCTGAAAATCGTGAGTCCCGCTCCCAAACATGTCACTTTGCATTTGCAGCTGCCTCCACTATGTAGTTGGATTTTGGTAGCCTAGAATTGTAAAACCCAAAATGTGCAAAGTAGACCTGGCAAGAGTGGGTCTGAACTGGTGTATTTCTTTGGATAATCTGGTAACTCCTTGGCAGAGACATGGTACTCCAATGGAATTTGCTTAAGAATTTTATTCACTGCCCCAGAAGTGGCACAAAATAAATTCCATCTGTCTTCCCTTATCCTAAGGAAGTTGGAGGGTAGGACTCTTAGGCTCGCAGGGCAATTATTTTTGCCCATACTGACTCACGCACCCAGGTGCCAGGAAGAACTTTATGCTGGAGAATGGCACTTAGCGCTTTGTGTGAAGGAACACAGAAGATGGGCAGCGTACCCTCACTCATAGACGCCATGGAAGCCAGTCAATATGAGCAGCTGGAGGCCACAGGGAGGGCAGAAGGTCAGGAGGAAAAGGCTGCTGCTTGTGCACCAGGAAGGAGGAGAGGCAGGGCAACAGGGTACTATCCTGTGGGAAGGATGTACAGGTCTAGGACATCCTACCTCAATATGATGGAGAACCAGGTTCAATTGTGACTGAGGGCTAAGCCGTGAGGTGATGACAGACACATGCTGTATGGTCCTGCAGCAACTTGAGCCATGAGCCATTGATCCCCATGCCCTGCCAGTGGCATGGAAGGCTATTGATCTTCACTGAATCTGTGCATCACAATGTTCATTCCCATGTGTTCTGTGCACACCTACATGAGCTGAGTACACATACAAGCCTCAGTGCTGAAGCAGAGGTATGTGCCATGTCTCACACCTTAGCTGCAGCATATTGATATGACGCTTCTCTTGGAGCTCTATGTGGATGGGCCAAGTTAATCACCTAGCTGGAATGCAGCATGTCATTGGATCATTGAGTGCTGATGGTCTCCTGCTGCATTCACCATAGCCCTTATTTGAATCCAAGACTTTCTGGTTTATGCAGGGACATTACACTGGCCAGCTGCGTAGAGGACTGGTCTCCTCTTCTGGACCTCTTCCACCAAAACGTGAAGGTCCTGGTCAGAAAAGCAAGAGGCAGCTGGATCATTGACACCTCTACTGGTTTCCCTCCGTCTTGCTCATACTGTTTTGCAGTGACAGTGTGCAGCCATGAGGGACCTGGTCAAGGGTCAACAGTTGGGCGCATTCCGATAGATGGGTGGCAAGAGGGCAAGTGGGTGGGATAATGAGCATGGTACTGCTCATCATTCATCCAGCCACGGAGTCTTGGCAGTTAACTACATAATTGCATAATATCTGTACCAGATAGTGATGGCAAGATGATGCCATCTCCATGGCTGTGACTTCAGAATCCACTCCATGCTTGCAATGCTTCAGTAGAGTACACTTTGATTAGACAGCAACAATGCCAATTTTCCCATAGGGAAAGCCCAAAATGAGCCTGGGGCAGCTAACAGTTGATCAACATCAACATTGGACACTCACCTGACAAGGCAACATCTCCTTGGAGGCACAGGGACTTCACCATTGACTACTTGCCTCCCAAATGGGACTTTTAGAAGGCCTGCTTTTTATCTGGGCCCGAGTTGCCCGACAAATGCTGGGCCCATCTCTGATCCCTCACTGCTTCTGGGGTCGCCTGCACTGACTCCTATTCTATCCAGCCCTCCCCAGACTGAAAATCGGAAGCTCGGGCAGACATTTTTAAGAGGTCAGGTTTGCGGAGTCGGGAACTCTCCCGTTTCGGCGCACCCGACCCGAGAACGAAAATCTGGGTTCCTGTTTTTCTGAGTTAGTCTAAAAAAAAGTATGTATGAAAGGCTCACAGGCGCCAATAAAAGGAACGGGGGTCAAAATTCCAGCACAGGACCCTTTTAACATCTTTTAATGAGGTCAGACTTCCTTTCAGACTGTTAGTGTTCACTCAAGTCTGCCTTTGCCAAGATGGTGGCAGCCTTTCATTGCATAATTTCCATGTCAGACACCAGCCTGTGAAATTTGTGAATGCAATGTTGAAGATGCACTAAAAATCAGCGGAAGGAATTCCTATCCCCATTAACATTCAGTACTTTATCCTGTTTGACTGAACATTGGTCTGTGCTATCAGCCACTTAATAGCATTCCATAAAAGTTTACGGCACAGAAGTTGTCTGTGCCAACTAAAACTAACCCACTGCTTTGTTTTCTCCCCATACTCTACAGGTGTAGATATTTCCATTTCGAAAATTTATTTTCAGTATTTCAAGCAAGTATCAGAATCAACTTCAATCTCATTAAATGAAAATATTTTCCTCATCTCTTGTGGTTTCCCTTTTAATTTGATGCAGCTGTTCCAATTTTCTAATCTTATTTTCTAATCATAAATTTTCCAACAAATAATTAATTTTTAAAGCAATATGCAAAAGTATCCAACTTCAGTGAATCCCTTGGCAGCCCCTTACCAAATATTTTCAAAAATGGGGGATTCTCTCAAAATAATTCAATTTATTTTTCAATTGCAGTGTAAAAACTGTAGTTGAATAGGATGAAGTATTCATTCATCTTTGTGTAATCAAAAATGACAGCAACTTGCACTTATGTTGTCCCTTTAAAACATTAAAATGTTCCAATGTTCCTCCAAAGACTGAAATATAAATCAAAAGCCTTAATAAACTCTTCATAGGTTGTTGTGTCCTGTTTTACTAAAATATTGTCTGTACTGCTGCCAATGTTATAGACGTGTGTGCTAACCTGCTCTTTATCAGGCTTCTGAGCTAACCCTGAAGTGGCCCTATACCTGTTAAATCTGTGATGGCAATTTTGGCAGTGTGGTGTTTGGTCAGGGTCTTCCCCGTGGTCAAATAATTAGGGTAGAAGTAGGGTTTTTTCCATGGTTATCTGTTACTTTCATCAACTATCTTGGGACTCTGTTAATGCTTTTCTTTCTGATTCCTTGCTGCAGTCATTCCCTCCCTGCTATATTCTCGATGGCTTTCACTTTCTGGCCACTGGCAGTTTCGTAAGGGATCCTTGTGATTCAATTAGTTTACCACTGCCATCATGAAGTATCAACAGAAATGAATCCAGGGTGTGCTTAACAGAGATTACTGGAAACAAGCCTTTTAGGAACTTTCAAATGTTTGTTAACTATGTACAGGGGACAGATAAACAGAGGCTCCTTCCAAAGGCACATCTCTCTGGGTTCCAGAAACACATGATCGGACATCACTGACATGTGTATCAGCTATTAACATAATAGCTATTAACTCTCCTAAAGTGTAGTATAAAAGGTTATCAAACAAAATTTCACTTTGAGCTACATAAGGAGATATTAGGACAAGTGAGGTCAGTTTTAAGAAGCATTTTAAAGGAGGCAAGACATGTGGAGAGGTTTAGGAAGGGAATTCCAGAGTGCGGCCCAAGCAGCTGAAGATAGAACCACCATCAACGGGGTAAATTTAGGGATGTGCAGGAGGCCAGAATTGGAGGAGTGCAGATATTTCAGAGATCTGGAAGAGGTTACAGAGTTGGTAAGGGGAGGCTAAGAAGAAAGTTGAAAGAAGGATGAGGATTTTAAAATTGAGGTTTTGCTAAACTGCTAACAAATGTAGGCCAGCATAGGTGCGATGGGTGAATGGCATTTGGTCCACGTTAGAAGACAAGCAGCAGAGACTTTTATTATTTTGTCCTGTGATGTGAGTGTGCTGGCAAGGCCAAAATTTATTTCCCATTCCTAAATGACCTTGAGAAGATGGTATCAAGTGTTGTTCTTGAACTGTTGAAGTCCTTGTAATGTAGGTACACCCACAGTGCTATTAGGAAGGGATTTCCAGAACCAATGAAAGTGAAGGAACAGCAACAGATATTCCCAAGTCAGGATTGTGTGTGGCTTGGAGGGGACATAGCAAGTGGTGACGTTACCTTGCATCTGTTGTCCTTGCCCCTTTAGGTAGTAAGACGTCATAAGTTAGAAGGCACTTTTGAAGAAGACCTGGCAAGTTGCTGAAGTGCATATTATAGATGGTATACATCACTGTCACAATGCACCAGTGGTGGATGGGGTGTTCATGGAAGGTGGGAGATGCCAGGCTGCCTAGGACCAATATAACATATATGAAATATAGTATCGTGGAAAATATTACAAAGCAAAAATTAAATCAATACACAGGATAACAGTTATGAAGGTGGCAAAACCTAAACATTCAGGAGTAACCACTATCCAAAATGCCTTTGGGTCCTAAGAGTGAAGACAATCTGAAACTTTGCTCCACAGTGTTACTTGAAATCGAGTGAGGCTCTGGCAAAGATTGGCAGATAATGTAGGCAAATCCAGCCATTGCCTTAACCAATACTTTATACTACCTTCCCCCATTAGGACAGCTGCTGACTGTTTCTTCCTTACTAAAGCAGGCGATAGCAGTTGCCGGACTGTGCCTGAGATTGCCTCACTTTCTGCTGATTACTTGGCCCACCATATCAAATGTGTCAGTGGGTCCTGTGAAACAGAGTCAATGGTTCTGAGTTACCACAATGGAGGGAGAGGGCTTTGAGGTAGTCTCCTACCCTTCCAGTGACTAATCCATGCTGCTTTCAACCTCTGCCAAAGTTGAAAAAGCTGCAGCTCCATTAGCCTTCCTACAATTCTGCTTCAGTCCAACCTTCCCTGGCCCTGTGGCAGTTATCTCTCTTCAGACTGACAGGCACCCCTTGGCAGTGCAAATTTCACTAGGAACTCATTACACATTTTGCTTGAACTCTGACTCAGTGAAGTGATTGAGGGGCGAGTGGCAGCCCTACCCCAGCCACGATAAACCTTGCTCTGACGCCTTGATTACCCTTAAAGGGGAAATGTAGTCCACTGAATTATAAAATACTTTCTCATCAGTGTGGTCGATTTTGACTTTTGTACCATGGGGTAAAATGGGGGACAGCAAATAGACTGTGTTGCACCTCTGGTTTGTATTTCCATAGGAGTTAACAGAAATCGAACAGTGGAGTAGTCTAAAATGGATTACCCACTCACCATTTTGCTTAATCACATTAAGTTAAAAATAATCTTCTGTGTGGTGGAATCACATTTTATTTCCACTTTAGAGTTGTTGATTCAAAAAAGCGTGGAAGCACACATTGTATTTTGACATTTTATTTTATGCAACATCATAATGAGGTTCTGCTCCAGTGATAACACATTTACACATCTCTTTCACCTATGATTATTCAGAACAAAGGAATAATCTATACAAATGATTTGAAAGTGCAGTGTGATTTTAACATCTTAACACCTTTTCACAATGTGCCAGTTTCTGCTATTTCAATAAAAGGGTTAACTTACGTTTCAAAGTGGGAACCAAAATAATTTCATGTAAGCATCCTTAAAATCACAACGCTGGAATTCAACTTCAAAATATCTATCTGATAACTCTGAAGTGAAAGAAAGAGGGAGTTTAATTGGGTTGCCACTGAAAATGGGCACTAGGATGGCGATGTGCAATTATCCCATGTTTGTTCATTGCAATGCAGATAGCATAGTCTTTTTTTCTCTCTCTGCCTGCTCATTGACATGATTTCTACATGCAGCCAGTGCTCACTGCTCTGTTGATTGACTGCATGTGCCAGCACGGGGCCCAGAATTGATAGAAAGTTGCACTACTTCAAGCAAGCTTGCACAAAAACAAGCCTTAAACTTAAAGGCTAGCCTTAAACTGGCAGTGCTTTGTGGCTGGAGAAGGCGCCAGGGGAACTTCATGTGCTGAATCTGACAGGGGAAAGACAGAAGAATGGCTGAAAGTGGGAGAATGTGGGTACCAAAATTTTCTGACAATGCACAGAAGGTCTTTGTGGAGAGGGTGGAAACGCGAAGCAACATCCTGTACCCGCAGAGGACCAGAAGGCTCTCCAGACACAGGATGAAACAGCAGTGGAGTAGACAGTTGCAGTAGTAAACAACAGGAATTTAGCACCAAGGACCCGGATACATTTCCACAAGAAGCTTAATGGCCTCACACAAGTAGTCAGGGTCAGTGATTGGATTGTCAAAGGCCATATCTTACCAACAGCACCACTATCCTCAGCCACTGCTCAAATCATCACATCCCCATCACTCAGCCACCCACAGTCTGTCAATCAAGACTCATATCTAACATTCATTTTCTTCACCTCCCCATCACACACCTATTACCACAACTCACAGCTTACACTCAAGGTCAGCTACTGAAAAATGTAAGCCATATTCACCCAAATATACTACATGACACTCAGTGACACACTTGCCTCACTCTTGCAGGGCAATATGGCACATAACCAAAGGCAACAGGATCATGATCCTCTAAGGGACCATTGTTTACATCTGTTACGCTCTTTTTTTTAATATACCTGTAGAAGTTCTTACTATTTTTTGCGTCTTGGTAACTTACTCACACATTCTAAATTCTCCTTCTTTAGTTTTTTTTTTAGTCATCCTTTGTTAATTTCTAAAACACTCCCAATTTCCTGGCCTTCCACTAACCTTCAAAGCATCGTATGCCATTTATAAGTAGTTGATGAATCCTTGCGAGGTATCCTTCCAGGGAGTTGAATTTTCGAGGCTTCTTGAAAATAGGAATGGAGGCAGGGTGCCCTGAAAATACTGGCTCTGGGCAACCTGTCAATTTCAGGGCGGGACAGGAATCCTGTTCTCTTCCAGATTGGGACCAATCAAAGTTGTGGCAAAAACTTGATAAGAGCTTGTCAAGGCTGGGCACAGCAATCTTTAAAGAGGCGGATGAGTTACCAACACCTTCTGAAACAAATCTGTTGAAGGAAGGTGGGTACAGAGCGCGGAGTCAGGCATGACTGCATCACTCCGGCCCCATGTATGGTCAGTGAAATCTTGGCACTCGTTGCGGAGATATCCTTGGTACTGCTCAGCTGCCAGAGAGAGTGGGCACTCAGCACCCAGATATTGAGTGGGGACCAAATGACATTACAGGAGCAGAAGAACAGGGAACAGGGCTGCCAAGGACAACTTGTCCAGAAGGAAGACTGCAACTTGGGCAATGGGGGCACAACTGTCAGATTTTAAGCCCAGTGGCAAAAAGGACAGCACACTCAAAAGAAAGGGGGAACCCGAACAATGGGAGTGCATGCGAGAATAAAGAGGAGCAAGAAGGCAACAGAGGCCATAACCTCAGTGTGGGATCTTCTGTTGAAGGAGTTACCAGGGAATGACCAAGACCCAGCACCACAGGAGGCCGTGACTCTCCAGGCAGATGCTCACGGACATCTGTGCCCTTGTCACTGAAGATCTGGCAGCACTGGTCTCCATGCCATGCCAGTGTAGTGTTCAATTGGTCTGTGTTTGATTGTGTGATGGGATCTGATCTATGCTCACTGTACTGATTTGATTAAGCCTGGGTGTTGACTCAGAGCAAAGTTAGTAGACACAGTGGAAGCTACTAGAAGCTGAGCTGAATCATGTTTTTTTAAAAAAAAATAAAGCAATGTATAAAACTCTGCAAATAAAAGTCCTGCACATTTAGAAACTAGTGTCACCTCTGCATTGCTTTGAGGCAAACCAAATATACAAGCCAGTTGCCATCAAAGTCATTGTGGTCTTCAACTTCATCACTCTGACTCATTCCAATGATCAGCTGAAGACCCTGGTGGCATTGCACTTATGTCTTCACACCACTGCATCTCGCAGGTCACTGATGCCCAGAGCTGGATAGTATATTCCTCTCATGACAGACATGGCCTTGAATGGACAGAAAACATTGAGTTTCATCACCACTGGATTCCCTCAGGTGCAGGACAACATCAATTACACCTATGTGGCATCGAGACACTGAGTGACTGGCCACTCAAATTTACCAAGAGGAAGAGCTTTCACTCCCTCAATGATCAACTAGTCGGTGACCACAACAACTCTTACTTTCCTGGCAGCTGTCATGGCTCGGTCACCCTCCAACAGCCCATACTACCTCAGGTCTTCACTCTAATCCTACAAAGTACATGGATGAATTCTAAAGGACAAGGGAAATCCCTTGAATATATGGCTAATAGGCCCTCTGAGAGCCCCGGACAAACGCACAGTGGCAATGCAACCAATGCCATTTTCCTAACAGGACAGCCATTGAGCCTCTGAGGATCTGATTCTGGTACCTGGACCAGTCAGGTGGAGCCCTCCCAAACCCTGAAATGAGGCAGCTCCTCTGGCAGGAGCAGGAGTAAGAGGGAGTGAAGGCAGAGGAAGAAAACACTGAATAGAGAAGTGGCTGTGCCACATGATGATGTGGTCTCCTCCAGTCACACTCTGTGGAAATAACCTCCCATCTCTCCATCATGGCCTCAACCATTAGATCCAAGTCTTTGTCGATAAAGCAAGAGGAAGCCCTGCCCTGGGTGCCAATCCTCCAGTTCTCTTGTGATATTTTGCTTTGCTTAGGTGCTATGAATGGTTTTGGCACAATTAGCAGATTTTCTCCTTAGGACAACTAGCAGCCTCAGTTTCCCATCAGAGGCAGATTTCTGACCTGACACCAAACTTGGCTCCTCTTTTCCATCTCCACGGTGAAAGTTCAGTTCCTGTTGCTTAAGGCATGTTCACCCGTGTGAGCTTAAGGGAGCCCATCAATTAGAGCATTAAGCTGCAAAATGGCAGTGCTGTTGTCAAATGAACATTGCAAGCCAATTGACTCCATGATCTGCCTGCTCCTAGCAAAGGCTAACTGTGCGCCTGCTAACACCTTTAGCAAGATGGTGTCTGGTGCATTTTGCATCAGATGTGTCCCGGGTTCCATTTTGAAGCCACAAAAATTGGTGCTACTGAGGTCAGTTTGTTGTCCAACGGATAATAAGTGGTGATGGCTAAGTGTATTGATAGCTACTTTTTAAACATTTCAAATTATGGGGCAATTAAGCAGAGAACAATTTTCTTTTACCAGATTTAAAAGTTGACTTTCTAGTCTGTGTCCTAAAGTATAATAAAAGGCTTCTGCTGCAAAACTGAATTTAGTGTAATGCATAATGAATGACAGCACTTAGGGAAAGATGTTTAGGCGTTATGACTGGACTGAGTTAGTTTTGGTGATTGTAATTCTAGACCCCCCTCACCACCCCCCCCCCCACCCCCAAGGTATTTCAATGTAAAAAGAAAAGAACCAGCAGCTCCTTCTATGACTCTGACTGCACAGATGAGGTGAGCTCAAGGTTAATTGTTCATATTAGCGATGTGAAATATTACATTTTGTATATCTAAATATCTAAATTTTCTTCTGCATCTGGGAAAATGTAATTATCAATGTGAACATCACAGGCATGATAAAAAGCCAAATTTCAAAATGACAGAAGCTGATCTGTTACGGTGATCAACCCAAAAAGAAACGATGGCTTTTAACTTCTGTAGTCAAGATCGCCAAACAGAATAACAAGAACATACAATTTATTTAATCAGATAACAAGGTGATTCTAGGAAGACTCCAGAGAGTTTGGCCCCTTCAGTTAATAAAAGGATAATTGATTTATTCTTTAGTTCAATGCACAGATTTTCCTTTAAGCCATAATGCAGCCTGAACAACAATATTCCTGGTGTGGAAAAACTCAGCAGGTCTGGCAGCATCGGCGGAGAAAAAAAGAGCTGACGTTTCGAGTCCTCATGACCCTTCAACAGAACTGGGTGAATCCAAGGAGAGGGGTGAAATAAAAGCTGGTTTAAGGTGGGTAGTGAGGGGTGGGGGCGGTGGTGGGTGGGTTGGGTGGGGGGAGAGAAGTGGAGGGGGGTGGTGTGGTTGTAGGGACAAGCAAGCAGTGATAGGAGCAGATAATCAAAAGATGTCACAGACAAAAGAACAAAAGAACAGAGGTGTTGAAGTTGGTGATATTAGCTAAATGAATGTGCTAATTAAGAATGGATGGTAGGGCACTCAAGGTACAGCTCTAGTAGGGGTGGGGAGGCATAAAAGATTTAAAAATAACGGAAATAGGTGGGAAAAGAAAAATCTATATAAATTATTGGAAAAAACAAAAGGAAGGGGCAAGAAACAGAAAGGGGGTGGGGATGGAGGAGGGAGTTCAAGACCTAAAGTTGTTGAATTCAATATTCAGTCCAGAAGGCTGTAAAGTGCCTAGTTGGAAGATGAGGTGCTGTTCCTCCAGTTTGCATTGGGCTTCAGTGGAACAATGCAGCAAGCCAAGACAGACATGTGGGCAAGAGAGCAGGGTGGAGTGCTAAAATGGCAAGTGACAAGGAGGTTTGGGTCATTCTTGCGGACAGACCGCAGGTGTTCTGCAAAGCGGTCACCCAGTTTACATTTGGTCTCTCCAATGTAGAGGAGACCACATTGGGAGTAACGAATGCAGTAGACTAAGTTGGGGGAAATGCAAGTGAAATGCTGCTTCACTTGAAAGGAGTGTTTGGGCCCTTGGACGGTGAGGAGAGAGGAAGTGAAGGGGCAGGTGTTGCATCTTTTGCATGGGCATGGGGAGGTGCCATAGATGGGGGTTGAGGAGTAGGAGGTGATGGAGGAATGGACCAGGGTGTCACGGAGGGAACAATCCCTACAAAATGCCGACAGAGGGGGGTGAAGGGAAGATGTGTTTGGTGGTGGCATCATGCTGGAGTTGGCAGAAATGGCGTAGGATGATCCTTTGAATGTGGAGGCTGGTGGGGTGATAAGTGAGGACAAGGGGGACCCTATCATGTTTCTGGGAGGGAGGAGAAGGCATGAGGGCGGATGCGCGGGAAATGGACCGGACACAGTTGAGGGCCCTGTCAATGACCGTGGGTGGAAAACCTCGTTTAAGGAAGAAGGAGGACATGTCAGAGGAACTGTTTTTGAATGTAGCATCATCAGAACAGATGCGACGGAGGCGAAGGAACTGAGAGAATGGGATGGAGTCCTTACAGGAAGCGGGGTGTGAGGAGCTGTAGTCGAGGTAGCTGTGGGAGTCGGTAGGCTTGTAATGGATATTGGTGGACAGTCTATCACCAGAGATTGAGACAGAGAGGTCAAGGAAGGGAAGGGAAGTGTCAGAGATGGACCACGTGAAAATGATGGAGGGGTGGAGATTGGAAGCAAAATTAATAAAATTTTCCAAGTCCCGACGAGAGCATGAAGCAGCACTGAAGTAATCATCGATGTACCGGACAAAGAGTTGTGGGAGGGGGCCGGAGTAGGACTGGAACAAGGAATGTTCCACATACCCCATAAAGAGACAGGCATAGCTGGGCCCCATGTGGGTACCCATAGCCACACCTTTTATTTGGAGGAAATGAGAGGAGTTGAAGGAGAAATTGTTCAGTGTGAGAACAAGTTCAGCCAGACGGAGGAGAGTAGTGGTGGATGGGGATTGTTCGGGCCTCTGTTCGAGGAAGAAGCTAAGGACCCTCAGATGATCCTGGTGGAGGAACTGGTGATAGACTGTCCAGCAATATCCATTACAAGCCTACCGACTCCCACAGCTACCTCAAATACAGCTCCTCACACCCCGTTTCCTGTAAGGACTCCATCCCATTCTCTCAGTTCCTTCACCTCTGTCGCATCTGTTCTGATGATGCGACCTTCAAAAACGGTTCCTCTGACATGTCCTCCTTCTACCTTAACCGAGATTTTCCACCCACTGTCGTTGACAGGGCCCTCAACCGTGTCCAGCCCATCTCCCGCACATCTGTCCTCATGCCTTCTCCTCCCTCCCAGAAACATGATAGGGTCCCCCTTGTCCTCACTTATCACCCCACCAGGCTCCGCATTCAAAGGATCATCCTACGCCATTTCCGCCAACTCCAGCATGATGCCAACACCAAACACATCTTCCCTTCACCCCCCCGGCAGCATTCTATAGGGATCGTTCCTTCCGGGACACTCTGGTCCATTCCACCATCACCGCCTACTCCTCAACCTCCACCTATGGCACCTCCCCATGCCCACGTAAAAGATGCAGCACCTGCCCCTTCACTTCCTCTCTTCTCACCGTCCAAGGGCCCAAACACTCCTTTCAAGTGAAGCAGCATTTCACTTGCGTTTCCCCCAACTTAGTCTACTGCACTCGTTGCTCCCAATGCGGTCTCCTCTACATTGGAGAGACTAAACGTAAACTGGGCGACCGCTTTGCAGAACACCTGCGGTCTATCCGCAAGAATGACCCAAACCTCCATGTAGCTTGCCATTTTAACACACCACCCTGCTCTCTTGCCCACATGTCTGTCCTTGGCTTGCTGCATTGTTCCAGTGAAGCCCAGTGCAAACTGGAGGAACAGCACTTCATCTTCCGACTAGGCACTTTACAGCCTTCCGGACTGAATATTGAATTCAATAACTTTAGATCTTGAACTCCCTCCTCCATCCCCAACCCCTTTCTATTTCTTTCCCCTTCCTTTTGTTTTTTCCAATAATTTATATAGATTTTTCTTTTCCCACCTATTTCCATTATTTTTAAATCTTTTCTGCTCCCCCACTCCCACTAGAGCTGTACCTTGAGTGCCCTACCATCCATTCTTAATTAGCACATTCATTTAGCTAATATCACCAACTTCAACACCTCTGTGTTCTTTTGTTCTTTTGTCTGTGACATCTTTTGATTATCTGCTCCTATTACTGCTTGCTTGTCCCTACAACCACACCACCCCCTCCACTTCTCTCCCCCCACCCAACCCACCCCCCCCCCCCACACCCCCCCCCCCCCCCCCCCCCCCCCCCCCCCCCCCCCAACCTTAAACCAGCTTATATTTCACCCCTCTCCTTGGATTCACCCAGTTCTGTTGAAGGGTCATGAAGACTCGAAACGTCAACTCTTTTCTTCTCCGCCAATGCTGCCAGACCTGCTGAGTTTTTCCAGGTAATTCTGTTTTTGTTTTGGATTTCCAGCATCCACAGTTTTTTTGTTTTTATAATATTCCTGGCGTGGCTGCAAGTCTTCCTTTTTATGTTTCCAAGAAACCTTGCTTTGCCTAACTTTATTCTGTGAGTTGGTGAGAGGAGAGATTTGGGTCAACTTTCAACGGTCAACTACATTCTCCTGACCCAAAAGACGGTAGCAGCAACTTTCAGACAGGCCGGTAAATGAGCATGCTGCGTCCTGGAAATGCTTCCACGTGAAAATTGGTGTATTTTGCTGGCTATAGGGCCCCAGTTACAATTTTTGGGTACTAAATGACAGAGTGCTGCATATGCTGCACCCATGTTTACCAGTCAGTGAGTGGCCTACCTACTGATTTTGGAAGTAACCATCGGTGCCATTCCCCAAAAGACCCAGAAATCGTTATTCCTGAAGAAATGTTGTGGCTCACTGCTGGGCCATGCTTGTCTCCTCCCATCAAAGATCAACTGTTGCCCAAAGGCCTGAGTCTGACCTTCTGATCAGCTGAGAATAGGAGCCTGCCAATCTCCTGCCCTCCTACTGTACTGCAGTGGAGTACTCATATGGTACATGCAGGTCCCTCACTCCATTCAAATGACGTTGAATTCTGAACATGGCTCTGGCCTTCAGAAGTCGGCTTCAGGCAGGCAGCACGACCTACCTGTTGATTTCACGTCTATTTTTGTTGGAAGTCGAAAATCCCCCAGCCCCAATGTTGCTTGTGCAGTTTTAGGGATATATAATGAAACTTTTGTTGTATTTCCAGCTTTATTTTCATGATGGGACTTCAGAGAGAATATCACTAATATCTTGGAGAAGTGGTCACTTTGTAAAGTAGATTACAACTCCATGCCATAGTGCAAAGCCTAAGAACACAAGAACAAGTAGAGTTTGGTTTGCCATTCATTAAGATCATGACTGATCATCCACATCAACTACAACTTCTCGCTCTATCCCCATATCCCTTGGATATCAATCACAGTCTTGAATGTGCTGAATCTTGAGCATCCACAGTCATCTAAGATAGCGAATTCCAATGATCCCCAATTCCCTTGAGTGAAAAAATTTCTCCTCATCTCGATTGTAAATGTCTAACTGCTTATTCCGAGACTATGACCCTTAGTCCTGGACTTCCCGGCCAGCTAAATTTCAGCATCCACCCTGTCAAGTGCTGTAAGAATTTTAAATGTTTCAATGAGATCATCTACCATTCTTCTAAACTCCGGAGAATGTAGGCCCAATCTATTCAATAAAATCAAAATGTGGTGCTAGTGAGTCAGTAGTATTTTCTCCCCATTGACATAAGAAAAAAACACAGGAGAGATGTAAACTGGCTGCTCATTCACTATCACCCATTTTGTGCTATTATACAAAGTCAAGATCCACCCCAGTGTGTATTATTTTGAGTCAACAGTTGCTATTACCAGTAAATAACAGCAACAATAATCTTCGGCTCTGACCACTGAGATTTCTGAGTCTGCTGCAAAAAAACTGAGATAATTATGTTTTGCTCTTGTTTTATTTGCAGTTTCCTTTGTATTAAAGAAACTTCTCAAAGTGCATGAGGAAAAATAATTCTCCTTTGTGTCACTGCAATTAACTGCTGAGAGAAGTTACTAATGAACTGAATGTTAATTATAGAAGCAAACGTAAATCCTTAATGAGGTTTTTCAGGTATTAAGTACCCAGCATAACTCAAGACAAGTCTATTTTGTAGCATTTACATAACCTCCATTGATCACATAGACGAGGTTCCCTTTTAAGTTGGAATGACTTTGCGGATAGTACTTACCTTGACCCTTTTAATGACTTGTACAGTTTCAAATACTACCTTGCATTGATTATTGTATTAAGATATATCCCAATTTAAGTATTTCAACACAATCTTGCTGATAACATAATCTTGTCTTCTTGCAAATTGATCTTTTTTTTAAGCAGAATATCAGTAAGCTTTATTGCATCAAGATTCTCCAAGATGAATATTTTGCAAGAAGGCATACGCTTTTTGAAAATGAGAACGCATAGGTAAAGGATTATAGAAATCCACATATTATTATAAATCTCACATTGGGAACACACTTCAAGTCCTTACTTCCTGTTACCTTGATTTTTTAGTCACATTTTAGGATCAATATTGAACATTGTAAAGTGCTATTATCAACTGTCACAATGCACCTACATGCTGTGGCAGCCAGGTAGCTGTGGAGTTTCTGGAGTTTTCTCCCAACAAAGTTGCCATTTTTAATATGCAAGATATCTTATGTTAATCAAATAACTGTGCAGAACACCATGGGCATTTTACTGATAATATTAAATATCTAGTCTTGCACGTAGAAATAGACCTGAAATCGTATCTTCCTGTGTTGATAAGCATTAGGCAGAATCATCCCACGTTTGCACAAAGTGCAGTAGCAAACAGGAAAAACGTTGGCCCATGGCCCATATCAGCCCATTTCCACCTCATTCATTATGCAGCCACAGGCAACATGCCATCTTGCTGGCGGGCAGCCTCCGATTTGCCTACCATGGTGTTGCCTTGGCACTTCCCCATGCAGAGCGCCGTATTTAAACTACAGCCACACACACACTTATCAATGTTTGCAGGCCAAGACTGCTCCGGTGAAGACATGGCCCCAAAGGCCAAGAAGTGTGCAACCACCCTAATTCAGTGACATGTCCATGGGACACCACCTAGATGCCGTGGAGGCCCACCATGATATCCCCTACCTTCGCTCTGGCTGCAGGAGGCCCATGAGTCTCAGCAATTTGGCTTGGGAGATGGTGGCAGAGGTGGTCAGTGGCAATGTTGCACACAAGATGTTGGTCATCGAGGGCAGGAAATGAATGACTGATCTCATCCATGTTGCCAGGGTAAGGAAACCATCTAATCACTCTAAACTCACACACATCACATGTTCACTGGCATCTGTCTCACTGCCAGCTGCCAGCTTAAGGGACATCACCATTCAATCTCCCACACACACTCTCATATCTCCATCTGGCCCTCATTTGCTCTGGAGACTGCCTCCTCAGCCCTCACCATCTTGAGGTCATTTGCACACATCAATATGTGCCCCCACACACACCCTGAGATACCCTCCTTCCCAAGTAGAGCCCTTGCTCTGCAGCCTCTTTCCTTGCCTGAGACCACTCCTCCCCCTTCCCCAAGCAAACCCTAGCCCTGCAGCCATTGGAAAGCCACCCCTGCCTTACGGCTGGTCTGGTACGTGGAAACCTGCCCATGAGCCCCCACTAAAAGTGATGTGGTGCTGCTTGTGAAGCCTGGCACTGATGACCATGAGTGCTGCCCGAAGCAAGGTAAGCAAACAAGCCTCAAAGTTCCAAGCCACGTGCAGCTCGCCAGGTGCATGTCGCTTGCATACAGTTGTGAAACACATCGGATTATCCAGCATGGGGGATGGTTCTGGCTTATAATGAGATGCTGAAGTATTGAAATTAGGACATGTCTCCACAAGGGCAACTCCCAGGGCAACTCCCTTCCAACTATATACCATTGTGCCACCACCCCTGGGATGGTGATGGTGGTGTCTAGGACATTGTCTGTGAGGTATGATTCAGTGAATATGACTATATTAGGCTTTTGCTAGTCTAATCTGTGGGGCACATCTCCCAAAATTTGGCACAATCCCCCAAACGTTAGTGAGGATGACTGCAGTGTCGACAGGGCTGAGTTTACTATTGTCATTTCTGGTGCCTAGGTTGATGCCGTGTGGTCCACCTGGTTTCATTTCTTTTAGAGTCAATCACATTGCTATGGGTCTGGAATCACATGCAGGCCAGACCAGGTAACGATGGCAGATTTCTTTCTCTAAAGGACTTTACTGATCAGATGGGTTTTTACAACAATCGACAAGGGTTTCATTGTCACCATTACTGAGACTAGGGGCAGGATTTTTCAGTCGGGGGCAGGCCCGACACACTGACGCGTAAAATGATGCACAATGATGTCGGGCCCTTAAGGTTAGTGGGCAGGCGAAAAGGCCAAGCAGCCTTCACATCTTTTAGGAAACCTCATCCACGAGCAGAATGAGGTTTCCTAAAAGCTTTTATTAATTAAATTAAAATTAAATTAAATTTAAAAAGTTTCCAAAATATAAAAACATGTGCCATCTCATGTGACATTAATTCAATATTTTCAAATATGATTCAATCTCCCTGAGGCACGGAGAAGCGTTCTTTCGGGCTGACTCCCCCCTCCTCCCTCCTGCCCACACAGGTAGCACTGAGCTACGGATTGTGTCTTACGCTGGGCTGGTCTTAATTTGCCAGCCTGCGTAAAATGGCGCAGAGCCGATCATGGGCGGTGATCGCCTCCGTGACTACCCTGGCCCGCTCCTGCTGAACCTACCCGCCTCCTGAAAAATTCAGACCTAGCTTTTAATTCATGACCCATGAATTGAATTGAAGTTCCATCAGCTGCCATGGTTGGATTCAAACCCATGTCCCCAATGTATTAGCCTGAGCCTGTGAATTACTAGTCCAGTAACATTAGCACTACAACACTGCCTCCCTAGAGATATCTTAATAATTTTGCATTAGATTTCAAATGCAAAAATATATGCATCTAAGTTGAGGAAATGGTACAACTCCCATTTGGTTTTGAACTCCATGTTATGACAGTTTTAATTAAATTTGTGAACATGCTAATTTATTTTAATTCAGGAATTGATCAAGCTTCTTTAAAGTATATTTTTTTTGGAATTGAGATGAGATTGAATTGTAACAAGCTGTGTTTTTGCAGGAATTCCACTTCTGGTGAGACTTTGAAACAATCTGACTTTATGATGTAATATTTCAATTGTGTTTTCAGGAAGCGCTGCTGTATTTCATTCTGAAAGATATGGAAGAGAGACAAACAATTTGCTGATTGAAATGTTCGAGCCTATCCAATATTCCAGGATCTCCAATTGAAGTGAACTGTCTTACCTTCAGGGGAGGAGAAGCTGACTGTTTCTCATTCAGCAGCGCACATTATTTTTGTTAAGCTAACCCAAGATGACATTGATGTTGGTGGTCGTGAGGAATTCTGCAGTTTTATCTCTTCTGCCATTACAGTATGCAGGTAAAAAGCCTTAGGGAAGACATTAGGATGGATAAACAAACCACTAATATAAAATTAGTGCTGGAATGCAGCTTATTGTTATGTTGCATTGCTATAGTACATTTTTACATTCATGTTGGAGATGAAAGTGCAATGATATTCAATGTGTCTTGTATTCAGTTATTGATACATATGGTACCCCTCATAGGAAAGGTAGCTAATAGGGCTGCCAATTAAATTGAATTATTTTGGCAATTATTTTTTAACTTGCGTGAAGGGTACCTCAAAATAATACAAGGATTAAAAATATAATGCCAAGAAACAAGAATTGCTAGTTGAAAGTACCAAAGTCTATTTGATTTGCTTTCTACCATTCTGTAATTCACCAGATGCAATGATAAATGAGTTGTTGGCTAATCCCAGCAATCAATCTCTATAAATTAATATGTAAAGGGGGAAAACATGAGGTGAAGAAAACCCCAGTGGTGGAGAGCTTTGACACCCATATGTCCAAAGTCGGTGTCCTCCTATGTATGCTGTGCTTACCATATGTCAAGTCTCAAGTTATTCATGTGTTCAATTGTTTCCAATTGCCCAGCCTTTTATTTTTGGAACAGTATTACAATATAAAATGATTCCAATCTAATCTTAACATTCTCTTTTCAAAATAAACAAGCATCTCAGTTCAGTAATGGGATATTGGTGCTTGCCCTTATCTCTACTGCTTCCCAACCATCTGACACTAGTGGTAGTAATTATAGGAAGACGTGACAAGAAAAATAAATAAACCAGGAGGCTGTTAGTCTAGGAGCAATAGTGCTTGTCACTTGATGTTGGGTGGCTGGGGAATCTACATGCTCGGTCAGATGGTCTAATATCTATAGTTTATCAAATGCCTAGTCTGGTTGGGTTGGGTGATGCAAAGAGGGCAGATTTGGCACAACAGTGCAGAGAGCCATCCTTAAAAAGAAGAGAGCTAAAGTAGTTGTTTGGTAGTACAGAACTTGAGTGTTGCTGAAAAAAGAGACATGCTGTCTAAGCTTTCATCTTGGACTCATCAGGACAGATCGCAAGAATACCAATAGTAAAGGGAAGTACAATTTATCTGAGAAGATATCTGCCTGGTTTGAATTTGAACAAAAGCTTGGCAGTTAACTGTTCCCTGCTGCATTCTCCATGGCAATGCTTCTCCCAATCAGAGTCCACTCACCAACTGATCAGCACTCTCTTCTTATGCAGTATAAATTGTTGTCCCCATTACTGTTGGTAACCTTGCAGGTCTTTCTCGATGAGTGCAAGATGAAAGGTTTAGTCAGCATGTCTCTTTTCAGCAATAGAGCTAAAATAAAGGGGTCAAAATAATGACCAACCTGCAGACCTGCATAATGTGGAGATTCTCAGGGTTATTTTGGTGGTAGGGTGAAAACAAGCACTAAGCAGGTGGTATACAAATAAAACACACCTGTTTGAGGACCTGATTTTAGCAGTCAGTTTTGGTGCTAATTTTTGATTTCCATAGTTCGACATTGCCTGGAGGTGGGACAATGCACACATACTGAAAGGTTTAGTACTCAAGCACTGATCAGATGTAATTTTCATGGAGCTCCTCACACCTACTTCCATTGCAGGTGGACTGGCTGACATGCAGTAGCATGTTTTGGGGTAGCCCAGGGTCTGAATGAGAACAGACTGGAGGCGGTCCAGAGGAGGAGGGAAGTCCTGTCTTTGCAGGGAGGAAGGAGCTACCTTGTCCTCCTGTCACTCCTGCAAGCAACTGTTATTGCTCTGTCTGGCCTCATGCCCTCCGCCCATTATTGCTGCAGACTAAGGTGTTCCCTAGCAAGATGTCAATGTCACTGGGGATGCTTCTAAGGTGTCCAATAAAGTAGATTAGCACACCACTGACTCTCGTTTGGTGAAGTCCTTGGAGAACTTCTGGAAGAAATATTAATAGTGTTTTTGAAATCTTGACAAAGTATCCTTGAAAATGTCCCAGTGTGTTTGAAAAGTCCTGTTCAAACCTCCAGCAGCAAGTGAGCAGTAAAATGTGATAAACCTTTAACTAGAACTCAAAATTCTCAGCATCAAGAATTTTACACTCAAACAGCTGCTCAATGTTAGGAGAGGGCATTAGGACAAGCAGTATTCACCAAAATGTTTTACAGAAAGCACTAGCCGGCAATTTAATTGTCAATCACGCTTTTAACAAACTGTTCCTAGCACACGCCTCAGCTTCTTTACTGAGATGCCATCGTGTGCTATATATGGACTCAACTGTCATTTCAACTCCAGACCAAAAGTTGGCCAGCTCAGTGCTTCTTTAGTACCTAGGTATCAGGAAAAATCATCCCCTTACTTATTTCAGGTGTAGTCCTCAGAGGATTACCAAAATAAGTGCCGATAGACTGTTGCAAAATGTACAAGGTCTCCCAATGCATCTCCAAAACTCTCTTCAAACTTACAGCAGCAAGTGAACAGGAAAAGTTGTTATACCCTTCCTTAGCACTCAAAATGCTCTGCAATGATTAGGTTACTCCCAAGCCACTAACAAGTCATGCAGCCTTCTTAAAGAGTGCTTAAGTACTACTTAAGAATTCTTTGGGCGGCTATTCCCCATTCAAGCCTGAACTCCTTTAATGTTGTCTTGCACTAAGTGCAGGTTAAATTGGTGTTTCAGCTTCACACCATATCTTGGCTACCTTGGAGGATCTTTAGCACCTAAAGTATCTGGGAAAAATCACCAGCTATATTCTTGAAATTTGTGTTGCTCTACATTCATTTTAAAACTAGTTTCAACTTGTTCTCTTTGCTGATGCATTTTAGCAAAACATCGTGATTACCTGTAAAGCAGGTGAAAGGATGTAACAAGCCTTCTCACAACTACATTATCAATATTTTTAACATCACAACTAACAATCCTCAAAAGTATTTATTTTTTGAAGTAGAGGATGTTGAGATTTGAGAGTTAGGATGAAATCCCCTAATTACTAATATTGTGGGCGGAATCATGACTCTCTAAAACAGGTGGGCTGGGGTGGTGTCAAAAGTTAAAATGTAAAATATTTGGAACAGGTCTGAATATCTGATGATAATAATAATGGCCAGGATTTTCCCCTTGGCGATTTGGGGACAGAGCCCACTCGCCGAGGGGAAAAGGACACGGGATGACGACAGGAGGAATTCCCGATGTCATCCCGGTCCACTTAAATTTCTAGGAAGGCGGGCGGACTGTGAAATCAGCTGTCCGCCCGCCGACCTGTCAATGGCCAATTGAGGCCATTGATAGGCTAGTTAAGATAATTAAAGACCTGCCCATCCAAGCTTAAGGTTGGCAGGCAGGCCAGGAGCCCCAGCAGGCTCCAGATTATTCATGGAACTTCATCCACTGGCGGGATGAAGTTTCATGTCTGTTTTTTAAAAATGTAGTTAATAATAAATACTTAAAATTTATATGTCCCATCTCATGTGACACTGTCACATGAGGGGGACATGTTAATAATTGTAATATTTTTGTATTTTTAGACTTTACTTACCTCTCACGAATCTCCCTGAGACAGGACTTTGCCTCAGGGAGCAGTGCACTCTTTTGTGCACATGCGCAAAAGAGCGCACTTTGACAGACAGGGATTCCTTACTGCACCCCCCCCCGGGAACAGGCAGGCCGTTGGGCGAGCCTTAATTGGCCCGCCCACTCAAAATGGCGGCAGGCCCCGTTTCAGTGGCGGGGGTCGGCTATCCGCCGACCGCCGAGCCGGTGGGGCCCGCACGCCAACCGAGGGCAAAATTCTGCCCAATATCTAATATCTGAACCTCACTAGAACCAGCCCACTTCTAGTTTTAACAGAGGCGGAACAAGGACTGGGAACCAATCCACTCGCAGGAAGCAAATTGTTCATTTAAATATTAAAATGAGGCTACATGCCTTAATTTTAACAGTCATTCTATTTTTAACCACAAACAGCCAGGTTTTCCAAGCCTCGGGAAAGCATAAAAGGAGGCTAGAGGCTAAATCCATGACATAAGTGCTTTTAGAAGCAATGGAAAGGGTAGGAAAATAGGGCAGTCTTTTTTTTCCGCACAGCAAGATCCCATAAACAGCAATGCTACGAACAGTCATTTCTTTCTTCTGGTACCTTCTGATTTCATTAATGGAGCTGCTATACCCAGTAAGATGTTTTACATTCACTAAATTGGGTACTTAACAGGGTTATTGAGTAATTTAGTATTTAGCTAACATGCCTTTTCCCCAGCTAATCTCCTACCTAAACATTGTATCAGTTCAAGCACCTCACCAGAATTCCCAATATCCATTTTGTTTCTTGTTCTAGTAGTCACATAAAGTTAAGATGTAGGCACAGAATATCTTACAACCTTTTGAAAGAGTCCTTCATCTTCTTTTCGAATTGAATAGCTGCTTTACTGTTTTTGTAAATAAGAGGGTGAAACAAAATTAAAGGGGAAAGAATGTAATAATTGTTTGTTAAACCATTTCTTACTGTTATGAGCATCATGTCACTGTACAGACAAATCAGCCCTAAACGTGGGAAATCTTAGGGGCAGAGCTTTTTAACCTTGATCTTGGAACAAGCATGTACCCTCATCTGGAGGCTGTAAATAAAGTTTACTGTTTCTAACAAGAAACCCTTCCTGCACGCCAAGTTCATTACAACAACAATTGGCAATGATTTCATGGTCATCATTAGGTTTTTAATTCTAGATTTTTATTGAATTCAAATTTCACCATCTACAATAGTAGGCTTCAAACCCAAGCCCCCAGAGCATTACCTCTGGATTACTAGTCCAGTGAAAATGCCAGTACACCACCACCTCCCTAACTCCGGCAAATTGGTTGGAAAGACACTGGGGGTGGAATATGGCTCTGCCAAGCAATGTTAAATTTTTCATGTCAAATATAAATGGGTTCCTGTTATCTGCATTAACTTGTTGAAGATAAAGAACTTACTCAAATGAAAGGTTCATCCATTGGATTTTAAGAATAAATTCTGCTATTTAATTTTAGTATGTTTTACTGCCATTTAATCTTGCATTATATTCTGCATTTCATGTACACAGTAACTCATTCACCTGTATGATAACTGCACATTACCCTTAAGCATACATAATTGACTGTTCTCAATATATGACCATTTTGCTATCACTCATGCACATTCTGATTATTACTGCCATTAGTCATCAGTATTACGGCTATTCCAAACATTTTTGCTGATTTTGTATAAGTAATTTAAGTTTAATTTCTGGCGTATGCCAATATTACTTACAGATTTACAAACACTACCAAATGCTTATGCTTTTAACATAACTGGATAGTGATTGATCATTGGCAATTTTAGTTTGTGACTGTCAATAATATACTCTTAATCAAGTAATGTTAATGCAACAATTGACAATGCTTATATCTGCAGGGAATATTTCTAATGATTTGTGCCAGCTGTGCTATATATTACAATGCCTTCTATTTTAATGGAGATTGCATTGATTTCACAAGAGATCTGTTCTACATATGCAAGCCTCATTAATAAGGGTATTTCCCTACCCTGCACTTTGCATGGTTTGTCATCATTTTTGAAGAATCTATATAAGGTTGATGCACTTTCAAATTTCCTGACTTTTCAGGGTGAATGTTTTAAGCATGTGTTCACCCAGTTTATGAATGAGTCCGAGCCATTCTGTATTTTTTTACTTACTGGGTTTATTTAGCTGAATTTAGTTTGGTGCATCTTCTTTACATTTATACTTAGTATTTGCATTGTTTTATGGGCATTTTCTCCCATGCTTCTTATCAGCTTTAGCAGCCTTGCTAACCGCATATCTGCATTTTCGGATTCCTGAGAATTGAATTCATTAACCAAAAAGCAATTACAACACACTTTGAATATTATCCTTCAGCATTTTCAGCCAGCTAATAAAACACTTATATGCTAGTTAATTAGTCTAGATGTTGGGTACAGAATATTTGTACATTTACCTGCAAGGCCCTGGCCTCGGTAATCATGTGAAGCTTTCCCATTTGTTAAGGTCACATATATGATGTCTGACCTGGAGTAAAATACATTTCAGTTTCACTGTGCAGGTGCTGGATGCTGCAAATCATTGTCACTAATGATCTTATCAAGGTATTATCAGATTTTTGCTCAGGTCTCACTCTTAATTCATTTTCCAAGAGTAGAAATCAACAGAGCAGCATTATAGAGAAGTGAACAGTCCATTAGCATGTTTTACCAATATCCATTACTTTTTACTCCTTGCTCATTTGTTAGCAAAATTAGTGAAAACACTCTGAAAGATGGACCAGAGCTTCTGTGGACTGTCTGACAACCCTTCTGAACTTAATATCTTGAAGACACTTCCAGTCCAATCAAAATTGCAACTGTAACTGCAAATGTTTGAATATATCGTTTTCCTTCGGAGACCTTCAGGAAGCAAAGTAGGATTTTCTGGAGAGGTAATAAAAGCTGAATACTTCAGCAAGAATGGCAACTATTGTTGTAGACACAACTGTTTTTGAGTTTCAGCCATAGTAATGGGAGGGCCAGTAATAAGTGCAAGATTCTAAAGAAGCATTATTTTCAATCTTTACCCTTTCACATTAATCAGCTTACTTATTTAAGTCTATCTGCTAATGGATTGACAGAGCTGATCCTTATACTGTTATGCTTTGTAGAGTACTATGTATGAAGCGCTAAAATACATAAGACAAGTTTTGCATTTACTCATGCCATATCCCATTGAAAATTGGAAAGCTATAAAATCTAGTAGTTACATCGGCAAACATACATGCCATTCTATGCCAACAACTGCTTTGACAAGGATCACCTATTAATCTGTTTTCATTATTGATGGGATTTGGCCAGGGAGCTGCAAAAATTCACAGATCTCCTTCTAATTGCACCAGGGGATCCTTCGCATTTAGACGAATGGCACACTCCATTCAAAGGACTTTGATTACAGAAATCAAAACCTGTCACGTACGAGTTAATTTAATTGAAGGTTGTCAAAATGAGGCAAAACCTGTGACCCTTTATTTTAAACAAGTTAAGAATCCAAGAAATACAGTTTTACCAAAAAAAAACTCAATCCACTTGCAAATAGAAATATTTTGATATTTTTAATGGTTTTGCAATATGGTTGAGTCTCTCATGAGATTTGATTTATTACAGCATTAAAAACCCCCATGACAATATCAATTTTCAGGAACTTTCAAAATTATTCAGCGTTGGGTCAAAACACAGAAGTGTGACATTATGTGGCATTTCTGAATGTTGAAAAGTCAGTTGATAAAGTCAGATGGATTTCATGTTTGTCACACTAGAGAGGTTCTTAAATAGCTTAGACGGATTTACACTAGTCTGAGAGTTGTGATATCCACTAAATGTACCATAAAGGTGGTCTGGCAGAGGGATAAGACACAAGTTCTGCCTAGTGTTTAAATCTCTTGCTCAAGCAATTGGGGAAATACATGGAAATTACTATGTTATTCCTGCCTGTAGATAATTATAATATATAAGCAACAGCAAAGTTTCTGCACCTCAATTCAGAGATGTGTTGCAACACTTGGATTCATTCCGGAGTATGTAATTTCCCACCTTGGGTTAAATGTTTCAATCAGGAGAACCCAAGAACAAATGTTTAATGCTCTTGTATGACATTCTTCTGTATATTGTCTTTAGGGAAGTGTTATTGTGTTTATTTAAAACAAGTTAATGTCTGCCTAATACAAGTATGCAGTGAAATGTTGTACATGCATAGTAAGCATGTTACTCAGGTGTTGGTATTTGATAAATGAACCCCATTCTTCCATCAACCAGCATCACAAATGATTATCTGGTCATTGTTACATGGCTGTTTGTGGGAGCTTTCTGTGTGCAAATTGGCTGCCATGTTTCTTACATTACAAATGTACTTAATTGGCTGTACCACATTTTGGGACATTCTGTGGTGGTGAAGAGCTTTATATAAATGTACAGCTTTTTTTTCAGTTGACTATTTTCTGCCTGTGTTTTGTTGCTGGCGTAAGTCTCATGCCAGTCACTTCAAACATTGATTGTACCTGGGTGCTATGTAATTAATCTAAAAGTAATACTTTACTATCTACCTGTGTAAAAGTAACCTGGATCGAGTTACTGGCTAATGTCAGCATTCAGTAGTTGAAAAGGTTCTCATGGCAGAAGTAGAATTCCTGGTGAAATCAAAGAGAAATCATGTGTAATTCACAGTGACAACTCTTTCCCCATTACCTGATATATCTTTATAATGCTGTATTTGATTGTTCAGTTAATCAAGAACTCTTATGGGTTAGCTCTTGCAAATATGCAGCTGTTTCTGCAGCAGCATAGTATATGCAATTAACTGCCTTATATTCAGAATAACCCATCTCTTCTTGCCACTGGCAGGTTATCTTTATATGATTTTGTTTTATTGCCTTCCAGGAATTGAGGGTCATTCTGACTAACAAAAAACTGAAAATATATCTGAAATATTTCCATTCTCCATGCTTATCTAGCTTAAGCTGCAGTTCTTTCCATTAACCAGAGATTTAGAATAATGCAAGGAATTTATCCTGTAATTATAATGCACTTTTTTTTAGGAAGTGAAGTTGAAGTGAATAGACATGACTGATGTAAATTTGTCAAATATGTAATTATTATCCAAGTGCTATCTAAAAGGAAGACTGCATTAAACCAAATTATTTATTTTTAATTACTGATCATAATAAGACAAGATTTGTTTCTATATAGCATTGTTAATTTTTGTACAACAGTTTTTTTAAATAGCAGCTTTTCAAAATCCATCATGGACAGTGATCCAAGGAGTGTTTCAATGATAATTCCTGGCCTTGTTATTTTGAATATTAAGTAGATATCATAGCTCATCTTGATGTAATGAAGGCTGCTTGAAGTACAATGAGAGAAGAAATCAGGACAACTAGTGACATGGGAGGGGGTGGGAATTTTTTCTGTGCATTTGTATATCATGATTATAAACCAATTCCTTTTCGATATGCTAATGGATTTGTTACACATTTCAAAACAGGGGTCTTCCTCTATATTTTGGTTATACCCACACTTGCACAGTTTTCTCTCTCTTGCACTACATCATTATTTAAAGATCCTATTGCAATATATATTTTGATAAAGTAACAGTCTCTACCATTAACATGACAGCAAGTTTATATTTAAATGATAGCAATAGTGATGTGGAGCATATTGCTGCTCATGATGAAAGTGAAGTTACATGTGTTATATGTATATAAATGTTTTCCTCCCTTCTCCCCTTCATTCTCTGTTTCAGAAAAATGTATCATAAAAATAGATTTGATTTTGTATTGTCTCTATAATACTTTGGGTTGACATTATGATCATATGCTTTTGGGTGGCAGCCTTGCCAGCTGCAAATATTGGAAATTCATGGACACACAGCTCATGGTTTTCTGCCTTGCAATGTCCTGATTGGCACAGTTAGATGGCATAGTGAATCGAGGGCATGCCCACTAGACAATTCATTTGGAAAACCTGTCCCACTCTGTCAATGACATAACATTAGACAGTTCTTCACGTTCATGAACCAACTTTAATACCTGTTAGTTCTGACACTTTATAAAATCGAGGCTGTAAAAGTTTGTGCTGGCTCCAGAAGTCAATTTTTTATATGTGCAAAATAAAATGAATGATCATGTAATTTCGTCTCAAGACATCCCAAGATGCTTTGTAATCAATGAAGCATTTTTGAAGTGTTGTCACTCTTTTCGGGAACTCAGGGGCCAATTATCACACAGCAAGGTCCCAAAAGCAACTTATTATTATAGCACCTTTTAACGTAATGAAATGTCTGAAGGTTTCTCAGGAGCATTAGAAAACTAAATATAACACCAGGTCACACAGACTTATTGGGTCACATGGTCAAAGAATTGTCTTAAAGAAGGGAAGGGAGATAGGCAGGTAGAGAGATGTAAGGAGGGAATTGCAGAACTTGGGGTCTAGGCAACTGAAGGCACAACTACCAATGGTGGAGCAAGTTTTATTGGGAATGCACAAAAGGCCAGAATTAGAGTGGTGCAGATATTTCCGGGAGTTGTGGGTTGGAGGAGATTATAGTGATTAGGAGGGACACTAAAGCAGGAAGGGGCAAAACCATGGAGGGTTTGCAAACAAGGATGAGAATTTTAAAATCAAGACATTGCTTGAGCATGAGCTAATGTGCGTCAGCAAGCAAAGGCAAAATAGGGGTACGGACTTGCTGCCAGATATGGGCAGCAGAGTTTTGGTTAACCTCAAGTTTACAGAAGATAGAATGTGGCAGACTAGCCAGGACTGCATTGGAATAGTCAATTATGAAGCTAAAAAAGACATGAATAAGGGTTTCAGCAGCAAATGAGCTGAGACAGGGGTGAAGTTGAGCGATATTACAGAGCTGAAAGTAAATGGTCTTAGTGGTGGTACGAATATGAGATTGGAAGCTCATCTCTGGATCAAATGTAACACCAAGGTTTCAAACAAACTGACTGTATCTCAGACTGTTGCTAGGGAGAGGGATGGAGTTAGTAGCTAGAGAATGGAGTTTGGAGTGGGCACTGAAAACAACAGCTTCAGAATTTCCAATATTTAATTGGATGACATTTCTGATCATCCGGTGGTGGATGTCGGTTGAGCAGTCTGATAATTTAGCAACAGTGGAGGAGTTGAAAGAGGCGGCGCTGAAGCAACGTTGAGTGCTCTCAGTGTACATGTTCAAACTAATGCTGTGCCTTTGGATGATATTGCCAAGGAGCAGCATGTAGATGAGAACTAGGAAGGGTTGGAAGTGTAAGTGTGTGAGAGCAGGAAGATAAACCATTGCAATGATACTCTGGCTATGATTAGATAGGTAAGTAGTCTAGAATTCCCACACTAAGCCATTCTGTCTCTTTTCTGTTCTCTTCTCCTTTAAGGCACTCCTGAAATACTAACTCTTTGACAAAACCTTTGCTCACCTATTCTAATAATTCCTAATATGGCTCAATGTAAAAAGAAAATGCCTGATAACATATCGGTGAAAGGTATTGTGGCATTCCACTGCATTAAATGCCCAATATAAATGCAAGATTTTGTTGTTATCCTTGATTCCATGAGGGAAAGGAGATTGAACCTTATCGTAGAAGTCATCTTGTTAGTTTTATAGAAGCTGACATGAACAGAAACCGAGATGTAAATGATAAAGACAGGAAGCATTAGCCTCATCAAATTAAGTATTCATTGTGTTAAGGAAACCATTGATCAATCGGTGAATTGAGTAATGCAAGAGGAACACGATCTAAAATCGGGGCAAAAGTTGTGCATTTAAATCAAAAGGTATTCATAAGATTTACATCCTGTGATCCAAAATGAACCACATGCATTTAAGGTGTGATGAAGCTAAAAATAGCATTTGTAAAAATCTCGGTAACAATTAAAGGAGACACCTACTAATTAATTAGAAGTGACTAGAGATGAGTTTGGAATACCAGCGCCTGCTGCCTTGAATAAACTAGGGATCTGTCACATGGAGAGGACATAGATAATAAGTAAACCTTACTAATAATTTAGATGTTACATCAATGCCATTATTGCTAAAATAGCAATTTAATAAATGTAAGCTAGCAGATGCACCTTTATGGGTTCATTGGGAATTAATCTGCCTACAGGTCAATTATTGTACAATGTGGCTTATAAGAATTGTTTATGGAATTGTACATCAAAAGATTTTTTTTTCAAAATATATGTATTATTTAGTTTGCATCCAACAGGAAATCATGCCATTGTAATGACTTTGGAGAGGTTAGAACATATTGATTGGATTCCTTGTCGACACAAAACAATACAAAGTTACACATGAATAAACAAAATTAACACTAAAAGAAAAATATTCTTCAAAGAGACATTGGATGGAATCATTCCAGAAATCGGCAAAGTCCGAAATCGGCGGGGAAAGCGGAATTTAACCCACTGATGTCAACGGCAGCATTTTCCGCCAGATCTTGTGGCACTTTATTGAAAAACTGCAGAATCATGGGTTTCATGTCAGGTCCCTGGTGGGATGGCCTCTGATTCGCCCATCCCGCCATGACGTCAGGCCTTCAGTAATCCGGGCACCATATTTAATGAATCAAAAGCTGCTGGAATGTCAAGGCTACCGAAGGGAGGAAACATGTTACCTTCCTCTAGTGCCTACTGGATGCACTGGAAGCCCTCCCTGATGTCCTCTGCCCCCGCACTGGGTGAAGACCAGCAAGCAGGGTCAATAATCCAGTATGGGAGGCGGTGGCAGATGTGGTCAGCGGCAATGCACACCAAAAAAAAGACAGGCACCCAGTGCCGAAAGTGGTTGAATGATCTCTGTTCTGCCAGGATAAGTTACTCTTCTCATCACTCTCAACTCACACACTCACAAACCCATCACACATCCACAGGGATCTCACTCACTGCCAGTTCAAGGAACATTACCATTCACTCTCACACACGCACCTTCATCTGCCCTGTGGATCATGTCCGCATCCTGTCCATGGCGGCACTCAGCACCTACACATGCCAGGCATTATTCTCATCTGGCCTGGCAGGCGTCATAATTGCACTCTCTCCATCTGTATTCATTCAGGACAAGTTGGCACACAATGGAAGGGAGAGATCACAGACTGGTGGAGAATGCCTGATATCAACGTCCTCACAGACTTTGAAAATAGAGCCATCCAGTGGGCCAATGATGATCTGGGCCAATTCAGTACTGACGGTGAGGTCCGCTGCATTCAACTAAGTGAGGATCCAGCAGTGCATCAGTGAATGAGATCCCCTGTTCCACTGTCCCATACAATGTATTTAATTATCTCTCCTTGCTTTCACAGGCACATCTGGAAAGCAGCCAAAGGTGTCCAGGAGCCAGGTCCTCGACTCAAGCCCGGAAGACACATGGAAGAAGAATCCTCAGATTCTGACATTGAAGACCCACATCCTCCACTAGTGCAGAGATGCAAGCCACTGTGGGGCCTAGTTCTAGAGTAGCCTTGGGGTCACAATCTGATGAGCAGGTAACACTGCCTGATCCACAGCAGGTGGAGGCAGGGACTTCCTAGGCTTCCGGCACTGTTGGAGGCCAGAAATCTGCTGTGTCTGAGTCAGATGAGGTGCCTCTCAACTCGGTGATACTCAGTTGCTGGAACTGCAAAGGCAAGCTAGGGAGCATTAGGAAGGGACGTCTGCTGCACTCCTCAGATTGCAAGGCACAGTGGAGGAGTCCGTCCGCCTTCAGTCTGAGGTAATAGCGCTGGCATGGCAATGCACTGAGGTCAACACTGGTAAGATGATGGCACCATGTAGACCTTGGTCCAGGACATTTGTTCTGCACTGCTGCAGGAGCTGCACTCCCTCACTGAGGCATTTGCAGGCATCCAACAGTGTCAGCGCGAGAGAGATGCAGAGCATCTCAAGCTCAATCCAGCTGCCCCATCCTCTCAAGGAGTCAGCCAGGGGCCCTCGGGCACCCATAGGGAGGAGGATCAGCAGGTGCACACCCCAGAGCCATCCATCCAGGTGAATCTGGGAATGTCCAGCCCATCCAAATTCCCTCTCTCCGTGACCCTAGCAGCTCCATCTCCACAGGCTGAGGAGGGTGCTGCTGTTACACAGCAGTACCCCTTCAGGTCTCGGCCATCCAGAGGACACCTGCCAAGGTCATCACAGACAGAGAATAGCAGTCAGTAGGCTGCCTCCACCTCCACTGTGGATGTCATGGAAGCAGTAAGACCTAGTGACAGGGTTAGGAAGGCCAAGTAGATTTAGTTACATAACATGGGCATGGATGTTAATCACTTGTATTCAACGTTGACCATTATAAATGCACCCCCAAAAATGCATCCTTGTCTGTGGCTCCTTGTTATGTTGAACAGCGTTCATCTCAATCAGATGTGAAACCTTGTTTCCGGCACAAAATTAAGGCTAGTCCAGGGCCTCTCCATGTGCAATGTGTAACCTTTTGGGCACAGTGATTGTCCGGCTTCAAAGTCACTCTCCAGATTAGTGATGTGTGCACCTCCATGTGGCTTGTGTTTGCTGCAAGAATCTCATACCCAGGTGTCACTGGGTTCTGTGATGTTCTCTGTGTGCACTCAGCACCATTTTGAGCTGTGGCTACCCCCTATCTTGACACCATTCCTGACAGGTGAAGATGCGGTGCTGAAGGCGACAGGTGATGAAACTTGCCAAAGGATCAAGTTGTCCATGTGCCTGCTGCATCTTAGCAGCATCTCCATGATATGAGCCTCTTCACAGAGCATATGTGAGCTGCCTTCAGCCAGACAGGTGTCTGACGTTCCCAGATGCAATGTGAAGATCTCAGGAGTGTCCTCACTGCATCTCGTCATCATCCTCCTGGAATCTATTGCAATGAGGACCTCACAACTGCCTCGCGTGGTCAGTGCAATGGCCTCACTGCCTGCACCCTTGCCTTCCAGGACCTCATCACCCTCATCCTCTTCATCTTCCTCCTCATTAGAGGAGATGCACAGCCTTTGCATCTCTTCATTACCTAGGTCCTCCCCTCAATGCATTGCTAGGTTGTGTAGTGCGCAGCAAGCCACTATGTTATGTGAAACTCTCTGGGGAGTGTCCTGCAGTACTCCGCTAGATCTGTCCAGGCACCAAAACCTCATTTTCAGGATGCCAATGGCGTGCTCAATCAAAATCAGATTGCGCATGAGCTATGTTGTACCTTCTCTCACTAGGAGTCTGAGGCTGCCGCACAGGCGTCATCAGTCACATCCTTTATGGGTCGCCCTTGTCCCTGAGGAGCCAACTCTGCACCCTGAGTGGTCCCTGGAAGATGTCAGGGATCTGAGACGTGCTGAGGGTGTACGAGTTACCGACGCTTCTGGGGTACCTTGCACACACCTGAATGATCCGTTTGTTATGGTTACAGAGAGTGTGGAAGCCTTTGCCATTCACATGCTGCTTGTTGCCAGGGAGACTTAAGAGCAAGGTGGGTGCAGTCGATGGCACCCTGAACCTGTGGGAATCCAAAATCTCAACATATCCCAATGGTTGTGTCACTGGCTTGTCTGATCCCTGTTGAAATTGACAAAGTTTTTGTCTTGGCGAAAAGGGCGCCCGTGACCTCCTGGATACATTTGTGGGTGGAGGCTTGCGAGATCCCACAAACCTTCCCAGTGGAGCCTGGAAAGAGCCACAGCGGCAGAAATTGAGCACAGTGGTAACTTTAACTGCCATTGGCAGTAGATGCCCTCTGATCTCCACGTTGCCAAATCCTGCAGAAAGTGGCATATGCGCATGACCAGTTCCCTTGACATGCACAGGCATCAGTGACAGCAGTTCTCGCTCATCTGCAGGTAGCACACGCGTTCTTTATAGACCCTGGGTCTGGCAGTGTGCTTACAAATGACGGCTCTGTGGGATTCATCCTCTGCGTGTGGGGAGGCCGTGTTGCCTCTTGGTCTTCAGGATTCTGCTCCGCCCTTTGGTGAGCCAGGTGTCTCTGTTGCATTCTTCTCCTTCTTCTCTCCTGCCTATAGCAATGAGGCAGACAGTGTGATCACCAGGCTCCTTGTTCCTGATGGTCTCCTCACTGCAGTATCAAAGAGAGACGTAAGGGTCAGCAACTGTCTCCTAAGGACCACTTTTGGTCAAGTTATCACCTGCAGCTACCTCTCACCGTCCCTAAATGCATGCCAGAGAGTCCAGGCCATCAAATGGATGCCCAGTGTTTAGTGCACATGATGGTTCACTATGCCCACACTTAGCACTGCCCCACACCACACAATCAAGTGGCGGTAGCTATGGCCACATGGCTGCATCCTGAACTCTCATCTCAGTCACAGGCATTGTCCTAACCTGGACTCCAAGGCATTGTGGTTTGCTTGTACCGTGAGGGTCACTTTTCAATGTCAACTGAGGAATAATGCAAGATACTAGGAATGCAGCCCTTCATCAGTGTTTGAAGGCCACCTTTCGCAACAGGATTCTCAGGCTTGCTCAGTTGCGCAGTGGTTCTGCAGCACCATAGCACTCATTCAGAGTTGAAGTGTGCTCGTGAGGGGTTAACAGCAGAGGAACAATCATTGGCAATGTCAGGAATTAGTGCTGCTTGAGTGGGCACAATTGCTTGATTAGCCTGACTCCAAGTATGTCAAATGAGCTCAAGTTAAACATTCTCAGCTGTGGAGGAGTGCTCATCTTTGACATGCTTTGCCATAGCCCAGCCATTTTCTTCCCCACCCCCGCCCACTCCCCCACATGTGTTTGTGCTCAAACTTCAGTCGGTGCTGTCATGGCACCCACCCCAACCCCAGACTGTTGCTCCGGCACCACAAGGCAGCCACAAAGAAGCCACTGTGGAGGTTTGCCTCTGCCCCCCCTCACCACCCCCAAATCCACAGAACCTCTGCAATCATCGCAAGCACTGCGCAAAGTTGTGTGTGCACTTACTTCCGAGTTCCCCTCAAAGTTGTGTGCACACCTTTTCATGGCAGTTGGAAACTACGCCATCAAGAAATAAAAACTTTGCTGGAAATGCTCAACAGCTCTGGTAGCCTCTGTGGGGAGGGAAATAGGGTCAATGGCAGGAATTTTCCAATTGGAGGCGGAAAGCCCGGCAGTGCTGGCAGGTGGGATTTTCATTTCTTGGAGAGCATAATGACCTGGAGTTGGTTAGAGACAGAGGCGAGCAAATGCTGAAGTTGCCAGGTTAAAAGATGCGTCTCTGTTCCTAAAACATTGGCTCTGTTCTCAAGATCAGTGTAAAGCCCATGTCCTCTGCACCCCCTTAGCCCCACTACCCACTCACCCAACGTTCACCCTCTATGACCTTGAGTCCCCTCACTCAACTTCACCCTATCCTCTTCTGCTCCTTCACCACCAACCCACCTTCACTACCCCAACAATCCCTCACTCCCTCCCCCACCCCCTTCACCCCCTCATTCCACTTTCCCCCATCCCCTCAATCAACTCACCCAGTTTCCACTTTATAAATAGAACTCACAATTCCTACTGAAGTTGTTGAAAAGCTCATAAAACTGTAAAACTAAAGAAACATCTCAAACATACTTTATAAAATTATTTTAAGCTTTTGAAGAGGATAATCTGTCAAGGCCTTCAAACTCAAATTCCCTGGAAGAGCTGAATAAACAAATTGCACTACAGAATCCACTAATGCTTTTGAAGGAAGCCAAAAACTCATCAATCTGCCAAAACTTTCAAACGTCAAACAGATGAATGAGCTGATCTGCAAAGAATGAATGAAATCTCATATACCTGTTAAAGCTCTCTGCTTGGCTCTGCAAAGTATAAATGAGAGCAATGGGGAGAGTTTAAACATGGGTGCTGGATCTCACACTGGTCTAGCCTTTCAATATTGTACATGAAGAATAGCACTTTATCCAGTAGATAATCTATTCTAATGCATCGAACTTTTCCACTCTTACAATGTTGTTCTTTCATTTGACAGTTTGTCAGTTGTCAAAAGTCACAACCTGGAACCATATTATTTAATGGTCACTTATATTTTCCAGTCACAGCACTATGATCACTTGCTTTAATAAACACAAAAATAACTCTTGTTATAGTGTTTTATGATAAACTGCAAAAGAGACACTGTTTTTATTCACCTTTATACTCTTCCCACACCCAATCCATGGTTCACACCTCCACTGTTTAAGTGTGATTTAGGAAGTCTTCCAAAACATGTCTGCCTCGATGGAAATTCCTTACATTCAGAATAACCACTTTTAGAATGATGCCAACAACTTTAAAATTACAGCATGTAGGGCTACTGACCTTTCTCCTATCCTGCTCCACTGAAAATGGCCAGAGTTGAAAATGGAGGTGGGGCATCTGTCTTCACCACTCATTGGCCATTTTTTTTTTCCAAATCTCAATTCTGGCTGGTTGGAAAACAGGACAGCAAAATCCTGGCTGATGTTTCAGGTCTGTGACTTTTCATCAGAACTTGTTGTGATAAAGGTCATGGAATTGAAACTTTGTGCTGAATTTCTGGACCCCGCCGATATTGGGAATAGGGGCAGAGTCAAAAATACCTGCTGCTTTCACGAATCTGTTCCTGGCATCAGCTATTTTCTTGCCAAGGCTGGTTTTGGGTTGGCAATGCTATCCACCCCCATTAGGCGGGTGGCCAATTAGGCTCGTTAAGAGCCTCAGTAAGGGCATTGACAGTTTTCTGACTTGACAATTTATCTCCTGGAGATGGGCACCCAGTTGCAGGCCAGGGGGCAAGTGCTCCAGACATTCTCGAGTCCCTCTCTGCCTGCCTGGGTGTGGATGTAGCCAAAGCTGCCCTCTAGAGGGATGCCCACCTACATCCACAACAATGGCTTGGCTGCCATTTCTGTTTGTGCTCCATGTTGAAGCATTTAATTCCCTAACATAGATTATTCAAACAATTTTGTTTCCGTTTTTGAAACCTTAATTGCTATTGGTTTTATGTTGTAATGGATGCAATTTGTTTTGAAGTTCTGAACTCACCTTTATAAATATGCTGTGTGTGATTACACTAGTCTAAATAAATCCTTTGGATGAGCATCAAGGTAACAATGTTTTCAGGCAGCTCTTACATTGAATGACATATTGGTGAATTAATGTAATATATTAATGCAGTGTTCCACAGGTTAGTAACGCACGTGTCTGGGATTTCTCATGCAGCAAAAAAATCATGGTCTTTAAAGACCTTGAGCAGAGGGGAGGCATCGAGTTGAGAAGTAGTTTGGAGTTTTGGGCAGGTTCTTTACCCTACTGCACCCCCCCACCTCCCATTCCCCCATCCCCCGTTACCCCACCCTCAGGAAAATAAAGAATCCCACAGGGAAATACAAAGATAAACAAAGAAAAGACAGACAATTTGGACCATCTAACTCATTATTCAAAAAAGTAAACTCCATTCCCTGGTATTTCAGCATCTAATTGCTACTTGAACATTTGACCAGCTTTTGCCTTGCAAATTTTCGCCAGTTTGGTCAGTCCTTGACTATTCTTCAAACCAATATCCCCTATCTGTGCACAGTGTCATCTGTGAATCTAATCAACTGAATATGTACCTGATTCCAGCTTGTTTGTTTAGTTTGGAAACACTAAAGGCTTGAGCAGATGTTTGCAACATGCCAGAAACGATGGGCAAGAATTTGAGTGCAGGGATTGTGGTGCATGCTTAACCTGTGTCTGTTCACTGCACCGCAGGCATCACGATTAATTCATGTTGTCTGCTCTTTTAAATGCTTCCCGTGCTGGAGATTGGCTGCAGTTAATAGCAGGTGGTGCAATATAGTGGGTGTCGAGCGCCCCTTACAGCAAGTCTGCCTCCCAAAAAGGGAAGCGGCATTGTGACTGAAAGAACTGATGGGAGATTTTCAAAACCGAACATACAACAGAGCTTGCACCAAGATTTTCAGAAAATGACCTGGAAGCCTTGGAAGAAATGGAACAGAGGAAGAATGTTTTGTATCTGCAAGGGACAGAAGGGTCTCCAGACACATGCACAGAAGGCAGTGGGAAGAAGTAGCAGTGGAGGTCAATGCCAGGGGTGTTGATCCTTGAACGTAAATGCTCTGATGGAAGAGGTTTAGTGCTCTCACATGAGTTGTCAAGCTAATGACTTCTTATTCACATGGTATATTCTACCAGCTACACCAGTGAACTCACCCGCTGTTCAATTTATTACACTTCCATTACTCTCTTACAAATAGCCTCTATCAATTTGGACTTAAACTTAACTTAATCTGCTTTACCTCAACGCCACACAATTATCACAGTTGCAAAATTTGTATCCACAACTCACAGCTTAAACATACATTCAACTGTGACAGCTACAACACTTAAAAATACTGTGCAAGACTCACTGACACACTTTCCTCTTTCTTACAGAAGGTGGCACATAATAGCAGGTGACAGGAAGGGACTGGAGGGGAAATATCACACCTGCATGTTTCATTATCCATGGAGAAGACAATGGTGGCTATATGGGATGGGACATAGTTGATGGTCACTGGAAGGGCTGAAGTGATTCATGATGAGGGTATTTACATATCTAACCCTACTACCCGCATCCACTTCTCCATTATCTCTTATTTTCTTCAGATCGAGAGGCTGCAGATGATGTAAGTATTCACCTCTCACTTCCTCCTTTTCACTCGCCACAACCCAAACCTTGTACCTCTTTAATTTCAGATAACAAAGAACTGGAATAAGCCCAGGAAGTGGAGAAAAGGAAGAAGACAGTGAAGATGCAGCAACACTGTCACTCAAATGTATGCTTGCTAAATTTCCTCATGATGCAAGGATAGATGGGAAAGAAAATTGTGAAGAGGATATAACCCATCTATCTCCCTTTGCAGACTCCTTAAGTGAGTGGGCAAAAATCTGACAGATGGCATGTATTTTGGAAAATGTGAACTTGTCCACTTTGGCAGGAAGAATAAAAAAAACAGCATATTATTTAAACGGAAAGAGAATGTAGAACCCTGAGGTACGGAGGGATCGGGTGTCCTGGTACATGAATCACAAGTTAGTGTGCAAGTACAGCAAATGGTTAAGAAGGCAAATGGAATGTTGTCATTTATTGCGAGAGGAATGGAATATCAAAGTAGGGATGTCTTGCTACAGTTTACAGGGTGTTTGTAAGACCACATCTAGAATACTGTGTATACAGTTTTGGTATCCTGATTTAAGAAAGAATATAAACACATTAGAAGCATGTGATTGATACTTGGGATGGTGGGTTTTAGCTTATGAGAAAAGGTGGGACAGGCTGGAGTTTAGAAGATTGAGAGGTGATCTTATTGAAATATATAAGATCCTGAGGGGACTTCACAGGGTGGATGCTGAAAGGATGTTTCCCCTTGTGGGAGAGACTGGAACTAGGGGACACAATTTAAAAATAAGGGGTCTCCCTTTTTTAAGATGGAGTTGAGGAGAATTATTTTCTTTCAGCGATTCATGAGTCTTTGGAACTCTCTTCCCCAGAAAGTCACAGGGGCAGGGTCATTGAATATTTTAAAGACAGAGGTAGATTCTTATTTAACAAGGGTGTCAAAGGTTATGGAGGGAAGGTGGGAATGAAGAGTTGGGGACATGATTGGATCAACCATGATCTTATTCAATGGCGGAGCAGGCTCGAGGGGCCAAATGGCCAACTCCTGTTCCTAATCTGTATGTTCATATGTTTGTACACTCACAGCTATCAGCTCAGATACTGACACTGTACTTATGTTAGAGGTATGGATGGATGAGGGAGCTGTATGTGGTGAAACACTGCGCATGTGCGCAGGAACCAGGGCGGGAAAAGGTAGCACAGATGCTAGTACACCAGAGGATGAGGTCACACGCTAGTTCTTATGAGAGGAAGCACGTGAGGCCAAGCTAAAGAAAAAGGCTCATGCTTGCACAGGCCCATAAGCTTAGTGCACTGGAAAACCTATGCTTCTTGATACTGAGCATGGAGGAATCCATCAACAACTGGGTACATACAGGGCTTGGTACAGTGTTTTGAGCCCAAACTTGCCAACATGGAACAGGTAGTCACCTCCACCAGCACACTTGTGGAACTCAGCATGATGCAGCATCTTGTTGCCAATGCCTCAGCTTCAATTGCAGCACAAAAAGCTTCCATCAAAGGCCTGAATGCTGCAATGTAATCTCAGAATTCTGCCATAGAAACTCAGATGGATATGACCTTCAGATGAAAGGCCTTCTTCCCTCTGTCCTCCTCCTCCCCCAAACACCTACTCCCCACCGCTGCCTCCAAGCCTTCCCTGCCCTCCCACCCTCGGACTCCCAAAACTCACCTTGCCATTCAGTTCAGGGACTTAGGCTCTGCCATGTTGAAGCACTTCCTCTTCTAACCACTGCAGCTCCTGTTACTGCAGGGGCTAGAGAGCTGCTAGCCAATCAGATCGGCCAGCAGGTCTCTAAGGCGGGGCTTCCTCCCAAGTGAGGGGCAGAAGTCCCACCTACAGCCAATTGCCACTCATTCCAGCGTGAAATGGCTGTGGGGCAGACAGAATCAGTGGGGATATGTTCCCCACCGCCTCTTTGGATGGTGGGAAGAGAAACTCTGCCCTCCGAAATATTCAGGCCTACAATATTCTGCTCAAATAAAATGCAAAATGTTTTTTTTTAAAAGTAAAACTGGACTTCTTTTGCTTTGTTTGCATCGCAATTCAAGTTTGCTCACTCCATTTATGATTCTATCCTGGCAAGCTGATGATTAAACTGTCTACAGGACTAATATAGAGAAAATCTTTATTAATCTAATGATACGTTTACTTCAATATTACAAATTGTCTTGAAACAAAAATAGAAAAGATCAATAAAAGAAAGGAGCAGAACTGAACTTGCCTTGAGGGAATGGAGGAGAGTCTGGAAACACAGGAATTTGGCATTAAAGCCTGATTTAAAGCAAAGGATATGGCAAAAGGTTGGGAAAGAGATTAATATCTAATTCAAATACTTTTGAATAAAAGTGACTAGCAACCACAAATTGCTAAAGTGGGCACAGAGTACAGCAGTGGGGAGCGCCTGGGTGTGGCTTCAGGAATGTTATTGTCTCTGTGCACACATAAAAGGGTGCCAGACGAAAGAGGGAATAATGAAGTATCTCTAAAAATCCGCTTTCCTTTGGCTGAAAGAGGGTTTTTGAACATGATGATTTTCTGATAATAGATTAGATTATAATTGAATCAATGGATGGAAACAGAGAGATTTATGGAGAACAATATATTCCATTTTACTACCAAATAACATTATTAAATCTGCTATGCAGAAAATAATGGAAAGAGAAACTCCAATGGTTTCCTGATTAAGCCAATAAGTAGCTGAGCCAAACAAATGAGGGTAATCCCTGGTCTGCATGACCTGACTGAGCTTAAGTGCGGCAGCACAATAATAGGCTTCAGCACCCGCATTAACAAGGGAAGAATTATCCAGGGCACCTAATCTTGATTATTGCCCAATGATGCATGCTGGAAGTGTGTCTATGAAAATATTGGTTGAGGACAGGCGCTTACATCCTCACCCTCACCTCTGCCAAATAGCTTAACAACATTCACCATCAAGATTCATTAATGAAGAGTAGATGGAAATGTAAAATCACTAAGAAATGTTGATATGATTAAGTGAATAGGCAGATTGCAGCAAGTGGCTTTTGATATAGGCAAATATGAGACCATCTACTTTGGACCTAAATAGTTAGAGAGGGTACTTTCTAAATGGTGATAAACTGGAACCAGTGGAGGTTTGGAAAAACTTGGGGTTTCAGGTAAATAGATCAATGGGGGAGATGCTGGAAATGGTGGTGGTTGGGTAGTGGTAGTTTCACTAGACTAGTAATCCAGAGGCCCAGGCTAGTGCTTTGGCGACACAGGTTCAAAGTCAAGCCACAGCTGATGGAATATAAATTCAATTAATAAATCTGGAGTTAAAAGCTAGTCTTAGTCATGATGATCATGAAGGCATTTTGAATTATCATAAAAAAATACACCTGGTTCAGCGATGGTCTTTAAGGAAGAAAACCTGATGCCCTTATCTGGTCTGCCCGACATATGACTCCAGTTCCATAGCAATGTGGTTGATTCTTAAATGCCCCTATGAGATGGCTAAGCAAGCCACTCAGTTGTATCAAATCTCTACAAAGTCATGTACGGATGGACCACTAGCATTGACTTAGGCACCGGAAACGACAACAGCACACCACACCCTGCTGTCCCTGCAAAGTCCACTGTACTAACATCTGGGGTCTTGTGTCAAAATTGGAAGAGCTGTCCCACAGACTAGATAAGCAACAGCCTGACATAGTCATAGTCACTGAATCATACCAGACAGACAATGTTCCAGACACCACCATTAACATTCCTGGGTAAGTTCTATCCTACCAGCAGTACAGATCCAACCAAGGTAGTAGCACTGTAGTATACAGGTGGGAGGGATTGCCCTGGGAGTTCTCAACATTGACTCTAGACGCCATGAAGTCTCATGGTATCATGTCAAACATGGGCAAGGATTCCTCCTGCTGATTACCACCTACCGCCTCCCCCACCACCTTTCGGCTGATGAATCAGTACTTTTCCATGTTGAACACCACTTGGAAGAAGCATTGAGGGTGGCAAAGGCACAGAATGCACTGTAGGTGGGGGACTTCAATTTCCATCACAAAGACCGGTTCAGTAGCACAACCACTGAGTGAGCTGGCCGAGTCCTAAAGGGCATAGCTGCTAGACTGGGTCTGCGACAACAGGTGAGGGAACCAACAAGAGGGAAAAACCTAAGTGACCTTGTCCTCAAAAATCTACCTGTCACCGATGCATCTGTCCATGACAGTGTTCGTAGGAGTGACCAACACACGGTCCTTGTGGGTAGATACCCTATCTTTACATTGAGGATACCCTTCATCATGTTATGTGGCACTACAACTAAATGGGATAGATTTTGAATAAATCCAGCAACTCAAAACTGGGCATCCATGAGGCACAGTGGGGCAGGAGGAGCGGCAGAATTGTATTCAACCATAATCTGTAACCTCATGGCCTGGCATACCCTCCACTCTACCATTACCAGCATCCGGGGGATAAATCCTGGTTCATGGAAAGCGTAAAAGAGCATCCCAGGAGCAGCACCAGGCTTACCTAAAAATGACTCTAGACGCCACGAAGTCTCATGGTATCATGTCAAACATGGGCAAGGATTCCTCCTGCTGATTACCACCTACCGCCTCCCCCACCACCTTTCGGCTGATGAATCAGTACTTTTCCATGTTGAACACCACTTGGAAGAAGCATTGAGGGTGGCAAGGGCACAGAATGCACTGTAGGTGGGGGACTTCAATTTCCATCAAGCACCAGGCTTACCTAAAAATGAGGTGTCAATCAGGTGAAGCTATAACACAGGAGTAATTGCATGTCAAGCAGCAGAAGCAGTATGTGATAGTCAGAGCAAAGCAATCCCATAATCAAGGGATCAGATCTAAGCTCTGCAGTCCTATTACATTCAGCTGTAAATTGTAGTGGACAATTAAGCAAGTAACAGGAGGAGGAGGATCTACAAATAAACCCATCCTCAATGATGGGAGGGCCCAGCAGATCAGTACAAAGGCCAAGGCTGAAATATTTTTGACCGTCTTTAGCTAGAAGTGCCGAGTGGATGATCCATTTCAGTCTCCTCCTGAGGCCCTTAGCATTTTCAATGCCAGTCTTCAGCCAATTCAATTCACTTCATGTGATATTAAGAAATGGCTGAAGGCACTGAACTCAGCAATGGCTAAGGGCCCTGACAACTTTGCGGCAATAGTACTGAAGGCCTGTACTCCAGAACCAGCTGTGCTCCCAGCCAAGCTTTTCAAGTACAGCTGCAACACTGGCATCTACCCAGCAGTGTGGAAAACTGCCCAGGTAGTCTTGTCCAGAAAAAGCAGCACAAAGCCAACCCGCCCAATTACTGCCCCATCAGTCTGCTCTTGATCATCAGAAAGTGATGGAATATCTCTTCAATAGTACTATCAAGCAGCACTTAATCAGCAATAACCTGCCCACTGATGTTCAAATTTGGGCTATTCAGCTCCTGACTTCATTACAGCCATGGTTCAAACATGGACAAAAGAGCTGAACTCAAGAGGTGAGTTGAGAGTGACTTCCCCTAACATCAAGGGAACATTTGAGTGAGTGTAGCATCAGGGATCCCTAGCAAAACTGAAGTCAATGGGAATCATTGAAAAACTTTCCAATGGCTGCAGTCATACCGAGAACAAAGGAAGATGTTTGTGATTGTTGGAAGTCAATCACCTCAATCCCAGGACTTGGCTGCAGGAATTCCTCATGATATTGTCCTAAGCTCAACTGTTGCAGTGACATTCCCTCCATCATAAGGTCAGAAGTGGGGATGTTCACTGATGATTGTACAACATTCAGCATTATTCGTGATACTGAAGCAGTCTATGTCCACATGCAGCAAGACCTAGATAACATTAGAGCGTGACTGATTAGTGACAAGTAACAGTCACACCACTCAAGTGCCAGGCAATGACCATCTCAAACAAGAGAGAATCTAATCATCTAAGTACTGTGGCAAGTAACTTACTTCCTGACTCCCCAAAGCCTGTCCACCATCTACAAGGCACAAGTCAGGAGTGCAATGGAATGCTACCCACTTGCCTGGATGAGTACAGCTCCAACAATACTCAAGAAGTTTGACACCCATCCAAGACATAGCAGCCCACTTGATTGTCACCCCATCTACCACCTTCAACATTCACGCTTCCACCACTGGTGCATAGTGGCAGCAGTATGTACCATCTTCAAGATGCACTGCAGCAACTCACCAATGCACCTTTGACAGCACCTTTAAAGCCCGTGACCTCTACCACCTCGAAGGACAAGGTCAGGAGATGCATGGGAACACCATCACCTTGAAATTCCTCTCCAAGTCACATATCATTCTGACTTGGAACTATATCACTAATTCCTTCTCTGTAGTTGGGTCAAAATCCTGGAACTCCCTTCCTAACAGCACTGTGGGTGTACCTACACCAGATGAAATGCAGCAGTTAAAGAAGGCGGCTCGCCACCACTTTTTCAATGGCAATTAGGGATGAGCAATAAGTGCTGGCCTTGCCAGTGAGCCCACACCCTGTGAATGAATACATATTTTTGAAATGTTGTGATTCGGGACTGAGAATGGTCAAATGGAATGCTGACCTTTATATCTGGACTAGAATACAAGGGGGTAGAAGTTATGCTGCACCTATACAAAGTCCTGGCCAGTCCATACCTGGTGTACTGTGAGCACTTCTGGAAAGCACACCTTAGCAAGGAACTTTAGGCCTTGGAGGGAGATAGCACAGATACCTTACCTCCAAGGATTTAATAACTAAGAGAGATGACGCCAGCTATGGCTGCATTCCATGAAATTTGGAAGATTAAGAGTTGATATGATTGTTGTTTTGGAGATATTAAGGAGAACCAATAGGGTTGATAGTGGGTAACTATTTATGCTGTTTGGGGAATCTAACAAGGGACATAGGCCTGGCTCTAATTTTTAGGCTTTCAGGAGTGAAATTAGTAAACACTTTAACATGCAAAGTGTGGTAGAATTGTGGATCACCTTCTACAATTGGCAGCTGATGCTGGGCCAGTTGTAATTTTACATTTGAGAGGGATAGATTTCTGCTAATCTAAGGGATTAAAGGATACGGGCAGAGGTAAGGCTATAGAGTTAGGTCACTTATCAGTCATGATCTCATTGAATGGCAGAACAGGCTCCAAAGACTAAATAGTCTGCTCCTGTTCTTATATTTGTATCATCTGTAAAAATATTCTAGAGCAAAACATCAACACCTTGAGGAGAGTAGGAGAGGTTTAAAAGAAGGGCGAAAATTGGAGGGGTGAGTAAAGTATTGTAATAAAGAATATTCTTTCCAACTTACTTTTCATCCATTTCCTGATCCAGTCAGCTACATCTTGTTATTTGTTAAAATGGCAATGTGATTTAAAATGGGTTAACCCTGCTTCTCTACATTATCAAGCAATATTTTGTTAAGTAATATATCTGGCAACATCTATGTCTGGATATGATTATAAGTGAAAATATTTTTTTTACAACATTATCTTGTTTACATTTTATTTTCTCATTAATATGTGTATTAAGAGAAGCCACAACTATAAAATGAGACACACCACAATATTCAAATATAATAATTGAAAAACTTTCAATTTTCTAGTATTTTTGTACAACTACATTGAGGTATTGTGCTCAGTAAGTAAAATGTAATTTGCAAAACATTTTATAAGATTTGTTTCCACTGGTTACGCCATTGCTTTAAAGGCAGTGGATTGATTAGTTTTTAAGTTGCTCACTGATCTATGCAATATAAGGATTAGACAATACAAGGGATTACGAATTAATCCTCCTGCACAAATAAAACAAAATGATTTGTGAGAAATAATTCAGTACATTGTTTTCAGATTATGACATGTAATGTTATTCATTACAGCAGTACGGTTGTCTAAAACTCTTCTGTATTCATGCAGATCAGGCTTGTATATCTCAAAGGGACTAAAGGGATTTTCATCTCATTGATCGAGCAGGGTGCAGCTGAACAGATTCTGTGACAGTTTTTGTTCTAATGCAGTTCTCTGTCTCAGGTTTACCCTTGGCTTTCCAGTAACTCTTAAAAGATAACTAAATCACAGTGCTAAAGCTATTTATTTCATTATGCAATGTCCTTTCACAATGTCTCAAGCCAATAAATAGTACCTGTTAACTAATGATGTAGCTAAAGAGGCTTTCAATAAAATTAAAGCAATTGCCAGCACAAACACACAAGTGGTAATTTTGACTTTGGGCAATATCGATGCAGTTACCTGCTATACATGCACTAAACAGAATTAAGATTGGGTGGCTGAATCAATACTTCTCCTCGTACACTGTCACCAAAAGTCTCAAAATTACCCCTCTGTCCACCATCCTCCTAAGCCAGACCAATTCCACTCTCTGGCTGATAGGTAGAATGGGCATTTAGTAGCAAAAGGCCACAGCCAGGGTGCCACATAAGTGGATAACTCTGTCCTCCATTTGTGTTTTCTTCCCCCAAGTGCCAATTAATATCTTGTTTTCATATTTTTGTTTTCAGACAGCACTGTCCTTTATCCTGCAATTAACGCTTTCTGCCATTTTGCTTTCAGAAAGGCATTGGCCTTTATTCTGCTATTAACACCTACTCTGGACCAATGCTTTGTATCACTGCCACTCCCTTTGCCTTGTGTTCCATGGCATCTTTGTCATTTAATCTTCCTGTCCTTCTCTTTTTTTCCATATTCCCCTCCCATTTTCTCAACAGCATAAAACCGATCACATTTCTACCTCTCTTCAGTTCTGAAGACGAATCATGTTAGATTTGAAACGTTAACATTGTTTTTCTCTGCACAGATGCTGTCAAAGCTGTTGAATTTTTCCAGCACTTTCTGTTTTGACTTAAGGTCAGGCTGAATGGCCTCTTTCTATGTTGTAAACATTCCATGATTCTATCTCTTGTATGCCGCTGTGTCTGCCTACATACCATTGTAATGTAAAGGTGTTCAGCAGGACAAGGGTTAACATAGGACTGGAGAATATACGTCATACAGTGAGTGGTGCTAGAGTCACATGGTAATAGACTGAGAGAACAGTCTAGAAAGAACACTCAAGCCTCCTACTTGCATGGCAGCAGCACCATGCATGGCATTAACTAGGATCTATACATAGTTCAAGATTAACAATAAATGGTTCATGTTTAAACATACACGTTTCAAGATCTCATAATTAAGCAATGGCACCATAATACAATATGGTGAGCAGGGGTGGTGATATGAAAGGTCGCATTCTAAACAAAGAGCCCAGCACAGTATCCCAGAGTATGAGAAACTAAAAGTAGCTGAAGCCGAAAAAAGGGACATTCACCGAAGAAGAAAACTTGAAGAAACAGTTGAAGAAGCTTTGCTGCGGATTTGGAAGTTGAGGAATCCACCAGAGTGAGTTTAAGTCCATTATGAGACCCACGAGTGATGCAAAATGAAGGCATCTGCTTATGGCACAAAGATGGTTGAGCACAACTACAGAAATTGCAAGACCCTGAGTGATGCAGAGTCAGAGGACCTGGACACTTCATGAGATGGTGAGCACAAATACAAAAAAGAAGCCATACTTATATTGTAGAATAGGTGGTGCTCCCAAGGTCGCAGCATCCAGAGGGCAGCTGGAGGGAAGCTGCAACACCAGCCAGCACCATATAATATGACATGGCTGAGCTGAAGTTAAAAATAGAGAATTGCTGCTGCTCTAAATACTTTTTTAAAATCCCCTTCACGGCAAGCACAGCAAGCAGAAAAAAAGTACTGTAGCATTAAATTTTTAAATTTAATCGAACGGCTGAGAAGTCTCCCAGAGTATAGGACACTCACACAAGGAGAAAAGACCCTGCAGAGTTGACAGCTCGCAACATTAAAAAAAAAGTGTCTGCATGCCAAAACTCCCAAAGCGCAAAGTTCCAAGGACCAGCAGAGAAAAAAAAGAATCACTCAGGAAAGAAGTGCTGCCATTTTGAAGTTTTAAAAAGTTTTCAAAGAAAGGCCCATTGTTGTCAGGGTGTCCGCCAAAATTGGAAAAGCACGGGAAACTCACAGAGAGCAAACCGACAGGCTGCAGGCAGCCTGAAGTGAAAGAAAAAGGATTACTGTACAGATAATGTTAAAGGGGCAATGCCATTTAAAGCAGTAGCCATGGGAACGAAACTGTCATGGATAGAAAATTAGAAGAGACCCCAGGGAGACAAACTTAGAATAAAGCACTGAGGGCAACAAGAGACCCCGGAGAGAGGGCAACAAAAGACCACAGAGCAAGGGAACCAAAAGACCCCAGAGTGAGAGAAACAGAAGATCCCATAGGAAAGCAGACAATATTCAAATAAACTACAAGATAGTAGCTAGCCATTTTAGTGCAATGAAATGCACAAGCAGAAGGTTTAATGCAGAAGAAAAAAATGTCTGAGAAACAGCCAAAAGGCTTAATATAGATCTTTTTGAAAGTTAAGCTGTTCTACAGGAAAATGTTCGCAACAGAGTTGAAGGGGAAGACTTGAAGCACAAGATTCAAGTCAAGTATGTACCTTTGAAAATGCGTGATAAACTGAAGTTTTTAATGAACCAAGCTGTTTGAGATCAGAACAAACACATTTTAGATACAACACAAAGAAGAATAGCACCACCCATCGTATAATGTATGCAGTCACATGGTAATAGACTGAAAGAAACATCTAGAAAGAACACTCTAGAAGCAGTCTACCTGCATGGCAACAGCACCATGCATGACATTCACTGGAATTTGTACATAGTTAAAGATCAACAATAAATGCTTCATGTTTAAACATACAAGTCTCAAGATCTCATAACTGTGATGATCACCATGTTTTGTTATGGTACCAACAGTGATAATACAACAATCACCAGCATTCGCTGTATTTTGCATTTATTACCAGATAACGGAGGGGTCCTGGGATGCAGACGATGGAAACCCAGGCCAAGGGACGCCCTAGCCTACACTCAGTCCACAATGAAACGCCAAATCTAATTCAGTTTGTTACATGCTTGTTTTTTTTCTCTGATTCACAATCCACCTCCTAGCAGGTCTGGACTGACGGAAAAGGCATCACTCCTTCCTTGCACAGACCTCTAAAAAAACTGCAGATCTGATCCTGAGTTTCATGTGCAAGGAGAACATTGCTGCTTTCCTGTGGGTGTGTCACTCCCCTACTCAAAAGAGAGGGATAACATCGGAACATAATGGAAAGGCAGTAGAATCAGAGCGGGTAGTGATTGGCTGCATTTAAAATCAGGAGCTCAGTGTTACTTTATCATAAGTAATGGCCAATGAATTTTAAAAAAGTGCAAAGTTAATAAACAGATGACCAAGAGATTTTTTTGCTACAATAATTTGGTACTCTCATTTATCTAACATTATTTTGCTCCTATTTAAAACTCTTCATTGACATGATTATGAAGAATTGGCCACATTTGATTTCAGGTAATTTGAAATTTTGGCTAGATGTACACACAAAGGACATGATATTCTCCTTATTGTTTAGAAATGTTTGTTCTAGAAATGGTCATGCTGATGGACGAGCAATCCAGAGGCCTAGACTAACAGTCCAAAGATATAAGTTCAAATTGTACCATGGCAGCTGAGGGATTTTCAGTTCAATGAATTAATAAATCTGGAATTAAAAAGTTAGTTTTAGTAATGATGATCGTGAAACTCTCAGGTTTTTATGAAAATCTATCTAATTTAGCAATGCCCTTTCAGGACAGATGTCTGCTCTCCTAATCTGGTTGAGCCTACTGTTTTTCCATACCCTCAGCATTGTAATTGACACTTAATTGCCTCATAAACCACTCAAATGTAGCAAACCACTACAGAAAAGTTGAATAAGAATAAAACCAGATGGACCACCTGGCATTGACCTAGGCGCTGGAAGTGACAAAGGCACACCTGGCCAGAAGACCCTCAAAGTTCTCCTCCATGGTGACTTGTACCAAAATTGGCTGAGCTATTTCACAGATTAATGCAGTGACAATCTAACATATTCATAATTATATAATCATACCTTACAACCAATGTCCCAGACTCCTCCATCATCAGCCCTGGGTATGCCCTGTCCAACCACAGGCCCATCAGAGGAGGAGGCAGAATGGTATGCAACAGGGAGAGAGTGGTCCTGCGAATCCTCAATCTTGTCTCCAGGCAGCATAAAGCTTCATGGCATCAGGTCAAACATGGGCAAGGAAACTTCATACTGATTAGTACCTTACCCCGCTTCCCTCAGCTGATGAACCTGTGCTTCCTCCATATTAAATGCCACTTGGAAGAATGCAGTCCGGGTGGAGACTTCTATGACCATCACCAAGAGTGGCGCAGTTACATTGACTGAGCTTCCCAAGTCCAGAAGCACATAGCTGCTAGGTTGAGCCTGCCTCAGGTAGCGCAGAAAATGACAAAGGGAAAAACCAACCTGAACTTGCCCTCACTAATCTACCTGTTGCAGATGCATCTGCCCTTGACAATATTGGTAGGAGTGACCATTGCATAATCCTTGTGGAGACAAAGTCCCAAGTTCACATTGAAGAAATGCTCTATCATATTTGTGTGCCACAATCACCGTGCTACATGGGATAGGTTTTGAACAGAACTAGCAACTAAAACCTAGGACAGTGTGGGCCATCAGCAGCAGCAGTATTCAGCCACAATCTGTAACTTCGTGGTCTGACATATCCACTCTTTACCATTAAATCAAGCCAAGGGATCAATCCTGGTTCAATAAAAAAAGAGTGCAGAAGGGCAAGCCAAGGGCAGCAGATGAGGTAACAAACTCATGAAGCTACAATACAGGACTATCTGCATGCCAAACAGCAGGGGTAGCATGCGACAGACAGAGCTACATGATTCCACCACCAATGGATCAGATCTAAGCTCTGCTGTCCTGCCACATCCAGTCAGGAATGGCAGTAGACAATTAAATAACTAACTGGAGGAGGAAGCTCCACAAACATTCCCATTCTCAATGATGGGGGAGGCCAGCATATCAGTGCAAAAGACAAGACTGAAGCATTTGCAACTATCTTCAGTCAGAATTGCTGAGCAAATGATCCATCTCAGCCTCCTCCTGTGCTCTCCAGCATCAAAATGAGAGTCTTCAGCCAATTCAATACAATTAACATGATAGCAAGAAACAGCTGAAGACACTGGATACTGCAATGGCTATGGACTCTGACAACATTCCAGCAATAGTATGGAAGATGTATGCTCCAGAACTAGCTGCACCTCTAGCCGAATTGTCCCAGTACAGCCACAACATTGGCATCTACCTGGCAATGTGAAAAATTGCCAAGGTATGTCCTTTCCACAAAAAGCAGCACAAATCTAAGCTGGCCAATTATTGCCCCATCATTCTACTCTTGATCTTCAGCAAAGTAATGGAAGGTGTTATCGACAGTGCTATCAAGTGGCATTTAATCAGTAATAACCTGCTCACTGACACTCAGTTTGGGTTGTGTCAGGGCCAATCAGCTCCTGGCCTCATTACAGCCTTGGTTCAAACATGGACAAAAGAGCTGAATTCCAGAGGTGAGGTGAGAGTGACTGCCCTAGATATCAAAGCAGCATTTGAGTGAGTGTGACATCAAGGATTCCTAGAAAATTTGGAGTCAATGGGAATCAGGGGGAAACTGTCCACTGGTTGGAGTCATACCCAGCACAAAGGCAGATGTTTGTGTTGTTGGAGGTCAATCATCTCAGTCCTCACTGTAGTGTACATGGCCCAAGCATCTTCAGCTGCTTCATCAATGAATTTGCCTCCATCATAAGATCAGAATAATTGCATGATGTTCAGCACCATTTGCAAGTTCTCAGGCACTGAAGCAGTCAATGTCCATAATCAGCAAGACCTGGACAACATTCAGGCTTGGGCTGATAAGTGGCAAGTTACATTTGTGGCACACAAGTGCCAGGCAATGACCATTTCCCACAAGAGAGAATCTAACCATCTCCCCTTGGCGATCCCACAGCAATGTGGTTACTTCTTAAAAATGACCTCTGAACAAAGGCAATTCAGGATGGGCAATAAATGCTGACCTAGCTAGCGATGCTCACATCCCACAAACAAATTTTAAAAAATCAATGGCATTAACATCGCTGAATCCCTACTATCAACATCCTGTGGTTTACCATTGACCAGTAACTGAACTTAAATAGCTATTTAAATACTATAGCTCCAAGCGCAGGTCAGAGTCTGGGAATTTTGTAGCAAGTAACTCACCTCATGACTCCCCAAACCTGTCCACCATTTACAAGGCTCAAGTCAGGTTTGTGATGGATCACTCTCCACTTGCCTGGATGAGTGCAGCTCCAACAACACTCAAGAAACTTGACACCATCCAAGATGGAGCAGCCTGCTTGATTGGCATCCCATCCATCACCTTAAACATTCATTCCCTCTACCACTGATGCATAGTGACAACAGTATGTACCATCTACAAGACACACTGCAGTAACTAACCAAGGCTTTTTCAACAGCATCTCCCAAACCCGTGACCTCCACTGTTGCATTATTATAATGATATATTACCTTGATCTTATTTACTGTACAAGACACAAGGCACATTCACTCATAAGGGATTGGCTAAACATGTCTCATTTATGAAGACTAAGCACATGAGAACAGTGAAACATAGGTATAAAGCTTGAAGACATCAGAGTTGTGCATCTGTGCTCTGCTCAAATTAAAAGTGAAACTAAGATTGGATCACATGACAACTTTCCCTTCTAGTGATGTCATGCTGCTATCCCTTAAAGGCATATTGTAACATCCACCACCTAAAAGGACAAGGGCAATAATGCATAGTAAGACCACCATCAGCAATTTCTCCTCCGAGCCACTCACCACCTTGACTTGGAACTATTTCACCCTTCCTTCACTGTCACTGGGTCAAATTCCTGTAACCCTCTTCCTAACAGCACGGTGGTTGTACCTACACCAGCTGGGCTGCAGTGGTCCAAGAAGGCGGCTCACCACCACCTTCTCAAGGGAACTTAGGTATGGGCAATAAATGCAGGCCTAGCCAGTGACACCCACATCCTGTGAAAGAATATATAACAAAAGATTGGGACAGGAAGGGACAGAGAGTTTAATGGTAATAGTGTATCAGCAAATAAGGTTTATACAAAGAATATTAAAAATAAGTAGATGCTTTTTATCAGATAGTGCAAAGCATTCATAATAAGATAAGCAGCTAGTGACACAAATTGAGATAAATGGTTTAGATCCACTTGTCATTACAGAGACATGGTAAACAACATTTCAAAAAGGAGAACAGAATCGAAAGGGATGAGGAATAGCCCTGATAATAAAGGATGACAGAAGGACATTAGTTAGAAAGGATCTTGGCTCAGAAGATCTGGCAGTTGAATCAGCAGGAAAAAGAAGAATAAAATGCATACCTACCTGGTCTTGAAAAGTGTGTTGCCATTTCCGTTGGTCGGAGCTACTTGGGGCCAACAACGAAGGAAGCCTCGCAGGCCCAGGTGAAGTCCAGCTCCAACAAATTCAAGGAGGCCACGCCCCCTTTTTTTTTTTACAGTACCTGCTGCGATAAAGCAGGTAAGTTTAAGGGGCCAGGGAGAGGGACAGGTCAGGGGGAAGGTAAGTGTCTACGTTAAGTGGATTGGATTTGGGGGTGGACTGGGGGGGTGGCTCGGAGGTCGGGTGAGGGTGAAGGGGTGTTGTTTGGAGGGACTGGGGTTCAGTCAGAGGTCTGGGGGTGTTGCGAGGGTCGGCCGGAGGTCAATGGGAAGATGGCTCAGGTGGGGTGGGGTGAGGTGGATCCGAGGTACAGGGGGGTGGGGGTGGTGCGTATTAGATATCGGGGGCGGGGGTCAGTAGAAGGTCCATGAGGGGTGTTGGGGTGACCGGGGATTGGAAGTCCATTAGTGGGGGATGTCCGAGGTCTGGAGAAGCCTCAGGGATGTTGGAGATTGGGAGTGGGGGGGAAGGGGGTATTGGAGTTCCGGGGGGGTGGGGGGGATTGGAGGCTGTGGGAGATCGGTCAGAGGTAAGATGAGAGGGAGATCAGGAGTTCGTGGAAGGGGCTTGTCAGAGATCTGGGGCAGAGGTCGGTTGGGGGCCCAGGGGAATTGTGAGGTGGGGTGACCGAGGTCCGTGGGGGGTCATGGGGTGGTCCAAGGTCTGGAGAGGGGACGGTAGGAGTCAGAGGTCTGCTGGGGGGGGGGGGTGCATGGGCGGGTCACAGGTTGGTGTGGGGGAGGAGGCCGGAAGTCCGCGGAGAGTGAGGGGGTCCGAGATTGGGAGCAGAGGTCAGTCGATGGTAAGTGGAACGGGGTTGGTGGAGGTGACGGCAGTGGGGGGGTAGTGTCAGATGTCTAGAGGGGCAGTCAGAGCTCGGGGAGGGGGCAGGCAGTGGGGGGTGTCGGAGGTCGGAGGAGTGGGTTGTGTCAGAGGTCAAGGGAGTGGGGGATCGGAGGTCAGGGTGTGGGGGGGGTGTCGGATGTCAGAGGCGTGGTGGTTCAGAGGTCTGGGGAGGGTTAGAGGTGTTGGAGATTGCGGGGGTGGGGTGGGGAGTCCTGTGGGGTCTGTCTGGGTCTTTGCAATAGTTACTCAGAAGTTAGAAGATGTTTTACTTCTATTTTTTTCTGAGTAACTATTGGTATAACCCTGACGGAACCATCTGAAGTTTGCGAATTAAACATCACTTTAAGATGGTTCCTAGCGCAGCACAATTGTCAGAAGAAGAGCGCACTTCTGGGCAATTGCCGTGCAAACCCTTACCTGGGAACTTTCCAGGGGGATACCCCAGCGCATCTTTGGTGTGCCCTCAAAATCCGACGCTGGGGAGCTTGGAAGTTGCGGGCCTATATAGCCACTCTTTAATTTTCACTGAGACAAAATATTAGAACTTCCGACCTAACAGCATTGTCAGTGGGCCTACACCATATGGATTGCAGCTGTTCAAGAAGGTGGCTGACTCCTGCCTTCTCAAGGATAAGTAAAGATAGGCAATGAATATACACCTTGCCAGCAACACTCACATTCCATGAATAAATGCAAAAAAAAACCTGCATAAAATAGTTATTAGCACATCCACTTTGTAAAGAATCTTTTCTTCAATTTTCATTGTTGTTATAATATTCAGTGTGACATAAAGTACTTTTACCCAAGGGAGGTAATTATTGTACACTTTGTAAAATTTTACATTGTGTAGAATTCCTAAATTCTGTGGTGAATACTTAAGTTAATAACATTAAATCATTACAGTTAACAGTAAAAAGAATGGAATATTTGCATTTAAACGGTGCCTCTCACAACCTCAAGATATCTTAAAGTCCTTTACAACCTGGCCTAGACTGTGTTGTGCAGGGCATGATTTCAAAATTTGCAGATGATACGAAGATTGGAAATGTTGTCATCTGTGATGGGAATAGTCTTGAACTTCAAAAGGACATAGATGGTGGATTGGGCAGGCAAGTGGCAGATGAAGTTCAATGCAAAGAAGTGTGAGGTGATTCGTTTTGGCAGGAAAGGTATGATGAGACAGTATAAAATAAAAGGAGAGCCTCTAAAGGAGGTGCAGGAATAGAGGGATCTTGGTGTAGACATACATAGGTCATTGAAGATGGGAGGGCATGTTGAGAGAGCAGTTAATAAAGCATAAAGTATCGTTATTAGGCTTTATTAATAGGGATATTGAGTACAAGAGTAAGGAGGTCATGTTGAACTCATATAAGACACTAGTTAGGCCTCACATGGACTACTGCATCCAGTTCTGGGTGCCATACTTGAAGAAGCCATTGGAGAGAGTACAGAGTAGATTCACAAGAATGATTCGCGGGATGAAGAACTGTAGCTATGAGGATAGATTGGAGAGGTTGGGACTTTTTTCCTTGAGGAAAAGAAGACTGAGAGGAGATTTGATAGAGGTATTCAAGATCCTCAGGGACATGGACAAGATAAATAGTGAAAAACTGTTCCCACTCAAGAGAACATCAAGAACTAAAGGGCACAGATTCAAAACAGTGGGCAAAAGAAGTAAATGTGATGTGAGGATTTTTTTTTTCACCCAGAGGGTGTTTTGAGACTGTAACAAACATCTTGAAAGGGTGGTGGAGGCAGGTTCAATTGAGGTATTCAAAAGGGAATTGGATTGCGACCTGAAAAGAGAGAATGTGCAAAGTTACGGGAATAAGGAAGGGGACTGGGACTAGGTGGAATGCTCTTTCAGAGAGCCACTGCAGACTCGATGGGCCAACTATGGCCTCCTTCTGCACTATAAAGATTCTGTGATACTGTGACATAGTACTTTTTTAATTATAGGGCGGAATTTTATGTTGGCAGGATTTTACGGTACCACCAACGTCAATGGGCTTTTGAACAGGTCACTGTATTTTACAGCCCCGCCCCTGCTGCTACATTGCAGTAAAATTCCGCCCATGGTTCTTGTTGTAATGTAGACATGTGGTAGTCAACTTAAATCACCAAGTCACACAGCAGCAATGTTATGATAATGATCTGATAATCTATTTAACTTTTGGATAAAGGATAAATATTGGCAAGGACAGTAAGGGGTACTGCCTGCTCTGTTTCAAAATATTGCAAGGGATCTTTCATATCCAATTTAGAGATTAGCCCTCAGTTTATTGTCTCATGCAAATAAATAGTAGCTTTAACAGCCTAAATTTTGGGCTCAAGACTGTGGAGTAAGACTTGAACCCCAATCTTCTGATTCGGAGGCAAAAGTGATAGCGCTGAGAAACAACTGACACCAACGTAACCAGCTAGCAGATTTGTGATTGACCATTTCTCTAACAAGCTGCTCTGCAAATGTCTTCAAATTATGTAAGCAGTGATTTAACAAGTGATAACAATTGCTGGTTGACTTCATTTAGTCAAGTTTATTCATTATTAATAATCATTTTACTCATCATATCACAATTCATTCATTTACTGAAGGAAAATAACATATACTCTGAAAGTAGGGTGAATGTATGAAACCTCAGGCATGATTTTTAGGCTCTGCTGGGGCCTGGAGAAGAGATGGGCAGACTCTAAAACTGGGGCCACCAGCCTGTATGTCAGTTCTCCAGCTCCAGCCCCCATGCCATTTTTGTGGAGGCCGGATTGGTGTCATGGAGGTGGGTGGGTGGTGGGGGGGGGTGGGGTGCCAGGGTGGGCGACAGGCAGTACCACCCACCCACAACTATCGGGTAGTCAATTAAAGTTATTAAGGTATACTTAAGGACAATTGAAGGAGACCAACAGTTTGCAGACAGCGGTAGCCAACTTAACTACTGGAGGTAGACTCATGGTGGCAGACCAAGTGGCCAGTGGAAGCAGGCCTGAAGGCCCTCCCTGCCTGCTGGGCCACAGGCCATCCTGTAGATTCCTCCATCACTCCCACCCCCACCACAGTGGTGGCCTCGCTGAAAAAGCCATTTTTTAGTTTAAGTTTAAAAATGTGGGAGAGGAGTGCTTCCATTCTGAAGCACCCTCTCCCACATTCACCTTCCTTTGCTGCCTGTTGCTCCTTTCAAGCTGGAAGGCCCCTGATTGAACCTTCACCTTCGAGACCCCACTAGCCATCCCTAGTTGGACGGCAAACCTGCCCTCTGACCATTAATTTGCCAAACGCGAAAAAAAATCACAGTAATTTGTTGTTTCCCGCACAGTGTGGGCTGTTGACCCACATTTGAGCCTGATGGCGGGATTCAGAAGCCCACATGGAAAATCCATCTGACTATTAAAGGAAAATCTTACTCAGTGGTCGATATAAATGACGTCCTTTGAAATTCATATGTAGATTTTACAAAAAAATCACAATCTTGGTTCCTCGAGTAACTGTTTGACCAGTAAGTGTTGAGTTATGCTCCACTCTGAGTGCCATTTTGCCAAAAACTCTAAGGACAGTTAAATCCACTCACAATAATGTTTGTTAAGGGTAACGCTAAATCTAAACTGAATTGTGATCACTGTCCCCGATATGGTCGCCAACTGTCATTTCACCCATTTGCCCTTCTTCGTTCCCCAATACTAGGTCTAGAATTACATCCCCTCTCGTTGGGTTTGTCACTAATTGGTTGAAAAGATTTTCCTGGACACACTGCATGAATTTTTCTCCCTCAGCGCCCCTTATATTGTTTGAATCCCAGTTGATATTATGATAGTTGGAGTCTCCTACTATTATTGCCCTCTTGTTTTTACAACCAGAAATTTGCCTACATATTTGTTCTTCTATCTCCCTTGCACTATTTGGGGGTCTGTAGTATACTCCCAGTAGTGTAACAGCCCCTTTTTTATTTCTAAGCTCAATCCATAAAGCCTCGTTTGTTGACCCATTTAGTCTTATCCCGCCCGTGGATGCAGTTTGTACAAATGCATCCTACCCGCCTGGCGGTTGCACCCATGACAACCCGAAGATTGCACTGGCGCCAAATAAAATCTGTCAATTGGCGCCTCAAGGGCCTTAAGTGGTCAGTTAATTAATGGCAGTTGGGCATCGGAAATCAAAACACACACACCGTTCGAAATATCACGGTGACTTTGGGATGCTCGCCCGATGTTACTGCGCATCATTTTACGCGCGGGCGTGCAGGTTCTGCCCCCGCACGACAATGGGAAAATTCTGGCCCGTAAACAAATGTGTATAAAGATTGGCTCTAGTTCTATCCTTCACCAACCTGCCTTCTGGAATATAGCTCAATGAACCATAGCGACTAGTTGGGCTATTGCCCAATGTGATCAATTCCACGACATTCGACTATGATCTTTCTGGACATTTGGGCTGGGATTTTCCAGTCCCAATAGCGGTGGGTATAATGAAGGGCAGGAGGGAGCGTGGGGAGACAATGTGGCAGGAGCTGAAAAATAGTTTGACCGCCGGTGCGAAACGAAGATGGGAGCGTGCGCTCCTGCCCATCACTGCAGTTCGCCATTCCTGCCAGAGGCCGGTATGAAGCCGTTTTGTATCCCGATAATGGGATACAGATGAAGCTCTGACTGGAATTGCACCGCCCCCATCAATTTATCTGCGCTGTCAGTAAGATTTCACACCGGTCCAGAACACATCTGCACCAATGTAACAAGGACATGTCAGGACTTGCGGAGGGCAGAAGATAGAGCCCTCCAGAAACCGTGGACACTGGAACACAATGTCTAGCAGCGGGAGGGTGGAGCATCAACCACATGGATCTTTACATTGGAGAAGTTTCCAGGATGTGGATCTTTGTGCTGCAGGAGCACCCAGGAAGTGGATCTCCACACTGCACTGCTTAAGCTTCTGGGAGATGAATCTTCGCTCTGCTGAAGCTTCCAGAATGTGGATCTTCGCAGCGCAGGTGGTTGGCTGCATGAGGTACCATTGGGTGGCGATGGTCTGTTCTGAGGGAGGGAATAAGAGGAATGAAGAGTGTGGAGGCCTACAGTGGGACAGGGAAGATTGGGATGGTAGCGGAAAGAGAGGGATGCTGTGGGGATTGTGGAATGGTGAGGTGGTTTACGGAGAAGGAGGGTGGCTTAATGGCTACGAATTACACTTAAACCATAACAGACCTCATTAAACCTCAAGTTAGTCTATTTACAAAAGTATAAGAGCATTCACAATTATTGTGCACCTATGCAACCACATGCAGCCTCTACACTCACAGATGACGTAGCTGAAGGGGTCAAAGGCCAGGGGCATTCCGAAGGGCCAGACACACTCAATAAACCCTGAGTGCTGGTCCCAGGGGTGTCCAACAGCTGTTCCTCCTCCCTTTGGGTGCCCAAGGGCCCCTGGCTGACTCCTTAAGGAGGAAGGACACTTGGATGTATGTCAAGTTGCCCCGTCCCCATCTCGCGTAGGCACATCAAAAGCTCACCCATGGTTACAGCGCAGGTCTGTTTGCATCCTCAACAGAAACTTGGTGTTCTGCTGGACAAGGTTCTCCATGGTGTTGACTGTCCTCCTCATGGAGACCTCCATGCGCACACAGGTCAGAACCATTTAATCAGACAGCAGGTGGACGGACTCCTCCAATTCACATGGGCCTCTGTTGAGGGCCTCTGTCACCTATGCCTGATGTTCCCTCACTTCCCACTGCGTCTGGGACTGCAGTGGTTCAAAGGCAACTCGGGATGGGAAATAAATGCTGGCCCAGCCAGTGAAGTTCACATCCCCTGAATGAATTTTTAAAAATCTCCAGCATTTCATGCAGGGTCCATCCCAGAGGCTTAGCGTTCAAATTGTATGTCACAGGTGCCTTTGCCCCAGCCGTCCTCTGTATGACGGTGAGCTTGGCTGACCCGGCCTGCTCCAACTGCAGACATGTGCCCATTCCGTGACCATCAGAACGTGAGGCATGGCCTGAATTACAGCTAGTACCCACCGAGCTGTGTACCTCTGCGCTAGTAGAGAGGGCAGGTCACTGTTGTGACGCCTCTACGGGTGTACTTTCTCCCTCCTCCCCAATGTCTGAGGCTCCTTGTGGGCTGGAGGACAGGGCTTCTTCTTCTGGCCTTCCCTTCTTCCTGCTGGCACCTGTAAGTGAGTGTGGAGAGAGCGAGTGACTGCATGAGCTGCCTCCAACATGGAGATACGCATGACCCTCCGGTTTCTATGTGACTACATTCTGCCTGGATCCTTACTGGATGGAGGCTGCCTGCCGACCTCTCCATCCGCACAGCCTCAGTCCAGTTCCTCTCCTGCTAGCTGGGCTGCCCACTCCTTGAAGTCAGTAAGGTCCTTGTGATAAGGCCGGCCCCCTCCTCTCTTCTCTCTCCCTTGTTGTGCCTTGACTTTTCCTGCACAAAGAGAGAAGATGGAGTTGAGAGCAACTGGGTTTCAGGTATCTTTCTCAAGCTTCCGGTCTTACAGATTACCCATTGGGTTGTGTGCCATGTGATTGATGAAGTTCAGGTTGTCCAGAAAGTTTCAGGGGCAGCACCTTCCAGAGCAGTGAGCCCATGAAGATAGAAGGATAAGTAAGGCTCTCAGGGACATCTCATTAGTTTTGTTTACTGGTGCTCTCAACGCCTAACACCATCCCACCCTGCCACCACATCCCAGACAGCATCCGAGCTCTCTGTGTGGAAGGGTTAGGGACCCACAGTGGCCTCTCCACCTGCAGACTAGATGGACTGCAGTGAGGCAATAAGGCATCACTTTACAATGTTGAGTAGCTCTTTTATGTATGGGCCTCACTGATGGTGCCAATGCCACTGAGGCCCATGGCCCCTCTACCATTCAATGAGTTGGGCGTGAGCAGTTAAGTGTTCACTTACCCTGGTGGTGTGGATGAGGTTATTCATCTGTTTCTGACACTGCAGGGCAGACCTCAGGTGGAGGCCGTGGGCACTGACCATCCTGGCAACTTCCTTCCACGCAGGGTTGGTTGGTCACACAGCCCGACCTCCTTCTTCCAACCGTGGGGGACAGGGTGCCCCTCCAAGTCTCCATTACACTGAACAGCATATTGAGGGAGGCACGTCATCCAGCCCGCCCCACCATGCAACACATCGGGAAGCCCCTAACTGCATAATTAATTAGCCCAGCATCAGGTGATTCAAAACAAATTCCCACCAGCCTCTGCAGCAGGAAACACTCCAGGTTCTCGCCCCTGCCACAGGAATCAGTCCCAGAATGGAAAATCCTGGCCATGCTGTTGTACTTTCCTCTCTCTCTCTCAGCAAGACCTCTGCCTACCTCATCTATACCATCACAAGCCCAAATTATCTTCCAGACTGGAGTTTATTAGTCATGCACAACAGGTTCCCAGTGGAAATCCTTTTTTAAAAATTATTTCAGGGTGTGTGGGAATTGATGGCAAGGACAGCATTTGTTGCCCATCCCTGATAGCCCTTGAACTGAACGGCTTGTGAGGCCATTTCAGAGGGCAATTAAGAGTCAACCACATTGTTTTGGGTCTGGAGTCACATGTAGGCCAGACCAGGTAAGGACAGCAGATTCCCTTCCCTAAAAGGACATTAGTGAACCAGATGGTTTTTTTTAAACAGTCGACAATTGTTTCATGGTCATCATTAGACTTTTAATTCCAGATGTTTATTGAATTCAAATCCCACCATTTGCAGTGGTGGGATTTGAACCCGGATCCCCAGAGCATTATCCTGGGTCTCTGGTTTACTAGTCAAGTGACAATACCAAATCCTGCTGCCAATAATGAGCCCACCACTGTTAACACAGAACCTCTGACAAAGCTGCAGATGCCATTGCAGCACCACAAGAGACAATAGCAGACTGTAAAGAGGGGAGAAAACCTCTGAAGACAGCAAGAACTTCAGCCTCAATGGCCTCAGCAGAGACTGAAGCTTCCACAAGTAAGTGAAACAAGGCTCCTACTCGGTCTTCTTTTCCCATAATTAAATTTTAGGGCTATTTGGTATCTTCTGGCAGGCATACCATAACCCCAGCCACCAGATGGCCTCAAGGAATGGTGGCAACAGGAGTGAGTGGGTACAGAATGGACACTTTGTTTTGCCTCCACCAAACCCACTAGCTCACTGACGTTTATATTTTGGGACAGTGCCTGCCAGTGGTGACCCCAAATGGATCTGGGAGAGGAAAATTAAGGACAAGGCTGGGGAGCATCCTTTCTCAATTTTGTAATGACAAGCAGAGAAAAATTCAAGCTATGGCCACCTCATACACCATCAACGTGATATAATGTTGATGAAATGAACACAATTGACACTTCCAAATACTCTCAGACATGGGCCTTTATTCAAAATAACATTTTAAGCATGAAATTCAGCCGAGTGACTGCTGGAAATACATCCATTTTTATTTGAGATTTCCAGAAACGGTAGCATTTTGCTTTTGTATGGTGAATAGTCTTTGACTTGGAATGGGTCAGAAGACTCGTCATCATACCATGTGCAAGCATGTTGTCAAGGAACTGTTGAACCATTGTGATGAATTTCTCAGGGCAGCCGAGTTTCCCCATTACCTTTCAAAGGCTCCCACAGCTGACTGTGTCAAAGGCCTTGGTCAGGTCGACAAACATGATGTAGAGGTCCATGTTCTGTTCTTGGCATTTCTCCTGATATCTAACTGTAAACGCCATATCAGTGGTCTCTTGACCTTTTGAGACCATAGTGACTCTCTAGCAGCAGATCCTAATTGAGCTGTTGCATAAAGTGATTCAGCAGGATTCTAGTGAAGATTTTGCTGGAATTGGATGAGAGTGAGAATCGTCTATGACTGTTGCAAGATTGCCAAGTTTCTTTACACTCGTACAGATGGAGAATGGAGCCATCTTTGTATTCTTGCAGGGATGGTTTCTTGCTCTTGGACAAGGGGTCACAATCTCAGGATACAGGGTAGGTCATTGAGGACTGAGATGAGGAGAAATTTCTTCACATAGAGGGTGGTGAACCTGTGGAATTCTATGCCACAGAAGGCTGTGGAGGCCATGTCACTAAATATATTTAAGAAGGAAATAGATAGATTTTTAGACTCTAAAGGCGTCAAGGGGTATGGGGAGAAAGTGGGAGTACAGCTTTGAGAAAGAGGGTCAGCCATGATCATATTGAATGGCAGAGCAGGCTTGAAGGGATGAATGACCTACTCCTGCTTCAATTTTCTATGTTTCTATAAACTGAAAGAGCTGAGTGAGCTTCTTGACCAGGCATTGACCTCCACCCCTGCAGATCTCAACTGGGATAGCATCAGCTCCTGGAGCTTACACACAGCTGCATGCTAGCACCAACCCTCTTCAGCATGTTTCTTTTTCTGTGTTATGCTCTCTAATGTCTTCCATGATTGTGATCCTCAAATTGAAATCAGATATCACATGGTCAGAAAGCTGCTCAATGTGAGATGACTCCAGGCAAAGACCAAGGTCTCCAAGGACATAAATAATGATTTCCTATTTGCTAATGACCGTGCATTAGGCGCTGGACAGGCAATGTAGCATGGATTTATTCCTTAATGCATGAGACAACTTTGGTCCTATGATCAGCATGAAGAAAACTGAAGTAATGTACCAGGTTGCTCCAGAAAAGCTCTACCTTGAGCCTGAGGTTTCTGTCCATGACCAGAACCTGTCAACAGTGGATAAGTTCACTCATCTTGGCAGCACATTCTCTTGAGCTGCCAATATTGATGAGAAACACATGCAAGAATCACCAAAGCAAGTGTAGCCTTTGGCAGATTTTGATCATCAGTCTGGTCATGAAGAGGAGTAGATCTGCCTATGAAAACAAAAATCCATAGAGCAGTAGTCCTGCCTGCTCTGCTCCACGCATGAAAGACTCAGTGCACCAGTATTATCCCAAGAAGCTCAACTACTTTCACTTGAGCTACCTTCGGAAACTTCCAAAGATTAGGTGTCAGAACAAAATACCAGACACCGATGTTATCACCCGAGCTGGCATGCCAAGCATTCACACCATACTGACACAGTCACAACAAAGTTGAGCTGGTCATGTAGCCTGACATTCACTCACCAAAATGAATCTTTTATGAAGAGCTTGAGTATGGAATGTGTTTCCATGGCAGTCAAAGGAATTGCTACAAGGGCACTATGAATGTTACACATAGAAGGTTTGATATCGACTTTGAATCCTGGGAGGAGCTCGCACAGAACTCCTAAACTTGACACAACCAAATAAAAATGATGTGGCCTCCTTCAAAAGCAACAGCATATCAGGGGCGGAGAGAAAATGAAAGGAGAGGAAATCCCAAGCCAGCAACTCATCCAAAACTCATTTGTCTGTGGTATCCTGTCCTATTGACAGTGGAACATTCTGGGTGCAGATCAGGCATAGCAATCATCTACTGCAAAGAACAAAGCTTTTTATTTCTGTTGGACTGTGGATTAAAATTACAATGGCTGCAGTTTGAAAGACATGCCTACTGAAACAGTATGAGGGATATATGTACAATGTTGCTGTCCTGGAACAAAGGGTGCCATGAAAAACAGTATGGTGCCATGGAGGAGTCTGGTCTAATGGGGAACTGCCTGGCAACAATGTTTTTAATTGGCTTCTGACCAGGTGACCGGGGATTGTGTAAGAGCAGTGCAGCAGAGTAGCTCAGAGCCTGAAAGGAAAAGACTTAAAACCCCTCTCTTCTGTGTGTGTAAGATTCCAGTAATCCTACAATAATAGCTAGCTGTTTTTTTTCTCCTCACATCTCTATAACCTGCTCTCTCTCTCTGAAAACCCCGGTCAAGAGCAAAAGGCGAAAATCACCATTAGAAACATTGATAGGCAAGTGCTAAACCAGAGAACTAAAGACTGAAAGTGCTAGAAGACCACCTCATGTCATCAACAAAGAAATGAAAGGAATTTGAAAGGAATCAACCCATCGAATCCTGTACTCCAGAATTGGTGCTATTGAATTGTTCCATCCCACCCTTAAAATCCATGTGTTTTATATGTGGATGTATAGGGATTTAAGAAGGGTTAGAGTTTAGGTTTTCGAGTTAGAAGTTAGCAGTTCATATTTCTTTCTTTTGCCATTGGTTAAAGACAATTTGTTCAATAAACAGTTATTTACTTATTAAGTTTACAAACCTGGTACAAGTATTCTGTTAAGCTAAGTTAAACAGTTAGGTTGGTTGGTCAAACTTTTCACGTTTGTCTCAGCTCTGGGAGCAGTGGGGCTTGATATTGCAACACACTATCCCCAGTGAGTTGTGACACAATGTACCCACTGTAACCCTGCCAAACACACCAGATGATGAACATGGTCACATTCATCTCGAAGGATAGATAAGAACAGGAACTAGTATTTGCTCGATTAATGCTGCCAATAAAAAATCATTCAAAGGAATTATCTTACGAACGTGTTAAGCATTCATGCAATAGTATTTGAGTAACAATATTTCAAGAAAAAAACAAACGTTTTGTAGTATATTTACCTGTGAATCAATGTATGTTATGGAAATAAAAAACTTCAGTAACAGTAAAAATAAATTTATTTCATATTTCAATAAAAGACAAAACAAATTATTTTTGACATTGGAAGCAGAGATATCTGTGCATGGAGCTCAAAATAATTTTGCACTTGGATAAAATATACTCCATTTGATGCAGTCATTTTGGCACATATCTATGTAACTGTGATGCTAGCACGAGGATTTCCATTGCTTGCTGCTCTTTCATCAGACGGATACTTTATAATCATTAAAATTAGAACTCTTAGCTGCCGCTTCAGTGGTAATCAGCTTATAGTAATTAAATCAAAAGAATTCTGGAAGGCATGCTTGTAGTTCATTGGTATGTACAGATTTGTTTTTTTTTCCTGTCTTGCAGCTACTTCTAAGTAATTGTGATCCAACTTCCTCAGAATATCAGCAGTGCACAAATCTGCCTGCAAAGAATATAGACAATCATTCAGCTCACAATCTCATAATCGGGACAATTAAAATTGATCGTGCCTTGGTGCCTGTATTTTATTTGATATCATTTTGCAATTTACACGAGGAGCCTGCAGAGTTGCAAATTCATCTCCTCTGTGAAGCAATGTATTGAAACCTGTGATTTACTTGATGTATAAATAGCTTCCAGTTATAGGAACCGTGGCATTTCCTAAATGCATTTAAATTGCTCCCTTGCCAGGATCTTGCCCTTAGGTTCCATGTTCAAACTAGTTGAAGTTGTAAACTTTTTATTTGGTGTTAACAATCATTTATGAAAATTTAGTAGATATTTAATTTGCTTTTTGTTTCCTGGATTTCACTTTTGCTTTTCTATCTAAAATTACTTGAAACACAAAAGCACTTGTCAATTTTAATAATGTGCCAAAATGAAGAATAACGGTTGTGAAGATTTATATACAGATCATAGACGTTCCACATTAAACTAATGGTGGTTTTAATGAAGGAGCCTCAATCCTCAGGACTGTAAAAGCATAATATTTATACATTGAGACCTTGTGTAGCAAAATAAAAACATGTTTGATATTGTAAATTGAAAAAAAAAATAAAAATGGATTGAGTTGGTGCTATAACATCTACACTCTGAATTTCTGCAACACTGGCCTGATCTCCAGGTATAACTTTGCCATCTTTCCTGTTGAGAATTTTTCTTTTCTCGATAAGCACACATAAAAACACTATTTGTACCTGGTCTTTGAGACAAACTCAACTGTCTGGCTTGTTTTTATTCTTTAACGGGATGTGGGTGTCACTGGCTAGGCCAGTATTTGTTGCCCATCCCTAATTGCCCTTGAGAAGGTAGTGGTGAGCTGCCTTCTTGAACCACTGCAACACATGGTATAGGTACACCCACGATGCTGCTCAGGGGGGAGTTCCAGGATTTTGACCCAGTGACAGTGAAGGAACAGCGATATATTTCCAAGTCAGGAGGATGTATGACTTGGAGGGGAACTTGCAGGTGGTGGTGTTCCCATCTACCTGCTGCCCTTGTCCTTCGAGGTGGTAGAGGTCGGAGGTTTGGAAGTTGATTTTGAAGGCGCCTTGGTGAGTTGCTGTACTGCATCTTGTAGATGGAACACTCTGCTGCCACTGTGCATTGTTGGTGGAGAGAGTGGAGGTTGAAGGTGATAGATGGGATGCCAGTCAATCAATAAGGCTGCTTTGACCTGGATGGTGTCAATCTTCTTGAGTTTCTTGGAGCTGCACTCATCCAGACAAGTGTAACTTATTCCATCACATTCCTCACTTGTGCATTGTAAATAGTGAACAATCTTTGGGCAGTCAAGAGGTTAGTTATTCACCGCAGAATTCTGAGCTTCTGACCTGCTCTTGTAGCCAGTGTTTATCTGGCTGGTCCGGTTCAGTTTCTGGCCGATGGTAATACCCAGGATGTTGATAGTGGGGGCTTCAGCAATGGCAATGCCATTGGGGAAGTGGCAGACACCATGGAAAATCTGGTCCAGCAGATTCTGCTGGAGGTATGCATAGGCTTGCACTCCATCTCTGTAGCCATGGGTGAGCTTTTGCAGTAGCTACATGAAGGGGGGGATGGGGCACCTTGACCTTCCTCTAGGTTCCCTTCCCCTCAAGGAGTCTGGCACCCAAAGGGATGAGGAGCAGCTGTTGGATACCCCAGGGACCTCCACACAAGACTCTGAGGCTGTCGGCCTTTCTGAATCCTCCTCGCCTGTGAGCCCTTCAGCCTTGTCCTCTGTGATGGCAGTGGGAGCAGCTGCCCCACAGCAGGACAGACAAAGTAAGCTGAAGCCCTCCAGGTCTTGGGTCTCCAGAGGTCAGCCGCCAAGGTAATCCAAGGCAACAGGAAAAAATGGTCAACAGGCTGCCTCCACCCCTGCTGCAAATGTCGAGACAGCACCTAGAATAAGTGGTAGGGAATGAAAAATTATGAAGTTTTGATTTCACGTGTGGTTGCACGGGTGCACTATGATTGTTAAACTTATGACACTTTTGTAAATATAGTCCACTTGCACTTTAATGAAGTCTGATGGGGTTTATTCACTATGTAGTCCTTAAGCCTGTGCATACTCCCTCCCCCCCACCCCCACCCTTAACTTCTTCCAAGGGATACTCCAATCTGGCTCTATGTCCTGGGGATCATACATGTGCAGGAGGCAAAGCTAGTTACCAGGGCCCTTGTGAGCCATGAGCAAGACCACTCCCATGCATGCTGAGCATTTGCCTTCAGATGTTCATCTGTCCCAATGCCCTAGCATTGTAAGTGCTACATGCTGGGGTTCCTTCAGTTGTCCAGTTGAGATGACTTGCATCTCCACCCACCCCCCAATGGCCCAACTCCCATGCAGCATCTTAAGGTCTTCACCACAAGGCTCTGCAGAGTTCTGAGTAGCCATGGTGCAAGCAACAATTGATGTTGAGTCCAATACCTTTATCCCTCCTCCCACCACCCACACACTCCCTCCCACACCCCCATAACCATTGGTGGGGGCGGGGGGCAAAGTACAACAGTTAACCTCCTCACCGTGACCCTTCAACCCTCTCCCAAGACCTCTGTCCCGTGCAGATAAATGTTAAAGTCCCCTAGCTTCCCGAAGAACCCACCACCATTACAATAGACATAGCTTCCTCATCCTGCGGACCCCCAGAATCTACCTCACCTTCCGCATCCCTTTCAATAACCCTGGACGCTTTTGGCAGAGCCTCACCCTCCCACCCTACTGGGTCCCACTGCCTCTTTTAACCTTCACCATCCCGTCCTATCACTGGTACCCTGAGCAATCCTCCCAGGATGAGTCAATTGACTCTACGTACTCCTCCCTCTGAACCCCTTCCCCCTCTTCACTCCCCTGCCATGCGCCTGCACACAACTACGGCCTCCCCACCCTTCCACTCCATACCAACTCACCTATTTCATGACCACCACAGCATCTCTTTCTTCCCCCTATCACCGCAACCTCCCCCACACCCCCTCCATGCTATCACACTCGCCCCACCTCTTCATTCCTCTCCTCCCCATTTAATTCCCCTCCCAGCTCAGACCATCACTGCCCAACAATACCTCCAGTGGCCCTCCACCTGCAGCTTGAAGATCCACCTCCTGGAAGAAGCTGCTGTGAGAACATCGAACTCCTGGAAGCTAGTTTGCCGAGAAATTCCACGTGGTTAATGCTCCACCCAAACACTGCTGTATATGGTGTTCCAGGGTCTGGTCAGTGGAGGCCTCCATCTTCACTTCCAACCTCCATGAGCTACCCTAGGCCTTCTTGCAGGGAAATTTTCAGGCCACGTTGGCCCAGACACGTTCTAGACCACCACGATATCCTGCTGGCGGTGTGGATGATTGGGCGGAGGGGTTGGGGGTGGGGGTAGGGGGGAAATTACTCCGGTTGGCCCTTCATCTGCATCCCATTAACAAGATGCAAAACAGCATCACGCCAGCCTTTGGTGGGAATGGTGACCCACTGGCCATTAAATCAGCCCCAGGAGTGGACAGGAAAATTCCGCTGCTGGTCTGAAATATTGTCTTCCCTATTGGAGAATCCTTTATTTGTACATTGCATCTTCTGCTTAATAATATTTCCCATTGCAGTTTTATTTGTCGATTTCTCCCTCCTGTTCATCTGGTAAGGTTATTTTTCTTTTCTTATCTACGATTTTCTCTTGTTCCAGTGAAGTGCCCTTGTCCTCAACATTTTCATTTCTTGCATTGAACCTTATATTGTGTCCACTGCTTCACAGTCGTTCCCCTACATTTAGGTTATTTACCTCCTTATCCATAGCCATGTCGCATAGCGTTCCCTTGCTTGTTGCGGCATTGACTGAGAAAGGTCTGCTTCAGTGAAAAACTAGGAAAGCATTTGTTACTAGAATAATGGATCTTAACATTTCTCACACTGTTGGGTTGACATGTGATTTTTTTTCTCCTTTTTTGCCACAACATAATGCTGGAAATAAAAGCAAAATACTGTGGATGCTAGAGATCAGAAACAAAAACAGAGAGTGCTGGAAAAACTCAGCAGGCCTGACAGCATCTGTGGAGAGAGAAAAACAGTGTTAATGGGAAAAATTTTCCCTCCGTAGGTGTGGGAGGGCGGAAGTGCAGGAGTGGGTGCAGGCAGGCGCACCTCCAATTGGCACCTCCGATCGGGGGTGCGCTGCCATTTTAAGTGGGCGGGCCTTAATTGGGGCCTGCCCGGCATGATATCTTTCAGGAAGCGCTGAGTGCTCCCTGTGCAGGCAGGGGGGAATTATCTCAGCTGGGAATGCGCTCTTTCACGAATGTGCACGAAAGAGCACACTGATCTCCTTGAGGCTAAGTGCTGCCTCAGGGAGATAGGCCGGGAATTAAAACTTCTAAGACAAATGTTTAAAAAAATTTCCCTGACATGTCCCCTCATGTGATACTGTCACACGAGTTGGGACATGTCCATCACTTTTACACAAACCTTTATTAAATATTTAAAAACCCTCATGATACCTCATCCCACCCGTGGATGAGGTTTCATGCTTTTACTTAAGCCTGCCAGGGCTCCCGGTCTGTCTGTCAACCCTAAGGTTGGACAGGCAGCCCTGTCAATTATCTGAATCGGTTTATTAATGCCCTCGATAAGCCATTGACAAGTCGGCGGGCGCACAGCTGACTCAGCTGCGTCCCCGCTGACCTAAAAATGGAAATGACACAGGTGACGTCAGGAGTTCCACCCACGTCATCCCGCATCATTTTACACATCGGCGAGCGGGCCCCGCCCCTGCTCGCTGACCGGAAGATCCTCCCCAATATTCGAGTCCAATATGATTGCAAAATGAACAGATGAATATTTAATGTTATCCTGTAAGCTATTTTAACAATGGTGCTAATCTGATTATTTTAACAAATTTTCAGGAATGTATTAAATATTTGTATCCGAATAACACCAATAATAATTTCTAACCCAAAATGTTGCAAATGTTATCAACTTTATTTTAATTATTATTTAACAGCTTAGAACGATGCGTTGGTGAATAGAATAATTCATTGCGCAAAATATTTTCAAATTAAAACTACATGAAATTTTCACTGTGGAGCTAGTGCTTGTGAATGCTAACCACTCAATTTATATGCATTGTGCCAATATATCAATATAGAGTAATCATCAAAAAAGATGAAAGCAAAGGAATCATTGGGAATCCAGTTGTGCTTTTAATAGATTGATCAGCCCATGAAATATAACAGAGAAAGAATTGAAGTAGCAGAGATTGAAAAAGTGTACAAATGGATGTGCTTAATGTCACTTCAAGTTCAAAACTGGAGCTTATTATTTACCAAATTAGAACATTTTAAATGGTGGCTGTACCTTGAGGTGGTAAATTGATGCAGTTAAATCTGTACAAATGAGATTCTAATGTAAACAAACATTTGAGAATTTCGATTTTCCCTGAAACAAGAGCTTGGAGAACTAACAATACACTGTTTGTTTTGCAGTTATGATTTTTGGAGAACACATGTAACACTGACTTAAAGAAGCCTTTCTGCTCTCTGTGTCAATTCTGCTGTCATACTATAGGCAATGGTCTCAGAGTAGTATGTAAGAAGTGTAGTATACAGTAGCCATGCCCAAGTTTCACAACTAACCACATCCTGCCCTGGTGTTGAAAGAGTGTTGTGCATGTGCACTTCAGTACATGTGTAGACCTTCACACGCCATCCAGCTATTTATTTTTAAACTTAGAAGCGTCTGGGGTAGATCTTGACATTGTGTAAAACAAGAGATAATGAACTGGCCACCCAATTTACATTTCCACCAGTTTTAGTTCCATTGAAATCAAAATCGGGAGAAAGGGCTGCCAATTCTCTATCTCTTGTATAGAAGCTGGGGTAGGCCATTCAGTCCGTCAAGCCTTCTCCACCAGACAAAGTCAAGACCTAGCCCAAGGGGTGGAAGCATTCGTTTTCTTCTAACTTTGAAAATGTTTCAAATTCCGGGTTTCTAGTGAGACTGCTAGGCCATTTGGGTGTTTTTCATTATAAGGCGTGCCATACCTTCTGTGAAAGACCATCAGATCGGATGGTCTGTCTAACACTAAGTAAAAAAAAAAGCTACAGGCACAGGTATTTGCATCATGTGATGAAAAGCATATTTTGATCTGTATAACTGTTTGCAAAAGTGGACTCAAATTTAATTGCTATTTCTGCAACCAAGTCCACCAATGACCGCCACCCGCTCCCCCTCCCCCAACCCTCCCCCCCACCCCAAAAAAAATTCTCGGGCAAGCACAATTTTCATGAATATTCAAATGGGACGCTTGAAATCTGCAGAAGTCCACTTAAGAACTAGTCATAGGTTGAAATACCACTGTTGGAGTGGCCTTGTCAAATCACATTAATATGAATAATTGCTGCATGTCTATACTGTTGCTGTTTACATAGAATGACGGCAATGAATTACAATGGCACATTTGGCTTTGATATATGATCTGCTCACCGTGTGCCTAAATTAAACTGACTGCAGTAAAGATGAGTGCAGTCCTTTTTTGAACAACATTCCAGCCATTTCGAATCTTAATTCAGTTGAATTATTAGTGATAGAGCTGGAATCGTGCCACTGATTAATGTTTATAGCTGCAGTTCTTTTCACACACTACCACTGAAGCAAATCGAATATGCATGACTAGGAATTCCTTAGTCTGATAACTGAATTTATCAGAAGAATTGGGAATTATATAGATGACATCCTTTTATGTCCGCCCATAGAGGCTATATTTCAAAACTGTCAAAGCATTCATGGACAGTGAAGTTATTCAATGTCTGCAGATTTACCCAGTACTTCAATTTGGTTAATACATTTTCTATGTCATAATCTAAGTTATACAAGTTTATACATTTAAAGTGGCATCTTTTTGCAGATGTACTCATTTAAGAGGTTTAGTTTGACAATAATACGTTGAATTAATTTCAAATACTAAATCATTCCAATAATAGCTTCTAGAGTTTGAGAGACAGTGGATGGTTGTAGAAAATGTCTCCAAGAAGCTTGAAATAGTTCAAAAAATGTTGCGTGACCCAACGAGACAATATAATTTAGAATTTTTTTTTTTTAAGTGTATTCTTGCAGGAACTGGATTTACATAATTTTTGTGTTTGTGTTTTTCTAAAGTCTTTGTACAAATTATTGCCATCATGTACCAGCAGAAATGATCTGCTCAACAAATAGAACTTAAACTAGGCATTACATATATCGTATAATACATACTAAATTAATTTTGAAATGTGAGCGAAGCCTTGGAGAAAGGAAATTTTTGGCTCCTGTTGTTCAAATAAAATAGATTATTCAACCTGCTTATGCGAGGTACAAACATATTATCACATAAGGGGTAGAATCACTGTTGGATTGCCACTCCGCTCCTATTTTCCTGTTGTTGACTGGAGGTCCACATTTCTCACCAGGACTCCAACCCAGCATAGCTGCTCCTCTGTGTAGGAGTGTCGGAAGAAACAAAGCTATGCTCCATTTTTACAGCACGAGCTGCCATAGACTGTTTTAAGTTTAAATGTCCCAGCCATGTTGGCAAGCTAGGAGAAAGGGTAAGTGTTTGAGGATAGGGTGGTCGAGGGGGTATAATTGAGTGGTCAGGGGATTAGTTGGGGATGGGGGGGCCAGGGTGTGTGGGGTGTAGCCAAGATGTGGTTGGAGGAGCAAAAACAGAAACAGAAATACCTGGAAAAACTCAGCAGGTCTGGCAGCATCGGCAGAGAAGAGCACAGTTGACGTTTCAAGTCCTCATGACCCTTCAACAGAACTGTGGAGGGTGCGGGGTCAGTACTAGAGATGGCCAGGTGTTAGAACTAGTTGTAATCCTTCTAATTTTCCCTTTTATTCATTCATTCATGGGATGTGGGCATCACTGGCCAGGCCAGCATTTATTACCCATCCCCAGTTCAGAAGGCATTTAAAAGTCAACCACATTGGTTGTGGAGTCAAAGGTAGGCCAGGTGATGATGGCAGATTTCCTTCCCTCAAGGGCATTAGTGAACAAAATGCATTTTTACAACATAAAAGACTTTTTAAATCCAGATTTTTATTGGATTCAAATTCCACCAACTGCCATGGCACGGTTCGATTACCCTGGGTCTCTGGATTACTAGACCAGTGACAATACCACTACACCATCACCTCCCCCTGGTAGCTATTCTGCCAAGTGAATAAGAACTACCTGAAGTCTCAAACGTTAACTCAAGAGTTTTGGAGTGTTCCAGATGCAGGGAAATTGCCGAACAGATGTTGAAGCTTCCCAGGCAATTTCCATGCCTCACTGCATTGGGACTTCTGAGGGCCCCTCCCCCCAGCACATCTTCTGGGGTAGCTCCAGGGTACAAATCTCTGAAGAATGAAGATTTGGGCCAAGGTTTCTAACAGTTAGACTGTGTAGTTTACCTTATGTGTGAAATTGTTCTTTTAAAAAGTTTGTTAACAGTGGACAAGGTAGCCCATGCAATAAAAGTCAATGTTTGTAAGGTAAGATCATACAAGGTAACCTTTATGATTGATCAAATGTGTAGCCTGAATAACAGAATTTTCCTCAAATGCCTTGCATATTACCCTGATATTCCCAATCCTTGAATTTCATATTTTCCATTTTTCATTTGGCAAAACTGTGCATTACAGAAAACTGTCTTGGCACTCAGAATAAGTTATAGCCACATTTAATTCCCTAAAAGTGTGCAGTTTATATGGCTACATTTGATTTTTGAGTACTCTGCTTTGCCTTGATAACATCATTTGTGTATGCTCCCAAACCAAACCTAGCACCTTCCCTTGTTGTGAGGTTCTTGGGAAGAAACAGTAATGTACTCAGCCAGAACCATTCACAATCAGAACTGCACATCCTATTTACAAACAATTTTTAAAAAAACTATGTTTGTCTCCTACTAAAAGTACAAGTGTGTATGGTAGCCTTAAGTGGACCAAATGTATAATGCATTGTTAATAAACAATATTTGTGGTTAGATTAAATGAAGAGGCTGATTGCTGAGGTCTCTTGGAATTGACTTCTGCCTCCTTGTCCTGGATCACGAGTTGGCCCTGTCATCCTTTGTACTAATTGTATTGCTGCAATGGCTGTTCAATTGCTGCAACATTTACACTACTTTGAGTAGATTGGCTGGAGAACCATTAAACCATCCTGCCTGTAGGAGGATGTATATTATTGAGACAAAGACTTGGGGTGAGATGTAAAGTTAAGGGTCAACATCAGAAACACCTGATCCTGATGTAACTACTGAGATAATGATGATGTAATGTCACATGACAAGTAACAAAGATCTGGTTGAACGGAGAAATCCAAGCTTGTATAGAGATGCTGAGATTTACATAGTGCTGTAAGTAAACAATATATTTTTTTATGAACTACAGTCATAAATATCTTTCTTAGGGAAACACTCGAACCCTAAAGAACCACATCTAGACCCCGAACACAAGATGAAACATTGCCCTAATAGGAAACAGCTCCAGCAATGCCCCCGGTGTTATATCTGTGTGGGAGTGCAGAGTGGCAACCAAAGGATAGTAAAGCTTTGCATAATAGATCTCTCCGTTCAACCTCCCAGTATGTTGAAACTAAAAAGAGGCCCCTAGAGAATTGAACTCAAGGCTTCTAAAACACTATTTTAACAATTCATAAAAGGCTGTCCCATTGTGTAAAGGATCTGTAGCATTAGAGAATCAGTTGCAGATTTTCATGGGCTTGTCACTCTGGGAATGAAATTCACACTTATAAGTCAATGTCCTATTTCAAATGAGTTTTTTTTAATAGAGAATGAAGTGCAAGTGTATGCAGCGGATTCAAAAAAATCTAAAAACATTAAAAGCCAAACTCTCCACCTGAACAAAAATAATAATTTTAAAAGTCACAAGCTGTTGCAGTTATGTAGGAGAGGCAATAGTAAAAACATTAGCAAAGCAATTTGACATAATTTAAAGTCTCAAAAAATAATTGTAGAAATTCTACTGTATGAATACTTAAAGCACTGGGTACAAATTAATCCTCTCACTAGTTTACTTTAAAAGTTATATGGTAGAACAAGAACACTAAAACATGAAGAGTTGATATGAAAGTGTTAAGCTTTCAAATGATACCATTGCTTATAGTCATTTCCAGTAATTGACCACAACAGCAGGGATCAGGTTTCAAGAAAGGACAAGTAACATCATAACTGAGTCAAGTAGAAGCAACTGAACTTTATATCACCTCACATTTGGCTTATTTCCAACAGACAACGAGTCTATTTGCACAACATAATACATTCCTGACTCGGAAGATTGTATATTCTGTACATAAATATACCAGACTTGCAGTCCATATTAAAATGCATAAAACTTCAAATGGTTTTACAGATTATTTATTCATGAATATATAAGATACTTACTTTACAATGTTCTATTCATCCCTTAAAGTGATGCACCTCTTATGATGCACAATTAAAGGTTAGTTTCTGCTCCTCAAATATAACAAGTTAAATTCAATCAGTGGAACAAGGATGGTTTGTTTTAACTTCCAAAATGGACTATCACAGAGAAATGGTGAAAATAAAATGACAAGCCCAATGGAGCCAGACAAAGTATCCCTCATAAATTTATTCAGAGCTTCTAGTTAAAAGCTATGTTTTACATTACTAATGGTTTCTGAGGTAAAGTAGAGGCTGAATCAGTCAAAGGCATTCTGGCTCAAAGGATTTTTTGATGATTGGGTCAGAGCAAATAAGTTGATTAATGAGAACACAAAAGCAATTGTCACTGATGTGATTGATGCAATTAAATCAACTGAAATCAAGGACATTATTGCAACTGACAATGAAGTTGTTGAATTGTTCTATTCAACAGATGACATATACTAAAGGAATAGGTCATTGTTTCATCTATATACAGAACTTGTCAAGTTCAAGGGGAATGAAGACACTGATGAAGAGTTTGATGCTATAGCTGAATCTTCTCCATCTTAGACAGCAGTTGTTTGCACCATTAGATACTAGCCTTCCCTGATTTTCCTTTAATAAGAGCAATTAAATTATGTTGAGTTACTCAAAGTATAAGGAACATGCTGATCACTGTGCAAGGATTAAAATTAGGAAAAAAATTCAAAGAAAACCAACTGACCACATCAAAAATAGCAAAGAAAAAGATCTATGATCTGATGAATGATTCATCTCACCTTTAATTCTCAAGCTTCTGCTTTCCTGGTTTTCAATTTTATAATTACTTCACTGCAGTAGAGAGATAGCTTTGCACCATCAGGAGTGTCATATTTTAAGTGTAAATGATCCATGAGTGTCATATGAAGATGAGCAGCTGAATTGTCCTTGTGTCCTGGCCAATATTTATCCTTTAAACAAAATACCAAAAACAAAAAAGCAGATTATCTGGCATTTATCTCATTGCTGCTTGTGGGGTTTTGCTGTGCGCAATTAGAGTGCCATCAAAAAAGAACTTAATTGGTTGTTAAGTATTGTGGGATATCTTGAAGTTGTGAAATGTGCCACATAAATGCAAGTGCTTTCTTTCTTTGCCATTTTTATACTGTTTGGAAATGCCCTTTCTTCTCCAAAGCTCCAAGTGCATTTTCCTATGTGTATTCCTCTTCCCTGTACCATTGCTCTAGTCTATTTGACTGTACTCAAAACTGCTCTGGGGCATTCACTCTAGAGCTGTAACATTAATGCAGAATAGTTTAACTGATTCTTCAATTATAGTGTAAATGTAGTATGAATTTGACATAAAGCCTGATCTGACACTGATGCTCCCTGAATGAACAAGTCATACTTCAATTCCCTTTGGAGTCAGTTTGAGCCTCGACACCTGATTTACACAAGGCAACATTGTTTTATACTGACACTAAGCACATAGCACACCTGTATAAAAAGCATATTTTGTATGGACCTGTTATCCAGATTCCTCAATATGTGCTCTCATCAGGTAAAGCTTCAGACTGGAAGCAGAATTTCATAAAATTAGTCATCATATATGGTGGTTCCAAAATCCCACATGGTGAATTGCAGCACTTTCAGGCCAATGGAAAATTAGTGGCTCCTGGATTGGAGAGATAGCCTCGCTATAAATCTGAAGGTCAGGTCACTTATATTCCCACTGGAATTGTAACCACAAACCCAAAGAAAAATGGAAAAATGCACTTTGGAGCATGGAACTTAACATGGAACCTTTAAAAAGCGAGACCTGGCTCAAGATTCCAGAAGCAGGTGAGAAGAAAAGTGTTTGACTCGGTCAGCTGGCTTAATTGGACATCTCAAAACTGCGTTTGTGCCATGTTCAACAGGTAGCATAGGAGAGTGTGAAAAAGAAGGTATAGTGCATGTCACCGAGGCAGAAAGAAAAGCTATCATGACTTCATTTGGTTTGACCTGCAAATCTTGGATAAAATAGAACATATGCAGACACAATCATTTTAATCTAAAACACTCAGTGGGAACAGAAAGGATTCGGATGAGACACACCTTTTACATGTGCCCAATTTTACTTTCCAAAAATTTAACATAGAGTTGAGCTAAAATTAAAATTCATGGCTGATACAAATCCATCTGTTTCCTGATAGGATATGTAGAAAAGATCATGAAATGGAATTAAAGTTCAGATTAACGATAATCTGATAGGATGATTGAGGCTTGAGGGACTGAATAGATAACTGCCATTTCTGTATTCAAAGGAAGCACAGATGGGACCTCTAGTGTACTGGTTTCCAGAGCAAGGTAGCTGTGGTGCACGGTGTTGCCTCTCAGACTTTCAAGATATGATAGCTAATAACGGAACAGCTCTTCCACTGATCTTTGGAGACACAGATTCTAAAGACAAGTGGAATGATAACAACCTGCCTGATATTGCCATCTCTCAGGACAGCAGCTCATGACAGTCCTCCAGCCTTCCCCCTCAGAGCATCAGACCAGTGGAACATGGGAGGAAATATCAAGGTGCCTGCAATGGCTTCTCTTCCCATTCCCACACCGTTATCTCCATAGTCCACCAAGGATCTCTCCTTGGTCCTTCCCTATTCCTCATCTAAATACTGCCCCTCAGCAACATCATTTGCAAACACACCGGGCTCCACATGTAAACTGATGATACCCAGCTCTATCTCATCACAACCGCTCTAGACACCTCCACTATCTCTGATTTATCACACTGCTTGACTAACATCCAGTGCTGGATGAGCAGAAATTTTGACCACCTAAATATCAAGAGGACTTTTGCTGCTGCTTTCTTTATGACAAATCCCATTCCTCAGTACTAACTCTGTGTCTCTCCCTAACAATTGAATGAGGCTGAACCAGATGTTTTGCAACCTCAGTATCTTTTTTGACAACAAGATGAGCCTCCAATCCCATATCTGCTCCATCACTAAATCTGCCTACTTCCACTTCCATAATATGCCTCAGCTACATTCCTGCCTGAGCTCAACTGCTGCAGGATCCGCTAACCATACCTTTGTTACTTCTAGACTTGACTGTTCAAATGCTCTCCTATTCAGCCTCCCATCTTCCACCCTACATAAACTTGAGCTCATCTAAAATCCCGCTGTCTGCATCATAACTCACACCAAGTCCAGATCACCCATTGCCTTTATTTGCTGACCTCCATTGGCTCCCAATCCAACAACACCTCAATTTTAAAATTCTGATCCTTGTTTTCAAACAATGACCTCACCCTTTCTTACCCCTCTGTCTGTCTTTGGTATTTCTGTGCTTCTCCAATCCTGGCTTTGTGTGTATCTCCACTTCCAATTGCTCTTTTAAGACATACCCTTTTGTTCACCCTTTTGGCCAGCTGCCCTAATATCTCCTAATGTGACTTGGCATCAAAATTTGTTTGCCAAGGATCCTGTGAAACACCTTGAGGAATTTCACTGCATTAAAGAGTAGGTTGCCTTATGTTCATTTTTGACTTTGTTAGGTTAAAATAGAATGTGTACTTATGTTCTGTTTTATTATTCATGGAAGTTAGAGTCATACGAAAAGAATGTTTTTGTACAGTGCTGACATATTCAATCACTAATATTATTGACAATTAGAGGCAAAAAACGGGTTGTTGTTTTGTTATGTTCGGAGATTGGTACTGGATTAAAGGATTTGTCCATTATTTGAAGGTGGAGAAAATAAATTAAAATACTAAAGATGGACTGTGTCAGACAGAAGAGAAGAGTGGTCAGTTATGGTTTGATGCCTTCTGCAGCAGTCACTGAGAAGTCTTCTACGTGTAGGTCATTATGATGCACTAGTCGATGTATGCAGCAAAATCACCACTCCATCAATGTTCAAGGGCAAACTTTTTTTTTGTGTAGGGTACATCAAATTACAAACATCATAACACCTGAGCCATGGTGTACTGCAGAGCCTCTCCCTTGTCTATGCAGCAAAAATGTTGCTTTACAATCCTGATGGACCTTTAATGATAATTTTGTTCCACTCCTTTGCCACTATTTCAACCATTTCTAATGGGCTCATTATCCAGGCAAGTAGAAGGTAGACCTTGTCACCTATGTCCCATTCAATTGCATAATTTTCCTTCCCTGACATAGCCAGGAAAGGTTGAGTGCTGAAAATATGAATATATAGTGTGAAATTCAAGCATATCCACATTGATGTGCAGAATCCTTTCCACACTGTCATCCACAACCTACACATTCAGGAAACGGAAGCCTTTCTGTTGCAAAAGGTGAAAGGCTATTTACAGGAGCTGGCAAAGAACATGGGTGCAGTCCATTATGCATTTGACCTTGAAAAAGCTAGAAATTCCATATAAAACCAGATGGTCCTAGGTGATGAACTCCCCAGCTTTCCTGTGCCGTGCATTAGTTATCTGATGAATGCACCCTGGTTGATGATTACATAACACTGCCAGAAATGACAGAAGTTAAGTATAGTCAGCATCTCGAAAGTCGCAGACAGAGCAGTGTGAGAAGGTGACCACAGCTGCAGGTCCACATAGAATGGTTGGCAGAGCTTCTCTATTGCCTCTTTGATGAAGCACACTTTTTCTTGCATATATCTGTTCACTAAGTTTCTCATCAGACTTATTTCACCTGTTCTTGTGAAACCATGCTTTATGGAAAAAAACGCTTTTATAAATTTACTGGCTGAAACTGCTAACTGAATTTTTAGAAAGACTAATATTATGTTACAATGACTTGAAATCACAATGAAAGATCGCTGCACATTTGCATCACCACACCTTCTCCATTCAAGGCAATTAAGTGGAGCCAATGTGCCTGAAAAGCCTCACAAGGAACAATTACTTTGAAGGATTATGAATGGGGACCATCTTCTACCCCAATCAAATGGGTAACAGAGATTTTAAAAAGACCTCAATTTCACAGCTCCTATCTTCACATGAACAGACAAATTGTCCATGGACATCTTTAAACAGCCTTGATGCCGACCAAATTTAGACTGAAGCCAACCAAGTTATCAACTTTCAAGAATCATATACCCCTTTAATTTTACTGGACTTTAAATTGCTTAATCTATCCTCCCACTCTGTAATCTATTTGTGTGATTGTGAACTTCGAGTGTGTCTGTGTGTAGGTTTGTGTGTGTGTGTGCTATAACGTGGCAGATGATAAGTGCCAGGCAGACCAAATCCACAAGGGAAACCTGGCCATGCTATTACAATTGTTTTGCAGTTTGTATTTTTTATGAAAAGGTTATGCACTGAACTCAGATCTTTAGAGATTTAAAAATTTAAATTAAAATATTTATTGGAAAAATAAAAGATTTCAAGCACATACAAAAGGCTGCAATTACTTAATACTGTAACAAACCCTAAAATTCCTAATTAACCTGACTCCCAGTTACAAACCCCTTTAAGTCAGCAGTCCAAAGTGGATTTTAGATTAAAACAAACAACAAGTTAATACAGTTTCTCCTTGACTGTGGAATACCAAATGGCATTCTCCAACTTCAGTTACTGGACACAACAGACTTATGCATAAATGGCTGGAGGCTTCTTCAAGGCTGTTTCATACACTCCTGTTAGGTCTTACATGGCCCTCAACATAATCTTTTATTCTCCTTAATATATGTTTCTTTCTCTTTAATATGTAAATTCCATTTTTTCCATATGTCTTTGGAACTATGCCTTACCCATAACATAAAAAATGTTCATGTTGCTAATATTGTCAGTAACCATTGGGAAAAATAAACACACTGCCTACCTTGCTTATTTGGCTAGTTGTAAACATACTAATGTCCCTTTGAAATCCTACAATCCCTTCACTCATCTAAAAATGGAAATTCCCTTCACACCTTACATGCTAAGACTGCATCCATGTTTCCTCATTAGCATTGTAAGTACATTTCTACGTCTAGATTATTTTGATAATTTCAAGCTTGCAGTCTACCTGATTCCAAATGTAATTAAATCACACAGATAGAACCATCTACACTCATCCATAAACCTGCTTTACAACTAACCAGAAAAATATTATGATAGCTATTATACTTTCATAAAAGTGTGTGTGTGAGAAATTCAGATTGTTTTTATAATTTTTTTCCATAGACCGGGTTAAATACAATAAAAACTGTCCTCTTTTCTTTTCAAAAATCTCAAGAAAGCTGGTCTTTGTGTGTCTTTTATAATAACAGCACATAAACAGTTAAACACTCACTGAATTGGCAAGCATATTCTTTTTTTTTAAAAAGTTGCCATGGTCAAATGAGGAGTGGGAAAAGAGGGAAGCCATTTGACCCCTCCTCGTATGATCATCACACATTTGTTAGCGAGGGGCAGTTCATACCTGGTTTGTACATCCTCCTTAAATTCTCCCTCACTTTCCTTTCCTCAGTTCCATGCTCCTCCTTCTCCCTCAAGGAGAATGTCTGTAGGGAATAACATAAATGCACCTGGGAGGAGGACCAAGTTCCCTCAGTCATCACACACTTTCAGAAACAGTCAAAAGTATGTTCAGGTCCGTGCAAGTAGAATGCCAAAAAAAAATGATTGCAAAAGAAAAGTTCTCTGCTGCAGAAATTGCTATTGAAAGTTTCTCCTCACTCCTGGCTTAGAACTTCCTCCTGCTTCACCTTACATTAGCAAGAAGCTCACCTTATCATTGCAATTTACCTCATTTTCATTGCAAGCACCAAAGTAGGAAGCATAATATAAATAAATAAGTTCCCTTTAGATTCAGTCAACCGATCATGGCAAGGACAAAGAACCTAAGCAAATTTAGGATTTTGGGGTGGCAAACAAAATTACATAGTTTCCAGCTAATTTTGCTGCCAAAAAATGTTACCCATCTCAACTATACACTGAAGTTACACTGAAATTAGTTTGTGTTTAGTTTGTTGATTGAAATCCTTTTATGTGTTGGAACATCTGAATGAAGGGGAGAAGCTTTATCAAGTTAAGTCAACATGTAGTAACAAAATTAAGCATGGCTTTAAAAAAAACACCTGAAGATTAGCTGATTCAAAGTTGCACAGTTCTAAGATTTTGGCATGACATTGGTTCATGGCAGCAAAAATCACGTGGGCTCAACTTTCTTCCCCACCATAAGTTTTGCAATATTGATATCCAGCTTATTCTTACCATTTGAGGCTAATAAACAAAAGTACACAAAGGTCATCATTTAGGCTAAATCAGCTAGTGGGAACTGGCATGATTTAATTGGCCATCATTTTACGCCCTGCCTGATTTTAAGATTGGTGGGATAAAACAGCTAGAGTATCTAATGCTGTCAGTTCTATGTACCTTAAAATTACCCCCAAAAAGACGGGGGGAAACAAAATTGAAAATGGTAGAAAGGGAGATGAAAGGAAATATGAATGCAAAACTGAGAATCACATTTATGAGTTTAGGTTAAAAATATCATAATTCCATGAAAAGGAATGGTATTTAAAAGACACATCTGAACTCTCTCTATAGTCATCCCATTTAAAGGGATTTTCCTATCATGTACAAGATAATTATTTCTCATATTAACAAAAGTAACCTCACAGAATAATTGTGTAAATCTGAACCTGCAATTTGTAAAGAATATTGCATTTCTTGCTAACACTCAGGACATCAATTGGGTTTAATTACATTCAAAACATAGTGTGTCTTAGAGAAGTGAATATTATTTCACTGTTATTTCTGAAATCAACTTTATTAAAGTTTAATTAATAACAGAAAACCTTGTACATCACCAGAAAAAGTGCATGTACAGCAAATACATTTATTGATGTCTCATGTGAAGGACTTAATAGAAACTGAAGACTTAAGTTTTAGGCTCTGCAAGCACCAGGATTGGAGATGGGCAATTGTGCTGCTTCCCCGGCTCTATTTTTGTGGAGGAGGGGTGAGACCTACACACCTACAGAAGATCAGTAACTGACATAGCTCATGAAGGTCCATATAAGGCCAATTAAATGAGACTGACTTAGCAGAGCAGAGGTGCAGCACTGTCCTAAGGTCACGCAACTGGACATCCGTCAATTCAGAGTTCTCCCAAGCCTTGGATTAGCTGTTAGATTAGATTTATGCATCTGCTGATGCCAAGGCTCTCAGTGTTGCTACTTTCTCCTCCCAGAAGGACAAGACAGTTTCCCCTTGCCTAACAAGACCAGGCTTTTTAACTCCCTTCCTTCACGCACATTACAGGCATCATGCCCATTATGTAAGCAAGCAGTTGACAAGATGAACCAAACCTTCTGGTTTATTGCTGGTTTCATTCATAGGTGAATCAAAGGTGTCTCATACACTGATCCATGCTGAATTTCAGGTAAGAAAAGTGCTGTCAAAAAGCCCTGGGTGAATATGGCTCTGGCTTCCTTTATCCCCCTATTCCTCCTCACTCTTCTAGCAGATTGTCCTGCTCTGTGTGACCTCTCTTTAATGCCCAAGCTTTGTTGAATACCAGGAGAAAGGTCTACCAAGCCATTCATGGCTAGAAATAAAGTCACAATGTTCCCCATGGACATTTAAAACTGTAGACATGTAGAGGAAAGCTGCAAAAATGCATAGAACTGCTCCAGCAGGTAGAACAAATAATCCAGCACCTAAACTGTAAATTGTTCCTGATCCCATGTACGTAGCGCTGGTGGTGTCCCTTTATGCCATTCCACATGTGATCAACTATCGGAGATTAAGAAAGGGTGTTGGTTGGATCATGCCATTCAGAAATGACAGTGCTGGTGTTAAATCAGCTTTGCATACTGATTGATGTTATAATTACATGCTCTGCATGTTGCCTGTGGTTGTTAGTACATGCATAGGTACATAAACTACTGTACTAAGATGGCATCCACTCACTTCCAGTCAAAAACTTGTGCATATGTAGTATCCAAGTGTTGACCTTCAGGGGCTGATTAATGCTTTAAAATGGGCAACACAGAGCCCAATTTCTCCTCTGATGTCTCTTTCAATTGAAGACAAACCTTCACATGATAAATCTCCTATCTTCAATCATTTGTACAGATTTGAGCACACATGGTAATTCACCACCTTTTATTCTTTTACATAAATTACTAAGAGCAGGATTTTTGGCCCGATGTTCTCCATTTTGTGCCATTCATAGAAGTGCATTGTTCATTGTGAGGAAAGTGTGATTATCCACATCAAACTCATTTTGCAACACGTATTGTGTGTATTTGGATACAGAGTGTGGTACAGATATTTGTCTCAGGCAGTCGTGCTAAAAGGACAATAGTGAATCAACTGCCAGTCAATGGAAAATAAAATAGCACAGAATGTGAACATAGAGAGGAATTGAACATAAAAGTAAGAATGTTATGCTTCAGTTGTACAAGGCATTGGTGAGACACGTCTCAAATACTGTGTGCAGTTTTGGTCTCCGTATTTAAGCAAGTCTGTAAATGCATTGGAAGCGGTTCAGGAGAGGTTTACCAGATTGATGCCTGGAATGAGTGGGTTGTCTTATGAGGATAGGTTGGACAGGCTGGGCTTGTTTCCACTGGAGTTTAGCCGAGTGAGGATTGAAGTATACAAGATCCTGGATGGTCTTGACAAGGTGGACATGGAAAGGATGTTTCCTTTTGTGGGTGAGTCCAGAACTAGGGGGCACTGTTTTAAAATTAGGGGTCACCCTTTTAGGACAGAGATGAAGAGAATTTTTTTTCTCTCAGTGGGTTGTGCAACTTTGGAACTCTCTGCCTCAGAAGGTGCTGAGAGCGGGGCCACTGAATATTTTTCAGGCTGAGATAGGTAGATTTTTGTTAGGCAAGGGAATCAAAAGTTATCGGGGGTAGATGGGAATATGGAATTCGAAACATATTGAAGTATCTGGAACAGGCTTGAGGGGGCAAATGGCCTCCTTTTGCTCATAAAACAGGCTGGAGTTTCACTATCTCATGTTTAAACCTAACTCAAGACCAATTTCACCTTGCAGTGCTTCCTGAATAAACCTGGACTTTCAATTTTCATTGAATTGCATGGCACAAAATTGCACAGTTGGATTAAGGAATTTAGAAATGTATATACATTAACTAACATCATAGCCAATGGAACAGTGTTAAAGAGTCATATTTACAAAAAGTATCATGATAGTCCTGCTATTGAAATTCTTTTCTCAGAAGTTGCACATTTTTATTTCCTGCCTTCCCTTTGAGCCTCAGGGCCAGACTTGTGCTAAAATGGCCAATGGGAAATTTCCTCACTTGGCACAACTGCTTTGGATTAAAAGGCCCCATTACACTCAAATTGTGCTCCATGGAGGTGGGAGAAGGATGGAATCAGATCCATCAACCCTGGAAACAGATTGTAGGTAGCCATGTGGTCAAGCAATTGATGAGGCAGACTGGTTAAAAGGCCTGCCTTGGTTCTCTGAAACTTTGATCCAGTTGCATAAAAGGCTGTTCTGCCCTGTAGGCTTCATTCCCTACCCAACACATTGCCCACACATCCAAATGCCATCTTTATATCAATTCATGCCCCCTCCATTCCACTTCATACCTCCATGCCACTTCCAAAGCCATTTACCCAATATCCACTATGGACAGACCTCAAGATCATGAGGAGATGATAAAGAAAAGCTTCTAACAACCTAATGCAGCTCTCACTCACAAACGATGCTAAAAAAAAGCTCCCATTCATGAAATTCATTCAAAGCTTTGATATCCCCTCACATGTTCAATTAAGAACAAAGTTCTATTAACTAACCATATCAAAGTTAGCTAATCCTTTAATATCCTCTTTAAACTGTCAATCAAAATATGAACGCAGCCATTCCTGTCAAGGTGAGTATTTTGTAGCTTTTGAAACTCAGCCAAATGTTCATAATGACCTCTACTGTAATAACAACTCCTGAAAACGTCTACAAATAATGCTATTGAAATTACAGGAACAGATGGTGTTTTTTTCTAAACCTACAACAAGTGGCATGTCAATCAAAACAGTTCAGCAGAGAGTGTTTTTCTAACTCTATCTAACAGCTTCAGCCTGTTTCTTTAATGTTGAAAAGGTTGAGGATTTTGAAATAATCTTCAGATCTTGACACTTACCAGACCATTCCACCCTTCACAAGCATTTACATTTACTCCACACATTTTTGACACCCACACTGTGAGAGTCCTTGGAACAACAAAAGGGGTTGATTTGAACTCAGCACTAATTTCAAATGGCCCTGCTGAGTTTGAGTTTCCCACTTGAGTAGTTCAGGCCCCAATCCCTTCCACCTGACAGTAAAAATAGAATCTTTTGGAAATGAGGACAGGACTTCTACATTTGGGTCCATGTTTAAAGGTCTCTGGAGTCAACCCTTTACCTGGCTTCTTTCACAAAAAAAAGGTTACAGTGCAAAGGGGTGATAACTCACCAATGATCTATTGTCTTCTCCAGGTGTGTTTATTTATTTTTTGTCTGATTTAAATAATGATTTGAGACAAAACATGTTGTGTAGGCACCTTCTGGTGTAGTTATTTAACATGTAACAATTTAGAATAATATTTACTTTATAAAAAAAATCAGAGTTGTTCAAAATCAGTTCTATGGAATATTAATATTGCATCAAATGTTTTCTGTAGTACTGCTATAGTGCTACTAAGGACTGATATGAATATTTAATATATTAGATAGTGTAATGTATAATGCATTATGCCTCAGGAATACACATTTGGAATATCTTTCTGGTCAAGATAAACAGACATGAATTAATGAGTAAAGCAGATTCGAAGATCCCTAGTATGCAGCCGTCATTGATATCATTAAATCATTTCCCACATTCCTTCTTTAAAATTAACTATTTTATTAAAGTAAAAAGGCCAAGCCAAGAATAAAAATAATAATTCGCTGTAGATTCCATCAGTAATGGTGACTTTTCACTCATGTCATAACTAATGGCAGCAATGGCTCTGGGTTATATGTTCCTCTCACACTGATAGAAGATTATATGAAATCACCACTCCCATGAGACACATTGTACATTTGCTTTGTGGGATGTTATACCTCTGTTTTTGAGGCATTTTGGAATATAATGTATGAAAGCACTATAAGGCATGAATTCTATAAGTATGATTACTTATAATAGATAAATATATGTGTTGAAATAAAAACAATAAAGTGCTGGAAATGCGCAGCAGATTGGTATCTGCCCGATATTTCAGGCATAACCTACCACCATATACATGGTTGAAAAATATAATTACATTGCTAGACACTTTGTGTGTCAAACTTGGCTCAGAGGTCATACAGTTGCTTCTGTTTGAGAAGGTTATAGATTCTGAGTTGAGCATATTAGTTAGGCTGACATTTGGTTACAGTGCTGAAGGAGCGTTGCACTATCAGAAGTGCTATCTTTGGTGTGAAATGTCACATGGTGAGCTGGAGCACATGTGTTTACGGTTTATAAGGGACAGAGACTGGAGCTTTCAACATCCTTTTTGAGGTTAGTTGTTTTTTTAGTTACAGTTTCTCCAGCATTGCATTGCATCAATACTTCACAGCAAATACAATGGTATAACAAGTGAATAAATCACATAAACAGATCTTCTGCCATGTTCAAGTTATATTTATGCTGATTACATTCTAGCAGCTCATGGCAATCATATAAATCGTGCCTTCCAAGTGTGTAATCCTTAATGTGTGTATTATATATTTTTAACAGCCAGATGGAAAGAAACTGGCTTAAAATTAAAACAGTGAATATACATGTTCTCTTGATGCTTCAGTAAGTTCATTTGATGAGTAGCTATGCATTACAGACCTGAAGGTTGTAGCTTCAGTCTGCAGCTTGCATTGAGTTAAATGGGCACTGGTAGTATCTCAGTGACCCCTCACTCCGCCCTGCCACCGCAATGGTAGTTTGGAGAAAATTGAATGTTTCCACTTCTAATTGCTATTCAGTAACCCCTACTGGAAGTGTATATGCCTATCCATTGGGTCAGGACGGTTTTGAATGTGAGAAGTTCCAGTTGAATAGTCCTCCACTGCTCACTGTCAGGCTTTCACAGTAATAATTGTTGCTTGGGTAAGGAGAGCAAATGCACCTGAAGAGCTATAGTAAATCAATGTGCCAATAATTTCTAGAGAGGAGGATAGACCATTAGTGAAAAAAACGTATATATATATATTATATATAATGTGTGGGTGTATATACTTATTGTATAGCGAATAATTTGTTAATGTTAAATCACAGGACTATGTCTAATAAATAGGTCACAAAGGAAAGGCAGGAATAATTTAAAAATCTGACCACATATTCCATTTATTTAAGTGGCTGGTTTAATTAAATACGTACAACTCTGTAATGACTTTGTGAACTGATAAGGACGCCAATGAGAACATTCACCTAAAATAATTGAAAACATGGCCTGCTTAACATCAGTGACATGAAATAATGGAAAATAGCACAATGAAAACTATCAAGCATTCACTTTTCTCTAATAGCAAAAGGAGTGATGCAGGGATTGTCTAACAATATTATAATGAAATGAAACATCATTTAATCATATTTCTGGGATGTGCAATTGCTACATTTCACACAAATATGTGTTTTTAATAACTTTTTTGAGTTCATATATATATCTGAGAAACATTTATACATAAATTTAATTATCCATGAAACTTAAATTAAAGGAATTAAATATCTTGAACTGATTTATATGAAAGCTCATTATAGCGATGTGTAGATAATTCTAGAGAGTGATTCTAGAGATGATTAACCAGCTCATCCTTTTGTTATGATTTACACTTCTGCCTTGACTAGGCAATAAGGAAGAGAAACTGCGACTGTGCTGGCTGTGTATTATTCAATAATTTATTAAGACCTGTTTTTTTAAACACACTACCTTATTTTATGCAGCTTTACTCAATGAACTATCTTATGGAATCATGCCAAGAATTTCAGGTGTTTAGCACAGTTGTGGGGAGTGGGGGAGGGGAGTGGTGGGTGAGTGGAAGGAGCACATTAACAATCCCTGAGCCTGAATGGCTTGGAAAGTGGGTTTGAGGGTCAGGTCGGGGTAGGCTGTTGAGACAACATTGTACCTGGGGTAAGTTCAGGGACCAGGAACTGGGATTGAATATAGCTGGGGCAGAGGCCCAGAATTGCATGGGCCCAAAGTAATGGGTTGGGATTGGGTTTAGGATGGGGGTGGTGCTTGGAGTCACTGAGACCACAGGGAGCCTGAAATTGTGAGTCGGGTTCAGATTGAGGAATGGGTGAGATAGTGGAGTCTTGGGTGTCAGAGGTGGCAAGAGTGTGGGAGATGTAGGTTTGAGACTGGATGGTTTGGAGGTTAATCAGGAGAAGAAGCTGTGGGTGTGAAGACTAGAGATCAGGAGCAGCAGTCATCAGGAGGGGGTTGGGAAAAACTCCAGCTCCTTTTGGCTCTACATTTAGGGAAAACAAATAATGGAATGGGGACTTTTTGCAGGCATTAGGCCATTTATTTGTATAGGGAACCTCTTGTTTGTTTTTGTTTGCATGTCTCGCCTGCCTTTTTTGGAGTTCTCTATCTCCCTAACCTCCTCCAGTCCTACAATCCTCCAAGATCCCTGTGCTCCTCCAATTCCAGCCTTTTATGTATTTCCCACTCCTTCCAACCCAGCATTACTCTCTGTTCTTTCAGTCATCTAGGCCATAATCTCTGACATTGCATCCTCAAAGTTCTCCGTCCTCCAACTCATTCCCTATAAAATAATCTTTTTGGCCTGGTTTTTGGACACCAATCTTGACACCATCCATTTTGGCTCTTTGTTATCCAATTAGACTCCTGTGAAGCTCCTTGGGATGTATTTGAATGTTTAAGGTATTATGTTAACATAAGTTGATGCTAAGTTGCGACTCAGTGGAAATCTGAAAATGTGTAATGTTTAAGGTGAAGGTTGGTCTCACTTGAAGACAGGGACATGACACTGGTGGAATCCCTACCAATCTGTACCATTTAAGATGCCAAGAGGAGACAATTCTTAACATTGTGGGTGAGGATGCTATGCAGGATTTGGGCCAAGGAGCGCTTGATCACTTGATGCCAACCGAACAATTAAAGTTTTCCTCTAAACTTCTTGTTCCTTACTTTTCAAACTTACTCACACAGTAACATACAGAAACATGTGCCTCTAGTATTAGAATTTCTAAAGGTTAATGTGTGGGACTGTGTAGATAGCACCTCCCATAATGATGAAGTAAGAGAACGCATGACCAAGAGTCAAGGGGAGATTGATCATGGCTTCAGCAGTGTAACACCTAGTCATGAGTAGCTGTACATAGTTTAGTTATACATAATAAACCAGTTTTTGTTTGACCATACCAATGTCTCAGCAATCATTCCTCAACTAAATTAACTAACTTGCAACATGGTGACAGGAGTGATGGACCAAAAATGCTGAAAATCCAGCTTTAAAAAAGATCAGAGGTCAGACCTATAAAAGTGGCGCCAAAACTGCAGAATTCTGTAAGGCACAGTTGAAGAACCTCAAACCCGTTCCATCGGCGAAGTGGAGGAGAAGAATCAGAAAATGAACTTTTAAACTCATTCAGAGCTGCACCCCAGTATGTCAAGGTCTGTGAATGAAATCCCAATCCATTGATTGTAGTCTTCAAGTCGGAGAACCAAGCAAAGATCATTCAACCGGTGAGCAACCCTTAAATCGGGTAAAAAAAACACAATTTTAATGGTGCATGGGGCAGGCAGCACTAGCCATAACCTTTCATTCTTCCCTAGACTCATGGGTGGTGCCAGAGGACTGGAGAATTGTAAACGTTACACCCTTGTTCAAAAAAGGTTGTAAGGATAAGCCCAGCAATTACAGGCCAGTCAGCTTAACTTCAGTGGTGGGCAAGATTCTAGAAACAATTATTTGTGATAGAATTAATAGTCACATGGAAAAATATGGGTTGATAAGAAAGACCTAGCATGGATTTCTAAAGGGGAAATTGTGTTTAACTAACTTGCTGGGGGTTTTGAAGAGGTTACAGAAAAGGTCAATGAGGGTAATGTTGTTAATGTAGTGTACATGGACTTTGAAAAGGCATTTGATACAGTACCACACAACAGACTTGTGAGAAAAGTTATTGCTCATGGGATAAAAGGGACAGTAACAACATGGGGACAAAATTAGCTGAAAAATAGGAAGCAGAGAGTAATGGTCAATGGATATTTTTTGGGCTGGAGGAAGTTTTCTAGTGGAGTTCCCCAGGGATCAGTATTAGGACCCTTGCTGTTCCTGATACATATTGATGATCTAGATCTTGGTGTGTAGGGGACAATTTCAAAGCTTGTGGATTATACAAAGCTTGGGAGTGTTGTAAACTGTGAAGAGAATGGTGTGGAACTTCACGAGGGCATAGGCAAGTTGGTGGAGTGGGCAGATAGGTGGCCGATGATTGCCAGGTGTAGAGAAGTGTGAGGTGATGCATCTTGGTCGGAAGAACATGAACAGACAATATAAAATAAAGGGTGAAATTTTGAAGGGGGTGCAGGAGCAGAAAGACTTGTGTATAGATCATTGAAGGTGGCAGGACAGTTGAAGAGAACAGTTAGTAAAGCATATAGCATCCTAGGCATTATCAATAGTGGCATAGAGTACAAGAGCAAGGAGGTTATGCTGAATTTATATAAGACACTTGTTAGACTTCAGCTGGAATATTGTGTACAGTTCTGGGCACCAGATTATAGGAAGAATGTGCACACATTGGAGAGAGTGCAGAAGAGGTTTGCAAGAATGGTTCTAAGGATGAGAAGCTTCAGCTATGAGGATAGATTGGAAAGGTTGGGACTGTTCTCCTTCGAGAGAAAAAGGCTGAAAGGAGATTTGATAGAGATGTTCAAAATCATGAGGGGACTGGGAAAAGTAGACAGAGAAAAACTTTTCCCACTCGTAAAAGGATCAAGAATGAGATGGCATAGGTTTAAAAGTGATTTGCAAAAGGACCATGTGTGACATGAGGAAAAACGTTTTCACACAATGAATCATTCAGGCCTAGAATGCACTGCCTGGAAGTTTGGTGGAGGCAGGTTCAATTGAGGCATTCAAGAGGACATTATATGATTATTTCAATCGAAACAATGTGCAAGGATACGGGTAAAAGGCAGGGCAATGGCACTAGGTCATAATGCAGAATTAATATGAGACCGCATTGTAGTCAGTGTTACCAACGACTCCCTATCTGACTTATTACAATCTAAGGAAGACCTTAGAAAAAGTAATACATCTGGTAAGAAAAACAGAGGTCCATAAACACAACAGGGCAATACTAAAAGATGAAGAAAGCCTTGCGTTATGAAACCTCCAGTGACCATACAGTTCCTTAAGCCCAGGAATGTAAAAGAAGCATCAGAAAAGAAGGTACAATTTGGAGAGAAAGTACAAAAACACTATGAAATACTGCCAGGGCTGTGGTGTCAAAAAGACCCATAGGTGCAAATCGTGTCCTGCAAACATTGCAGAAAGCTTTATCTGCAGAATAATTGGCCATTTAGGGAAGATATGCTGAACTAAAACCCCTAACTTCAAATGTCCCAAAGGAAAAGTCTTCACGCATAAGGCTATTAATGAAGTTGAAGAATTTCCATCGGAAGAGGAGCAAAAACTATTTCCCGGGTGATATCAGTGACCCCTGTCATGCATTCTGGAATGCAGATATGTATGTCAATGGACATATCGCCAACTTTAAACTAGATTCTGGAGCAAGTGCAATGATTTTATGAGACAAATAACTGTGGTTACAATCGTATAGCCTGCAGTCAACAAAGGCCCAGCTATATAGTCCAGGAGGGATCGAACTAAAAGTCAAGGGAATGTTACTGGTAACACTCTAGGACAAGGGAAAGCAAATATTGGGAATGCTTTCTTTTAAATAGAAGAGCTTGTATGGACCTCAATCTTATCAAGAAAGTGGAGGACATCAATCAGCAAGAATCCAAGGATAACTTTAGAAATGAATCCCTGAAACTATCCAACTGCAATGAAGACCTAGATTGTGAGTTTAGCAGTGACTTTTTGATACTTTTCACCGTGATTGATAATCCAGCCTTTTTGCAGCAGGACATCCAGGGTCAGGGTGGAGGAGGGAGTGGCAGGTGGAAAGTCCTCGTGCTCCCAGCAAATGTACAGTGAAATAATTGGACCAGAAAAAAACTCGAGAATGAGAGTGATCACTCACCACTCTGTGGTGTTGCTTTGAAAATGGAAGATGGAAATCTGGCAATGGAGTATTCTGTTCAAATACTACATTTATCCAACAGTAGTGACCTTCTAGAAAGTACATATGTGCCTATCTATTCACCAAAAGTGGTCATCAAGGATGCTAGCAGTCAAAGAAGTCAAAATCTAGACATGGAACCATGTCACACAAAGTTTGCCTTTTCTATGTGGGGAAAAAAACTTGGATTTATTGATAAACCAGGTCAGCTGGATTTTGAGGGAAACCAAGGCATTGATCAGGTGGTTTGCTCATAGCTTCACATCCTACCCAAATAATTACTTCCTGGGCTAGAATTCCAGGACTATCTGAGAGTTCAAGAACGAGGGATTGCATGGATCATCACTCCAGAAATAAGGAAGGACAGAAAAAAAAAACAAAGGAAAGAGGGCAAACTCAAGAAGCAAGGATAGAGAGCTTGTGAAATGCAAAGAGAGGGATAAACCTGCAAAATTAAATAATGAGGGAGGGAAATGTGATCGAGAATATTACAACTGTAAAGAGATGAGGAAATGGATCAAGTCCAGATCCAGAAGTCGGACCGAGGGAATGAAGGAGCAATAGCCCAGAGAGATAACGACCAACAGAAATCTTATTTAGTGCATACTTCAGAAGGTACAATACATAGAAACCGGAGGAATCTTATTCCTATTCTTCAAAGATGACAATCGGTCTTACACTCAGAAGAACCAGATGCTGAGTCAGAAATGAATAAAGAACCAAATACTACAACTCTCAATGAAGACCATCTGTGCCAAGGAAAGGGAGTTCAAAGAGAAACTACAGATATTCCAAGTCTGACAAGAACATGATCAGGGAGAGTTGGCCTATTTAATCAGTGATGTCGGAGACTTGGAGGAGCTGAGGCAATGTATACGTATGAACGTAAAAAATAAGGATAAAGACTTGAAGGGAAATGTAGTACCAGGGTTTTTAACGGTTAATGTGTGGGGCTATGTAAAAAGCATCTCCCATAATGATGAGGGAAGAGAACACATGACCAGGAGTCAAGGGGGAAATGTTCATGGCTTCAGTGGTGCAACACCTAGTCATGAGTAACTGTATATAACTTAGTTAGAAATAATAAGCCAGTTATTGTTTGGACCTACCAATGTCTCAGCAATCATTCCTCAGCTAGACTAACCAACATGCAATGGTGCCCAGCAGCAGAATGGTACTCAATGTACTTCATAATGTGCATGGAACTATTTCAAGCATTCAGCACACTAATATTTGTTTCAATGCTCTTTCCAAAAGACCCTGCCAAGTTGATGTCACCACCAGCTGCTATAAACTTGCAGTTCAAAAAATAACCGTCAACCACTGCTGACTGCGAAGGCACCCAACAAAATACATATACCTTGAAGTAATCAGGTAGAGTGGGCTCCACGAGAGCATTGGTGAAATGCACAGCCATGAAGAAACAAACTGAAGTGACAATAAAATGGCAGCAACCAGTCCAGTTGTTTGTGCTTCCATCTGTTGGCGAGGCTATCGACTTGACTGTTTAGACAGGAGACTGCAACAGGTTATTGAAATGAAGCCCTGCAGGGTTTCCATGTCCCCAACTCTGCCATACTTTCAAGAGGCTACCACCCTCCTCCGCATCCACCCCACCATATTTGGGCAATGCTTCTCTGCTGTATAGTTCAAAAATTCTTTTGTTACCGTAGCATAATGTTCTTCATATCTTACACATGTTGGAAACTCTGCAGAATGCATTGGGAAGATTTCACCACATCCGTGTTGCTTCCACTTGTTTCTCAGCAAGAGGATCCATCTCCCTGTCACCCTGATCCTCAGACCTGAATTGCTACTGACGCACTGCCGGGTATGTGTATGCTTCATTTTATTACAATACCTGCAGTGTGTAATGAATTATTCTTTCATCTTATTCTGGTACATCCCACATTATAAACATCAAATGCAAAGTTTTAGTGGTGTACAAAGTGTAAATCATCATATTCCTTCCTTTAGAAGATGCTCTTCATCCAGAAATCCTCAGTATTAAAGAGATTGAGCCACATGTCAGTAGCCATATTGCCCCAGTGGCAAATATACAATCTGTTTTCCCTATTTAGTGATTATGAAGCTCTTCATTCTCCTGGCATTATTGCAGGACCTGGCAGAGGTAAGAGATCATGTGGCCATAAGTTCTGCCCCAGTCTGCTGTTAAAAGTATGGGAAGAATGGCCTAATTCATCTACTCCAAAGAACATTGATCCTCTTGCAAATTGCAAGCATGGAGTCATTAGCATGTTTGGAGTAAGTACATTTAATTTTGAAGCCTTTGACAGACCTGTGGTAGAATCTAGATTTTTTCTAGATGGTGTATTGGGTGGAATTTCCTGAGGGCGCTTTAGAATTCTAAACCCCTGCTTAACATAAGGAAGGTCGAACATCTTCTTCCCTTTGCTGCCTACCGACCTCCAGAACTTCCTTTTTCCTGGTCTTCCAACCACAGGGTAGATTCCTGGCAGAACTGGATTTGGCCCCATTTTTTGCTATCCCCAGCAGTGACACTGGAGATGATCCCAGGGCCTGAGCAAAATGTCGGGCTATTTGCAACATTGCTCAGCATTGCCTTCTCAAACATTGTTCTCCCCTAAGATTACGCTTGCTGGCATTCTCAGTTCTTTGAGTAATACTGCACCTTCAAAGCATGCTTTGTGTGTCTTAGGACCTGCTATTTCTGCTCCTCTGCCTCTAACGTTTCCAGAAAAAAAAATGATGCCAATCCATGTTTAAAGTCTCCAGTTGCTAATAGCCCATATCTAGTTTTGCTGACCATCTGAACTCTGTAGGAAATTTACACGCTTCCTTTAACTGCTATTTAACATGCTCATGATGTGGAGGATCAGTAATGACACGCAGACTGAATATTATTATGCTTGTTTGATTTTACTTCCAGGAAGAATTTTTAGAGCATGTGCCAATGTTATTCATGCATTTCAACACAAATCTAATCCGGAGCAAACGTTGAGCACGAGCTCTCAAAAGACATTAGCCTATTTCATAGAAAAACAGACATAGGAATTGCTCATTCATTTTATTGCACTATTTTGCAATGGCAAGAATGAATATGAAGCCAATATTCTGATTCAGGAATTATTAACTGGAGTTTTCTCCATTGTGAGTATTTCAGCAGAATTATGCTGTAAATGTCTATGGTTAGAATCAAAGATCAGGAAAAAGGAACATAAAATCCCACTCAAGCACACACAATCAACAAGGGAAATATACTGTTACTTGACCAGCCAATGCCATCAGTGACTGAGAATTTTCAAGAATTCTTTTTAAGGTCCAAAACACCTCGAAGTATAAGACAACTCGGTAGGGATCATTCTCTCCGTGACACCCTGGTCCACTCCTCCATCACCCCCTACTCCTCAACCCCCTCCTACAGCACCTCCCCATGCGAATGCAAGATGTGCAACAAATGCCACTTCACTTCCTCTCTCCTCACCGTCCAAGGGCCCAAACACTCCTTTCAAGTGAAGCAGCATTTCACTTGCATTTCCCCCAATTTAGTCTACTGCATTCGTTGCTCCCAAAGCGGTTTCCTCTACATTGGAGAGACCAAACGCAGACTGGGTGACTGCTTTGCAGAATACCTTCGGTCTGTCCGCAAGCATCACCCAGACCTCCCTGTCGCTTGCCATTTTAACACTCCATCCTGCTTTCTTGCCCACATGTCTGTCCTTGGCTTGCTGCATTGTTCCAGTGAAGCTCAACGCAAACTGGAGGAACAACACCTCATCTTCCGACTGGGCACTTTATAGCCTTCCGGACTGAATATTGAGTTCAACAATTTTAGATGTTAAACTCCGTCCTCCATCCCCACCCCATTTCCGTTTCTTCCCCCTCCTCCTTGTTTATTCCAATAATTTATATAGATTTTTCTTTTCCCACCTATTTCCATTATTTTTAATGTATTCCACTGATCATTTATCTATACCTTTTATGCCCTTTTAGTCTTATTTCACCCCACCCCCACTAGAGCTATCTGTACCTTGCTTGTCCTGCTATCCATTCTTCATTAGCACATTCTTTTAGATAATATCACCACCTTCAATACCTCTTTGTTCTTTTGTCTGTGACATCTTTTGGTTATCTCCTTCTATCACTGCTTGTTTGTCCCAACAACCACCATTCCCCTTCTCTCTCCCTACCCCACCTCCCCACCCCCCTTAAACCAGCTTATATTTCACCCCTCTCCTATTTTTACTTAGTTCTGTTGAAGGGTCATGAGGACTCGAAACGTCAACTGTACTCTTCTCCGCCGATGCTGCCAGACCTGCTGAGTTTTTCCAGGTAATTTTTATTTTTTGCATAAGACAAGTAATTTCAATTTTAGGAATTAAAAGTCAAAGATCTTCTGTTTCTTCCACGCCTCTAAAAATGCTTTAACATTTTTATTTCAAAATGTAGATTTTCTACATTTGAACTAAATCTAAAATCTGGAGATTCTATTTTTGACAAGGTGACATTTGATGAAGTATATCAAAAGATGCATTAACTTTTCACTACTGTTCTTCATTCATTTCAAGAAAACAACATGCTTTCTTTTTGATCCAAAAGCAAAATACCAAGGATGCTGGAAATCTGAAATCAAAGCAGAAAATGCTGGAAATACACAGTAGGCCTGGCAGTAGCTGTGGCGTGAGAAAAAAAAAAACATTTCAGGTTGTGAACTACCATCAGGACTATTTTTACACTTTTTTTCCTCTTATTTATTTTTCTTTGGGCAAGATCAAAAAATATCACAAATTCCTGAGTATTCCTTCTGAAATCAGTCACAAGAAGAAAATATGATTCAACTCCCAAAGAATGGCCTCAAGGAGTTAAAAGAAAAGGCAATATCAATTATAATTAATTCTACTTCATATTATGATTTATCAGCATCAAGACACGAGAGGCTGCAATCAATTAAAATCAAAACCACTACTTGTGTGTGCATTACTGTGGTTACATTTTGCATCCAGGAGTAATTTTCAAGCCATATAATAAAGTTATGTATATACGTCAATACAAACTCTTAAAATTACTTCTTAGCAAATATGGTATACATTGAGTGTCCCCAAAACTATCTAATATGATTTTTTTAAAAGTATCAGGCAAGTAAAAAGCATTTACCATGTTGAAATAAATATTCAACTTACCACCCAGGCGTAAAACTAACACAGTGGATTGGCCTCCCATTATAGAAAACATCGGAAGTTCATTCCCATTAATTTCAAAACAATTGAAAATTGGGCAGTTCTGTTACAGGTATCTGATTTGCATTATATCGCAATGATATTTACAATTCCTCAGATTATGAAACAGTCAAAGCCCACATGCAGCAAGATCTGTACAGCATAAGTGACAAATAACATTTGCCCCACACAGGTTTTTGACCAACATAAACAAGAGAGATTCTAGCCACCTCCCCTTGTATTACCATTGCCAAACGCCTCACCATCAACATTTCTGAGGTCATCATTGACCAGAGGTTCAACTGGACCAGCTACATAAATACCTTGATTATTTGAGCAGTCCAGAGGCCAGATTATCAGTATTCTGAATGGATGGATCACAAATTGACTCCCCAAAACCCTTCCATAAACTACAAGGCATAAATCAAGAATATAATGAAATACCCTTCAATTGCCTGAATGGAAGTAGCTGCAACTACAGTCAAGAAGCTCAACACAGTCCAGGACAAAGTAGACCGCTTGATCAGCAGCCCACCCACTACCTTAAATATCCACTCCCTCCACCACAGGCAGTTCATAGCTGCATTGTTTGCATGGCTGGATTATTTACAGGATACACTACAGCAATTCGTAAAGATATTTCAGCCGTATCTCAGATAGTAGTCCTCTCACCTCTGAGTGAAAAGGTTGTGGATGCACATCCCACTCCAGGACTTGAGCACAGAAATCAAGTCTGACACTCTGGTGCAGCCCTGAGGGAGTGCTGCATTGTTGGAGGTGCTGTTTCTCAGGTGGGATTTTAAACCAAAGTTCCACCTGCCCTCTCAAGTGCGATAAAATAATCCATGCCACCGTTTTGAAGAAGTCCAGGGTTGTTGGCCCTCGTGTCCTGGTCAATATTTATCCCACAATTAATATCACAAAAACCATTAAAATCATTATCACATTGTTGTTTGTGGGAGTTTGCTGTGTGCAAATTGACTGCTACGTTCCCAAAATTACAACAGTGATTGCATGTCAAAAGCACTCCACTCACTGTAAAACACTTTGGGACATCTGGTAGTCAAGAAAGATGCTTTATAAATGCAAGTCTTCTTTGTCAAGGTTCTTTCAATAGTATTTCACTGTTTCTTCATTGTCACTGGGTCAAAATCGTGGATCTCCTCCCTAAAAGCATTGTGGGAGTACCTTCACCACAAAGACAGTTGAAAATGAAGACTCACCACAACCTTCTCAAGAGCAACTAGGGTTGAACAATAAATTATGGCCTTGCTTTCAAAGTCCATATCCGCAGGATAAATTTTTATAAAGTGCTATCACTCAAGAACTGCAGGTCAAGGAGAAGGTGCTTCACCACTCGTTAATAAAGTAAGAACTGACTGCCACCATTCGCTGCTTTCCAGGAACATATTTCTTTTAAAACAGTTCATATATGTCATTTAAACATAAAAACAAAAAAATATTTGGAGTTGTGTGACAAACAAAAAAAATTGAAATATTTTGTTTTTCTGAAAAACCAAGGTGAAGAACCAAAGCTCACTGGGTAGGTACAAGGTTGAAAAAAAAAGTTTAATTTACTGATTGCTACAGATTTTATCATTTTAATTAAGTTACTTCTCCCTGCCTTTGAGTCACTTGATTGACAGTCCTTGAACATTTTCAGGAGCATGTGGTAACACGTTTCAAGAATTGTCAACTCATTTTCACAGCAAATTTAAACAAACTATAAAACATATTTTTAGAAAAATCAAAGGCAGAAATTTTTACTTTGTCACATGTGTAAATCTGTCTTTCCTTTTTTTCACACGCTAATAATTTGGCTATAGACTATATATTTATAGCATTTCCTATTTTTAAATTGGATTTTCAGTAGATATAGATGTTTTGCTTCCATCTTAGATATGCTGGAATCATATCTCTCAAGACTGAAGTTTTCTTTTACAAAATGGAAGGACATGGCATGATCTGGATGCTAACCTGGGATTTTTTTTTTAAAAAAGGTCATAAATTCACCTTGGAACTGTCAACACACAGACTTTTCCAAGAAATCACCTGACCTATATGGTACTTGAGAAGGTGTTGTTTGTTTGTGTTGAACTGCAAAGGAATTTAATTAATGAGGCTGGGAGGCAAGTACATGGCAGAGGAAAGAAAACTTAAGTTGTGAACCTGCTTGCTTGAAAGGCAGTCTTGTTGGAGAGTAGGCTGAGGAAAGAAGGCTCCCTTGACTGGCTCCCTCTCTCTACCTTGCCAAAACTTGTTTGTGGCTATAAATCTGTAGCCAGAGGACCCTAATCTGAACGTAACTAGTCTGCATTTAGACCTGCAAAGCTGAGACCAGTGATGAAAACACCCAAACTTGCATTGGGACCAGCTTTACACGAGAGAGCTCCAGGGTCAACAGCGTTGTGACCCTGTGGGCTTTATCCTTTATTTTATAACACCCACCCTTCAAAGCCTATCTCTGCAGAGATACTCTACCTGTTTGTTCTTTGTTTGCCTGTGTGTGTGTGTGTGTGTGTGTGTGCGTGCATGCATGCTGGGGGAATTCTTTAAGAAGAAATAGATAGCTAGCTATACTTCCCAATTACGATTGTGTGTTAACCAGTACTTGCAACTTGTTAAAAGAAGTTCTGTTTTAAAATCATTCTGAGTTTTTGAAATAAGCCTGATCAGAGTCGCTTTTCTTCAGGGTACTAGAGGTATAGCTACACAATTGGCCATTTTGGTGAGAAAATTAAACATTTAAATTAATGGTACTGCCCACAGAGTAGTGGGACTTGATAATTTGCGCACTCCTCCCATCCCGGTTGTAACAGATAACAGTGATTTTTCTTATAAGGATTTATGGATTGGGAGAAGAAAATACCTGGAGTCAAGAACAAATGTTTAGATTTTCACATTGGCGCGGAAATTGCAAGACTGGATTAATTCCACAGTTGCAATCCCGCCTCTGACTCAAAACTGCTGGCAGGTGGGATCTTCTGGGGTTCCATGCTTAAGTGGTCTTGAGGCAGTACCTGGAACTGGGGTAGAGGCTGGCCAAGTCCAGAGAGAGAAGGTTAAAATGCCTGCCTCCATCCCCTCTCAAAAAAGCCTTGGCCAAGTTTTTCTGAGGCAATTAGCAACTCATCTATATACTTCCCTTCTGACCACTTTAAACCTTCCCTCACCCTGACCATCTCACCCCCTCATCTCCCCCTTACCTTGCTCACTCTCTTACCCCCATCATCCATGATCCACTTTATGAACAGAACTCACAAGCTTATTATAACAGCTTAAAGCCATTTGATAGCCCATAAAACTACCTGCATAGGCAGAAGGACTCTTCAAAGCAGCTGTTTGAATAATGTCAAGCAGTTGTTTATGATTAGGCAGTTGGATTGCAACCAACAGCCTATGGATTGAATTTTCCCCCCGTCATGGGGAGGTTATGTGGGGGTGGGTGGGAGCGAGCGCGAACCCGATCAGCGCCCCCTATCAGGTGTGTGCCACCATTTTAAATGGGCAGGCCATCTAAGGCCCGCCCAGCCTGTCACTCACCCGGAAGCACTGTGTGGGCAGGGGGGGTTCCCTGAGTTGGGGCCTGTGCTCTTTCGCACAGAAATCTCTCTGAGGCACCTCCATGTTTAAGTTCTGAAAATTTTAATAAAGGGAAAAAAAAAATTTAAGGACATGTCTTCTCATGCGAAATTGTCACATGAGCTGGGACATGTTCATTAATTTTTTCAAAAAATGTTATTTAATTAATAACATTTGAAACGTGGATGAAAAACGCGAAGGCTACCTGGGCTCTTCGCCTGCCCGCCAAACTTAAGGTTGGACGGGCAGCATTCTTAACAACTTTAATTACTTTCTTAATGGCCTTAATAGGCCTTTAACAGTTCTGCGGGCGCGCAGCCGAACGGACAATCTAAATGAGCGCAGTGATGTCAGGACGCACGCCCAGTGTCACTGTGCATCATTTTAAGCATTACTGAGAGGGCCCTGCCCCCGTTCGCCAACCCAAAAATTCTACCCTATGGGCTGGGTTTGCATGTTAGTGGTGAGCAGCAGGAGTTGGGAAATTCCACGGTTTGGCATGTCCATCTCAGGGCAAAGTGCCTTGAAAGCCACAGTTTTGATCCTGGGGTTGGCGGGGTGCAGGTATCTGCTGGAGTCGGACTCACCACCCCTCACTGCTGAGTTAGGCTGGGTGAACGGTCTGCCTCGATTCTCTGGAACTTCATCCAAATTGCTTTTTCTTCAATATTAGGCATTCTTGCCATGATCCCTCACATCCCCTCAGCCCATCCGTGCTCCCCCCCCCACCCACCCCCCCACCGCCCTCTCTTCATGCCCTATCCTTTCCAACTCATGGGGCAGAATATTGCCGTTGGTGTGCAGGGACGGGGTCCAACACGCTGATGTGTAAAATGATGCGCGATGACATTGGGCATGCATCCCGACGGCATCCCCTGTCATTTCGATATTTCATTTAGCGGGCGTGTGCCGGAGGCATCTGCACGCCCGCCGAACTGTCAACGACCTATTAAGGCCATTAAAAAAGCAATTTAGCTTGTTAACAACTCTGTTCGCCCAACCTTAATGTTGAAGGGCAGGTGAAGAGCCCAGCGGCCTTTGCGTTTTTCAGGAAATCTCATCCACGGGCAGGATGTGGTTTCCTGAACGTTTTATAGAATAATAAAATAAATTTTCCACACTTCACAAACATGTCCCAGCTCATGTGACACTGTCACATCAGATGGGACATGTTTAAATAATTTTTTACTTTATTTATGAAAAAGTTTTATTATCTACTTAATCTCCCTGAAGCATGGAGCTGCCTCAGGGAGATTGCTGCGCTCTTACGTGCACATGTGCGAAAGAGCGCAGGCCCCAACTCTCCCTTTACCCCCACCTGCACAGATAGTGCTGAGCGCTACCGGCTGTGCGCTACGCTGGGTGGACCTTAACTGGCCCGCCCACATAAGATGGCAGCATGCAGCCGATCACGGGCGGCGATCAGCTCTGCGCCCACCCCCGCCCGTTCCCGAAGAGCCCACCTGCCATAGGAAAAATTCACCTCATGCTCTCCGCCCAACCCCAATGGCTCCTCATATCCTCCATGCCAATTCATGTCCCCCACTCACCCAAATAGCCCCTTATACCCCCCCATGGCAACCCATGCCCCATCAACCCTAATGGCCCTTCGTACTCTACATGCCAGCCCATGCCCCTTCATCTATTCCCAATGGCTCTCGTGCCCTCTATGACAACCCACACCCCTCCACCCACTCCCAATACACCCAAATATCCTCCATGCCAACTCAGAGCTCTTCTATGCTTGTTCATTCAGTATACATTCTGTACAGAATCATTGAACCCTATAATAATAATAGCATGTGTGGAAAGGCTTAAAAATAGCCATTCATATTGTTATTAAAAATATCTGTTGTCACTGTTACCCTATAAAAATATCAATTACTCAGACATTTAAAGAATCAATTGCAGAAACTACAAGCACATGACACTATTTTATCTGGTGCAAATAAACAGTAAGCCATTGACAAAATAGATTTTTTTTAAAAAAGTTGTCAATCAAACAATGTTTTACTTGTGTGCACCTGTTTCAGGAGGTGAATGGAAATCTGGGCTCTTAGCCAAGCTTTATTATGCAAGGGTCATTATTCAGGCCTAATACTGGGTGGCTGAAACAGCTCCTTGAATCAGGCAGAAAAGCTAATTGTGGTTCTATGATGTAGGACCAAATTGCCGTTTGTGTGGTCTGAACAAATGTTATAAACCCTGACTCCAGTACTTGTTGACAGCCCAGCTGAAGAAGATCCCAAGGTTGACGGCCTCTTTTATTGTTGTGAGGCTAGGCAGAGTTGGAAAGCAGACGCAGGCTCCACAAAACCAATCTGTGTTCCTGCTTCTCTTCTCACCGATCCAGACCTCATTCTTCTGGTTCAGAAGCTAGCCATATTGCCCTATATCGCAGTGGCCCAGAACCAGTAGAGTGCCCCAGGGTGCTTAATCTCCAAAAGCGGCCCACCAACGTGATCTGAATGAGACTAGGCCCTCCAATTGTACTGAGGGTCCCACTGGCACTGCCAGGGGAGTCAGCTGCAGCATTCTGCTGTCTAGCTGCCCAAAGTATGTTTGGGGAGTTGGGGGAAGAAAGCAGCCCTAAGTCTGCATATAGGAAATTCTATGGAAGGATTAAAAAGAATTAAACAACCCATGCTTCAATACATTTTTTTCAAGCTTTGTCTTAACATAATTCTGGTCAGTTGGCGTATTCATGATTGCCTTAGACCCTGGTCATAGTATCTGATACCCCACCTCATTTATCATTGGCAAACTGATAGTTAGAAGGGTTTTGCACATCTTCAACCCAGCTCTTACTTCCTCCTGTTTTCTTTGGGCAAAACTTTTAGCTCGACAGGTGGGTGTGCGCTCAACCTGCTTGAGCATAAAATGATGCGCGTTGACATCGGGCGAGCGTCCTGAAGTCGACGCACAGTCGTGCAATATTTCATTTGGCGGGCACGTGCTGGAGTCGGCAGCTTGCCCCCGACAATTAAAAGACCTGTTAAGGCCATGAACAAGGTTATTAAATTAAAATTTTCACTGCCCGTCCGACCCTACAGTTAGCAGGCAGGCAAAAAAGGCAAAGCGGCCTTTACACTTTTTAGGAAACTTCATGCATAGGCAGGATGAGGTTTCCTAAAACAAATAAAAAAAAATTAAAAAATTAAAATTTAATTGATAACATGACCCTGCTCATACGGGGGCATGTTTTATTCCATTATTTATTTATTTGTTTTTTTTTTTGAAAATACTTCATCTCCCTGAGGCAGCTCTGTGCCTCAGGGAAATTATGAAGCGTGCACTTGCGCACATGTGCGAAGGTCGTGCTCACCCTTCTTGCACTCCCGCCCCCCACCCCACCCCACCCCATGCCTGCATTTCACTCCACCACCCCCCCCCCACCCCAGCCCCACTCCAGCACAGGCAGCACTGAGCAATGCCGCTCGCGTTTCATAATTGGCACAATATTGTGAAATCGCCTGGCAGCCTCGATCACAGGCAGCGGTCAGCTTCCCGATCAGTCCCCGCCGAGCCCGCCTGACAAGGGCAAGATTCTGCCCTTTGTTTCACTTCCTGCTTTTGTGTGCTGCAATATTGAAAAGTGGGAAGTGGCACATCAATATAAAAAAAAAGAGACAACACCCTAGAATGAAACAAGTCCTCCTCAACAGTGACATAATCAGAATTACCACTCCCAGCACTGGTGATAAGGAGATTACAAGAATTTGCTTGCTTGAATATTACTGAAAAGTGAGAAATGTTTCTGAAGCTTTTTGTCAATCAGAGTCGACTTGCCAACCAGTCAGCACCCTTTCCTCCTGTAGTATACATTGTTGTGATCATTTGAAATTTGGCATCCTTGCATTTGTTCTGATGAGTGCAAGATGAAAATCTTTGGTAACATGTCTCTCCTTTCAGCAATATTCAAGTTCTGTACTGCCAAGCGACTATTTGCTTATTTCTTATTTTTGTGTCCAGTTATAGGGCCTGTTTGAAACATGAACTCACCATAATCTAATCCCATTTGTGAGTAAGTGAAGCTTGATATCAGCAATGCAGCACAGCTGTCATCCTTTGCTGAACAGGTTGTTGTTACCTGCAGTGATAATATAAAATGCTGGAAAATAATGATCTCATGCTGGTATTGTTGCCTTTAAACTAATTGCTGATAGCCCACATGAAGCCACTTACCTCATGGAGTCAGGGACAGGTTGGCCTGTGGTGCAGACCAGATTAACACTTAACTTAGAATGCATGAGTCTCAGCTTGTTTTGGTAGTTTAGCAACAAGCCTCAGGATGAGATGTCAACTGTAAGAAAAAAAAGATTCATTGGATACTTCTCGCTCAAAGCTACAGTGTGGCATTACTTCTATGGTTCTATCTGTCCTTTTCTACTGACAATGAATTTGACACATGCCATCCCTGCCTGTTCAGAAGCATCCAAATATTCTGACAGTAACACTCTCCAAGCAATATGTCACCTTCCACAGGAGCACAGGTAAAGTGCCCCAACAGACATCCCTTTCTAGCAGCTGTGCTTTATTTGAGATATTTTAAGGCACACCATATACTGAGGGCACACATTGTCTCTCAAAAGCTTAAAGCTGTCATGTTGCCTTTTGTAAAAACAGTAAATCTCAGGAGAAAGAAATCTGTGTTTTTTGAAACTAATGATCAGTCAATGACCTGCGATATGTTGACTTCAACCTGTCTGTGACTGGTGAAGATTGTTTAGTTTGCAAGTACAATGAGACAGTTCAAAATCTCACCAGAATTGTAACAAGGCCTGGATCAGGTGAGGGTTTTGGGGAAACTATATGATCTTGAAGCTTAATTGAAGTAGTTAATTGTGAGATAGCTGCATGTTTACAGCAAGCGATTATGCAGTCAGTTCTAGCTCTGGCTGTTAAAGGCTTACTAAACCAATTACATAAAAAGTCTTGTCATGTCATTTTTTTGTAATTAATATAATTGTCTAGTGTGTGATGTCTGGTCAAGTCTGTCTGTTTTCTGAATGTCATGTTTCACAAGAACCTCTTACTTCCTATTTATGTAACAGCTAAAAGATTTTAGTTGCATTTTTTATTGAAATATGAAGAAAATTGTTGGCGAGCTATTGATTACGTTCTCACAATATGTGAATAACCCAAATGCTTTGGGGTTGTGTTGGGCTTATCAGGACAGCAGTTTAGCTATTTCCATTATTTTGTTACTGACAGTCAATTTTAGCAAATTGTAGAATATATATTAATTTATGTAGCATCTATGGAGGGAGGAAAGTTAGGACTAATGTTTCAGGTCAATGATCATTCATTAGAATCTTTTAACTATCTGCCTCCCTCAACAATAGTAATACCTTGTATTTATATAAAACTTTGACATAAAACATTCCAAGATGCTTCATAGAGGCATTATAAAACAAAATATATGCCACCTGATGGGATATGAGGGCAGATGACCAAAAACTTGGTCAGTGAGGTAGGGTTTTTGTGTCTTGAAAGAGGAAAATGAGGTGGAGAGGCTTAGGGAGGGAATAACAGGTCTATAGGACCTAGGCAGCTAAAGGCACAACCACCAATGGAGGAGTGATTAAAAAGGGGGGTGCTCAAGAAGCTGAAATTAGAGGAGGACAGATATCACAGAGGGTTGTGGGGCTGGAGGAGATTACAGAGATAGGGAGATCCCAGGTCTTGGGATATTTGGAGAGATAGCTCAATGTCATATTTTGTTTTCTAATGACTCTTTGAAGTGTCTTGGTATATTTAATTACATTAAGGGAAAGGATGATGCCTGGCCTGCTGAGCCTTTCCATTATTTTCTAGTTTTATTTCAGATTTCCAGCACCTAGACTATTCTGATTTTTGTATTTTAAACTATATTATGAATAACTTGTTGCACAATAATTTTGTGAAATAGCATGGGAGCAGCAATGATTTTTTTAAAAATTTTGGTCAATGTTTTATGGTTTAATTAATTTCCATTATACTTTGAAGAAAAGTCTCAAAAAATCAAATTTAATCACAAGGTGCTATAATAGCACTTGAGGCAACATATTCTTGCAATGAAGTAACAGCTCCAGATGACACACCCATTATAAGTTTCTTTGCACATTGAATGTGTTCAGCAATTTAAAAAATATTGCTGTATTCAATATTGTTGGTTGACTATGTTTTGGGCATTCTAATCTACAGATCTTCATCAGCTGTAACAGTATGGAATAGATTACATAGAAATGTTTGTACCTTTCTTATTTATTCTTGCAAGCCTAAGGTACAGTGTGCAATAGAAGTATGAAATTGGAATTATATAAAGGCTTTTTCTCTAACCTGCAATGTCGCATTGTTGTATCAGACAGGCGTATCATTGAGGACAAGAATAATCCGAAAAAACATAAAAAAAGAAAAAAAAGGAAATAAATGGGAATTTGGGGCAATTAATGGGCTGTAATCTATTTGAAAGTTGGGTTGACAACACAAATTACTGGAGCGAAGTATGTACACTTTATATCCATTATCTGAATCTTCTGAATAGATAGCTTTGTTGAAATCTTTCCAAGTTGATCATTACTTTTTCATAATATCCAATGTAATATTTCTGAGTGTAGTTTTTCTCAGTTTCAGTCCAGTCCTGTCTGGTTTGCAGTTGTTGCTGCCACAGCTGACAGCCAGTGCACACAATGGGCTAATTCTAGCGAAACTCTGAGGAATGGTAAATGAGGCAGGTGGTGTCACTTAATTGAGCGGGAGGTGAAATATCAGCTTCCCAATGGCAGAATTAAAGTTGGGAGGTAAGTTGGTGGCTGATTCAAAGCGGATTATGATTTCTGACAGCAAGTGGCAGGAACCTATTTTAGTGTATTAGCATGTCATGCACACTCTTTAAAACACATGGGGCAGAACTTTCCGTTTGGCGGGTAGATGGGCAGCCAATTGCTGCCCCAAAAATGGGCCGCGCCACTATTTTCTGTGGGAGGGCCAATTAAGGCCCGCCCAGCGGGTTAGCGACTCCTGTGGAGAACGGGAAAATAGTTGTGGAGGCGGGCGTGCTCAGACTGCCGGTTCCAATGGGGAACCGGCAGTCTTTACAAAGAGTGGCCAGGCAGCCTGCTTGAGGCAGTGCACCATGGCCACTCGGGGTGAGAGAGGGGGAGCTACAAGACAGGAGCATGAGCAGGAGGAGGATGGCAGGCTGCAGGAGTGGCCAGTGTACCCCTCACTTCTCCAAGGCATACCTTGCTGTCCTCCTCCAAGAGGTGTCCAGCCGTCGGGTTATATTGTATCCAGATGATGGGAGGAGGAGGACTCCCCATGTTACCAGGCAGGCGTGGGAGGAGGATGGTGACGCTGTCAGCACCCATGATGATGTGTGGCGCACATGGACCCAGTGCCACAAGAGATTCAATGATTTGCTGCGCTCTGGAAGGGTGAGTACCATGTCAGCCTTGGCCATTTGACCCAGATGGTAGCCTTAGCCTTTGAGCGCCTCCCCACACCCCCCTTCACGTCTTGCTGTCGTTACTGCGTTGGGCGTTTTGCGCATGCTAGGTGGGCAAACGGGTACTGACCATGCTTACATCAGCCTTAGTGGTTGATGAGAAGATGGGTTCTCCCTGCAGCATATGTTGGTGTTTGTCGCATTTGAGTAGTCTGGGGGCAACCCGCAGGGGAGGCAGCTAGACTCATACTCAGAACTCCAACACATGTCATATTGATGGTGATGAGATGGTGGAAGGGGAGGCTCAAGGTGTTTTGGCCAAGTGCCATTTGCTGGCCTCGGCGCCGCACCTAGTTGTGCCTCCTTGTCATGGGCGCTAAGACCCATGTGTTATTCAAAGTGATGGATGCCGAAAGTGTCCAAGGTGGCCGTTGGGGGAGGGGGTTGGAACCAGCCGTACTATCTTCTGGGGACTGATCACCAGTAGTGTGGACAGGAGCCGCTGGAGGCCTCAGATGAGCCACTGTAGTTGGGGTGCGGCATGCACATGCAGGGTACATGAGCGAGCAGCCCCAATAAATCCTCTTCTCTGTTTTGCAGGCAAAAAGTAACCACAATCAGCGGGAGAACCGGAGAACTGGTGGTGGGCACGCCCTGCTCCAGCACCTCACCACCTTCGAGGAGCAGGACATGGAGCTGGGGAGGAGTCAGGAGGCCAGGGCAGCCGGGGGCGGCGAGTCTGGGGTCCGGCGGGCAGGTATTTGAGATCCACAGTCCCATCCACTCGGTCTGCCCATCATCCAAACCACTGATGGTTGCTGCAATCGTTAATGCTGAAACACTGCTCATTCACAGACTGAGACATTCTGAGGTGTGGGTCATACACAAAGGTCCCTCGGCCCCTTGAGGATGCGCGTCTCCACCACCTTCCAAAGTCACCTTATCCCATTTGTGACCACTATCCCCAAGGCCTAACATGCCATGGCATCGCTGCTGCACAGCCAAAGACTTATTGCATCTGAGGGGGTTTGGGACCTCCACCACCCTTCCAGCCAGTGCGTCCCACATTACTCTGTCCAAAAGGTCCTCAGCACCTCAGCTGTCAACCTCATGGCACTCAACTTAGATAAATGCCACCACGTTATTCATTCCTGTGCCAAGGGGAAATGTTGCCTTCTGCCCACCCGGTCTATGCCCCTCCTAACGGAATGAAGGTCAATAATGTGACCTCTCAATTTCCTGTGCTCCACGGCAAATGTCGCAACTGTTTGCGATGTTTCCTCAGCCCCGCAACTATCCAGGCCACAACGCATCCAGGTCAGGTACCTCTGCACTCTCCCCGCTCCTATGGCACATAACATGACATGTGGCATTCCTGAGGCCATCTGACCAGCCAGTCTGTATGTGCGTCTAATGTTTGGGCGTCCTCTTGACTCTTTTCTACCCCACCTATGTTCGTCCCCTTAGGGTCTTGAAGGGTGAGCGACTTATGAGGCTGGGGGGGGAAGGGATGAAAGGTGTTACTGACTGAACACTAACTGATGCACTGTCCTTGTTGTTAATTTCAGCACCACCACCGCATGGCCGCGCCCAAAGACACTGCAGCACCCCCCACCACACCTGAGGCCCAAGACATGCAACTTGGGGCACATCATTTCAGCCAGCCAGGCACCAGCACAGACACAAACACCTCGGTGGGGAATTTAACGTCGGCTAGTGTCCCGGGTCACAGTGGAAAGGGCACATCACAATCACTGGAGGAGATGGTAGGGACTGAGAGTGTCAATGGCACCAGCGGCCAGAGGGCTGCAGGGGACCAGGCACATGCTGAGTTTGGCACTGATGATGTGCCTCTGGAGTTGTCACCAACGCAGCAGCTGCAGGACAAGAGGCAGGAATTGCATTTGCATCTGGCAGGCTTGCATGAGGGTATGCTTCAGTTGGTCTCTGTGGTGGAGGAGTCCAGGCAGAGTGTAAGTGAAGCCATGAACCTCAGGGCAGAGTTTCACGCTTCCTCGACTGAGAGATTGGCGACTCTCATGGAGAGGGGCTTCGATCGGATTGAGACTCTTCTGATTGGGTTACGCTCTGACCTACAAGCCCTCACAGCAGTACTGGCCACGGGTGGTCATTCCCAATGTGGGAGATGTTGTGGGCACCAAGTGTCAGTGATCGGTGCCCATGCATCTGCGGTGAGCAGGGAGGTCCAATGTGACCTCATGTTGGCGCAGCAACTGCCTCTCAGGGCGCTCCGGATGAGGGCAGCAGCTCCTCCGTCCCTCTGCCAGTCAACCTTTCTTCCATTGAGGCTGCAACAACTGGTGCGGTGCCAGTTCAGGAACTGGCCACTCCCACCCAGGCAGAACCATCACAGGCTCCACGGGCCAGAGGACGCCTGCCAAGGTCATCGAGGCCGACAGGACAGCAGAGTCAGCAGGCTGTCTCACAAGCCACTCTGAGCGATGGGGCGGCAACTAGACTTAGCACCCACAAACGGAAACGTATGGCACGTTAGGCACTCAACGGGTTTGTCACTGGTAATTTTGTGTTGTCCTTAGAATAGGGAAAAATATACTTATGTTTGCAATGGAGAAGTTTCTGTTATATTTTGGACATAATAAAGTCCACTTTTCTGACCATGGCTGAGAGTGTTTCCTTTGTGCTGCATTTGTCTTTTTCACAGACACATCATGAGTGTTTGAGTGGACATTGATATTTCTGCACTAAGCCTTTAGTTGCAGCCGATGAGGTGGAAGTTGTCACACCTAAGTGCCACATGTGGAAGTGCCAGGCAATGCTGGTCCTGCTGATCCATGTGTGTGGAGCTAGCTGAAGGTTTGTTGGATTAAATTGTCCCGGGTGTCCCTGCCTCCTTGGTATAGTAGCGGGTCAGAGGGCTGCCCCTCATCATGGCCCTCTGCTTCCTCATCCTCTGAGCCACTGCTGGATTCATCATGTGAGGCCTCATCCAGGGCGTCAAGGTCTCCATCGTCAACTGCATCCCCCCTTTCCAGCGCATGATTGTGCAGAGTGCAGCATGCTACCACTATCAGAGAGATGGGATCTGGGGGGGTACTGGAGTGTACCCCCCTGAGTGGTCCAGGCAATGGAAGCGCATCTTGAGAAGACTGATGGCTCTCTCCACCACAGCCCTTGTGGTGCCCTGGTTCCTATTGTAGCGCTGCTCAGCTTCTGTTCTTGGAGGGCGGAGTGTCATCATGAGCCACCTTCTGAGGGGATAGCCCTTGTCACCCAGCAGCCAACCATGCAGCTGAGCCAGAGCACTGAAGAGCCCCGGCACCTGGGAGTGTCTGAGGATGTGGTATCGTGGGAGCTGCCCGGGTACCTTGCACAGACTTGAAAAACTTGCATCCTGTGATCACACACAATCTGCACGTTCATGGGGCAGAATTTTCCCATCGGCGATTTGGGGGCGGGGCCTGTTTGCCGATGGGAAAGTGATGCAGCATGACTTTGGGAGGAACCCCCGATGTCATCCCTGTCCATTTAAATATTGAGGAAGGAGGGCGGACAGCGAAATCAGGTGTCGGCCCACCAACCTGTCAACGGCCAATTAAGGCCATTGACAGGATAATTAAGGTAATTAAAGACCCTGCCCCTCCAACCTTCAGGCTGGCAGGTAGGCCAGGAGCCCCAGCGGGCTTCTGATAATACATGAAACCTCATCCACTGACGGGGTGAGGTTTCATGTCCGTTTTTAAAAACTTTAATAAAGTTTATGTGCTTCTTATTAACATGTCCCATCTTGTGTGACATTGTCACATGAAGGGGACATGTTAATAATTTTAATATTTTTTTATTTTTAAAGATTTTTATACTGTCAGTAACCTCCATGAGACAGCACTTGGTCTCAGGGAGATGTGGGCTCTTTTGTGCGTATGTGCAAAAGAGCTAACTTTGACAGCTGGGGAATCCCTCCACCACCACCCCCCCCAACCACAGGAAGCTCATAGCGCTTCCTGTAGGGCAAGCTGCTGGGTGAGCCTTAATTGGCCCATCCACTCAAAATGGCGGCGGACCCCATTTCGGCGGCTGAGTTCGGCTGCCCGCCCGCCAACCGAGGGCAAAGTTCTGGCCATGGAGTGGAAGCCCTTCCTGTTGACGAAGGCACCGGGCTCATCTGCTGGCGCCTTGATGGCCACATGTGTACAGTCTATTGCACCCTGGATGCGGGGGAAGCCAGCAATAGCCGCGAAGCCTCTGGCTCGCTGTGTCTGACTTGCCTGGTCACAGCGGAAGTGGATGAAGATCAATGACCATCTGAACAGAGCGTCTGTAACCTGCTTGACACAAGTGTGGATGGCTGATTACAAGACACCGCAAAGATCACCCACTGAGCCCTGGAAGGAGCCAGAGGCATAGAAGTTGAGGGCAACTACGAGCTTCAGAGCCACTGGCATGGGGTGTCCACCCATACAGTTAGGGGAGATCTCAGGGCCAATCATCTGACAGATATAGTTGACTGTCTCCCTTGAGAGTCAGAGCCTCCTTCAGCACTGCACCTCAGTCATACTGAGGTAGCTGCTTTGCCACCTCTATACCCTGGCAGCAGGATAGTGGCATCTTCTGTGGCCCCTTCCACCTTGGACAATCTCTTGGCCCTGCACCCCTTGTGCCGGCACCTGGCCTCCCAAAGGTGGCTCCCCTGGAGACTGATTGTCCAGTCCTGGCTTCCTCCTTATTCTATTCCTCCCATCCTCCTCAGAGGAGCTGCCTCCAGTGGGGATTTCAGAACCCATACCCAGGCTAAATGGAGGCCTCAGGAAAGCTGCAGGCCCGAGAAAGATTACTGTCTGCAGACTGGTTTCAAAGAACACAAAAAGCTCTTGGAAATCGATGAGAACAGCTAACAACCAAACAAGCAACTTTAAAACACTTTCTGCAATTAAAACTTGGTGGAAAACATGAACAACCTCTCTGAGTCCACATATCCTGCCAGTGCATGAGTTTTATTAAAAAATCTCCCACAAGCCTGCCTGTTGGGCCCTTGCGCCTTGCTGCTGTGCGTGCCCGCCGACTGAAACATCGCCATGCTGCGCGCTGACGTTGGGATGCTCGCCCAACGTCAGCGTGCGACATGTTTAGCGCTGACGTGCAAGCTCCTCCACCTGCACGAGAGCCAGAAAATTCTGCCCATGGTCATCAGATTACATTGTACCTTTGTGAATAAGTTGACAGCAAATGAGAAAGACGTGACTTCAGATTCACAGCTGGTTATAAGGTGGCATGCGGCAGGAGAGGTAGTTTTCGTGGTGGATTTGGAGTGAACAGGAGCTGCTTTTCTTGTAGGGACCAAGGGAGAAGAGGCTAAGCTGTTGCATTGAGCTCGAATGGCATCTGTCCAGGTATGTCAATGGTTATCTATCTGAGTGAGGCAGGTCAAGTTGTGGTGGGCCTAAGAAGGGTTGTGGGGACAGAGGGAGGGAGCTAGATGCCAGAGGAAGGCCAATCTCTGCCGAAGACAGCTCAAGCATGATAAGTGGGAGTTCAAGGGTGATTGAGGACAGGTCAGTGGTGAGGCTGGATATGCCAAGAATCACCAATCGCAGGGCTAGGGTGATGGAGGGAGGGCCATAACTGATGATTGGTAGGTCGTGGTTGATGGGGGGGGGGGGGGCCAATCCAGGGTGCTGACTGGCAGCTCCCTAGTGACAGGGATCAGCTCTAAATTGACAGTTAATCAAGGGTGATGGTGAGTGGCTTGAGGGCCACAGAAGCCAGGGCTAAGCTGATGGAGGGGGGGTCAAAGGTGATGGAAGGAAGGTAAAAAATGACTGAGGGAATGTGCAGTGTGATGATATGCAGCGCCAGTTATCCAGTATGGCAGGTGGGGAGGGGGTGGCAATAGTTCAAATTCAAAATCCTCCTCTCAGACAGGCAGAAATATGCTGCTGGCTTGCAAGAAGTGGATACCTGTGCGGGTGCCATTTAAACCACGCCTTCAAACCACCATGACATCCTGGCAGGGTAGACTACTACCTAGCCGTCTCCACCACTAAATTGGCTAGGCCCCTCACTGTGTATATCTAATTGTGTTTGGCCACCATGTAATTGTGCGTGGCCCGTCTCTCAGCAGAAGTGCCACTCACTCCTGGTCCTGCCATCATTGCAGCAACAAGATTCTGCCCAATGAATATTGATCAACAGAAAACAAACATGATCTTAATTGCTCTACCCTAAAACTCTTCACAGAGCATGAAGTACTTTTGAAATGGAGCTGATGTTGCAATGCAGAAAATATGGCAGCTAATTTGCACACAACAAGATCCAACAAACAGCAAAGTGACAATCATAAAATATGACCAGATAATTTGTTCATTAATGATGTTGGTTGAGGGGTAAATAGACCTATGGGTCTTTGCTGTCAACCTGAAAAGGCAGACAGGGGCTTGGTTTAACGTCTCACCCACAAAATGGCACTTCTGACATTGCAGCACTCCCTCAGTACACCCTCATGCCTGAAAGTTATTATACTTTTTCATATAAGTTTGCCTAGAAATCATCTACAGTTAATTACTAGAAAATCTTATATTGTATATAGATATTAATGAATAATAACTTGTGAGAAAGCTACTGTATTTGGCATGAATAATGTTTTTACAATATTTTCTGTGAAGGCACTGCAGCTTTAATTTATAGAGCATAAGGAGTAAAGACCAGCAGTATTCTAAATCCATCAGAAACGCAACAGTCTTCTGCTGTTATAAGTGCATTTGTTAACTAAAATGAGTAAGTGGGACATCTGTTGTGCTCCATAGGCTCTAAATTACTATTGGCATGTCATATTTCAAATGTGCTTTGAGGCAGTCAGCTTCTGTTGTTCCAAGGCCCATACAGATGTAGCAGAACTTGACCTTGTGCGTCATGTTCAAACTTGCTTGTAACCTAGCAACTATTAAATGAAAGGCTTTTAAATGAACAAAAAGAATCAATTTCTGTTCAAAATAGCAAGATAATTTCAGTTACATTTTTATTTTCATCTAAATTTAGCATCATGCCACAAAGCTTGAAGGTCCTGCTTCTTCAACTTTGTGTATATTTTAGCCATGCAATTACAGATTTCATGGAATGCAGCCATTACTGGTCATAATGCCCGTCAATTCCTTAAGGCATATTGCTGCTTAGCAGGTTTACACGCCAGAAGTCCCTTTCTTGCTCCCAGCACCTCAAAGGAGTGTTGGTTTTGTAAAACATTCAAGCAATTGTTTTGTGTAAGACAATGTCATTTGCAACATGACAAATGCATTCACCCTGCGGGCAATGTTGGTAATTTGCCATGTTTGCAAGAAGCACTTTGCAGCTTGCCAACAGGATAAAAGATACAGAGTGGCATTCAAACATTGCACATCGACGGTGGCCTGTATTTAAAGTGACAGTTATCCAATTTGTTCACCATGCACATTATATTTAAATCAAGCGTACTGTATAGAATTAATCCAACCTGCCATAAATATGCCTGAGTAAACGATACATTTAACATTAAATTCGAGAGCTCCATGACAGCTACTGAAAATGATTTATGATCCTTTACTACTGCAGCAGATGAATTGACCATGATTTCAAAGGGTCACATTTCAACAACCATATTGGGCAGACAAGTCTACCTATGACTCCTGAAATCAATACCTAAAGCTCACTCCAAAAATATTCAATTTTAGTGTCATGCTATCTTATATGCATGTATTTTAATCAAACAAACTGTACAGGAGTAATGTTAAAGTTGCCAATGCAATCTATTGGTCTTGTTTGTAGTAACCAGTACTCAATGAACTTCTGTTTCCCAAACTAGATACATGCATATTGCAAATGGATAAAAAACAATGACAAAAGTATCTCCTTTCTTGTTGTGATGTGATTCCTTCAAGTGTTAATTCCATTCTACAACTCAAGCAAACAAATAACAAGTAGTACGTGCATTACAAAGACAAGGCCTCAGTTGCATAGAGAATATGAAAAAATACATTTTTTTTAAATATAACTCCACAGAGTTTCATAATCAAGAGGCAAAGCCTTAATAGCCCAGCAACTGATTTTCCTTGTTTACAGAATTTACTTACTGTAAAGTCAATGGACGGGATTTTCCAGTCCCAACAGTGGCAGGTTTCATGGTGTGCGGGGCGGAGGGACAATATGGCAGGAGCTGAAAAATTGGTTTCCCGCTAGCGTAAAATGATGGTGGGACCGCACGCTCCCATCCATCTTGGCGGGTTACCATTCCCACCAGAGGCCGGCATTAATGGGATGCAGATGAAGGACTGACATGAATTGTCCCCCACTCCCATCCAGTTATCTGCGCTGCCAGCAGGATATGATGCCGGTCCAGAACACATCTGCAGCAATGTGGCGTGGACATGTCGGGACTCACCTGGGAGAAGGCCTGGGACAGTTTGCTGAGATCCAAAGATGGCCTCCAGGGACCGTGCACCCTGGAGCACTACATGCAGCAGGTTGGGTGGAGCATCTACTGGATCTTCTCGCTGCAGGAGTTTACAAGAGGTGGATCTTCTTGCTACAGGTGGACAGCTGCATGAGGTACTGTTAGGTGGCGATGTTCTGTGCTGGGGGTGGGGGATTAGACTGAATGAAGAGGCGGGGTGGATGTAGAGGCCTAGAGGGGGGCAGAGGAGGTTGGTGGTGGTAGAGGAAGGAGAGAAATGCTGTGGGGGTCATGGAACGGGCCAGCTGGTAAGAAGTGGGAGGATGCGAAGCTCCATGGTGGGGTGTAAGCGGGGTAGTGGGGTGTGCAGGTGTGAAAGGGCATCAGGTGGGGGCTGTGAATGGACATGGGGGGAAATAGGGGAAAGGGGATCACAGGGCGGGGTCTGTGGTGTCAACTGAAAAGTCCTTGGGGGCATACTGAGAGAACTGTTATAAGAAGGGATGGTGAGGGTTAAAGGTGGTAGTGGGAGCTGGTAGGGTGGGAGGATGAGGGTGAGGGTCCTGCAATGACGGGTGAAGGAATGCTGAGGGCTGTTGGATGAGGCATGGAAGTAAAATCTGATTCTGTGGGTGGGCACGATGACGGAGAAATATCTATTTTCACAGGGGTGGACCCTTCAGAAAGATAGGGAACGTGGACATTCACCTGCAATGGACAGAGATTGGTGGTAGATGGTTGTAGGATCATTGTTGGTAGGTCTGAGGTCACACCAGGAGAGTCATTGGTTATACGGGGGAGGGTGTGGGAGACGAGGGGATGATGGGAGGTGTTGGACTGACCCTGAAAAGTCACATGCACCATGGCCACTGGCAACTATCGAAATCTTCAAGGCAGAAATCCCGAGATGCTGCATGGGGGTTGGGTCATTGCGGGGTGGGAGGAGTGGCAGATCATCTCAACTGGACAACTGAAGGGGCCCCCAGCACATAATACTGACAATGCTAATGTGTTTCAACAAATAGGCATGTGATGGGCAAAGGCCCATTGTGTGCGAGACGCTTCTTGCATATGGTTCACAAGGGCCCTGGCAAATATCCGTGTCTCCCTGCACATCCCAGCCCGAGGTATCCCGGTTGGGGGTACCGGGGGTGGGATGGGGCGGTGTTGTGGCCAGGGGGAGTGGTTGGTGGGGGCAGAGAAGGGGTGCAGGGGGCACACAGGCTTGACAACTACGAATTACAATTAAATCACATCAGACCTCATTAAAGTGCAAGTGTAGCCTTTTTAAAAAATTCATTCACAAGATGAGGGCTTCGCTGGCTGGGCCAGCATTTATTGCCCATACCTAGTTGCCCTTGAGAAGGTGGTGGTGAGCTGCCTTCTTGAACTGCTGCACTCTATGCGGTGTAGCTGCTCCCACAGTGGTGTTAGGAAGGGAGTTCCAGGATTTTGACCCAGCTGTAGTGAAGGAACGGCAATATGTTTCCAAGTCAGGATAGTTAGTTACTTGGAGGGGAAGCTCCAGGTGGTGGTGTTCCCATCTATCTGCTGCCCTTGTCCTTCTAGGTGGTAATGGTCATGGGTTTGGGAAGTACTGTCTTGGTGAATTCCTGCAGTGCAGCTTGTAGATGGTACACACTGCTGCTACTGTGCATCGGTGGTGGAGGGAGTGAATGTTTGTGCATGTGATGCCAATCAAGTGGGCTGCTTTGTCCTAGACAGTGCCCAGCTTCTTAAGTAGTGTGGGAGCTGCATTCATCCAGGCAAGTGGGGAGTATTCTATCACACTCCTGAATTGTGCCTTGTAGATGTAAGACAGGCTTTGGGGAGTCAGGAGGTGAGTTACTTGCCATAGGATTCATAGCCTCTGACCTGTTCTAGTAGTTTTTATATGGCTAGTCCAGTTCAGTTTCTGGCCAATGTTAACCCCCTGGATGTTGATAGTGGGGGATTCAGTGATGGTATGGCCATTGAATACCAAGGGGTGATGGTTGGGTTCTTTCTTGTTGGAGATGGTCATTGCCTGACACTCGTGTTGCGTGGATGTTACTTGTGAGCCCAAGACTGGATATTGTCCAGATTTTGCAGCATTTGGACATGGACTGCTTCAGTATCTGAAGAGTCATGAATGCTGCTGAACATTGTGCAATATCCAGTGAAAATCCCCAATTCTGTCCTTATGATGGAAGGAAGGTCATTGATGAAGCAGCTGAAGATGGTTGGGCCGAGGACACTACCCTGAGGAACCGCTGAAGTGATGTCTGGGAGCTGAGATGACTGACCTCCAGCAACCACAACCATCTTCCTTTGTGCTAGGTATGACTCCAACCAGTGGGGAGTTCTCCCCCTGATTCCCACTGACTCCAGTTTTGCTAGGTGAAACTGGGTGTTCTGCTGGACCAGGTTCTCCATGGCGTTCACCAGCTTTCCCATCGAGACCTCAATGAGTGCACATGTCAGCACCACTTCATCAACCAGCAGGTTGACAGACTCCTCCACCTCGTGTCACCCTGTTCAGGGTCTCTGGGACCCCTGCCTGATATTCCCTTGCCTCTTGCAACTTCCCCAGCACCTACTTGCAGGGCCCATCCCAGAGGCTCATCATCCAAATTGAACTATCTTTGTCCCAGCAGCCCTCTGCGCACCAGTGAGCTTGGCTGACACTGCCCCCCCCTGCTGCGGACATGTGTCCATGCGGTGACCACCAGAATGCAAGTCCCTGTCTGAAGTAGATCTACCCACTGAGGTGTGCATCTCTGCACTGTTGGAGGATGCAGGTGACTGCTGTGTCAGCTCGACAGGTGCCCTTTCTCCCTCTTCGTCAATGTCCTCGCTCCTCTGTGGGCTGGAGGTACTACTGGACAGGGCCTCTTATTCTGGCATCCCCCTCTTCCTGCCGGCACCTGTAAGTGAGAGTGGAGAGAGCAAGTGACAGCATGAGCTGCCTCCAACATGGAGACACGCATGACCCTCCGGTTTCTATGTGACTACATTCTGCCTGGATCCTTACTGGAGGAAGGCTGCCCACCGACCTCTCCATCCGCACAGCCTCAGTCCAGTTCCTCTCCTGCCAGCTGGGCTGCCCACTCCTCGAAGTCAGTAAGGCTCTTGAGATCAGGCCGGCCCCCTCCTCTCTTCTCTCTCTCTCTCTCTTTATCCTGTTGTGCCTTAACATTTCCTGCACAAAGAGAGAAGATAGAGTTGAAAACAATTGGGTTTCAGGTATCTTTCTCATGCTTCCAGTCTTACAAATTATCCATTAGATTGTGTGCCACATGATTGCTGCACTGCAGGTTGTCCACAAGGGTTCTGGGGCAGCACACTCCAGAGCGGTGAGCCCATGCAGGCAGAGGGATAGGCCCGCATGTCATTAACGGTGCTTGCTGATGCCCTCAATACCTAACTGCCTTCCACACCCACCCCCAGACAGCAAGTATGGAAGGGTCAGGGACCCACAGTGGCCTCTCCACTGATGGAGAGTGGTGGGGCAGTGAGGCATCACTTTATCACATTGAGTAGCTATTTTATGTATGGGCCACACAGAAGCTGCCAATGCCACAGGGGCCCATGTCCCCTCTACCATTCAGTGAGGTGAGTGTGAGCAGTTGTGGGTTCACTTACCCTGGAGGTCTGGATGAGGTCATTCATTCATTTCCAACGTTGCAGGGCAGACCTCCGGTGGTGCCTGTGGGCACTGACCCATCCTCGCAATTTCCTTCTACGCAGGGTCGGTTGGTCACACGGCTCAGCCTCCTCCTTTCGTCATCAGGGTACAGGATGGCCCTCCTGGCCTCCACTGCATTGAGCAGCACTTTGGGAGAAGCATCACTGAGCTCCCTGGGATCTGTGCGTCCTCCTCCTCCTCCTTCAACGGTGAGCTCGTGACAAAGAAGTTAATGTCCAAGCGCCTTTTAAATATGGCAGCCGGATATGACAGTGGGGAACTTGTCATCCAGGCCGCCCTGCTGCGCAATGCGTCAGGAAACCCTGGGCTGCATAATTAATCATGCCAGCATTGCCTGATCCGGTGCGAATTCCCACTGGCCCCCACAACGGGAAACACTCCTGGTTCCTGTCCCTGCCATGGGATTTTGGCCCAGAATGGAAAATCATGGCCAATGTTAAAGGGTCACTGTAGAAATCAATCTCTATCACAGCCACCAAATATCAATCTGATTGAGAAATTGCACTCTCTGGGGGCTGAATTTATCGTTGAGATCTACCTGCTCAGAACACCCTTAAACTCCGGCTTGTTACCAAAGGCCACATCCCATGTCATAGTTAGATTACCACATATTAATTGCAACCTGTACTTAGCTTGTAAATAAAGTTAGCCTCACACACATACACGGTGAAAAAAAACTCAAAGTAAAGTCAACTTTATTGCATTGGGCTTGCTGTGGGAATACAAGTTGTAAAGAAGCACATTGTTACATATTTTTTATAGGAATGTTATTCATTGTCAACAGTACTCCATTATTTCTAACATTATGAAAGTTAAAGTACTTACGGCTTCAGCAATAACTTGAGGGTTTATGCAAATAAACAAGAGTGGGTTTATGGAACAGATGAAGTTAGAGCAGTATTAATGAAGGAGTTGGATTGCTTGCATGTGTTTAAGCAATATTTGGCTTTAAATACAAAATAAAATGATCTGAGAAAGTGAGAATTAATTGGTCACTGGGTATAATCAACAGAGAGCATTAAAACTGATTTCAGTCCCAAACTTCCTTGAGTTCCACAAGAGTGCTACCATAACTCCAATGGAGGAGGTCAAACTTAGTGAGAATTGACAGGAATCCAATTGCTCTGGGTCACTTTTGATCCCAGGGTTTACCCTATCATCCTTGTGAGGAACATAAATGCTTCCCATCTTTACAAGGCCAATGACATCGGAGGATGCTCCCAGGAAATGAGGGAGTTTCCGCTTCCCCGATTCGGTATTACTGAGGCTGTAGGGCCTAGACAGTTGAGATGTACTAGCCTCCAGGAGGGGGATCAGATTGGACTCTGCAAGAAAGGACATTTAAAAAATGTCAGTCCCCTTTCACAGTATTTAAGGAGACACTTTGGGATCTCTCAACAACCTTAAATAGCTCCATCATCCTGATGGTCTGAATTTCCAGGTGCATTGAACAAGTAGCTGCCAGAGACACATCCATACTGGTACTGCACTTGCAAACCTTATGCAAATTACGTGGCTTCTTGCTCACCCCAGAAATCTCAGCAGGTCAGCATTGAGGGCACTCGCAAGTTCGATTCTGGCAGTGACCACTGGGGTAGTGTCCCATTCATCTTTTGGGCCAGTGGATTTTTAAGTAGGGCATTTAATTGTGAATGGAACTGCAGAGGGAAGAAAGCAGATTAGGTTAGGTTGTAGAGATACAAAAAATAGCCCAGAGTTTGCCGGGAGAAAAATGGCCAGCTTAATATGCATGCTGTTATTGGTCTGTAAATAACCAAGTCATTTGTGGTAAAGAAGCTACGCACTATGAGTTGCAAATTGTCTCAAAGTATTGAATGATTTGTCACTCCACGATTAGCCTCACGAAAATGGAAACTCACCCTCAACTTCCCCATGGCTTTCAAGGAATAATGGTATTAGCAGTGTTAAAATAAATTAAACTTGCTGCTGCTGTGTTAGATCCGTACTTAACAAGGTGAGGATCCTTATAACGATGAGGTTTATATTCCTGCAATTCAACCTCCCCAGCCCAGAAAGGAAGTAACTGGAACTGTGGAATCTCAGTCCTGCCGGTAGTAAATTGTTTCGAGAAGTTATTTTAAAATTTTAATTTTTAAATTGTTTTGCTTACTTTTCCTTTCTGTCACTTTTTTATTCTCTCTTGATCCAATCTTTCTTTCCCTCATTTTCTTGCTCCTTCTGTTCCTGATTTGACTCCAATTCACCCTATTTACTTCTCTATTGTTCCTCTGTTTCTTTCTCAACCTTTACATTTCATTGGTTAGAGGAATAGACTGTAGGTCCCATTGTTCACCAAGAGTCAAGATACTTCATTAATCTTACACCTCCAGCAATCAACTCACACTCCCAGTGCAAAAATGTTTCAAGCTAAAGTGTGGGGGAAAACATCTAACAAGTAGTTGTTTGGTAGTATAGAGCTTTGAGTATTGCTGAAAAAAGAGACATGCTATCAAAGTTCTTCATCTTGCCCTCATCAGGACTGGTTCATTCCCCAGGGAAATGCCTTGACCAATCAAAGCTGATCTGCTTGGTTTGACTTCAAACATAGCTGGGCAGTTAATTGTTCCATGCTCCATTCTCCATAGCAACACCTCCATCAATCTGAGTCCACTTGCCAACCAATCAGCACTCTCTTTTCATGCAGTATAAGTTGTTGTTTCCCCTTTAATTTCTTACAAGCTGTCCTGATGAGTGCAAGATGAAAAGCTTTGATAGCATGTCTCTTTTTTCAGTAAACTCAAAATCGAACAACCACGACCCACTTGCAACTTGACCTCACCAGATGCAATATTGGGTCTGCAGCACCCTTGGCTTTATGGGTATGTGTTATCTGTCATTATTATTCCCATAATTAAATGTGTAAAACTAAGGGGGCAGTGGGAGATAGGAATAGCAGGCAGTTGCTCTGAAATCAGCCATTTTACTTTATTAGTCAAAGCCAAAACTCTCCTCAGCTTCGACTGTGTTTAGAACCATAATTCCCTGGTTAGAAAGAACAGCTCCAAGCTGATATTTTAACAGCAGTAATGATACATGTTTGCAATATTATGCACCTGCAGTATATCAAATAGATCTTCAAAACATTTTGTGGAGAATTCTTTGGGCTATCTTCCAATTTACCTTAAGTATCAAGGAGCAAAAACCCACAGCTTGCCTGCTATCGTAACTCCAAGTGGAATGTACCAAATGATTGAAAATTAAGCTGGGACACTAATACAATGGGTCACTACATTCCATTAGGGGTTGGTCTTAAAAGCAGAGGAATCCTTTCAAAGTTAGAAGCCGAGTAAGGGATTGTGTTGAAGGCAGGACATGCTGTGCAAGCAGCTCCTATGTTTCTAGCCTAGTAGCAGGTTGGTTGGGATTAGTGTTTGCTGAACCCAGAGTCCCAGACATTTGTGGCTTTGACAGCATCATTACAATAATACTACCCAGGCTAAAATACTAAGCATGAACTAAAACTTTTGTCTGCAGCTGTCGTCAATAACCAAGCATAGAATTTGTATTCTATCTTGAAGATATATATCAATGTCAGTACAGACTATCCCTCCAGTGTTGGCACAAAAAACATTCTGTGAAGCTTTCTACCAGTCCTCAGAGTTTGGGGAAAAAAAGCAAAGTTTGGTGCCTTCATTTACTACTCCTCTGTGACCTCCTGGATAGAGGTAGAAATAGACAACAAGATGACAGTGCAATCAGTCCCTGGTGCCTGGAAGGAACCTGTGGTGAAGAAATTGATAATAGCACTTATGTTCACAGCTACAGGTAGATACTAATGCGAATGATTCCAGATCCACACTTATTAAAAATGACAGAAATCTGGCAGAGCATGCCTAGTAGCATTGAACAAAAGCTCGTCAATCTGTCAATGCCAGATACTTGATCTGTAAATACTTTGGAAAGGATAATCTCTATTCCAACTCCAGTTCTTCCTGCCACTTATTTGCACTTCGGCTGCTGAACTTCTGGTATGTATGAGTTGCAAAGGAATTCAATGCAGAAGACTGCAGGTAGCTTAGTGTGCTTTTTCAGTCACTGCTCCACTGTATTACAAGTAAACAGTTCAATATGTCATATGTAGGTCTGAGGTATATATTTATAATGAATGTAAAGGTCCAAACATTTCTAGGCAGTTTCCTGGAGCATCTTCATTAGGGATGTTGGAGGAGGAGTCTTCACTTGTTGGATCACTGCGCAAAATGATATAGCAGCTAGGATAGGGGATATGACGGACAATTGTCAGCTCATTGGAAGGTGGCATCACATATAAGCACCACTTCAGAGCACTTAGATGCAGGACTGAACATTTGAACCATAGCAAGGTCAGGAACGGAGGAGAATGGGGCCCAACAATTAGAAGGCCAGCCACTGCTGGTTTCCATTCTCGATGTCAGTCATTTCAGCCAGTGGGGGATCAGGGCCTGGCAAAACCACCCACTCCCACAAGGTGGGCAGACAATAAGGCTAATTAAGCGTCTTGTTAAGGGCAGGTAATTGGAGGCTTAAAGTGATCGGATCAGTTTAACTGCCTTGAGATGGGCATCATGTGATAGACCGGGGTGCCAACGTTCCAAGTAGGCCTACAGGTCTTCCTTACATGCCTGGTGGGAGTGCAGCCAAAGGCCGACCTGTGGAAAGGTTCCACCCATACCCCTGAACAGTGATGCCCTCACTGCTTTCTGTATTTTAAAATATAATTTACTTTAAAAGGTAGCTGAGAGAGCAGCATCTTGCTGATGCACCCTCTCAGTTACTTTTTACTGCAACTGGATGGTCCCTTCTGATTGGCCCTCCAGCTTCAAGAGCCAACACACCACCCTTAACTGGACAGGGAGCCTGTTTCCTTGCCAATTAAGGGGCCACCTCAGTCAAAATTTAAAGTCAGTGACTGTTTCTCCCTAGGTTTGGGACCTGGAAACTACCCCAGCTCCTGTTGCAGCCCCCAAAGCAAAGAAACAGTCTGCAGACTTTGATGGCCCAGGCTGCCAAATGAGGTTGATGAGCAGACACCAGGAAAGGCTGATGCGCCAGGTAACCTTTCAGCCTGTTTATGCACAATAGCCGAGAGTATGGAGGAATCCCATTTCTGACTCCTGCCGCAGATTCACACAGAGCATGGAGAACATTCTGTCAAACATGGAGCGAGTCATCAGCCTCATGAACACAATAGTGGGGCTCACTATGATGGAGCCTCTGGCAATAGCTCTGACAACTTCCATGGAAATTCAGACTGCTGAAAGTTTGGCTCTGGGGTTAGCAAGGGCTTTCAAATCAACACATCAGTCTTACACTCTGTTTTCATTGCATCTAATTTACATATTCTGAATGGTTTAATGACTATTTTAGCTATGTGCCTGTCAGGAAGATATAGTAATTCTCATAATATTGTTGGAATTTAAAATAGAGCAATAATGGAATGTGTCTATGGGCAGGATTTTGCCCTTGGCGGTGGTGCTTGGCGGAGGCAGGCTGGGGTATTCAGAACGCTGACCACCACCCTTGATTGGCTTTGCATGACAACTTCATGCTGGCAGGCCGATTAAGGCCCATCCAGCATGAAATGCGAGCGGCAGTGCTTAATGCTGCCTGCACAGGCGGGGGGAGGCAGGCCTGGTGCGATCTTTGCGCATGTGTGTGAAAGAGTGCTTCAATCTCCCGGAGGCACTGTTGAAAAGAGTAATAAAGGAAATAAAATTGTCACAAAACACGTCCCCACATGTGACTCTGCCACATGAGCTGGGACATGTTTTTAATTCAAAAGTAAAATTTTTATTTGAAGTTTATTTGCTTTAGGAAACCTCACCCCACCCCGCCCACCCCCCCCACCCCATGGATGAGGTTTCCTAAAAAATGTAAAGGCCGCTTGGCATTTTCGCCTGCTCACCAACTGTTAGGTTGGACGGGCAGCATAAATTTGAATTTATTTGGCTTCTTAATGGCCTTTCAATTGTCAGTGGGCATGCAGCTGACTCCTGTGCACACTCGCTGAATGAAATATTGCGAGATTGCGCAATGATGTTGGGATGCTTGCCCGATGTCATTGCGCATCATTTTATGCCCGGGCGTGTCGGGCACATGCCCACATGCTGAGGGTAATATTCTGCCGTGTGTATGTGTATGTGAGATTTAATTTGATTAAAGGCAGCTGGTCTGAAGGCTTTGATGTAAACATGGTAAACATAGGGGGACTTTAGAATGTAAGTTATAAAAGGACATTTGTATTTTTAAATAAACCAGATTAGATTATTTTCAAAGGAGGGGTGCAATGTGTCACCTAGCCAGGTGCAGTTTAGAAACAGTGTGTTTATTTTTCCCAAAGATTACTGGTAAAACTTAGTGCTATGAGAGATTTTTATTATTAGGAAGGTAAAGTCCAAAGATACAGTAAAGCAATTTGTATTTGCATTCAAAGGGGAATATGTGTATAAAGGAGCAAAAGCTGTGTGTAAGGGTAGACAGTCTAAGATTCAACAAGTGCGAAACACCTTCAGCCTATATGTACCAAACTGTTGCCTTCAGGGACTGAAGTTAAGAGAACTCACTTTGAATTTGACTGTTCAGGTATCATTTACTTTGCCTGGGTCTTATAAAGATATGTGTCTTACTGTTGCCTTAAAGAAAGTGTGCCTGGGGGTTAGATTAAGTAGGGGATTTAGAAGTTATCATAGCAGCAATTTGTAGATCTACGTTTGTATTTAAAGTCATTTCTTCTATTAATAAATGTTTAGTCTAGTTTTGTAAACCCTATTAGACTCGGTGGTCTTATTACTATTGAATTCAGGGCACGCATCTCACAATTTATACAAATTACAAAACAAGTTGTGGAAGTTGTTTCAAGTTTCCCTTTGGGATCTGAACAACTCAGCATTTACCACTGGCTGTGTCATAACAGTGCCATCCATAACAACTTCAGAAAATTGGCATCCAATTGGGAGGACAGAATATCTGCCACTGAAATAATAAAAAAGGCCTCCCAAGGAACAGCAAAAAATGAGAGATTTGCTAATGTAGCAACAGCCTCTGCAAACAGCGCGGATTAAATTCAACTTTGAGGGGGGCACAAAACAAGTGGTGGATGACCGTCTGTCATACACCCTCACAATTTTCATTTTGGTTGTAGAAAGTAAGGCAAGGATGATAACAGGTTGCTGATGCATTACTGCTCTTGACAAAAACAGTTACTGCTGGAAAAACTCAGCAGGTCTAGCAGCATCTGTGGAGAGAGAAACAGACTTAATGTTTCAAGTCTGTATGACCCTTCTTCAGCCCCTGAAACACTAACTCTATTTCTCCCTCCACAGATGCTGCTAGACCTGCTGAGTTTTTCCAGCATTTTCGGGTTTTTTTTTCAGATTTCCAGCCTCTGCAGTATTTTGCTTTTATCTTACTCCTCTTGGCAGTTTTTCCCAAATTGAAATTTATCGCCATTCAATCTAGACCTTTAGAATTGTCTTCTGCCTCCTACATGCTGCCCAGAAATCATGGATGCTCATTTTATCTAATTGTGATTAGGAAACAATGCAAAGAAAGTTGGCCATGATGAAGACCATCAGCATTTCTGCCAACTGCCGATCCTGGCAGCAGTAAATGAGCTTGTTGCTAAATTGGGAAAAGAGGCCTGGAATTATCAATCCATGGACCTCAACCCAATTTCTTGCCACTCCTTATTAGATGAACACAAACAAATTGGCAAAGGAGGGCGGAAAATTCAGCCTGAAATAACAAGTTGTTATGCTGCAAATCAATGTAATAAATGAGCCCGATTTGTGACAGTATGTTGCAAGCCAAGGATTCTCTTTGGCCGTAATTTTCCAGCCCTTCACACCAGCCGGATCCTCCAGTCACGCTGGTGGGATCTTCCGGTCTCACCGATGTGAACGGAGATTTCAATGGCTCGCCGCCGGCCCTGCCACAGGAGTACCCACCACAGGGGGCTGGAAAATTCCGGCCTTTATGTGGAAAAGACAGGAACATCCATATTTCATCAATAGTTTTGGGTTTTTTTGAACCCACAAACACAAGTTCAGTACTCCTGACATAGATGTAGCACTCATTTCTAAAAATCTTCTTGAGCTTTCTGAGCAGGAATAAAGTTCATCTTGTTATAATGGCCAAGTAAATGAATATTATCTGCATCCCCTGAGAATATTTTTGCCCATATCTTGTTCTCAGTAATTAAGAGAAATGGATTTTGTCTGCATTCTCTAACTTTACTTTTTAAATTAGATGAGAAGCATTTGGATCCCAGAGCTTTAAGCCCAGGAATCTATCTAACCAATTTAGCAATCTCCCTAGGAGTGACAGGCTGATGTAAAGAGTGAAAATTACATTTCTGTAGAAATAAATGTAACGCCGGTGGGACTGGGAACCCACAGATTTTTATAATTTACTATAAAAATTGACAAAATAGTCATTGATCATTTCAGTGCCAGCAGAGTGTTTCCCTGCAGGCAGTTCTATATCCATGATTTGGTATTTAGCATATAATTTGCAAAATTGCTTAGCCAGGAATCTGCTCAGCCTCTTCTTTTGTTTAACGCAGGCAGCTCTGTGTAAAAAAAAAAATTCCAATGATGTAAAACTTTTTGCGGTAGATTTCTCAATGCTTAAAGTTTGATCATAGGTACAAATTGTGCAAGTTTCTTCCAATGTTTAGGATTCATTTGTTTAATTTTAATGCATTGGTCCACATATTTGCACTAAATTATTGTCTGGATTATATGGCAGTTGTTCACCAGCCTATTTGCCAAAGTTTGACAGGAACATGCCAAAACACTAATGTAATGCACAAAACAAAAGTATCCATTTAATTCATCGTAAATGACATGGATCTAAACTACTCTTTCCTGTGTGTGAATCAGTATACTATGTGACCCTTTAACAGCATGTGTCCTGACGAGTATGGCAAATGGGTCAGAATGCTTCAAATATTCCATCTAGGCTGCTGACAAAACCACTGAGAATTCTTGATCCTTGTTGATCCTTCAGTTGAATCTATGTAAGAAAAGTGAGAGCCAGAGTCTTGCATGAATGTGTTTAGAAGTGTTGAATCATGATTGTTCAGGACCAAAATGTTTTTAGGTAAAAGATAACACTTTTCAATGTCAAGAGGGCTTAAAAGTAGAACAAAATCTACATCCATTTGTATAATCTTGGAGAATCTATAGGCCTGGGTTTTCGCAACAACAAAGAGTTACTCCGTACCATTGCGAAAATGGCAAAGGAGGTTGAATTCCAGAAGTCCCGCGCCCAAACACAGCACCTACCATTTTCACAGGATTGGGGTGGGTTGCTCTTTGTGCATGCATGTTTCAAGGAGGCAACTGCCCACATAAAACAGCAGCTGTTTCCAGTCATGTCTGGTTTTCTTAGCCGGGAGTGGCAATCACAACATGTGCAGATTAGACCTGATAGGAGCAGTTCTCCACTTTGTTGAGTCCTTTGGAGAGCCACTTTGGATATGGACCTGGAACACCTTTGTGGGAGGTCATGTGTCTTTTGGGAGAGGTGAGGTGCTCTTTGGAATCGTTAAAAGTGGACATGAATCTGCATAAAAGGTGCATAAACTCATTGGAACTGTCAGTAGAGCTTTTCAAAGGATCTGTCAATAATGTTAAAAGGAAATGTCAAAATAAATTGTCAGATGTATCAAAAGGAACTGTTAGAAGTGTCAAAAGTAATTGTCAAAGGTGACAAAATGAACTATCAAAGCAATTGTCAAAAGGAACTGGAAAAAGCAACGGTCAAAATCATTGATTCCTATTTCACTCTGTTGATATAAGCCTGAAGGTTATCATTACTGGATTAGTGCTGCACGACTGATCTCACAATCTATCATTATCACAGTGGAGTATCTGCTATTTCACAGCTTGATTGACAGCTATGAGTGGTTACAGACTCTCTGAAGTAGGACAATTAATTCCTGTTTTAATAAGGTATTAAGCAGTTGACTGACATATTTGTTTTATAAGAGATTAAGTTTGGAAGAAATTATGTGGTTGAATGAATGTAAATGTACTGAATGTTTTTCTTCTGAATGAGAGTGTTTTAAAAAAAATAGAGTTTACAATTGACACTTAGAACTTCATTTTATTTCATCTAAGCAAGGGTTCTGAGTTCTGCACATGGTGGATACTGGATGAGTTGACTTGGTGTAAGGGAAAAGCATGGAGGGGGGCAGGTATTGGCACGATTTGGCACAAAGTTGGCATAAGGACTATAAAGGACCATGGGGATTGATAGAGAGGTATGAGATTGGCATGGAAGATATGAGGGGCCATGGGGTTGGAGAGAGGTGCATATGTTGACATGGGCTGGCATGTATAGGAACATAGGACTTAGGAGCAGGAGTAGAGCATTTGTCCCTCCAGACCTGCTCCACTATTCAATGAGATCATGGCTGATCTGGCCCTTGACTCCCTTGTCTATTAAAAATCTGTCTAACATTACTTAGAATAAATTTAATGACCCACCCTCCACTGCTCCCTGGGGAGATTTGCAGAGGCTAACAACCCACTGACAGAAAAAAAAAAATCTCCTTATCTCAGTTTTAAAAGGGAGACCTTGCTCATAAACTGTGTCCCCTAGTTCTATTCTCCCTGACGAGTGGAAATATCCTCCCAGTATCTCCCTGTCAAGTCTGCTCAGGAGATAATATGTTTCAATAAAATCACCTCCCATTTTTCTAAACTCCAATGGGTATGGACCCAACATGTTTAACCTTTTTTCATAGAGTAAGCCCTTCATCCCAGGTATGAGTTGACTTAACCTTCTCTGCCTGCTTCTAAAGCAATTAGATCTTTTTTTTCAAATAAGGAGACCAAAACTGTACACAATATTCCAGATATGTTCTTGCCAATGCCCTGTACAGCTGCAGTAAAATTTCCCTACTTTTTTTATTCTATTCTCCTTGCAATAAATGCCCACATTCCATTTGTCTGCCTAATCACTTGCTGTAATGCACACTAATGTTTTGTGATTTATGCACCAGGACACCCAGATCCCTCCACCAAGTTCTGCAATTTCTCTCTATTTGAATCATATACTGCTTTTTCATTCTTCTTGCCAAAGTGGACAAATTCACATTTTCCCACAATATACTCCATTTGCCAATTTTTTCACCACTCACTAAACCTGTATATTGCCCTTTGCAGACTCTCTACCTTCACTTGATGACTTACTTTCCTACCCATCTTGGTGTCACTGGAAAATTCAGCAACCGTACATTTGGTCCCTTCATCCATGTCATTGATATAGATTGTAAATAATTGAGGCCCCAGCACTGATCCCTATTCACTCCACTAGTTACAGTTTGCCAATCCAGAAAATACCCATTTAGCCCTACTCTTTGCTTCCTGTTAGTTAACCAATACTTTATCCATGCTGTTGTGACCAGGATGGGAGGAGTGCATGAACTATCAAGCCACTCTACTCCATAGGCTGTACCATTAATTTAAATGTTTAATTTGTTCACCAAAATCGCCAATTGTGTAGCTTTACCTCTAGTAGCCAGAAGGAAAGAGATTCTGACCAGGCTTCTTTCAAAAACTCAGAATGATTAATTTATTTTGAAACAAAACTTCTTTTAACTAGTTGCAAGTACTGGTGAACACACAATTGTAACTGGGATGTATAGTTATCCATCTCTTCTTAAAGAATTCCCCCAGTATGCGCGCACGCACACACACACGCACACTCACACACACACAGACACAGACAAATAAAGGGCAAATAGCGAGATTGTCTCTGCAGAGATGGGCTTTGGAGGATAGGCGTTATAAACTAAAGGATACAGCAGAAACTGCCAACACCAACATTTATTCCCTGTATAACATCACTGTAAAAACCAAACCTATCACTGTCACAATCCAAGTTAATGGGAAGCCACTAATAATGGAGGCAGATACGGGAGCCTTAACCACAATGGCATTTAAATACCCAAATAAAGGTACCCAGCCACTGACTCTGGAGTGGATAACTGCTAAATTGAAGACATACTCTAGAAATTCTATACAGGTAATGGGCATCACCACAGTATCAGTGCCTTATAGGCAACAGACAGCTCAGCTTCCAGTGATAATAGTGACAGGTGAAGGACCTAGTCTTCTGGGCCCAGACTGGTTACAGAAAATCAAGCTTAACTGTTCTGAAATATTTCACTTGTGAACAGGAGGGCTTCCTGAACTGCAAAGGAAATACAACAGTGTATTTCAGGATGAATTAGGGAAGTTAAAAGGCTTGCAAGCAAAAATATATGTGCATCCTCAAGCCACACCCCGTTTCTTTAAGGCCAGGCCTGTGCCTTATGTCTTGAAGGAAAAGGTGGAAGCACAACTGTGCCGGCTGGAAAGGCTGGGCATCATCCAATCAGTCCAATTTTCAGAATGGGCAGCACATGATTATGCATATGTGGGAACTACACATTGACCGTGAACAAGGCAGCCAAACCAGATAAGTGCTCCATTCCAAGGAAAGATGGCTCATATTCAAAGCTAGCTAGAGGCAAATCCTACACCAAACTGGACATGAACCATGCTTACCAACAATTAGATCTGGATAGCATGTCTTGAGGATACATGACTATCAATATGCACAAGGGTCTTTATCGATATACTCGTCTAACCTATGGAGTTACGCACATGTGCAATCTTCCAAAGGACAAAGGAAAGTCTTTTGCAAAGACTTACCCGTGCGATAGTATACCTAAATGATGTTCTGACCACAGGGTCAACCAAGACTGAACACTTGGCCAACCTGGAAGAGGTGCTAAGAAGATTCATGGAAGCTGGTGTATGATTAAAGAAAGATAAATGTATAGGGTCATACAGACTCGAAACATTAACTCTGTTTCCCTCTCCACAGATGCTGTCAGACTGGCTGAGATTTTCCAGCATTTTCTGTTTTTATGCCAGAAATTACTTTCTTGGGTCATAGAGTGGTGCCATGAGTTTGCACCTGATAGAAGAGAAAGTTAGGGCAAGCAAAGGTGTGCCCTCTCTGTTCAGTATGACTGAACTTTAAGTCTTTCTTGGGTATGATCAACTATTATAGCCGCTTCTTTTCAAACTTATCAACTGATGGCACCATTACACTTGTTGTTAAAAAAGAATCACCGTTGGTCATGGAATTCACAACAGGATTCTTCCTTTGTGAAAGTAGATAAACAATTGCATTTATCGTGTTTATTGGCACACTACGACCCATCAGAATAGTTGGTATCAACATGTGATGCTTCTCCTCATGGTGTGAGAGCCATGTTATCACATAGAATGGAAAATGGATCAGAAAGGCCAATTTGCTAAGTCTCAAGAACCCTCTTGCCGGCTGAGAAGGGTTATTCCCAACTTGAAAGGGAAGGTTATCGGTGATGTTCGGAATGAAGAAATTCCACCAGTGCCTGCATGGATGACATTTCACCATTGTGTCGGACCTTAAACCATTAATGGGTTTCTTCAGTGAGGATAAGGCCATTCTACCAAGAGCATCAGCAAAAATACAACTTTGGGCTTTGATATTATCTGTGTATGAGTATACCTTTATGCACCATCCTGGCTTGCATATTGCAAATGCGGATCCACTCAGTTGCCTGTACATGCTACATATTACAATGCCACAAGAAGTTGTGCTTGTACTGAATTTCTTGGATTCTTCGCCTGTGTATGTGAAGCAAATTAGAAATTAAATGAGCAGAGATCCAATATTGTTGAAAGCCCAGAGACTTTGTTTTGCAAAGATGGTCAGATTCACCTGCATCTGAAGAGGTGAGACCATCACATGCCCGAAAAACAGAGTTAAGTTGTCAAGATGGAATTTTGCTGTTGGGATCAAGAGTCGTTGTCCTTTCGCAAGAGAGAGAACCATTCTTTACAGAACTTCACAGTGTGCATCCAGGCACATCAAAGATGAAAATATTTGCGCAAAGCTATGCCTGGTGGCCGGGCATAGACAATGACATTGAAAGCATGGTCAAGCACTGCCTCCATTGTCAGCAATATCAGAAGTTGTCTGTTTCAGTTCTACTGCACCCGTGGGAGTGGCCTGGTTGACCCTGGGTTAGGTTACATACTGATTATGTAGGACCATTCTTAGGCACCATGTTTTTGTTAATCGTAGATGCACATTCTAAGTGGATGGATCTGTACAAAGTCAGATCACCAACATCAAGTGCAACTATGGAAAAGCTGTGTCATTGTCTTAGTATACATGGCCAATTGAAATCATTGTTTCTGATAATGGTGCAGCTTTTACCAGTACAGAGTTTCAGAGATTCATGAATTTAGTTGGAATTAGATGTACTAAAACAGGCCCATACCGTCCCTCATCAAATTCTTTAGCTGAGAGAGCTGTGCAAACTTTGAACTCCGGGATGAAGAAGTTATCAGAGGGTACTCTAGAAACTTGACTTTCACACTTTCTTCTCAATTATCAAACGATGCCACATTCGACTACATGTTCAACATTATTGATGAAACACCACCTACGTACAAGGTTAAGTCTGGTGTTTCCAAACTTGGAGGGGAAGGTAGAGAGGAATTAAAGTAATCAAAAATTGAATCACAATATTCATAGCAAAGCTCGCAGGTTCATTGTAGGAGACACAGTATATGTGTGGAATATTGGAAGTGGACCTTGTTGGGTACCTGGAACCATTGTTTCAGAGACTGAGCCCTTATCCTTCCAGGTGAAAATGGAAGACAGAATTGTTCAAAAACATGTGGACCATCTTCGTGATAGTGAGACATTCCAACAACCAGCTATTCCACCTGTGATTAATGTCAAACCATCAATCCCTGAGGTAACATATCAACCTAGAATAGACATGCCCAATGTCTCTGTAGAGTTGCCTAACACTGGACTGCCACTTTCCAATGATGTGTCTTGTGCTGCAGTTTTTTTTAATATTCGTCCATGGGATGTGGGCATTGCTGTCTTGGCCAACATTTATTACCCATCCCTAATTGCCCGTGGAGGGATTCAAACCCCAGTCCCCAGAGCATTACCCTGGGTCTCTGGAATACTGGTCCAGTGACACTGCCACCATGCCACCACCTCCCCTAGAAACCACCTCCCCATGTTGATCCTGTGGAAGAACCTCAAGTGGTAGAGCTATGTCGCTCTCACCAAATAAGGAAAGTACCTCAGAGACTTGATCTTTAATCACCTGAGTTGTATATATGAATATGTTGTTGGATATTCAAATGTCCACTGTAAATAAGGACTGTTAAAAAAAAACTAAAGGAGCAGGAAATGTAGCAAATGAAGGTATAGCATCTCCTGCTATCTATCAGGGATCACATGATGTTCTTGGAGGCTCCAATGAGCCCTAAGTGCAGGTAATCTATGGGGTGGGGGGGGGGGGGTGGTGTGGTGTGGGGGGGAGGGTTGTTGGTGGGGTGATGGACGCAGTGCATCCTGTTGAGGATCCTGTTGAGCACGTAGCATCTGAAAAGCCCTCTGTAATAAAGTTTATCTGTTTCTTGTTGAAACCTGTCCAGTCCGTCAAGACATACAAGTATACCGCATCTATAGGTTCACAGTTTTCCACCTTGTTTGTTACTTCCTCAAAAAACTCTAAGAAATTAGTTAGACACACTTTCCTTTTCACAAAGCCAAGTTGAGTCTGTCTGATCACATTATGATTTCTCAAATATCCTGCTATGACCTCCTTATTAATTGATTCTAACAATTTCCCTATGACCGACATCAGGCTAACTGGCTTGTAGTTTCCTGCTTTCCATGTAGTTTCCAGCTTTCTGTCTCCCTTCTTTCTTGAATAAAGGTGTTATTTTAGCTATTTTCCTATTCATTGGGACCCTTCCAGAACCTAAGGAATTTTGGAAGGTTATAACCAATGCCTTGATTGTCTCTGCAACCACTTCTTTTAAGACCCTAGGATGTAAGCTATGTGGTGTAGGGGGTTCCCCTTTTCCTTCAGAGGCACTGCTCGCTCTCAGGTTCATGACACCAGATTCACAAATGTATGGCTTGAACAGAGTGAGCAACGAGACAAGTTTCTTCTGATAATTCACAATTGTTTTACTGAATCACCCACAACCCCACAGCACAAAACCCCAAAATTTAAAACAACCACTTTCCAGTACCCAGCATGAAGTTACCACGACTTGGGCTTAAACTTACAAAAATGCTACCTCCACACAAAGTCTCCACGACTTGGTTTAAACTTACAAAAAAATAGTAAAACATCACGTCTTGTCCTGAAACCTTAGGAAAAAACCCTCAGACCACTATCAGCAAGATATGGCTGAAACGAGTTACAAGGTACTGGCAAAAAATACCAAGTTTTTGCCCCGCACCTTCACAAAACCCTCAGACCAATATCACTATGATTTGGCTGAAACTTATAATCCCCAACACAACTGGCCTGTCCAGTGTTGACTGTAAGCCTGAGTCAAGGTGACTAAAGTCGATCCTTCTTCAACTGCAGTCCAAAATCTTCAGGCCAATATCATCACGATATGGCTGAAAACAATTATAAATACAATCCCCATCCACCACCACTCTCCTCCGTCTGGCTGAACTTGTTCTCACACTGGACAATTTCTCCTTCAACTCCTCTCACCTCCTCCACATAAAAGGTGTGGCTATGGGTACCCGCATGGGCCCCAGCTATGACTGTCTCTTTATGGGGTATGTGGAACATTCCTTGTTCCAGTCCTACTCCGGCCCCCTCCCACACCTCTTTCTCTGGTACATCAATGATTATTTCGGTGCTGCTTCTGGCTCTCGTCTGGACCTGGAAAAATTTATTAATTTTGCTTCTCATTTCCACCCCTCCATCATTTTCACATGGTCCACCTCTGACTCTTCCCTTCCCTTCCTTGACCTCTCTGTCTCAATTTCTGGCGATAGACAGTCCACTAATATCCATTACAAGCCAACCGACTCCCACAGCTACCTCGACTACAGCTCCTCACACCCCGCTTCCTGTAAGGACTCCATCCCATTCTCTCAGTTCCTTCGCCTCTGTCGCATCTGTTCTGATGATGCCACTTTCAAAAACAGTTCCTCTGACATGTCTTCCTTCTTCCGTAACCGAGGTTTTCCATCCATGGTGGTTGACAGGGCCCTCAACTGTGTCCAGCCCATCTCCCGCGCATCCGCCCTCACACCTTCCTCTCCCTCCCAGAAACATGATAGGGTCCCCCTTGTCCTCACTTATCACCTCACCAGCCTCCGCATTCAAAGGATCATCCTCCACCATTTCCGCCAACTCCAGCATGATACCACCACCAAACACATCTTCCCTTCACCCCCACCCCTCAGCGGCATTCCGTAGGGATTGTTCCCTCTGGGACACCCTGGACCACTCCTCCATCAGCCCCTACACCTCAACCACCTCCCACGGCACCTTCCCATGCAACAGCAGGAGGTGCAACACCTGCCACTTCACTTCCCCTCTCCTCACCATCCAAGGGCCCAAACACTCTTTTCAAGTGAAGCAGCATTTCACTTGCACTTCCCTCAATTTAGTCTACTGCATTTGTTGCTCCCAATGCGGTTTCCTCTACATTGGAGAGACCAAACGCAGACTGGGTGACTGCTTTGCAGAACACCTTCGGTCTGTCCGCAAGCATTACCCAGACCTCCCTGTTGCTTGCAATTTCAACACTCCACCCTGTTCTCATGCCCACATGTCTGTCCTTGGCCTGCTGCATTGTTCCAGTGAAACTCAACACAAACTGGAGGAACAGCACCTCATCTTCCGACTAGGCACTTTACAGCCTTCTGGACTGAATATTGAGTTCAACAATTTTAGATCATGAACTCTCTCCTCCATCTCCATCCCCTTTCCGTTCCCCCCCTTTCTTTTCCACTAATTTATATAGATTTTTCTTTTCCCACCTATTTCCATTATTTTTAAATGTATTTCCATCCATTGTTTTATCTCTACCTTTTAGCCTTTTTTGATTCCTTCACCCCAACCCACCCCCACTAGGGCTATCTGTACCTTGCTTGTCCTGCTTTCTACCCTTATTTAGCACATTCCTTAGAAAGTATCACCACCTTCAACACCTTTTTGTCCTTTTGTCTGTGACATCTTTTGGTTATCTCCACCTATTACTGGCCCTCTATCCAGCTCTACTTGTCCCACCCCCCCCCCCCCTTCAACCAGATTATATTTCACCTCTTTTCTACTTTTACTTAGCTCTGTTGAAGGGTCATTCGGACTTGAAACGTTAACTGTGTTCCTCTCTGCAGATGCTGCCAGACCTGCTGAGTTTTTTCAGGTTTTTTGCTTTTGTTTTACAATCCCCAACATGGCTGGTCTGTCTGGTGTAGAATGTAAATCTGCATCAAGGTGACCAGCCCTAACCCTCCTTCCAACTGCAGATACTCGGACCTGCACTTCTTTTATAATAATTTAACCCAGACATGCCAACACATATTTCCTGTTGTTCCAATGCCCATTTAGTTGATTTCACGCAAAGTCCAGACACGTTTCATCAGCTCCAGCTGGTTGAAAAATACAGCTTTGCATGGAAGATGTATCCAGATGAATATTATCAGTTCTCATTGTATGAGCAATTCTCCTGCTGTTTGAGGTGGCACAGCAATCGCACAGTAACAGCACCTGGCTCCAAAGTTAATGAGGGCTTGAATGACCCTATTCCAGTACTATTGCCTGTGGTGAGGTCCTTAGTCGCATAATCCCTGGAGTGTATTTTATTGATGATATGTCCTTTGTGCCATTGTATTGGGTAATCAGACTTCTTGATTGCATTAAGATAAAAGCAAAAAACTGCTGATGCTGGATGTTCTGTTGAAGAGTCATATGGACTCGAAACATTAACTGTGTTCCTCTCCGCAGATGCTGCCAGACCTGCTGAGTTTTTACAGGTATTTTTATTTTTATTTTTGTTTGCATTAAGTTGCTGACAGGTAATGGCTTTTGATGAGTCACTTTTTTTTAACTAAATGTCCAAATTAACCTTTTGCTGCCCAGCCCTGTACTGCTAGCTGCAGCTTACCTTATTTTTTTAGTAATTTATAGTTCCAATCATTAGGTCAAACCATTCCGTAGGTTTGAAATTATGTTGCATAAATTTCCCAGTTGGAAGGGATTCCAATCCTACACTGCCTTTAGGTCTAATAGCTTTCCCAGCACCTTTCTCCTAGTGATGGTTATTGTTTTAATTTCCTCCTTCCAATTCACCTTTTGATTTTCAAATATCTTCGGGAAGTTTTCTATGTCTTCTACAGTGATGACAGACACAAAATACCTGTTCAACACCTTTGCCATTTCCTTGTTTTCCATTATCAATTCCCCAGACTCACTCCCTGGAGAACCAACACAAGCTTTAGTTACTCTTTTCCTATTTAAATAGGTGTAGAAACTCTTACTTTCTTTCCTTATATTATGAGCTAGCTTTTACTAAAACTCAACTTTCTCCCTCTTATTAACTTTAGTCATTCTTTGCTGTTTCTTAAAATCTGAGCAATCTCCTCACCTACCACTAATCTTTGAAGATTTGTATAGTGTGACTTTCAATTTGACACAATCCTTAACTTTTTTTTATTCAGCCATGGATGATGTATCCTTCTCAAAGAGCCTTTCTTTCCTACTAAGATAATTTCTGAGCTGACAGTAATGAAATGCCTCCTTTATTGTGGCATGGGGAGAGTATGGAGGTGAAGGGGTGTGAGGGGTGGAGGCTGGATGGATGTTTTATGTTTTATTTATTAAAAAAAAACTTCCACACAGTGCTGGAGCACTGAAGCAGGCCCTTTGACCACACCGGCAGCCTCTGCACTCAATCTGGGGCTGTCCGCCATGACTCCCATTTTCACCCCACCCTCCTCCCCCCACTCCCAAGACTGTTAATCCAACCTTCAGGGGCCCTTTCTCCCGGGCTGGGTTTGCAGAGCCGGGAATTGTCCTGACACTGCGTCTCGATCTGGGAGGCTTATTTGTACTGCTTTTGCATTGTGTCAATAACAAAGAAAAACATCCCAAGGTACCCAACAGAGAGATACAATTTAATCCATGGTGCGCTGTTCTCGACAGCAGAACTAGAAGTGAGGACCGCTTCCACTTTTGTGTTGGGGCCCGGTGCCTGCGTGATTCATATGAAAATTTAAAGAACCGGCAGTGGGCACGTGAAACATGCAGTTATGCGGTGGGGGTGGGTTTACACTGGAGGATCCAACCATCAGGTGACAGATCAGTAACTGGCCAGACTATAAGAGAGCTACCTGTTCAAGCAAGAGGCTCCGTCAAGGCCCCAACTTTTTTGTCCACCTTCTGTTTGTCAAAAGTCTGAGCCACTTGTTCGGTGCACCACTTCATACCTCTCAGGGTCTCTCAATTTTATCCCCTCATCACATATTAATCTTTATTGTCCCCGTAACACCCTGGCTGGCTTCATCTAAGTACAACTGGATGTAATTGTGCACCTTTCTAAATTGGGCATTCATATTCTCTCAAATTCATTTGTGAGTAGAGAAATCCTGCAGAGGTCCCGAGTGGCACTCTGGAATGAGTTACTCGGGAAGAAGTTCTGAGTGGCCAGTTGCTTTTAGAGCCACTAGCGATGGATGGCCTCCCAGTCTCTGTGGCATCAGCTCCTTCCAGAGAATGTGGCAGATGTGAGCCACCACATCCCTCAACATGAGAAGGTATTGACAGCACTATCTCTTGCTCATCTGGAGGCATAAGAGATGACTTTTGTACACCCTTGGTCTCGCCAGACCCTTCCACTCAATGGCACTGTTAGCCTCAGCTTCTGGGTCTTGGGTTGGAGGAGCGGGGGTGAAAAAAATGACCCTTGTTCATCAGGTTGAGGCTCTTCCTTTAGCCCAGCCTGGTGGTGATGAGCCCTTCTTCTCCTCCTTCTTAGTTGCCTGATTGCCAGGATGAAGAAAAGATTTCCCGCTCCATCCATGAGGCATTTGTGCTCATGTCTGCGGAAACATTAAACAGAAACATGACTGAGCATGAGCCTACATGATCACCTTCCAGCCACTAAGGAGGGAGTCCTTGTGGAGTCTATAGGTTTCTTTCAACCTAGCCATTACATCCCCACTGACACCCTTGGAGAGTTATTATAGCTTTCTAGAGCAACGGTAGGGGACCCACCCACACCAAAATCCCACCTCTTTTTCCCCAACCCCCCCCCCCCCCCCCCCCCCCACCCCCCCCACCCCCCACCAACCAAAATGACAGCATTTTAGCAGGGCTTTGATACAGAGGCTTCAATCTGACTGAGTTTTTCCAGGTGGCAGGAACCCCTGTCAGGGTACTATCATACCATCATACCATAACCTTAGGATTGCATAACAGCCCCAACTTGCACTCATGTTATAAGAGCATTGTAGGGCAGGGGGGCCTTCAAAACCTTATACTGTCAGCTGCAAGGCTTAGAGGTCTTATGGCCATTAAGCAGGTACATTTTGGCCAGTGGTCCCTTTTCAGTTGGTCCCTTCTGACAGTAGGGATTTCCCATGAGAGGGACAAAGGGTCTTTGGAAGCCAATCCTGCTCTGGCCCCAAGTGAGTTCATACTCTTGCAAGAATGCACAAAGTGAGTTAGGGCTCCATTTTCTCTAAATTGGCATTTGACTGTCCCTAAAACATCTCAGCTATATTTCCTCTCAATTTGGTTAAGTGAAAATTAGCCCACAAGTGCAGTAGTCGACTCCTCCCACAAGCTCTGAGAGCCATCCCCTGGCAATATTTTTCATAGCTTGTTTTTCACCTGCATCGTTGGATCAGCTTGAAAAATGGTGCTGCTGAGGTATTACTACCAGTCCAGCTTCAAGCACCACCCCCCATCTCCCTATGCTCCAAGATTGTCGAAATCCCTCCAGTCATGCTGGAGGAATAGTATGTTCAGGCTTCTCTCCCTCCAATCATTCTCCTTCCTCCCCCTCTAATCCTGATCCCATCGTTATAGTGGTTGATATCCCTGTCCTTGAACCGTTTGATGTTGATGTCTTGATGCCCCATATAGACCTGACCCCTCCCCGCCTTGAGGCCTCTTGTACTGTGACTTGCAGAGACCATCCCCGCCCCTTGAGACCATTGAGTGCCCCCCCTCCACTACATTATCTACAGGCTGCAGACCCTCCCCAGACGGTGACTGTGCCATCTGTGGCCCAGAACCAAGCCACCAACCCCCAGGACTTACTTGAGAGAGGGACTGATCATGTCCTGTGCACCATGCTTGGCACGACTGACACAGGACTTGTAGGATCTTTCCCTCCCTGGAATGGGGCAGGACAGGCATGCCAAGCACAGCCCTCCAAATTGAGGCACTAACCCACAGGACTGTCTATGCTTTGTGGCTCCAATTACTTGCTGCGCAACTGCCCAGGACTGTCTCAGTTTTCTGACCCCGAGCAATTCCCTCCACACCCTGTCGCCCTCCCCTCTTCATTCAAGTGTCTGTGCCCTCTTCCCCAGTTACCCCTCTTCCCATTCAAGCCTTTCCCCTACAGCACCTTCCCTTGCCTCTGTCTTGTCTCACCGCCCCCAAGTCAAGCTTTTGTCCTCCAGCCCCTTTCACCCCCATGCACCCCTGCCTTCCTACTGGTCTGGCATGGTAAGCCATAGATCTGACTCCCCCTTGAGTTGCCGCTGGTCCTGCCTGCACAACCTTGACATGAGGTTGAAGCAGCCCAAGCACAGCACAATGCAAATTTGGCGAACATATGTGGAAGTCACAAGTGAAATGGTGCTCGCCAGATGTACATATCTGTTCATGAATCATGCTGGTCTAATTAGCTGCTGGCATGACCATTTAATCTGAAATGAGGTGCATGATTCTGGCAAGCTGCCTTTTTAATGAGTATTCATGATATTCAAATCAAAGTAAATGCGCTTCCAGACATGACTTGATAGGCTACCCAACCCACCATGAAAGCCGGGAAAGTCAGACAATTGCAAAGTAATTTAACGTTGACAGAAAACTGACTTTTGGGCACTCTCCACATTTTCCCACCAACGTGCCCATCCACTGATGGGACCAGAAAATCCTGACCCAAGTCTTGGTTCTGACATCTCAAAAGTGAAGTGAAGGGGCTTGGACTGTCAGAACATTGGACTTTGCTATAAGCTCTGGATTCCCACAGGTGCAGGGTGCCATCAACTACAATCCTGTGGCGTTAACTGGCAGCAACCACACCGTTTCATCAACAGGTAGCACTTTTCCCAAGTGATGGCAACATACAACCCCCCCCCACATGACCAGGGTGGCCTAGATGGGCATACAGAGGAGGTTGGCAACAGTAGGGTCCACCCAGGATCCTTGGTCCTGTGCAGGAAAAGGGTCAGTTACCTCATTTGATCTGCCTGGTTAAGTGACACAGTGGCATGGATTGTTTCGCATGTGGGCATCAGGCAATGTATTTATTCAATAAAACGGGAATGCTGCAAAAACTAGGCAGGTCTGGCAATGTCAGTGGAGAGAGAAACAGAGTTAATGTTTCGAGTCCGTATACTCTTCTTCAGAGCTAAACAGAGGTAGAAATGTAATGGGTTTTATGCTGTTGAAGAGAGGGTGTGGAGTAAGTGGAATAAAAAAGGTCAGGGATAGCTTGAAGCTCAGGAGAGGTTAAGTGACCAAGATGTTTTGATCATGATAGTGCTAAAGACTAAGGCAGGTGTTAATCGTGGCACAAAAGTCAGATAGCAGAATGTTTTAATAACAGAACAATGGTCAGCACTTTCTGAAAGCAAAACATGAGAACAAGTCACAGACTGGCCCTTGCAGGATGGAAAGGGGATGGGGATTGGGGTGGGGGGGGTGTGGAAAAACATCAAAATGGAGGACAGAATTCATGGCCTGAAGTTTTTGAACTCTAAGTTAAGCCCAGAATGTTGTAAATTGCCAAATCAGAAGATGAGGTGCTGTTCCTCCAGTTTCCGTGGGCTTCACTGGAACATTGGCGCAGGTCAAGGACAGAATTTGGGCATGAGAGTAAGATGGTGAATCGAAATGGCAAGCAACAGGAAGGTTGGGGTCATGCTTGTGGACTGAATGAAGGCATTTCACAAAGTTGCCACCCAGTCTGTGTTTAGTATCCCCATTGTAGAGATGACCACATTGTGAGCAGTGAATGCCGTAGACTAAATTGAAAAAAGTACAAGTGAATCATTGCTTCACTTGGAAGGAATGTTTGGGGCCTTGGATGGTGAGGAGGGAGGAGGTAAAGGAGCAGATGTTACACCTCCTGTAATGCATAGGAAGCTACCGTGGGAGGTGTTGGTGTTGAAAGAGGAGTGGACCAGGGTGTCACGGAGGCCTCGGGTCGTGCCCACCAGAAGCCAACTGGGAATGCAGCAGAGATTAGGGGAAGATATGACAGAAATGCCAGGGTTATGCACAGCTTTGTGCTGCTTAGGAGGAGTCAGTGCATGCCATGAGCTGTGCTATTTTTCAGGCATATGAGGACATGGCTTCCTCCATGGAGGGATTGTGACCGCCATGAAGAGCCAGATTGAGCAATTGACCCAGATGTCCTCTGACTGTTGATCTAGCCATGAGCTTCATACAGCAGTGGCTAGGTGGGAGTCAGACAGGACACCTACACCTATCTCTAAGTGTCGCTTCTCCTCAGGGAGTCAGGGAGGTCCCATTGTGCACCAAGATGGAAAAATATCATGCACCAGTGGACTTCCTCTCGGGGCTTTCCCAGGGTGAGTGGCCTATTGTCATCCCCTCTGTCATTGGCCCCATTACCTCCAGCAGGCATGGCCAGGGAGATTATCCCTGCACCCGTGCGGGACACTATCAGCAGGCCGGAGCCCTCAAGGCCCCAGACCTCCAGAGGATGCCTGCCAAATTCATCAGAACAAAGGGGCACCACACTCGGCAGCCTGCCACCTCCTCAGCTGCTGATGTTGAGTTCACACCTAGACACAAGAACACACGAAATAGGAGCAGGAGTTGACCATATGACCCATCGAGCCCGCTCTGTCATTCAGTAGGTTCATGGCTGATCTTGGGCTTCAACTCCATTTTCCTGCTGCTCCCGAGATCCCAATTCCCTGAGAGATCAAATATCTGCCTATCCTAGCCTTAAATTTATTCAACTATGGCGCATCCACAACCCTCTGCTTAGAGAATTCCAAAGATTCACAACCCTTTGAGCGAAGTCATTTGTCCTCATCTCAGTCTCAAATGATTGGACCCTTATCCTGAAACTGTGCCCTTGTGTTTTAGACTTCCCAACCAGCAGGAATAATCTCTCAGCATCTACCCTATTAAGTCACTTCAGAATTTTGTACATTTCAATGAGAACGCCTCTCAATCTTCTAAACTCCAGAGAACATAGGCCCAATTTACTTAGCCTCTCATCATAGGGAAACCCTTTCATCCAAGAGGCCAATTTAGTGAACCTTTGCTGCACCACCTCTGATGCAAGTATATCATTTCCTAAATGTGGAGACCAAACCTGCAAACAATATTCCAGACATTATCTCACTGAAACCCTGTACAATTGCAGCTACACTTCTTTATTCTTATACCCCAATCCCCTTGCAATAAAGGCTAACATGCCATTTGCCTTCCTAATTGCTTGCTGCACCTGCATGCTAACTTTCAGCATTCCTTATATAAGCACATCCAAGTCTTTTTGGACATCAACACTTACAAGTTTCACACCTTTGAAAAAATATTCTGCTTTTCTATTCTTATGATCGAAATTAATAGCCTCACACTTCACTAGACTATACTCCGTTTGCCATCTTGTTGCCTACTCAATTAACCTGTCTATATCTCTTTGCAGCTTCTCTGTGGCCTCCTCACAACTTATTTTCCTTCCCAGCTTGGTATCATCAGTAAATGTTGATGCATTACTCTTTGTCTCTTCATCTAATTCATTAATATATGTTTAAATAACTGAGGCTGCAACACTGATCCTTGCGGCATTCCACCATTCACTGCCTGCCAGCTTGAAAAGGCTCCATTTATGTCCACTCTCCACTTTCTATCCATTAACCAATCCTCCAACCATGCTAAAATATTACCCCCAACTCTATGATTCTTTATCTTTCTTATTAACCTTTCACATGGCACCTTATTGAATGTCGATTGGAAATCCAGGTATACTACACCTACTGGTTTCCCTTTGTCTACCCTACTAGTTACATCCTCAAAAAATTCTAATAAATTTGTCAAACAGGATTTCCCTTTAGGAAAACCATGGTAATTTGTTCCAATCATAGTGTGCTTTCTAAGTACATTGTTAAGACTTCCTTAATGATAGATTCCAGCATTTTCCCAACAACTGATGAAAGGCTAATTGATCTGTAGTTCATTATTTTCTCTTTCCCTACTTTCTTGAAAAGTGGTGTAATATTTGAAAACTTCCAATCAAGATAAGTTGCTGGAAAATAAATCTTAAGAATTTATGAGAGCACAAGGGTGGCATGGATGTTTTTGTGAAATTCACTTTGTCACATGTAAATATGGCACAATATATTGTTCTCACTTTATTCATGTGTGCAACATTATCCTTTTTTGGGAATTGCTTAGTTAGAGAATGAACGATGCCGTCATCCCTCATGGTTGGTACTCATTGAAGGCTGCAGGGGAATATTAGACATCTTCTTTTCTGTGTCAGAGACTATAGCATTGTGTGCTTATGATCAGTCTTTATTTAGTGTTGATATGTGTATCCATTTAGATGGACCCAGGTCTGCAAAAATAGAGGAGCATGTGGGCACTGCAGACACTCCATTATATGCAGTGTCAAGGAAAATTTCTGAGGTTATGTTTATGAGCTGCCTTATGTGAAGTGAAGGACCTGTAATGATATAATAGGTTCTAAAATCTCAGTCATGATAGGCCGCTTGACGTATGCCCACTGGCACGTCAGCTCCCCTGGATAACAGTCTTCAGCGAGTGTGTGTATGTGACAGTCGTCCACTCCCCTTGCTATTTTAGGTGATGGAGGGCGCAGGTTCAGAGACTGCTCCTGGGGAAGGGAGGGGGAGGCTGGAATGGGTTGGTAGACATCCTGAGCAGACAAACCTGCCCATCAATGGTGGAGAATGGTCATGTAGGTCCTTCAGTCTTAGGAAAATCTCAATGAGATTGATCCTGGTGTCCCTGGCACATTCCTCAATGGCCCTGGCATCCAGTTGAGTCTCCTTCACGTGCATGTCCTCCTTCTTAGGCAAATCCCATTCATTCTCATCTGAGGAGGAGTGCTGCCCTTCCCTATCATCCATATGCAAGAGTTCACTGCGTTGCAATGTCATATTGTGCAGTGCAGAATAAGCCATGAGTATCTGTGAAACCCCCTGTAGTGTATGCCATAGAGCTCCTCCTGACCTAGCAAGGAAGCGGAAGCACACTTTAAATGTCAATAGTCTGTTTGACGATAGCTCTGGTGAAGATGTGGGCTGTGTTCTTCCAATGTGCTGTGGGGAGGCCTCACTCATGTCAATAACCAGGTCCAAAGGGGACAGCCCTTGTCACCTAAGATAAAGCCATCAACTTGGCTGCATCCTCCAAAATCTCAGGAAGAAGCGAGTTTGACAAGCTCTATGAATCATTAGAGCTCCCTGCGAAATGAGCACAGACCTGTATGATTCTTCACCTGGGGACAGAGCAGTTGGATGCTTAGAAGGTGAAATCCCTTGTGATTCACATATGCCACTGGCTGCTCATCACTAATTGTCCTTGAGAAGATGGTGGTGAGCTGCCTTCCTGAACCGCTGCAGTCCATGTGGTGTAGGTACACCCACAGTGCTGTTATGAAGGTAGGTCTAGGATTTTGACCCTGTGACAGTGAAGGAACGGCGATATATTCCCAAGTCAGAATGGTGAGTGGCTTGGAGGGGAACTTCCAGATGGTGGTGTTCTCGTGGCATCTGCTGCCCTTGTCCTTTCAGATGATAGTGGTCATGGGTTTGGAAGGTTCTTTGTAAAAAGCCTTGGTGAATTCCTGCAGTCCATCTTGTAGATTGTACACGCTATTGCCACTATGCGTCTGTGGTGCAGGGAGTGAATGTTTGTGGTTGGGGTGCCAATCAAGTGGGCTGCATTGTCCTGGATGGTGTCAAGCTTCTTGAGTAATGTTGGAGCTGCATTCATCCAGGCAAGTAGAGAGTATTCCAGCACACTCCTGACTTGTGCCTTGCAGATGGTGGACAGGATTTGGGGAGTTAGGTCAGTTATCGCCAAAGGAGCCCTAGCCTCTGACCTGCTCTTGTAGCCATAGTATTTATATGGTTAGTCCAGTTCAATGTTAATACCCAGGATGTTGATAATGGGAGATTCAGTGATGGTAATGAAATTGAATGTCAAGGGGCAATGGTTAGATTCTCCCTTGTTGGAGATGCTCATTGCCTGGCACTTATGTGACACAAATGTTACCTACCACTTGTCAACTTAAGCCTGGATCTTGTCCAGGTCTTGCTGCATTTGGACATGGACTGCTTCAGTCTGAAGAGCAGTGAATGGAGTTGCACATAGTGCAATCATCAGCGAATATCCCCACTTCTGACCTAATGATGGAAGGAAGGTCATTGATGAAGCAGCTGAAGATGGTTGGGCCTAGGACACCAGCCTAAGGAACTCCTGCAGTGATGTCCTGAAAATGAGATGATTGACTTCCAACAACCACAGTCATCTTCCTTTGTGCCAGGTATGACTCCAACCAGAGGAGAGTTAACACATCTGATTTCTATTCACTCCAGTTTTGCTTGGGCTCCTTGATGTCAGGCTGGGTCAAATGCTGCCTTGATGTCAAGGGCAGTCACTGAAGGGTTCTCAAAATTCCCACATTTTTCACATCATCAACAAGGATATGACTTTTGAACTTTTACCTGAAACCAGACAATGAGAGGAGACAGAATATGCATTCTTCCCTTTAAAACCATCAACACAAAACTAAAGCCCATCAAAATCTTGCTACCAACTAATCGCTACTAACTACAGGGGCAGGAATACCACAATCAATGCAATTATGTGAACCTATCAATACTCCACACATACAATGGCTTTCAGTTCAAGACTAGTTACAGTGGCAGGAAAACAATGATAAATATCATGTGAGCCCATTAAAAATGAGACAATAATCATCTGGGGAAGCCCACCAAAATCAAACAAAGAACTAACCTTGATTTGGATTGAGATAAGAAATTTATAAAAACAAACAGTATAACAGGGCCAGGAGATCTGAAGTGAGGAGTTTTTGGGCAGGGGCACAGAAAGGTGAGCAGTTTTGAAAGCTGGCACAGGGCAGCGAGCGGTTGGGAGCATTTGAAGCCGTGTTTAAGCAGGGAACTGAGGCAAGCAGGGAGGAGATCCGGAGGTTTGCAGGCCCGCAGGCAACATCACGGCGAGGGGCACGGGGTGACAGGCTCAACCAAAGACAACAAGGCCGCAACCGCAGCCTTCCACCCAACTGAAGAACTTTCGCAGATTCCACATACCAGGACCATGTGGGGATGGCAGGCCCCAGAGGACACAAAAAGGGTACCCCAAAACTGCAACCGGCTTACCTGGCTAGATTTTGAACTGTCAATGAACCCTGGTTGGTGAGCATGATCCCTTTCCTCTCCTAGTTCAATTTAGTTAGGTTTTGGGGGTGGGACAAGGATAAGGGGATTAGTAGCGTGATTTTCCCTCGTTATGCCGTGTGTTCCCCATTCTTAACTAAGTGTATTTTGTAAGTCTGTATAATATCAGTGTAATCCAAATGTTATAAGTTCATTTGTGACTTCAATAAACCCAGCTTTTTTTTCTTGCACCAAAACCAGTTGTCTGCTGCACTTTGTCACAACCCCCAAATAAGTCCAAGGTCTAGAACCCAGGCAATGGGAGTGATTCGAACTGCTCAGAGGTCAGAGGTGAAGCTGACACACACACCACCCACCCTACACACTCTGGAGTTCAGCTCTCTTGTCCATGTTTGAACCAAGGCTGTAATGAGTTCAGGAGCTAAGTGACCCTGGTGCAACCCAAACTGAATGTCAGTGAGCAGGTTATTATGAAGCAAGTGCCACTTGATAGCACTGTTGATGACCCCTTCCATCATATTACTGATGATCGAGAGTAGACTGTTGGGACGGTAATTGGCCACGTTAGAATTTTTTTGTGTACAGGAACATAACTGGGCAAATTTCCATATTGCCAAGTAGACATCAGTGTTGTAGCTGTACTGGACCAGCTTGGCTAGGGGCGTGGCAAGTTCTGGAGCACAATTCTTCAGCACTATTGCCGGAATATTGACAGGGCCCATAGACTTTGCAGTATCCAGTGCCTTCAGCCATTTCTTAATATCACGTGGAGTAATTCGAATTGGCTGAAGACTGGCATCTGTAATGCTGGGAATCTCCGGAGGAGGCTGAGCTGGATCATCCACTCACCACTTCTGGCTGAAGATTGTTGCAAATGCTTCAGCCTTACCTTTAGCACTGATGTGCTGGGCTCCCCCATCATTGTGGATGGTGATATTTGTGGAGCCACCTCCTCCAGTGAGTTGTTGAATTAGCACAGGCATTCATGACTGGATGTGGCAGGACTGCAGAGCTTAGATCTGATCCATTGGTTGTGGAACAACTTAGCTCTGTCTTTGGTTGCTGCTTGTGCTGTTTGGCACACAAGTGGTCCTGTGTTGTAGCGTCACCGGGGGCAGAACCTTTGGGACCCTGCCCCCGCTCACCGAGGCATAAAATAACGCACTGTGACATCGGGCGTCCATCCCAACGTCACTACATGTCATTCAGATTTTCAGTTCAGCGGACGCACACCTGAGTCAGCTGCATGCCCGCTGAACTGTTAAAGGCCTGTTAAAGGCCGGTTAACTATCAATTAAAACAATAAACTGAGCTGCTCATCCAACCTTAAGGTTGGCGGGCAGGCGAAGAGCCCAGGCGGCTTTCGGATTTTTCTTGGAACCTCATCCACAGTTGGGTTGAGGTTTCATGAAGATTTTTAAAGGTTTGAAAAAATTTTGAATAAAATTCATAGACATGTGCCAGCTCATGCGACAGTTTCACACGAGGGGACATGTCCTAAATTTTTCTTTCCTTTATTAAAATTTTTTAAACCTAAATTAATCTCCCCGAGGCAGCTCTCTGTGCCACAGGGAGATTTCTGCGCTCTTTTGTGCGCATGTGTGAAAGAGCACACTCCTGACTCAGGCAACCCACACCCACTCCTCCCACACAGGTATCACTCAGTGCTTCTGGGCGCGCGTCACGCTGGGTGAGCCTTAATTGGCCCATCTACGTAAAATGATGGCGCCCAGCCAATCGCGGACAACCCCCCGACAGGGAGAAAATTCTCCCCCAGATCTATACCTCATTTTTAGGTGTGCCTGGTGCTGCTCATTACATGCCCTCTTGCATGTTTGATTGAACTAAGGTTGATTCCCTCACTTGGTACTAATAGAAGAGTGGGGGTTATGCCATGCCATGAGGTTACACGTTGTGGCTGAATACAGTTCTACAGCTGCTGATGGTCCACAGTGCCTCATGGATGCCCGGTCTTGTGTTGCTAGATTTGTTCACAATCTATCCCATTGAGCACAGTTGTAGTGCCTGCCAACATAATGAAGGGTATCCTCAATGTGAAGACAGGACTTGGCCTTCACAAGGACTCTGCGGTAGTCACTCTACTACCAATGGCGTCATGGACAGATGTATCTGCGGCAGGCAGGTTGATGAGGATGAGGTCAAGTGTGTTTTTCCCCCTTGTTGGTTCCCTCACCACCTGCTGCAGACCCAGTCTAGCAGCTATGTCCTTTAAGGACTCAGCTAGATTGGTCTATAGTGGTGATACTCTCTAATGATGTACAAAGAGACCTGGGTGTCCTTGTACACCAATAACCAAAAGTGGCCCAACCATGGCTAACAAAAGAATTTAAGGATAGTATTAGATCCAAAGAGGATTCATATAAAGTTGCTAGAAAAAGTAGTTAGTCTGAGGATTGGGAGCAGTTCAACCAATAGGTTGAGCAGAAAAATAGAGCATGAGAATAAACTCGCAAGGAACAAAAAAGTAGATTGTAAAAGTTTCTATAAGCACGTTGAAAAAAAAGATTAGTGAAGACAAACGTAGATCCCTTATGGACTGAAAATGGAGAATTTGTAATAGAAAAGAAGGAAATGACAGAGCAATTAAACAACTGCTTTAGTTCTGTCTTCACAGAGGAAGACACAAATAGCTTCGCAGAAATACTAGGGAACCAAGGGTCTAGTGATAAAAGAGTAATTGAAGGAAATTAGTTTTACTAAAACAATAGTGCTGGAGCAATTAATGGAACTGAAAGCCAATAAATCCCCAGATCCTGATAATCTACATTCCAGGGTACTAAAGGAGGTGGCCAAGGAAATAATGGGCGCTTTGGTTGTCATCTCACAAAATTATGTAGATTCTGAAACAGTCCTGGCAGATTTGAGGGTGGCAAATGTAACCTCACTATTTTAAGAAGGAGGGAGGGAGAAAACAGCGAATTACAGACCAGTTAGCCTAATCTCAGTGGTAGGAAAAATGCTAGAGTCTATAATAATGGATGTGATAATTGGACACTTAGAAAATATCAACGGGATTAGACAAAGTCAACTTGGATTTATGATAGGGAAATCGTGTTTCACAAACCTACTGGAGTTATTTGAGGGTATAACTAGCAGAATAGATAAGGGAGAACCAATTGATGTGGTGTATTTGGATTTTTAGAAATCTTTTGATGAAGTCCCACATATGAGGTTAGTGTGTAAAATTAAAGCACATAGGATTGCGGTAATATATTGGCATGGATTGAGAATTGGTTAGTAGGCAGGAAACAGAGAGTAGTAATAAATTGGATCTTTTTTGGAGTGGCAGGCAGTGATCACAGGGAGGCCCCAACTATTCACAATATATATCAATGATTTGGATGAAGGAACCAAATGTAATATTTCCAAGTTAGCTGATGATATGAAACTTGATGGGAATGTGAGTGGTGAGAAGGATGTTAAGAAGCTTCAAGGTGATTTAGACATGGTTGAGTGAGTGGGAAAATACATGGCAGAAGCGGTTTAACATGATAAGTGTGAAGTTATCCACTTTGGTAGGAAAAACAGAATGGCAGAGTGTTATTTAAATGGTGCTAGATTGGGAAATGTTGATGTAGAAAGGGACCTGGGTGTCCTTGGTACGCCAATCAATGAAAACAAGAACGCAGGTGCAGCAATCAGTTAAGAAAGCAAATGGCCTTCATTGCGAGAGGACTTGAGTACAGAGCAAGTCTTACTGCAGCTTTACAGGGCCTTGGTGAGACCACACCTGGAGTATTTTGTGCAGTTTTGGCCTCTTTACCTAAGAAACAATATACTTGCCATCGATGGAGTGCAGCAAAGGTTCACCAGACTGATTCCTGGGATGGCAAGATTGTCATATGAGGACAGGTTGGGCCAACTAGGCCTGTATTCACTGGGGTTTAGAAGAATGAGAGGTGATCTTATTGAAACGTATAAAATTCTGACAGGAATGGACAGACTGGATGCAGGGATGATGTTTCCTCTAGCTGTGTGGGGTCTAAAACAAGCGGTCACAGTCTTAGGATACGGGGTAGGCAATTTAGGCGATGAGGAGAAACTTCTTCACTCAGAGGGTGGTGAACCAATGAAATTCTCTATCACAGAGGGCTGTGGAGGCCAAGTCACTGAATATATTTAAGATGGAAATAGATAGATTTCTGGACTCAAAAGACATCAAGGAATATGGGGAGATGTCAGGAGTATGGCATTGAGATGGAGGGTCAGCCATGGTCATATTGAATGGTGAAGCAGGCTCGAAGGGCCGAGTGACTTACTCCTGCTCCTATTTTCTATGTTTCTACTGAACCACTCTTGGCGATGGACATTGAAGTCCCCCACCCAGTAGATTCTGCACCCTTGCCATTGTCAATGCTTCATCCAAGTGGTTTACAACAAGGAGGGGTACTGATTCATCAGCTGAGGGAGGACAGTACGTGGTAATCAGCAGGGGGTTTCCTTGCCCATGTTTGACCTGATACCCTAAGACTTCACGTGGTCTGATGTTGATGTTAAGGACTCCCAGGGCAATTCGTTCTGACTGCAAACCATGGTACCGCCATCTCAGCTGGTCTGTCCTCACAGTGATGGTGGTATCTGGGACATTATCTGTAAGGTATTAATCCATGAGCATGCTAATGTCAGGCTGTTGATTGACTAGTCTGTGAGCCAGCTCTCCCAATTTTGGCACAAGCTCCCAAATGTTGTTCAGGAGGACTTTGCAGGGTTGACAGGGGTGAGTTTGCCATTGTCCTTTCCAGTACCTAGGTCAATGGTCTGTCTGGTTTCATTCCTTTTAGGCTTTTTAGCAGTTTGATACAACTAAGTGGCTTGCTAGGCCATTTCAGAGGGCAGTTAAGAGTCAACCACATTGCTGTGGGTCTGGAATCACATGTAGGCCAGACCAGGTCAGGACAGCAGGTTTCTTTAGTGAACCAGAGGGGTTTTTTTCCCCGGCAATGGTCATCATTCGGCTTTTAATTCCAGATTTTTATTGAATTTAAATTCTACCATCTACCATGGTGGGATTCGAATCGAGGTCCTTAGAGCATTTTGCTGGATCTCTGGAATACCACTCCGGTGACAATACCACTACCCTAAGCTGAAGCCCAAGACCAAGTGAATATACTTACAATTTCCCACAATTCTTGCACAAGAAGATTGAATTATATTGTGAAAGGCAACAAGCTCAGCTCACTTGTGAGCCCATATGCACAGTTGTCCTCACCATGTATTCCCTGGAGCTTTTTTTTTAAGGTGGATCACAAAACTGGGCCCTCCATGTAATTGGATATGTAAAGAATGATGATCTTAATTCACATCTGAGACACAAGTGCTGCAGCTTTAAGGGACCTTTTACAAATATGAACTGTCAGCAGTTACATTCACCCAATGGCAGTGCATCTCAGGAAATCATGAATGTGCTCCCCATAATTTTCAATTTAGGCATAAATTGTGTGTAAAATGAAAATTGGCTCTGTAGTGCAGTGTAGGCTGAAACCAGTATCAGCACTGTTGGTTACTACATTCTAACAGCCAGGACAGATATTTGTGCCTATATGTAAGTGCATAATTGCAAAGCACTGGGATCTCCATCCTCTAAACTTTAAAAATGATAAGTTTGTAAAGTAACCAGAAAGCTCAAAAAACTTTAGCCAGGATTTTCCACTCCCATGTTCAGCAGGCGCAATAGCAGGCAGGAGCATAGAATATCCGGAGATCATAAATATCGGTTTCACATCATTGTAAAACCAGTTTGCGATCGTCTGCTCCTCCTGTCAATGGCGGGCTGTGTTACCTGCCGCCACAATTCAGGAAGCTAATTTCAATACATTAAAATCTCATTATAAGTCCTATTCACTGGTATCACCCCCCCCCCCAGCCCCCACCACCCCCCGCCCCCACCACCCCACCCGCCCCCACCCCCCCCAATGCTGGATCATGAGCTTGCCTGAATGTGATTGCATGCCAACATGTTTCACAACAATACATAAGTGGCATGAGCCTGGTGACTTGCACTTCACTCGGGACTTCGTTTTGCCTACCTTGTTTCAGGCAGCAGTTGCGATCATCAGTTCCAGGCTTCGCAGGCGGCAGCACATCACTTTTAGGGGGGCTAATGCGTATGTCTCTACCTACCAGACCAGCAATAAGGCAAGGGTGGCTTTTCAACAGCTGCAAGACTAGGGCTTGCTTGGGGAGGGGGAGAAGTGGCTCAAGGCAGGGGAAGAGGCTGTAGAGTGAGGGCAGTACTGGGGAAGGGCTGTATCCCAGAGTGTTGTGTGAGGGTACATGTTAATCTGTGCAAGTGGCCTCAAGATGGTGAGGGCTGAGGAGGCAGTCTCCAGAGGAAGTGAGGCCAGATGGAGGTGAGAGGGTGTGTGAGAGAGATTGAGTGGTGATGCCACTTGAACTGGCAGTGAGTGAGATGACAGTGAACGTGTGATAGATTTGAGTGTGCGAGTTAAGAGTGAGATGGTTGGCTTACTCTGGTGGCACAGGTAAGATCATTTATCCTCTTTCTGCACTGGATGACTAAATTCTTCTTTGCAGCATTGGGCATTGACCACCACTGACACCAACCCCCCAAGGTGGAGTGGTGAGATTGCTAGACCTCTTGCGACCAGACGGGGTTTGGAGGACATCACGGCGGGCCTCCAAAAGGCATTACAGTGACAGATCACTGAACTTTTTTTGCTTTTGGGGCCATGCCTTCACTGGAGCAGTCCTGGGCTACAAGCATTGAGAACCATGTGCGCAGTTGCAGTTTAGATATGGCACCCGGAGAGAGGAAACGGTGGGGTAATGGCGTGGCGGGTGATTCAGAGGCCACCTGCCAGTGATACGGCGTGTTTCCTGCGGCTGAATAATTAACGAGGCGGGAAGCTATTGATACAGTGCAAAAACGCGCCATTGTGACCGGCAAGAGAAACGTCTTTTCCACAGCCGCCATCACACTTGGTGCAATTCAGGGAAAATTCCAGCTGCTCTTTTAATGTCAACTTGAACAACGTGGTAGCAATCTATTCTCTGTGAGGAAATTGAGTTCAAGCCTGCTCAAGGTCACTTTTGAGTATGACTAAAGGGTTGCCACATTGTGGAGGTGTTGTCTTCTGGTTGACAATTTAAACTGAGAGCCGATTGCCCATTTATACCATATAAATCATGTAATAGCACTTTGTGAAAAAAACCACTTGCAAAATATTTCATTGCCTATGAAGTGCTTTGGTTGTGAAATCCATAGGTTGTGAAAAGTGCTATATAATTCTCCACTGGAGTTGAGCCAGATTCAAAAAGTGCGTCTCGAGCACTTCTTAAATACGGTTTGATTCTATAATGGAATTTTATCCCATGCAAGATCAAGCCAAAGTTGTATGAGACTGCTTCCCAAGGGTTCTTACCATGCAGAGTCAGATCTGGACCTGACTCCAAAGTTATAAAGAAAAGCTTACATTTATTTCGTGCTTTCATTACCGCAGCACATCCCAAGCTGCTTTAGAAATAATGAAGTGCTTTTGAAGTTTAATCACCGTAGGATTTGCAGTAGCCAGTTTGAGTTGAGCAAAGTCCCACAAACAGCCATGTGATAATCACCAGGCAATCTAATTTTTGTGATGTTGGTTGAGAGATAAATATTGGCCAGGGCATAAGGGGAACTCCCATGTTCTTTAAAGTATTGGCATGGGACTTTTACATCTCCGTGAGAGGGCAGACAGGGCTTTGATTCAACATCCAAAAGGTAACAAGTTGGATTTTCCCCATTGAGGTGAAAATTGAGATTTGGGACATTTGCCGGTATCGGGATCCTGCCTCCTGAATGGTCGCACCCACTTAGCCTATTTTCCCCCCTCAGAGTTGGGATGCAGGCTGGAGTCGGGGCCACTCCTTCCTGAGGCAGGACAGAGGCAGGAACGCAGGTGGGCAGCTGCTGAGGGGATGGACAGGTTAGAAGACCCAGCACTGTAGATGAGTGCGAGGGCCTCTAACCTCCCCTCAACAACCCCTTGATCCCCATACTCCAACTGCCCATCCATATCACCCCAAGGTCTTCTATATCCCCCATATCCCCCACCCCCTCACTCCCATGTCCACTGGGACACACCTTCCAAATCTATTTGCCCCGCTCCCCCACATGCTTGCTCACCCACCCCATCATACTCCCTCAATTCCCATTCCACCAATATTCCACTATGTAAAGGACTCTTGGACTTATAATAATATTGGGAAGTGTTGGAGATGCTCACAAAACTGTCAGTAAACAAACACTCATTCAAAATCCACTTCAAAAACATAATCCCATTGGGTGATCATAAAACTGTCAAGATAAATACACTCATATTCCTCTTGACAGGTATGTCAACAACCCCTGCTTAGCTGAATCTTTTGGTTGGGTTTGGAGCTCAGCAAATAATGTAAAATGAGATTCTATTGAATGACTGTGTCAACAACTTCTGCTGCATTGAATCCATTACTGGGGTTTGCAACTCAGCCAAGCATTCATAATGTGATTCCGTTGCACAGCTATATAAACAAGTATAAAAAATGTATACATTAATATATTTGAAGTCATTGAAAGAACTCAGCCATCAATTTAATCTTTGAAGCAGGGGAATAAATGTCTGAATTGTCATTCAATTAAGAGATTAAATCACAGGGGACAGTAGACACAGTCAAATCTGAATGCCAATACTGTTCAATGCAGAGTAGCACATTTTAGCACTGGACAATGGACTCTAATGTATCAGAACATTTCTCACCTTTCAAGATGGTGGTCAATCTAATAGTAAATTACTTTTTTAAGAACAAATCCCTATCATTAATCACTGTATTAAAATTGTTTAACTCATGACATGTCAACACCTTTTGAACTTACTTGTTGAAAGGTTTCCATCTCCAGAACATGTAGGAATGCTGCATGCTGGCTTATAACGCTCCCTCTTTCACATGCTAATCAAAATGGCTGGCAGTGGTAATGGGGTTGGACCTCCGCAAGCAGGACACACATGCCTCCGTTTCCGCTTGTCTAACATGGGTTTTCCCTGACTTGGGACAGAGAAATCTGGCCTCACACCTCCAGCAGTGGAACCCTCTCTCAGCACTGCACTGGAGTGTCAGCCTAGATTTTGTGCTTAAATGTCCATATTGGGACTTGAAACAACAACCTCTGAATCAAGGGTAGAATGCAGTCAAGTAAGCCATTGCAAAGATTCATTTTCCCTTGAAGGGTACATATCAGAAATGTGCACTCCTGTGCAGAACTTCATCTACTGTGCCTGCATATCTGGGTTCATGCACATACATTGCAGAATTTTGCTACTCACTATAATTGATTGACTGAAAGCCAATACACATTCTTGATAAGTGAAGTTGCATGTCAGGAAGACACGTTTGTGAAAGTTGAACTACACTGTAATTTTTAATATGCTGAAATCACTTTGAATCAAACTAAGTTTTACGTAGTACAGTTACTGCCTGTGAGTATGCTGAAATCACTTCAAATTAACACCAAAGTGGCAGTGTAATTGCATCCTCTGACTGCTGTTATCTTCAGGGAATTTTTGTCTCCTTGAGCTGGCCATTTTTTAATATATAGAAACAAAATATTGTGCATTTATCCAGCAACTTATCATACATCAAATCACTTCATAACAAATGGATTACTTCTTGCAGTTATGCGTAGCACAATTACTCCCCGTGTTTTAATTTGCAGCAGCAAGTCCTGTTCACCAATCCTCCTGTGCTCGCTGACTTACATTTGATAGGATGAGAATTGATGTCTTAATTTTAAAATTATCATCCTTGTTTTCAGATTCCTCAATGGCCTTGTCCCCGTCCCAAGTTTTTGGTCACTCTTTATGGGGCTGCGTGTGATACTTTGTTTTATAATGCTCCTGTGAAACGCCTATGTTAAAAGTGCTATATAAATATGTGTTGTTCTTGTTGCTGTAAAGAAATATTTTCAGCTCAGGAAAAGTGACATCAAAACAAACCTTCATAATAGATAAGTAAACCAACACCAACCAAATTAGCTTAATTAATGGAGCATTAGCCCCATGCAACTTTAAAATAAATGCACTAATGAAAAATCAAAACATTTCTGTATTTCAGCATTTGGACACAAGGGAAATCAAGGAATATGAGGATAGGGTGGGAAAATGATGAGGTACAATATCAACCATGATCTAACTAAGGGGGTTAGGGGGAGTAGGTTCTAGAAGGTACATGTTGTACTCCTGAGCCTAGTTTCTATGTTCCAGGATTCTGTTCACCCAAATTTCTGTTTCCATCATCGGTTCTTGGCAAATCCTGCACTCAGTTTATTTTTCGTGTTGTTGATAAGATATAATTAGCCATACCAGGATTTTTTCCGATTAAATATGAAGCTTCCTTGTAAGCATGGAACGCTTGCTAAAGAAAATTTAAGGTATGGTGATAAATAAATCCATATGGGTATAGTAACTCCTTCAACGGCTCATTGAATTCAAACAGTGAATAGCTAAGCAATAGGGTCAAGGAGGTAATCTTAACTTGGGGAGAAGTTGTAAAATGGCTATCAAGTTGAGCCCCATTTCCTTTTCTATTGACTTCATGCATGGAGCCTAACGGGCAGCTAATAGGACGTCTGCAAATGCTATCCCAAAAATTAAAATTACAACTCCACCCCATCCTGGGAATATTCCAGGTCAGATTCCCATCCAGTCTGTATTGAGTTAGTGGATCTCAGTTGAAGAGCAGTACTGCCATAAAAAATAAAGAAGATTGAATGCTTATCAGTGCCAGAATGCTGTGAAATGTGACTTAAAAGCAAAATGTCATGTCAAATAACAAACTGCTCCACATCTCCCTGGCTAACATGGCCAATGAATTCCTCAATGTTTGGGAGTTGAGAGGCAATTTCCCACTTTGCTTTATAATTACCCTTTGTCTCCTTATGGATCCAAAACTTGCTTAGGGATGGCTTGGAAAGTTAACTGCTTTTGGGCAAACTTTTGCCACAAAAAAGACACATTCTAACACAATTCATGCCCACACCGGTTTTTGTGAATAAATAACCACTGAATCCCAAATGGCATGGTAGTGGTGGAGCTGTACACCAGTGGCCTCTAGTGATGAGAAGAGAGAAGAGAAACTTGTTAGAAATTAATGAAAAAAACAATTTATTCTTTAAAAAGACTTGATAAGACTTGGGTGGATTTCAGTTCTAAAAATAATTTAGTTTATTTTTAAGGATCACTGTATTGGTAAATGATCAAATGTCCTGTGAAACATTATAGGTTTTGCTCTGTTGATATGATATAGTATTAAACAAAGTTCGAAGGTGTGATCTTGGTGAATGTAATTTCTGTTTTCTCATGTTCTTAACTTGTTCAGTCTTAAGGAAAACATATAGAGGGAGAAATTCATTCAATTAGCCCTGCTTCCAGCTGAGCTACGCAAACTTACCTCAATTTACTAGGGAGGGCGGGGGGGCTGTTGGTGGAGCAGACAGCACCAATGTATCAATGCCTGGCCCCAGGAAATTGAGGTGGTCAGCGTGGCACTGCTGAAAGCAATACTACACAAACAAATTTCTCCACTTTAAGTACTAATCATATCATCACAGCTATGACTATTCAGATGCTTATGCAAGAATAAACTGACACCAACCATCAATGGAAGATAAATTCACCTACCATTTGACACACCAGGCATCTCCTTCAGGTCATTTTAGTGGCAGTGATAAAGGGAGGAGGAGAAGGAGCAAGAGGTATGAAGAAAGATTGACAAGGAAAGAAATAAACATTTTGGGCTAAAAATTGTTCCGTGCAATTAGTTGGGCATTGGGATCTGTGATTTGTGACTTTGCCAGTTCTGGTGGAGAAAGGAATCATGCAAGTTTGGTGCTGCTGCCTCATTTGTCTGATTGTAGTGTAGGGTCAAGCATCTGCCATATCACGGGCTACCAGAGTACTCAGCAGGAAGCCGAGCAGCCTGCAGTACTAGCACATTGTGCAGGCAGCCTCCTGTTCTCAAAGGCAGCTTGTTCCATTTAAAGAGAATCTGCACTGATTTACGATTGCTTAGATTGTAAACAAGGAAATTGGAACATCAGGGAAAATGTTCTGAGGATCACAGGCATGGTGCTGGAGGTCTTAGTGGTGGAGATGGACAGGAGGAAAGACAGCATGGTTCTGTGAGGAGCAAGGATGCCCTCAAGGGAGCACCCTCCGAGGATATTGGGGGCAGGTAGTCATGGAGGTCAACTCCCAGCATCTGGCCCCAGGGCCCTAGCAGCAGTGCCACAAAAAGTCCAATGATCTCACGTGGGTGGTCAATGTCAGTGAATGCATCTTGACTCTGATGCATTCCTACTTACTGCTCAACCAAATCCTCATATCATTCAATACAATGTATCCCAATCACTCAAACAGCAGCAGTCCATGACAACTGAGACTCATGCCTAACATCCAGGTAATTCACATCACCCTCAGACACCTACCAATGCCTCAAGACTCACACACCCATTTCTCACTGCCTCCATGTAAATCCAGCTATTCAACCATGCCAGGCATATCATTCAAACACAGTGCTCTACAACCGCAGGCATTCTGCCCTTGGTCTCGAAGGACAAGATATACGATAGAAGCGAGCAGAGTAGAACTGGTGAGGAACAAGGATGGCTGCATCTCCTAACCCACATGGAGATGATGGCTCTCCACATCATGTGGCTGATTCCGAAAGAGCCTATGGGCATCTGGCATTGCTGAGAATATTCTGTATGATAATATGTTCCTGCCCCTTCACAATGCCAAGCTCTTCCTCATCCTGTTATCTGGCACAATGAGCAAGCTGCAGATCATGTGACCATTCAGCTCTAACCCTAACCCTTTTATCACCCCAGCCTTTCCCTTCTGAGTTTCTGCATTGTAACATCCAAGAGCTGCTGCCTGTATAGCCACAGCAGCCCTAGGAAGAGGAGAGTGAGCAACAGCACAGCCCCTCGCTTGATCTAACACTCACAGCTGTTAGTTCAGATTCTGGCACTGTGTGCATCTTGGAGGTTTGTTCTCCAGATTACCAGCAGGTGAGTTTGCAAAGGAATTCTGCTACAGGACACTCAGGTGAGGAACTCAATGGAGTGGCATACAAGAGAACACTGGCAGGCATGTACACAGAGATGCTGGGTGCATTAACTGGCCTGATATATAGCCTGCTGTCATTGTCCAGGAGGATGGAAGAGTCTGGCTTTGAATTGGTAGAGCTTCACAAACAGCTTCCCTTCTCCGCACCATCTCTCCATATGATTGTTGTGTTGCATTCCCAGAGGCATGCCATTGCAGTGTCGATAGCTGTTGCAGCATTTGTGTAGACAGGTTACCAAATCCCCTGTCTTCCCTGTAAGAGTACAGCAATGTACTGTGCAAAATCTAAGAAATCACCATACCTTTACAAAGACACTCCAGAGTTCTTCCAGGGACTTTGAAATAGCAGACATATTCAAGATTGCCTTACCTTCAATTTGGATCCCCGGCCCTTTACATAACAGCTTCTTGACAGCTGAGCAACTTGCTCCTTTGTGAGTGCCGTGACAATTTGTTGACTGCACCAATGTGGTTCAAATTTAGGCAAGTTGGGCATCACATTAGCCAACAGGGTTGTATGATATCATAATCGAGCCAGTCTAGTTGCTTCTGGTACTCGTTGGGACTGCTCACGTGAGCACACTTCTCAGCGTGATGTGCCATGTTGGAGTTAGCTGGAGAGGCAGCATGCGCCCCTGGGATTTTGCAACCTTGTTTTTTTTACAGCCTCTGTATCACACTGATTCTAAGCTGACAGTGGGTGAGTGGAGTGAGTTGCATCATCACATTATAGGGAGCTCTCTTCGATATTTTTCAGGAACAAATAGAAGCTGACACGCATTTTATTGTCAATTCTACGTTCCTTTGTTGACATTGTGAAGCAGCATTTACAGGAAGTCAAGTAACAGAAAGTTAGTCATCTTTTTCCCAAACCATGATTAAACAGTACCAAATTGAAAACATTTTACCAGTTGATAGATTCATGATAATCCAAACTGCTTTACAAGTGAATACTCAACAGTGCATGCTACACACAACTATATCATTTTGTCAACAACAAACGCCAAGGTCTACTTAATGAAAAGTTGTATCTTAGGCTACATTAGCAAAATATCTACTATTATGGCACAGCGGGTGGTAAATGCCTTGAATTCAGCAGTAATAAGCCCACCAAGTCTTAGAGGTGTTTTTTACAAAACTAAATTAGACACTTTATTAGTAAAATAAATAATTTTAAACACATACAATGGTCTACAAACTACTACTATGGTAACTCCTAAATCCCCTTGTTAATCTAGCTCCCAGTTACACCTCAATTAAAGCAACAGTAAAACAGCATAGATTTCAACAGACCCAGGCAAGGCACAATACCGTGGGCAGTGATATTTAAAATTAATACTCTTAGCTTCAGTTCCTGGAGACAGCAGCTTGATACATAGAAGCTGGAGGCCTTACACACTTGTTGGATCTTAGAATTCCTTCTTCTTACACATAACCTCACCTCCTTTATACAGGTTTCTCCCTTTTTAATGTAAATCCCATTGTCCCAGTACATCTTTGCAACTTTACTTTATCCATAATATAAATCTTACATAGTACCCATATTATCAGTAATCTTTGGGAAATATAAGCACACTCTTTGAAATTCACTACTCTGGTTTATCTAAAAATGCAAATGTTCTTCACACCTCCCATTCTAAAACTTTAACCATGTTCACGTAATTAGCATTTCAAACGTAGTTTCTGTTCTGATACGTCAAAGCACCCAGGCCAACTGTGTATAATTCATTTACCAACCCCCCCACACACCGCACACACACACACCTATACACAGAAACTAATCCAAACCCCACTATTAACCTATATATACAATCATATTATGAAAATTATTATTTTTCATAACACTAGCTTGCAGGCCCACTCAACACAAATTTGTAAATAGTGGAAATTACAAATAAAAACAGTAAGGGCTATCTAGAAGTTAAGGCAACAGTTAACTGTAAGAAATTAACCACTAAAATAAAGTAAGCCTCTCCTACTTGCTGTTCTACTCATGTATGGGATCTAAACACCTGTATTGCTATGGATGAAGCATAGCTTCTGAACTAATCCGACAACATCTTGTCTATATTTGCCCTGTGCCTTCAGAGGGACCAATTAAGGCTTCGCAAATTCATAAATCATCAGTTTCATTAAATTCTCATTACAGTAGATTTCAAAACTGAGGATTCCACTTCCTCAGTTTATAATTTCATGAATTTTCTTTGCACCTAGACTGGCTGCATTAAGTGCTTGGTCGGAAGATGAATGACAAAATTATTCGGTAAAATCCCATCTTTGACTCTCCTGGCACAGAATCTTGTGTTGAGATGAGGAAGTCTGGCACCTGCCCAATTCTTGTGCTTCAGATTGCTTGTCCAATAAAAGTAAGGAAAATTAAGGGGCCCATGAATCGTGCACAAGCCAAATTCTCAACATGTACTTCCAGTTTGCCAAGTGTTGCAAAAATTAAAAGACTCTCTAGATTGTTTCCAAGTTTCTTCCAGTTGATCTCCTCTTCATCTAATGGCGATGTATAATTCCATAGGTACGAACAACGCAACTGTGCATTATGCAGTAGTCTTATATGGGCTTAGATAGTGCCTGCTGACTGAAGGGCAGGTGTAACAGCCAATCACAATCCTGTTCACATATAAGGCTGAATTGTTTTAGGGATCATGTGACTGTACAGAGGAAAAAGCCCTAAGAGTGGCTAATCTTAGGGGTGGAGCTTTTTAGGCTTGGACTTGGTATAAGCATGTGGCTTCATCAGGTGCTCTGTAAATAAGGTTTACTGTTTCTAACAGTGAACCTGCCCAGCATACTGAGCTTATTACAATTAGCCATGAGGGTAAATATCTCCGACGCTGCACCACACCTCGTGAATGTGTGTTTTGATTTTTAAGGGAAGAAAGAAAAGTATACTTACCAGCCATACCACTCTTTGGTAGAATCAACTCATATGACTCATTCATCAAAGACTGGAGTCAGTACATAGAACGCCTAGGTTTCTACCTTGTGGCGAACGAAATAATGGAGGAGAAACAGAAGGCCATTCTTCTAAGTGTCTGCGGGAACAAGACATATAATATAATCTGTAGCCTGATGGCCCTGAATGCACCAAGTTCCAGGTCCTTTGCTGAGTGAGTAGATCTTGTGAAGGCACATTTTGAACCTAAACCATCAGTGATCATGGAAATATTCAAGTTCAACTCTAGAGTAAGGGCCCCAGGTGAGTCAATCGCGACATGCACTGTGAAGTTAAAACAGTAAATGGGGCATTGTGGCTTCAGAGATACTCTAAATGGCATTTTGTGTGATGGCTTTGGTTGCGGTGGACACAACAATACCATTCAGTGCCGTTTACCTCCAGAAGTTAATATTGATCTGAAGCACGTGATGGAGATAGTGCTGGCAATGGAGAGCGCTGAAAGGGACTCGCAGGCTTTGCAGAGTGTGCAACATGGCGCCGTTCTTCAGTTAGGGTGGGAAACTGCTGCCGGGAGTGCCGTGAAGACCAGGGAGACAACCTCGAAGCAGGACGTGGTCCCAAACACTTGAAAAACAGAAATAAATACTGGAAGCTGCTCACCCGTGATTCAGAAATTAAAGTGCAACTGATGTGGGGGTAACCATGTTCCAGAGGTCTGCAGATTTAAAGAGGCAGAATGCCACTACTGTCACAAAAAAAGGGCACGTTGTAAAACAGTGCAGGGCAAAATTAAAACAGCCATTCAGACAGCAGGCCAAGACAATTGAAGGGAACAATAGAAATGAACCAGAAGCTGCTAATGCTGATATCTATTCCCTATACAATCTCAAGACCAGGACAATTGAACCAATCACCCTTCAAAATACCTTGTCTAGCCTACATGTGACTCCAGATCCACAGCAATGTGGTTGACTCTTAAATGCTCTCTGAACAAGGGCAATTATGGATGTGTAATAAATGCTGGCCTAGCCAGTGACACCCACATTCCATGAATGTATAAAAACAAGTAAATGGGAAGCCTCTAGTCATGGAGGTTGACACAGGAGCATTGACCACGGTGGTGGGAGAACACGTCTTTAAATACCTCAGTGGAGGTCCCTAGGCACTGAATCTGGAGCAAATCACAGCTCAGCTGAAAAGGTATACAGGAGAGTCAATACATGTAAAAGGCATTGCCTCTGTACCTGTATCCTACAGGCAACAGATAGCCCAACTGCCAGTAATTGTTGTAACGGGTGAAGGTCCTAGCTTTTTGGGCTGTGATTGGTTGAAAGAAATTAAACTCAACTGGTCGGAAATTTTTCAAGTCAGGATGAATTCCTGAGTTGTTAAAAAGGTATGACAAGATAAATTGGGAAAGATAAAAGCCCTACAAGTTAAAATATACATAGATTTGGAGGCAAGACCTGTGCCTCCAATGGAGAATGGAGAAGGTGGAGGCAGAATTATGCCACTTAGAGAAGTTAGCAATAATCCAGCCAGTCCAATTTTCAGAATGGGCAGCATCCATAGTGTCTGTGAAGAAACCAGATCAAACCATTTACATTTGCGGACATTACAAATTAATTGTGAACAAGGCTACTAAATTAGACAAATATCCAATCCCAAGGATTGAAGATCTGTATGCTAAACTTGCAGGGGGAAGGTCCTACACAAACTGGACATGAAGCCATGCATACCAACAGCTAGAGCTGGACACTCATCTACAGGATATGTAACTATCAAAACACATATGGGCCTGTGCTAATATAGCCTTTGGTGTGTCATCTGCTTGCGCGATTTTCCAAAGAACCATGGAAAGCTTACTACAAGGACTTACCTTAGTTATAATGTATCTGGACGACATCCTGATCACAGGATCAATGGAAGCAGAACATTTGGCCAACCTAGAAGAGATTCTAAAGAGATTTTTGGAGGCTGGTATACGTTTGAAAAAGGAGAAGTGTACTCTCCAAGTGACTGAAGTCACTTATTTGGGTCATTGAGTGGATGCCAAGGATTGCATCCAGTAGAGGAGAAAGTCAGGGTAATTAAGGAGATGCCCTCTCCAACCAATGTTACTGAGCTTATGGCCTGAGTTTTTCCGTCGGCGAGTAGGGGGCGGGGCCCGCTCGCCGAAAAGAAAATGACGCAGGATGACATAGGGAGGAACCCCCGATGTCATCCCACCCCAACTAAACATTCAGGAAGGCGGGAGCACAGCGAAATCAGCTGTCCGCCCGCCGACCCGTCAACGGCCAATTGAGGCCATTGACAGGGTAATTAAAACAATTAAAGGACCTGCCCGTCCAACCTTAAGATTAGCAGGCAGGCCAGGAGCCCCAGTGGGCTTCTGAGAAAACATGAAACCTCATCCACTGGTGGGATGAGGTTTCATGTCTGTTTTTAAAAAGTTTAATAAAGCTTTAGTCAGATTTATTAACATGTCCCATCTATTGTGACATTGTCACATAAGAGGGACATGTTAATAGTTTTTTGATTTTTCTATTTTTGATATTTAAAATGCTGTCAGTGATCTCCCTGAGACAGCACTTAGTTTCAGGGAGATGTGCGCTCTTTCAGAGCGCACTTTGACAGTTGGGGAATCCCGTCAGGCAGCCCGCTGGGCAGGCCTTAATTGACCCGCCCACTCAAAATGGCAGCGGGGCCCGTTTCGGCGGCGGTGATTGGCTGCCTGCTCGCCACCAAGCCGGTAGGTTCCGCCCGCCCATCAAGGGCAAAATTCTACCCTATGACTTTTTTGAGCATGATAAATTGTAACGATCGCTTCTTGCCTAATCTATCTACAGTGTTAGCCCCTTTACACTTATTATTGAAGAAGAAGCACAGGTGGTCCTGGAGAGTACAGAAAGAGGAAGCCTTCATAAAAGTCAAGAAACTTTTACACTTGCCATGTCTGCTAGTACACTATGGCCCATCAAAGAAATTAATACTAACTTGAGATGCATCTCCCTATGGAGTGGGAGTGGTTTGGCACACAAGATGGAGGATGGTTCTGAAAGGCCAATAAGGTATGTATCCAGGACCCCCTCTGCAACCAAGAAGGGTTACTCACAACTTCAAATGAAGATTTATCTGTAATATTTGAAGTAAAGAAGTTCTATCAATATTTACATGGTCAATACTTTACCATGGTGTCAGATCACAAGCCAGTGTTGGGTTTATTTAGTGAAGAAAAAGCAATCCCACTGATAGCCACTGCTAGAATCCGAAGATGGGCTTTGATTTTGTCGGCAGGTGAGTACACTTTTATGCACCGTCCAGGTGTATAAATAGCAAATGCCCTCAGGCTTCTTCCTTTGACAGACAGCATTACACATGCTCAAGAGGTTGTACTTGTATTGAATTTCCTGGACTCCTCACCGGTCTGTGTGAAACAGGTAAAGAACTAGACAAACCGGGAGCCAATTTTATTAAGCGTCCAAGAGCAGGTATTGCAAGGATGATCAAATGCATAAGTCTCCGAAGAATTAAAACCATTCTATGCCCATAAATCTGAATTAAGTTGTCAAGATGGTATCTTATTATGGGGAGCAAGAGTTGTCGTCCCTTTACAAGGAAGAGAACCACTACTGACAGTGCTTCATAGTGCATATCCAGGCATTTTGAAAATGAAGATACTCGCACAAAGTTATATTTAGTGACAAGGTATAGGCAAGGATATAGAAAAAATGATGAGAAGCTGTCTCCAGTGCCAGCAACAGCAGAAGTTGCCTTTTTCAGCTCCACTGCATTGTGGGAGTGGCCTGGTCAACCCTGGGTTAGGCTACATATAGACTATGTAGATCTATTTCTAGATACTATGTTTTTAGTGATCACCAACGCACATCCTAAGTTGGTGGATGTGTATGAAGTGAGATCACCTATATTTTGGGCAACTATTGAATAGTTGCACCAATATTTTACCTACCAGATTATTTTGGATAATGGCATTGCTTTCACCAGTACAGAATTCCAGAGATTCACGAACCTAAATGGGGTTAAACATGTCAAAACAGCACCATATCATCCCTCATCCAGTGGGTTAGCAGAAAGAGCGGTATAAACTTTTAAAACAGGCATGAAGAAATTATCCAATGGAATGTTAGAAACACAAATTTGAAGATTTCTTCTCAACTATCGCACAGCTCCGCATGCAACTAGGGGTTTAACACCATCTGAATTACTGATGAAATGCTGCCTTCATACAAGATTGAGTCTAGTATTCCCTAACTTAGAAGAACCAGGGCAGTCAGAAAGTGAATCATGACGTTCACAGTAAAGGTCGTAGATTTACTGTAGGGGAGACAGTTTTTGTGCAAAATTTTGGAACTGGACCGAGATGGGTTCCTGGTATAATTGTCTCTGAAACAGGAGCTTTGTTGTACCAAGAAGAAGTGGAAAACAGGATTGTTGGGAAACAAGTGGATCATCTAATATGTAGAGATACACTTAACAAACGGTTACTATATCTGAAATTGAAGTCGAGTCTTTGATCATTGAGATGCCACATCGACTTAGAATAATTAAATAATTCAGTAATATCAGTAAATAATTCTGAACTGCCATTGTCTAAGGATTTCCCTGATGCTGCAGTTCCTGGTCAAGTCGATCCATTGGAAGAATCTCAAATTGCTCTCCCTGAATCAGGAAACCCCTTCAAAGATATAGGGCGGGCCTGACAGGTATCATGTGTGGACAAAATACGCGATTGGTTTCACGACAGCAGGAAGGCAGGTCGTGATCTTCCACTCAGCCCGCTGACAGTGGGCCCTGTTTCCCACCAACGGTTGTCGGGTTGCACCAGCATATCATTAAAAGGCTTTCCCGCCAGGCTCTTGGACCCCGCCGGATTGCCCGTCCACATCGGCAGGAAAGCACGTCGATGTGTTTTACAACAGCATGCAGGTGACGTGCGCTTGGCGCCCTTCACTTTGGGGGAACTGAGATGAGTGAACAGCAGCGTTCTCCACAGCTCGCCAGGGTCGCCTGTTGCTTTTTAGGCTTCAGGGCTGCCAGGGTGCCTGAGTGAAGTGCCGCCCTGCCTTGTAGGCAATTGTTTTTGGCGGTGTGGTGTCTAGGGGCAACTGTTGCTGTTGCCGGGGGTGTGGGGGGGCAAATGCTGCCCTGGCTTTGGATCCCGTGCACAAGAAATCGAGGTGGGGGCCAGGGTAGGCAGTAAGGACACCTGTATAAACTGACCATTCCTCTGCAACTGAGACAGTTCAAGCGCAGCCACAATGATATTACTGGGGTCGGGCTCCTAGTCTGCCACCCACGCATGCAACGCAGAGGCACCAGAGTGCCACCAAGTGCTCCTGACCTTACACCCCACCTCCTACACCACTCCCCCAGCACTGCCACCACCGAGCACAGACTGCAAGTCTGCAACCACGTTACTGGACTGCGGAGCAATTGGACTGGACACGTTGTACAATCTCCTCACCAATGCTGGCCATGTAGCAGTCACTGCTGGAGGCGCTCACAGCCCCTTGCAATCTCAGCATCCCGATTAGGAGCTGTCTCCCCCAACGTCGCAGGCTGACAGGGCAGCCATGCAGCGCATCCATCTGTGGCCATCCAAGGGGTGGCCAGCACTCCCCAGGAACCGTTAAGGTGTCATCACACAGGGCCAGGAAAGGTGCTAATTACAGCCATGATAACCATGTCTCTCTCTCTTTCATGCCGCAGGAGGATATCAGGATTGTGGATCCTGGCGACTTGACTGTATACCTGATGGCCTACAGAGAGTGAAGAAGACGGAGGAGAGACTGACTGAGGCTCCTGGCCGTGCACAGGCAGGAGCAGCAACCTCAGCAAGAAGGGGCTACTGGGGCTCCTGCACACGCTGCCCAGGAGCGACAGTGAGCCATGGCTGGTCGGTGCCTAGCGACACCTAGGGTCTATAGACGCTGCCTGTCATTCCTGTAGATGACCGAGAATCAGTGTCACTGACAACTGCACATGCCTAGGGACCTGGTGGCTCACATTAGCCACTTACTGCAGGACTTGGCACCAAAGGGACATGGAGGGCATTCACTGCCAGTTGCTGTGAAAGTGCCCCCAGTGCTCAGTTTCCATGCCAGTGGCTCCTTTCAGGGCTCCACAGGTGATCTCTGCGGGATATCACAAGCTACCACCCACAAATGCATCCATGAAGTCATGGATGCCATCTTCTCGAGGGCACAGAACTTTGTGCATTTCGCTCAGGACCGGGACAGCCAGGATGCAAAAACCATTGGATTCGCCCAAATCTCGGGATTCCCACAGGTGCAGGATGCGATCGACTGCACTCGTGTGGTGCTCAGGTTTACGTCACTGCACACGGTGGACTAGATCAACTGCAAGAGATCCACTCACTGAATGTGCAGCTGGTGTGCTATTACCAGAATCACATCCTGCAGGTGTGCGCACGGTTTCCAGGGAGTGTGCACGACACCTATATCCTCAGCCGGTCACAGATCCCTGGAGTCTTCCAGGGTCCACAGAAGCTGCAGGGATGGCTTCTCAGGGACAAGTCTAACCGCCGCGGCCATGGCTGATGACACTAGTGCGGTGGGCTCAGACTGCAGCAGAGCGACAATATAATAAAACTCATGCTGCAGCTTGCGACTTGATGGAGCAGACCATTGGGATGCTGAAGATGAGGTTCCGATGTGTGGACTGATCTAGTGGAGCCCTGCAATACAGTCTGCAGAGGGTGTCACGCATTGTTGTCGTCTGCTGTGCCCTTTACAAAACTGGCACTCCAGCGGGCAGACGAGCTGGCTGAGGAGGAGCTGCACGTCTCCTCCGATGAGGAGGCCGCTGATGGGAATGAGGGTGAAGAGGGCTTCGGAAGTGACGATGACGGAGATGAGGCACTCACACTGGCTAGACAAGGCAGGCACACTCGGGAAGCCCTCACAGCTCCTAGATATGTGGCAGATGATGGCGACATGCAGTGAGGTGGCCCCATAGATATCACGTCGCATTTGTGAACGTTTGACTCCAGTCTGGCTTATGGCAGTGTGAATATACCCGGTGAGAATGCTCCTGTCATGGAGATGCAGTGGAGGCCCGAATAGTCGCTCGATCGCAGGAGGACGATGATGACATGCTGTAAGGACACTCCATAAATCTTCACATAGCCACTGAGAATGTCTGGCTGAGGGCAGTTCGCTTGCACTTTGTGATCAGGGTCATATCATTGAGAGACAGCCATGAAACTTTAGATGCATCTGATGCTTTGTCTGCCTTCAGCACCTGAGCTCTTCGGGAGCTGGAGCACAGCATCACTCATCACAGATGCTGAAGAGATGGGGGCCAGCCCCTCCATAAAGGTGCTGAGAGCACAACGAGAGAATGAGAAAACTCTGTGGTGCCTGCACACTACATTCTAGTAGCAATGACCAGCACCACTGAGGTGCAGGCATCAGTAATGTTTCCAGGGAGTGTGAGACTGGACCATTACTGTGGCCTGAAGGCTGCACAAAGCCCAGGGAAGTGGCCCTGGACTGAGACATGTTTCACATCTGAGTGACAAGAACACAGCTCATCAGGACAAGGAGCTATAGGCAGGGAGACATTCATGAGTTTATTGATAATAGTGAACATTATGTACAAGTGATTAACAGCTGTGCCCAGGCTGTGCAACTAATTCTCCTTAACTTTCCTTAACCTGCCGCCACGTTTTGCTGCTCCCCAGACATCCACAGTGTAGGGGGTGGTGGTGTGTGGCAGCTTCACCTCTGACTTCTGTGTGGTTTGAATCACTCCCACTCCCTGGGTTCTAGACCTTGGACTTATTTGGGGGTTGTGACAAAGTGCAGCAGACAACTGGTTTTGGTGCAAGAAAAAAACTGAGTTTATTGAAGTCACAAATAAACTTATAACATTAGGATTAAACTGATATTATACATACTTACGAAGTACACTTAATTAAGAATGGGGAACACATGGCATAACGAGGGAAAATCACGCTACTAATCCCCTTAACCTTATCCCACCCCCAAAACCTAACTAAATTGAACTAGGAGAGGTCAGGGACCAGGCTCACCAACCAGTTCGAAATCCAGCCAGGTAAGCCGGTTGCAGTTTTGAGGTATGCACTTTGTGTCCTCTGGGGCCTGCCGTCCCCACATGGTCCTGGTCTTTGGAATCTGCGAAGGTTCTTCAGTTGAGTGGAGGACGCGGTTGTGGGTGGTCGATCTTGGTGGAGGGCTGTGGTTGCGGCCTTGTTGTCTTCGTTGAGCCTGCCACCCCGTGCCCCTCGCCGTGATGTTGTCTGCGGGCCAGCCAACTTCCAGATCTCCTCCCTGCGTGGCTCACCTTCCTGCTTTAACTCAGCTTCAAACGCTCCCAACTGCTCACTGCCCTGTGTCAGCTTTCAAAACTGCTCACCCTTCTGTGTCCTTGCCCAAAACTGCTCACTTCAGATCTCCTGGCCCTGTTATACTGTTTTTTTTAAATTTCTTATCTCAATCCAAATCAAGGTTAGTTCTTTGTTTGATTTTGGTGGGCTTCCCCAGGTGATTGTTCTCTCATTGTTTTTAATGGGCTCACATGTTGTTTATCATTGTCTTCCTGCCCCTGTAACTAGTCTTGACCTGAAAGCCATTGTATGTGTGGAGTATTGATGGGTTTGCATAATTGCATTGATTGTGGTCGTCCTGCATCTGTAGTTAGTAGCGATTATTTATGCAAGATTTTGATGAGCTTTAGTTTTGTTTTCATGTTTTCAAAGGGAAAAATGCATATTCTGTCTCCTCTCATTGTCTGGTTTCAGGTAAAATTCCAGAAGTCATATCCTTGTTGATGATATGATAAATGTGGGAATTTTGAGAACCCTTCAACAGCAGAGGTGGAGGCAGCCTGCTGACTGCTACGCCCTGTCTGTGATGACTTTGGTGGGCGTCCTCTGGAGAGCGAGACTAGAAGAGCCCCAGACTGCTTTTGGGTTCCTGTTGTGTGGTATTGACACCCTTCTCAGCCTGTGAAGCTGGAGCTGCTGAGGTCACAGGAAGAGGGATTCAGATAGGCCAGTCACTCCTGGAATCACCTGGATGGATGGCCCTGGAGTGTGCATCTGCTAATCCTCCTCCCTATGGGTGCCCGTGGGCTCCTGGTTGACTGTATGAGGAGCAGGGGTAGCTGGAGTGAGACCGAGATATCCTGCACCCCTCTCATGTACACGCTGTTGGCAGCCAATGATGGTGTCAGTGATGGAGTTGAGCCCACGCAGCAATGCAGAGGCGACGTCCTGGACCAAGGTCTTCATGGTGGCTGCCATCCTACCAGTGATGACCTCAGTGCATTGCAATGCTGACGCTATCACCTCAGCCTGAAGGCAGATGGACTCCTCCATCGTCCCTTGCAATCTGAGGAGTGCAGTGGACATCCCTTCAAGTTGTTCCCAAGCTTGCCTTAGCAGCTCCAGCAACTGTGACATGATTGAGTCCAGAGGCTCGTCATCTGACTTGGACTCAGCAATGTTCTGTCCTCCAGCAGTCCTCAGTGCCCGAACCTGGTAAGTCCCTGCCTCGGCCTGCTGTGAATCAGACAGTGTGATTGCTTGCCAACTTTGATCCCGTGTCTATTCTAAAGCTAAGTCCCACCAAGGTGCGTGTCTCTGAGCTGGTAGAGGGTGTGGGTGAGCACTGTGATGGAACTTTGAGGAGGGTGCCTTCAGATTCAGAGGTTTGACTGGAGCTTGATTGGAGGCCCAGTCTCATGGACTCTGTCGGCTGTTTGGCAGATCTGCCGGAGAAAGCAAGGGGAAATAATTAGTGCATAGCAGTGGCCTGTGAAAGAGGACACATCGCTCATTACAAGGTTGTCTGATGGATGTTGCGCTGCTGGATCCTCACTTGATAGACCAGCACTGACCTCTCCATCAGCACAGGGCAGGTCCAGACCGTTGCTGGCCAGCTGGATGGGTCTGTTTTCAAAGTCTGTAAAGACCTTCATTTCGGGCATTCCACCACCGGTCTGTGACACCTCTCTCTCATTGTGTACCAGTTCGTCCTGCACAGATACAAATGGAGAACATGTAAGCAGGATGCCTGCCAGGCCAGATGATAAATGTGCCTGGCCTGTGTGGGTGGTGAATGGTCCCATGGGCGAGATGAGGACAATGATGGTGTGTGTGAGAGAGTGAATGGTGGTGTCCCTTGCACTGGCAGTGAGTGAGGGCCATGTGGATGTGTGCTGGGTTGGTGAGTGTGTGAGTTGAGAGTGATGAAAAGAGTGACTTACCCTGATGGAACAGAGGAGATTGTTCATCCTTTTGCAGCACAGGGTGGCTGCCCTATTCTGAAGGGCATTGGTGCTGATCACCACTGCCACCGCCTCCCAAGCCATATTGGTCACGTTGCTGCCCACCCTGCAGCAAGAGCGGGGGTATAGGCCATCCCAGCGAGACTCCACGGCATCCAGCAGTCGCTCGAGGGACCCATCATGTGACCCTGGACCCAAAGCAATGTGGTTGACTCTTAAATGGCCCAGCAAGCCACTCAGGTCAAGGTCAATTAGGGATGGGCAATAAATGCTGGCCTAGCCAATGATGCCCACTTCCCACGAATGAATAAGAAAAAGTAAATAAATTCCTCCTCATCTACATCTTAAACTGCATTTTGAAACTCGCCCCTTAGTTATGGATTCCCCAAGGGGAATCTTCCTGTCTGCATCTACCCTGTTAAGGCTCTCAGAATCTTATATGTTTCAATAAGATCACCTCTCATTCTTCTAAATTCCAATGAATATAAACCTGATCTGCTCAACCCTTCATCCAAGGAGTCAAGCTAGTGAAACTACTCTGAACTGTCTCCAGTGCAAATACATCAATCCTAAAACAAAGAGACCAAAACTGTATGCAACACTTTACGTGCAGTCTCACCAATGCCCTGCATAGTTCTAGCAAGACTTCCATACTTTTATATCGATCCTCCTTGCAAGAAAGGCCAATGTTCCAGTTGTCTCCCTAATTACTCGCTGTTCCTGCATGCTAACATTTTGTGATTGATGTACAAGAGCAGCTGACTAACTGAGTGAAGACTTGGAGTTTGGTGAGAGGGGAGTTTTAAGTGTTAATTTTGTTCTTAAATTTTGCTCTTAAAATCTAATCAAGTGTGTAATTTGCAGTATCTGGAAAGTACTGTGTAAGCAGGCTAAGGTATTTCTTTCTTGCAGTTCAGGCAGGGTAAACTCACTCTCAGCTGTAGGAGCTGAGTAGTTAATTAGCTAACTGGTTGAATCTGGTTATGGTAGCCCCAGTTCATTTTACTATAAATTCAGGGTTCTTTAGTGTAGCCTTGGTGAATGGCGTGCAGCTGAGTAACTGAATGAAGACTTGGGGTTGGGGAAAGGGAAGAAGGAATTGTTTGTTTCCTCTTTCCATCTTTCTCGCCCCATAAAAATTGGTTCTTGCTGTAATACAGGGAAAGGAGCTAGCTGTTTAGTGAGTTTCTGGTAAGTGAGTAAGTTCAATTTTATCATTCAGGTTTAAAATAGTGCACAATCTAGTGTAGCAAAGTTAGGAAAGCAACATAAATAAGTGATTGATATAACTAATTATTTAAGACACATTAAAGATGACAGGACAGGTGGTGTGGCAAGGCTGCAGCATGTGGATAACATTGTGATCCAGAGCAAACACACCTGCAGCAAGTATTTGCAGCTTGAGGAACTTTGGCTCAGTGTAATTGAGCTAGAGGCTGAGCTGCAGACTCTGTGCCATATCAGGGAAGGGGAAAGTCACTTGGATGCTTTATACCAGTTGGTAGTCACACCACTTAGGATAGGATCTTCTGATTTGATCAGTGGTCAGGGACAGGAGAGTGACTGCGAGTGAGGCAAGTAAGTGGGCTCAAAGGGCAGAAGAGAAGGAGTATGAGCCTCTGTAATTGCCCAACAGGTATGAGGTTCTCTCAACTTTTGTTTGGATGAGAGTGAGGGCTGCAGGGTGAATGAGTAAACTGACCATAGTGCTGTGGCAGAGGAAGCAATCCAAGTGGGGTGAGCAAAAGGGAACTTAGTGGTAGTAGGGGACAGTAGGGTAAGGGGGATTGACACTGTTCTCTATAGCAAAGAGCGAGGGTTCAGATGGCGTTGCTGCCTGTCCAGTGACAGGGTTCAGGACATCTGTTCAGGGCTGGAGAGGAATTTGCTGTGCAAGGGGAAAGATCCAATGCTTGTGGTCCATGTAGGTACCAACGACATAGGAAGGATGAGGAAGGAGGCTCTGCATAGCCAGTAAGATGAGCTAGGCACCAAATTAAGAAGCAGAATCTCAAAAACGATAATTTCTGGATCATTACCTGAGCCACGTGCAAATTGGCATAGGACAAATAAGATCAGAGAAATTAATGTGTTGCTCAAAGCCCAGTGTGGAAGAAGTGGATTCCGGTATGTGGGGCACTGGGGCACCAGTATTGGGGAAAGTAGGATCTGTACTGTTGGGACGGTCTACATCTGAACTGTGTGGGGCTGGTTTCCTCTCGAGCTGTCTAACAAGGGAAGTATAGAGAGTTTTAAACTGAATTTGTGCACGTGTGGTAAACCAAAGAGTAGAGACGAGGCAAGAGAGGCAGCTATTAATATGGGAAATGATAAACAGATTGTTACAGGAAGGGACAGAGTACAAACATAAGATTAAATCAACAGCTAAGACTAGGTGCTAAAAAAATAATAAAAGGACAAAACTAAAGGCTGTGTACCTAAATGCAAGTAGCATTCAAAACAAAACAGATAAACTGACAGCGCAAATAGAAATAAATAAGTACGATCTGACAGCCATTACAGAGACATGGCTACAGGATGACATAGATTGGGACCTGAATATTGAAGGGTATGTGACATTTAGGAAGGACAGGAAGTAAGGAAAAGGTGGAGGGGTGGCTCTGTTAATCAAGGATTGCAATAGCACATTAGAGAGGGATGACCTAAGTTCAGGAAACCAAGATGTAGAAGCGGTTCCAGTTGAGATGAGGAATGATAAAAACAAGAATTCACTTGTGGGAGTGGTGTACAGGTCAAGTAATTGTAACTACACTGTAGGACAGAATATAAAAGAAGAAATAATGGGAACTTGCCAGAAAGGTACAGCAATAATTGTGAGGGGTTTAAATCTACATATAGACTGGAAAAATCATTTGGCCGGGGGTAGCATAGATAAGGAGTTCATAGAATGTTCTCAGGATAGTTTCTTGGAACAGCACGTTCTGGAGCCAACCAGTGGGCAGGCCATACTAGACCTGGTATTGAGCAATGAGATAGGGTTGATAATGATCTCCTAGTGAAGGCACCCTGGATAGCAGTGATCTTAATATGATTGAATTTTACATTCACTTTGAGGGAGAAATGAGTGCATCCGAGACAGGCATTTAAACTTAAATAAGGACAATTATGAGAGCCTGAAAGCAGAGCTAGCTAAAGTGAACTGGCAAATGAGGTTAAGCAATATGTCAATAGAAGTTCAGTGGCAGACATTTAAAGAGATATTTCAGAATACGCAGAATATATACCTTCCGATGAGTAAGAACAATTCCAAGGGGAGGGTGCCCACCATCAATGGTTAAATAAAAAAAGTTAAAGACAGTGTCAAACTGAAAGAAAAAAACATATAACTATGCAAAAACAGGTGGCAGGCCAGAAGATTGGAAAGAATGTAAAGAACAGCAAAGAGTGACAAAAAATTAATATGGAGTGAAAAAATTAGTGTATGAGAGAAAGCTAGTTAGTAATATTAAGAAAGGTAGTAAGGATTTGTATAAATATTTAAATAAGAAAAGAGTTAAAAAAGTGAGCTTTGGTCATATAGAGAGTGCGTCTGGGGAATTAATAATGGAAGGTAGGGAGATGGCAGATGAATTCAATAGGTATTTGCCTCGGTCTTCACTATAGAGGATACAAGTAGCATTCCGAAAATAGCTGTGAATCAGGAAATGGAAGGGAGGGAGGAAATCAAGAAAATTACAATCACCAGGGAAGTGGTATTGAGCAGATTGTTGGGGATCGGGCTGACAAATCCCCAGGTCCAGAGAGGCTAATGAGATAGTTGATGCACTGGTTTTAATTCTCCAAAATTTCCTAGATTTGGGGAAGATTCCATTAGATTGGAAAATAGCAAATATAACTCCTTTATTCAAAAAGGATGGGACAGAGAAAGCAGGAAACTATAGGCCAGTTAGCCAAACATCTGTCATAGGGAAAATAGTAGAAGCGACTATTAAAGACGTTATAATAGGACACTTAGAAAAATTCAAGGCAATCAAGCAGAGTCAACATGGTTTTGCAAAAGGGAAATCATGTTTAACCAATTTATTGGAGTACTTTGATGGAATCACATGTGCTGTGGATAAAGGGGTACTGGTTGATGTACAGTACTTAGATTTCAAGAAGGCATTTTTTAAAGTGCCACATCAAAGGTATTGGGGAAAATAAAAGCTCATGGTATAGAGAGTAACATATTGGCATGAATAGGAGATTGGATAGCTAACAGGAAGCAGAGAATTGGCATAAATGGGTCTTTTTTTGTGTTGGCAGGATGTGATGAGTTGTGTGCCACAGGGATCAGTGCTGGGGCCTCAACTTTTTACAATTTATATAAATGACTTGTATGAAGGAACTGAAGAAATGGCTGCTAAATTTGCTGATGACACAAAGATAAGTATGAAAGTAAATCATGAAGACGTAAGGCTGCAAAGTGACATAAATAGGTTAAGTGAGTGGACAAAGGTCAGGCAAATGGAGTATAATGTGGGCAAATGTGAAATAATTCATTTTGGCAGGAAGAATTTAAAAAAAACTTATTATCTTAATGGTGAGAGATTGCAGAGCTCTGGGATTCAGAGGGATCTGGGTGTGCTGGTGCATGAGTCACAAAAGGTTCATATGCAAGTACAGCAGGTAATTAAGAAAACAAATAGAATGTTATCAATTATTGTGACACCATTGATTACAAAAGTAGAGAGTTCATGCTTCAGTTATACAGAGCATTGGTGAGACCATATCTGGACATTGTGTACAGTATCGATTTCCTTATTTAAAGAAAGATGTAAATGCGTTAGAAGCAGTTCAGAGAAGGTTAATTAGACTAATACCAGAAATGAGTGGGTTGTCTTATGAGGAAAGGCTGGGCAGGTTAGGCTTGTATCCACTGGAGTTTAGAAGAATAAGAGCGACTTAATTGAAACCTCTAAGATCCTGAGGGGTCTTAACAGGGTGGCTGTGGAGAGGGTGTTTCCTCCTGTGGGAGAATCTGAAACTAGGGGTCACTGTTTAAAAATAAAGGGTTGCCCATTTAAGAAAGAGATGAGGATTTTTTTTGAGGGTTGAAAGTCTTTGGAACTCTCTTCCTCAAAAGGCAGTGGAAGCAGAGTCTTTGAATATTTTTTAAGGCAGGGCTAAATAGTTTCTTGATTTTCAATGGGGTGAAATGTTATGGGGGTAGGCAGGAATGTGGGCTTGAGGTTACATTCAGATCAGGCATGATCTTATTGAATGGTGGAGCACGCTCGAGGGTAGACTGGCCTGCTCCTGCTCCTAATCCGTATGTTTATATGTTTGTTTCCCTCTATAATGCAGCATTCTGCAGTCTCACTATATAGAAATATATTCTGCTTTTCTATTCCTCCTGCCAAAGTGGATAAACTCACATTTTCCCACACTACACTCTAACTGCCAAATTATTGCCCACTGATGTAACCTATCTATATTCCATTGCTGAGTCTTTGTGGAACCCTCACAACTTGCTTTCCTACCTTTGTATCATCAGCAAATCTGTCTGCAATATACTCAGTCCCTTTACCAAGTCATTGATATAGATTGTAAATAGCTGAGGCCTCAGCACTGATCCCTATGGCACTCCACTAGTTACAATTTGCCAACTTGAAGATTACCATTTATTCTGACTCTCTGTTTCCCATTAGATAGCCAATCCTCTATCCATGCTAATAAATCATCCACAACATCATGAGCTCTTATCTTGTGCAGTAACCTTTTATGTAGCAGTTCAGTGAATGCTTTTTAGAAATCTAAATACACTGTTTTCCCTTTACATCCTGCTTGTTACATTGTCAAAGAACCCTCAAAGAAAAAACATGTCAAACATGATTTCCCTTTCATAAAACCATAAATGTCCTGCTGCTCCTTCCATAATAATGGATTCTAGCATTTTCCTAATGGGAGATGTTAGGCTAGCTAACCTATAATTCCCTGCTTTCTATTTCCATTCTTTCTTGAATAGCTTTTTGTCACATTTGAGGTTTTCCGATCTGCTGAGACCTTTCCAGATTTCAGGGAATTTTGAAAGATTACAACCAATTCATCCACTATCTCTGCAGCCTCGTGCAATACTAAGATGTAGGCCATCAGGTACAGGAGACTTGTCAGACTTTAGTCCCATTAGTTTTCCTAATGAATTTTCTTTAGTGAAACTGATCATTTTAAGTTTTCAATCCCTTTTTCTTCTTGATTTTCTACGGTTCCTGTGACTTTTTTGTGTATTCCACCCTCAAACTGCATGTGTAATTCAATCTTGCCAAGAGGAATCTTTAATATGAGATCATTAATCAATCTTGTCTCATTACCTATTACCAAAAATAACTTATTCCCTGGTTGGTACCAGAACATATTGTTCCAAGAAACTGTCCCAAATGAACACATCATCAAGGCCAACTTTGCAAATTAGATTTGTCCAAACTATATGAAGATTATAATCATCCGCAATTATAGCAATATTTTCTTTGAGCCCCCATTATTTCTTGTTTTCTACTCTATCCTAAAATTTAACTACAGTTAGGGTGCCTATAAAATATTCTTACCATTGACTTCTTCCCTTGCTGTTTCGTATCTCCACCCAAACTGATTTTGCATCTTAATCTTCAGAGCCAAGATAATTTTTCACTAGGTACTGAAGTTACCTTTATTAACAGAGTTACCCCCCCATACTTTTCCTTTCTTTCTATTCCTCCAAAGTGTCAAATACCCTTGAATATTCAGTTCCCAGCCTTATTCAGTTTGCAAGCATGTCTCTGTAATGGCTATCACATCATTTATTTGTGCTATCAATTTTCCCATCTTATAATGAATGCTGTATGTATGCAGATAAAGAATATCTCATTCTATCTTTTTACCATTTTTCTCTACTCTAACTTACCTGGGAGTCGAAGAGGTGGTGAACCTGCAAGGAAACAGCCCGGAGCAGAAGAATATAAATCAGAACCAAGCCTTGAGGCCTATACCATTTACCTGGGAGTCGAAGAAGCACACCAATCAGCTGCTTGAAATCAGTTCATGCTGAGTTCGAATGGAGATTGAGAAAAACAGTGACATCACAGGAAAGCTGTAAATTCATTGGTCGGTAAGAAACTGCTGCTAGGGACTGCCTTTAAATTGCTGTAAATTAGAAAAGCGCATTATTTTTTGAAGAAGTAACTATACTTAGATGTAAGAAAAAAAACACGGATAAGGGAAAATCAGGGCTAGTATAATAAGGTTTTATAAGTAACCCAAAGTAAAATAAAGTTTAAGATATGGTAGGGCAGCTCAACCGAGTGGAATGTGTGGCCTGTAATATGTAGGAAGCCACGGATGCTACTGGTGTCCTAGACAGCCACATATGCAGGCAGCACTGCCAGTTGCGGAGCCTTGAGCTTTGGTTTTCAGAGTTCGAGCAGCAGCTAGAGTCACTGGCACATCCGTCAGGCTGAGATCTATGTGAATATCACGTTCAGAGAGGTGGTTACACTGCAGGTTAGGAGCCTGGAAGCAGAAAAGGAATGGATGACCTCCAGGCAGTCCAAGACAACTAGGCAGGTAGTACAGGAGCCCCTTGGGGCCCTGCTCACAAATTAGTTTTCCATTTTGGAAGCTGGTGAGGGGGCTGGTTCCTCAGAAGATTGCAGTCAGTGCTAAGTTTGTGGCACCATGACTGCTCGGCTGTATAGGAGGGGAGAAAGAAGAAAGGAAGAGCAATAGTGATAGGGGATTCATTAGTTAGGGGAACAGGCAGGCATTTCTGCTGCCATAGACATGACTTTAGGAAGGTATATTGACTCCCTGGTGCCAGGGTCAAGGATGTCACTGAACGGCTGCAGGACATTCTTCTGGGGGAGGGTAAGTAGCCAGAGGTCATGGTCCACACTGGCACCAATTACTTAGGTAGGAAGGGGGATGTGGTCCTGTGGTCAGAACTTAGGGAGCTAGGTCAAAAATTAGCAAGCAGGATCTCAAATGTAGTAATCTCCTGATTACTTCCAGTGCCATGTGCAAGTGACTACAGAAATACAAAGATAAGGCATTTGAAAATAAGGAATATGTAGCATGAAGATGATACAGGAGGGAGGGCTTTAGATTTCTGGGACACTGGGATTGGCACTGGGGAGATGGCACCTGTACAGAGCCAGGACTGAGTTCCTTGCAGGGCATTTTGCTAGTGCTGGTGGGAGGGATTTGAACCAACTCAGCAGGGGTGTGGGAAGCAGGAAAAAATATTAGAGGAACACCAGGATGCATAAGATATTGGGAGAGACAGATAGCACTAGGACAGAGAATAGTAAGTTAATAGGTGGAGTCTGAATAAGGGAGAAAGTCATGAAATTTAAATCAGGGTTACTGTGTATGTATTTGAATGCACAGCATTTAGTAAATAAGATTGGGGAGTTTAGGTGCAGATTCCATGTGATGTTGCGACAGTAACAAACCTGGCTGAAGGAAAGGCAGGACTTGGCATAAAATATTCCTGGGTACAAGGTGTACAGAAAAGGTAGGAAAGGAAAAAAGACAGGAGGGGTGGTGGTATTGGTTAAGGAGAGCATTGCAGTGCTGGAGAACGAGTATGTCTCAGGGGGTTCAAGCACAGCATCAATTTGGTTAGAGCTAAGGAACAAAAAGGGTGCAATTACATTGCTCAGTGTAGTCTATAAACCACCAACCAGTGGGGAGGATGTAGAGGAACACATCTGCAGGGAAATTACAGAGGGATGAAAACATTATAAAATAGTTATAATGGGGGACTTTAATTATCCGAATGTAGACTGGGGCAGTGGTGGTGTAAAGGGCGGAGAGGGGCCAGAGTTCCTTGATTACATTCTGGAGAATTTTCTACAGCAGCATGTGTCCAGTCCGCCAAGAAAGGATGCACTGTCGGACCTAGTTCTTGGAAATGAGGTGAGCCAAGTAGATCAAGTGACAGTGGGGGAACATTTAGGAGATGGTGATCATTTTATCATAAGCTTTAGGATGACGGTAGAAAAGGACAATATGCAATCCAGGGTAGAATAATTAACTAGGGGAGAGCCAACTTCAATGGGGCAAGAACGGAGCTGGGCTGGATAGATGGGAACCAGAGGTTGGTGGGGAAAACCTAGCTGAACAATGGGCTACCTTCAAAGAATAAATGGTTCAGGCACAGTCAAGGTATATTCTCTCAAAAGGGAAATGTAGGGCAAACAAATCCAAAGTTCCCTGGATACAGAAGGAGATAGAAAGTAAGAAAAAGAAGAAAAAGTGTGCTTATGACAGGTGTCAGGTAGAAAATATAATTGACAACCACACAGAATTCAGAAGGTTCAGAGGGGAGGCGAAAAAGCAAATAAGAGAAGCAAAGATGGATTATGAGAAAAAAAATTGGCAGCCAACATAAAGGGGAATCCCAAAGTCTTCTATGGGCACATAACTAGTAAAGGGGTTGGAAAAGGAGGAGCAAGGCCGATTAGGGACCAAATAGTAGATTTACACATGGAGGCAGGGGGCATGGCTGAGGTGTTAAATGGATACTTTGCATCTGTCTTTACCAAGGAAGCAGATGCTACTGAGGCCACAGTTCAAGGGAGGAAAATCTGTCACTATAGGTGTTCAAAATTGACTAGGAGGAAGTGTTGGATAAACTTGGATAAACTGTTGGTACTTAAAGTTGACAAGGCACTGGGACCGGATGCGATGTATCCAAGGATATTAAAGGAAGTGAGAGTGGAAATTGCAGGGGCACTGGCTATGATTTCTTCTTCTCTAGACCAGGGGAGGTACCAGAGGACAGGAGAATTGCAAACATTTTTCCCTTGTTCAAAAATGGTTTAAAGGATAAGACCAGAAATTACAGACCAGTCAGTTTAACTTCAGTGGTGGGGAAGCTTCTAGAAACAATTATTTGAGATGGAATTAGTAGTCACATAGAACAATGTGGGTTGATTAGGAAGATCCTGAATGGATTTATAAATCATGTTTAACTAACTTACTGGAGATTTCTGAAGAGGCACCAGAGAGGGTAAATGAGGATAATGCTGTTGATGTGATGTAAATGGATTTTCAAAAGACATTTGCTACAGTGTCACACAACAGAGCTTTGACATAAGTTATAGCATATAGAATAAAAGGGACAGTAACCACGTAGATACAAAATTGGCAGAGGGTAATGATCAATGATATTTTTCAAGCTGGAGGAAGGTTTGTAGCGGAGTTCCCCAGATATCGGTATTGGTACCCTTGCTTTTCCAGATAAATTAATAACCTAGAGCCTGGTGTGCAGGGCACAGTTTCAAAGTTTGCCTATGATACAAAATTTGGAAGCATTGTAAATTGTGAGGAGGGCAGTGTAAAACTTCGAAAGGAAATAGACAAGTTGATTGAGTAGAAACATAGAAACTGAAGCAGGAGTAGATCATTCGGCCTTGAGCCTGCTCCACCATTCAATATGATCATGGCTGATACTCTATCTCAATGTTGTACTCCTGTGCTCTCCCCATACCTCTTGATGCCTTTAGAGTCCAGAAATCTACCTATTTCCTTGTTAAGTATATTTAGTGACTTGGCCTCCACAGCCTTCTTTTGTAGAGAACGCCACAGGTTCACCATCCTCTAAGTGAAGATGTTTCTCCTCATCTCAGCTCTAAATGGTCTACCCCCTATCCTGAGACTGTGGCCCCTTGTTCTAGACAGAGGAAACATCATCCCTGCATCCAGTCTGTCCAGCCCCGTCAGAATTTTATACATTTCTATGAGATCCCCTCTCATTCTTATAAACTCCAGTGAATACAGCCTAGTCAATCCAACCTCTCCTCATACAACAATCATTCCATCCCAGGAATCAGTCTAGTGAACATTTGTTGTGCAACCCTCTACAGCAACTACATCCTTTCCTTCTTAGCTAAGAAGACCAAAACTGCTCACAATACTCCAGGTGTGGTCTCTCCAAGATCCTGCATAGCTGCAACTAAGACATCCTTGCTCCGATACTCAAGTTCTCTCGCAATGAATGCCAACACTCCATTTGCCTTCTTAACTGTTTGCTGCACCTGCATGCTTGCTTTCAGTGATTGGTGTACAAGGACACCCAGGTCCCTTTGCACATCAACATTTCCCAATCTATCATCATTTAAATAATACTTTGCCATTCTGTTTTTCTTACTGAAGTGTGTAACGTCACCTCATAACTTCATATCCACATTCTACTGCATCTGCCATGTATTTGCCAACTCACTCAACCTGTCTAAGTTACCTTGAAATAAAAACAAAAAACTGCGGATGCTGGAAATCCAAAACAAAAACAGAATTACCTGGAAAAACTCAGCAGGTCTGGCAGCATCGGCGGAGAAGAAAAGAGTTGACGTTTCGAGTCCTCATGACCCTTCAACGGAACAGATTACCTTTAAATTACCTTGAAGCTGCTTAACACTCTTCTCATCACTCACATTCACACCAAGTTTCACATCATCAGCAAACTTGGAAATATTACATTTAGTTTCCTCATCTAAATTATTTATCTATATTGTGAATAGTTGAGGCCCAAGCACTCATCCCTGCAGTAGCCCGCTAGTCACTGACTGCTGCCCAGAAAAAGAGTAGACAGGTAGCAGATGAAGTTCAATGCTGAGAAGTGTAAGGTGATGCATTTTGGTGGAATATGGAGAAAGAGACAATACAAAATAAGGGGTGCAATTCTTAAGGGGGTGAAGGAGCAGCGGGACCTGGGTCTATATGTGCATAGATCATTGAAGGTGGGAGGACAGGTGAAGAGAGTGGTTAATAAACCGTACAGCATCCAGGGCTTTATTAATAGGGGCATAGAGTAAAAGAGCAGGGAAGTTAGGCTGAGCATACATAAGGCCTCAGCTGGAGTATTGTGTACATTTCAAGGTGCCACATTATAGGAAGGATGTGAATGCATTGGACAAAGTGCAGAACAGGTTTACAAGAATGGTTCCAAGGATGAGAAACTTCAGTTACTAAAGATGGATTGGAGAGGTTGGGACTGTTCTCCTTGGTGAGGGGATGGCTAAGAGGAGATTTGATATAGGTGTTCAAAATCATGAGAGGGCTGGATAGAGTAGATAAGGAGAAACTGTTCCAGCTCATATAAAAATTGAGAATGAGAGGGCACAGATTTAAAGTGATTTGCAAAAGAAGCAAATATGATGTGAGAAAAAGCTTTTTCACACAGTGAGTGGTTTGGGTCTGGAATGCACTGCCTGGAAGTGTGGTGAAGGCCGGTTTAATCAAGGCATTCAAGAGGGCATTAGATGATTATTTGAATTGAAACAATGTGCAGGGGTACGAGGAAAAGGCAAGAGAATGGCACTAAGTTATAATGCTCAGTTGGAGACCCAATCAGACACGATGGGCTTCTGCGCCATAACAATTCTGTGATTCAGTGATTTTTTTGCTGATGCATATTGCTGGTAGGAAGCAGTTAAGAGGGCTGGAAGCTTAGCAGCCTCAGCAGCACCATTATTGCAGTTGCCATTGCTGAGGCTGCAGCTCCAGGAAGAGGGTGCCCCATTGGTAGGGCACCTTTGAGGGCAGGTGAGTTGGGTGGGGCACAGTGAGCTTGTTTATGGTGGTGGTGGGTGGTGGAGGATGCTGGTCATTGAGCACCAGTGTGCTGTTGTCATGAGGGTAGCCATTGCCACCAGAAGGGGTGAAGTGGCATGGAATGCTTATAAATGAAGCTCCACTTCAGCATCTGCAAGGGGGGGCCAAAGGCATCAGTTTTTACCCAATGATCATCCCATGCTTGGCGGGCCCTCTCAATATGGATAAAATGGCTGTGGACATGGGATTTGTCTCATTTGGTCATTAAGTAGATTAACTGGCCTCCCAGTGAGCATTTGAGCTGCCACTTTTCCTATCACTAGCAATATTGCAAGGCAGTGGGAAGATGTCCAGCTTCCCCTCTAAAGCCTTCCTCTGCCATTTCTCCAGCATTCCCACTCTGAGCCCATCCCCAAAGGGCCCAGAAAATTCACCCCATAAACTCTGATGATCACCTCGAGGAAGACCTGACAGAAATGAAATCCATGTGGTGACTTATCTTTCATTCCTAGCCCATGGGGAATTAAAACACCCCACTACAACACCTGCAGGGAATAACTAATTCAACACAGTTTAGAGATTCATGGCTGCCACTAATATTTCCATTGCTAGTATATTTAATAGTTTACCTAGTCAGGGATTGTATGCATGGACTGGAGGAAAGTTAATGTCAACCAACATTCAAAAAAAGACCAGTTATCAGCAAATGACCAGCCCATTAGTTTGACTATGGCTGTAGAAAAGTTGTTTGAAGGATCATTAAAAATACACTGCATGATCACTTGGACAGAGAAATTATTAGAGACTCCCAATATGGTTTCTGGAAAAGAAAATCATGTGTCAACAACCTGTTTGAAGTTTTGAGCAGGTTAACAGTATGGTGGATGAAGGTATTCTCGTTAAAAATGCACACTTGGATTTTCAAAAATCCTTTGACAAGGTGCTAACAATAGACTAATATATAAGGTGGAATCCTGTGTGGTTGGAGAGAAGACTTTAGATAAAGAATTAGTTGGTTTCTCATAGGCCGAGGGATGTTATTAATGGTATTTCCTCTGTGTGAAGATCAGTTACCAGTACGGTCCTATAAATTATTGGTATTAGATCCACTACTCTTTTTAACATGTGTATTAATGATTTAGATGAAGGCTTTAGGCAACTGTTTGCAAATTCATGGATGCCAGAAAGATTTGTGTAAGTGTAGACCCTTCCATGAAAAAGATGACTACAATTAGATTAATATGGGACTGTGCCATATGTCGGACATTTTATTGTAGATAAACATAGTGTTAATCTACACAGGTAGGTCAATGCCAGGCAAGTGCAAGGAGGGTCCTGAATTAAAACCTTTGGATGATAATGGGATCTGGATATTACAGTGCATGAATTTCTAAAGGTTCATGACAGTTGTCACACAGGGGAACACTGCGCTATTGGGCAGGATTTAATGCCCTCCCCCATAGCAAGTGCGGTGGTAGGGGGCATTTTATGAGATTGAAGGGTGGCGAGTGGTGAGCCTGCCATTCACCCATTTCTGTCCTGATTAAGTCAGTGGCGAGAAGGCCCAGGGATGGCTTTCCCATCCTCCCATTAATGGAGGCCCTTATGCGGCCAACTAATGTCCACTTAAAGGCCTCATCCTGTCACCTCTGGTCTTCACCAAGCAGTAGGCAAGTGACTTATCATTTGGGAAGGGCAACAAGGGATGGGAAATAAATGCTGGCCCAGCCAGTGAAGGCCACATCCCCCGAATGAATAAAGAAAAATGGCCCAATAAGTAAATCCTGTTGGGTTTGTTTGCGGCTTCCATGCGGTCCCTCATTCAAAAACCCTCAATACCTGATCAAGGGACCCAGCAGTGGGAGGGTAAGGGCCCGCTGAGGGCCACCCCCTTGCCTTCATTGCCAAACCCCCTAAACCCCGCCCTGTGAATCCCCTCCCACTATCATCCCTTTGCCTGGGTCCACAGGTGTATGTAGAACCCCTGCCTTCTTGGTAATGCTGCTATGCAGAGAAGAGCTGCCAAACTTTCGCTGAAAGTTCTCGGCAGGCAGGACTTCCGCCCTTGAGGTTCTTGATCACCATGAAGGCCTGCCACTTCCCAGTTAACTGCCTGATTGACACTTAATTCAGCGGGCCTTCCCGCTCTCTCTAGCTCTCCAGCTGGTGGGCATGACTTTTCCATTAAATACCACCCATTCTTTCTTGCTAAGAGGACGTTTCTGATCTCTGCACAAGTACTCAACTCTTAAAAAATATTACATTTAGTTCTGGTCTTCAAATTGCAAAAAGGAACAGAGGCACTGGGGGAAAAAAAAAGGATTTGCATTGGTACCAGAAATGGCAAGTTATAACTGTCAGGAAAGATGGAGCAGCCTGGGACTGTTTTCTCTGGAAAAAGAAGGCTTAGGGGTAATGTAATAGAGATCTTTAAAATTATGGTTTGATCATGCAGGCAGAGAGAAGATATTTCTATCTCTAAGGCTGTCCAAACCTAAGGGTTATAAATGTAAAATTGATCTCCTGAGGTCCAAATCTGACTCTTTAATGCTATGAGGCAAGAGCACTACCATTTTACTACCACAATAACTTGCATTTATCTAGCACCTTTAGAGTAATATCATTGCAAGCTGTTCAAAAATGGAAGCAGGCATGGGAATTGATGTCAGTCCATAGAGGAAAATGTTAGGAAGGGGAACTAGTCTCAAGGATGGGTTTTGACAAGGTTTAAAAAAGGTGAAAAAATGTCAGGGTTAAGATTCCAGAGAATAGAACTAAGACATCTAGAGGGTCTGCAAAGGCAAGAGCCAAAATGCGCTGGAATCATGTAAGCCTGGAGGAGATTGCAGAAATATGATTGGGCCGATTGTGGAGCGATTTGAAGCTGAAGATTGGACATTCAAATTTGCTTTGGGAATGAGAGAAATTGAAGATCATCAAGGATTGGGTATTGGACAAAAGGGACTTCATAAAAGATACAGGAGCCTGTATTTTGGCAAGTTGCAATTTGTAGAATGAGGATGGGAACACAGAACGTAGAAGTTTGAAATAAAAGAGGTGGCAAAAATATCTTGATCACTTTTAAGACTTATCTCTGAGTTGAACAGGGTGTCAAGATTTCACATGACCAGATTCAATCTGTATGGATAGCTATGGAGGGATGTAGAAAGAGATTGAAGTTTAGGGTTTTGAATAAAAATGGAACTGTGAAGGAAGATCTCCTTAGACATACATAGGTAGCTATGACTGGATTAGTAAATGTTGATACTTGATGAAGGATGGCTGCCTATGGATAAACAGATCTGCCCTCATCTCTGCTCATACCCTTCAGTACATCTTCCAAAATAAAGAGAGGACCATACAGGGAATCAAACGCCACTCGCTCCCCCCACCTATCCCCAACCCCCAGATAATACCCCTCCCCACCTCCCTCCCTGAGATCTGACAATCCCACCATCCACCGAGTTCTGATCCCCCGCCTCCATTCCAAGGTCCAACCAACCCATCCCTCAAGGTCCAACCCCTCCCGACCTCTGAGTCCCCACCCCAAACCTCCAAGCCCCAAGATGAATTTGTACCCCTTTGACCTCTGTTCTACTTCAACTACTATGAACGTCTATCATATGATTTTCTGCTACATTATTTTGCACCATCACCTAGCATTGGAAGCATTGCAATTCAAGTGAAACTACGGGACAGAAATACTGCAGGGGCACAGTTTTCTGACCAGCACCTCTTGTGTGCATCACTTGTCACTGGAGGGTGATTGATTTGGGAAGTTTTCAGTGCAATAGTATAAGCTGATCTTGTTACAGAACATGGTGTGTGTCTCCAAGAACTAACCCAGTGCTTTTTCTCAATGATTTGCAGTAGAGAAGTGTAGATAAGATGATTGGTTGCGAGATGCCAATGTGAGCATCTAGGGATTAAATTGACCCTCTTTATTTCCACTTTTCTGGGTCATAAGATAGCCCTGCACTAATTTCCTTATGCCCAATGCTGCAATAGTGATTGGCCCTATTTGCTATTTGGAGTATCTCAAGAAGCTTCCATCAGTCAGAGAATGCAAATCTAGTACCAAACTCAGAAACAACGTCCTTATCTGTATCTACTCTGCTGCTGGGCATCTACTCATCATGGCCAGCAAACAGATCTCTAAAATCAATGGGGTTTGTGCTTGTTAATGAGTAAATTTCTTTTTATTTACGCTTATGCATTGTGCAGGATTTAAGTAAAATTGCACACGTTACAGTAATTCTGCAGAGCAGGAATTTAGCTGCTTATCCAGCATTGACATGTAAATGCCAGGCCCAGAAGGGGAAAGTTTGTGCATTTGATACGAAGTGCAGGACTGATACAAGAACTCTGTCTAGGGTTTAGGGCATGTTCCATTAAAATCAGCAGAAAGACAACAGAGTCTGGATGTTTATGTAGCTGCAAAATGAGCCACAAAGACTTCTCCAGTAGGCATGTGGTACAATTGTTAATCTAAGTCATCACAATAGAAAAAAGAACCTCTGGCAAAAAGAAATCCCTGACCTTTTATCCATGCATGTGGTAGAAATTCGGAGGACAAACATATTCATATAATAAGACACCTGTAATATGTGGCCTATGGAAAACAATAAACGGAGTAAAACTGTTCATGAATTGCCCATTTTGGGCCTGTTGGCTCTGACCCAAACATGACTGAAAAGGCAACAGGAGATGTTATCAGACCTGCCAGATACCTTTCGTTAGATGTGGCTATCACTCATTTTTAGTTTTAAATAGATCTTAAAACCTATTTTGTTGTGTTGCTACACTGAAAAATAAGTCATATTTCATGTTTTAAATGGTGGCACAGAAATTGTGACATTTCCTCAATGCGACTAACATGTTGACATCTGGCAACAAAAGTTGAAGGAAGAGACCTGGCCACCTTCACCCTCCCTCTCCAGATCACTGAGGAAAAATGCAATGTATTACGATATAGGCATCAAGTCTTGCATCAGTGAAAAAGGTAGTAAAACAACTGAGTAGAGAATAAAACTAGATTTCAAAGGAGCATACTTCAGGCTTCTGTTTTCCATTTCTGTTTTGACATCAATAGTTCATACAGTTTATAACAGTGCAGGAAAGAATTGAGGCTAAAAAAAACAAATGTTTTGGAGCTGTAATTATCTGTCACTAACCTAATCTTTCTTACCTTTGTGGTGTAGCCTTAATTTTGTTGTTAAGTACTCAACCCTGGGGGCTGGTTAGTTCAGTCGACTAGATGGGTAGCTTGTTGTTCAGAATAACACCAATTGTGTGGATTTAATTCTCATCCCAGTTGAGTTGGACTTGGGACCGGCCTCTTGAGATCGGAAGGCAATGGCAAACTACCACTGACAAAAGTTGCTGAGAAAACAGCTCAGGATGAAGCATCAGCAGGGAATCTTGTAGAAATTTACACATGTTGCACCAGTGGTGGCGGAAGTGAATGGTTTAGGTGGTGGATAGGGTGCCGATAAAGCAGGCTTTGTCCTGTGGCAATTCGAGCTTCTTGGTTGTTGTTGGGTCTGCACTCATCAAGTGGCGAAGATACTATCACATTTTCTGATGTGTATCTTGTAGCTCTTGGAAAAGGCTTTATTGAGTCACTTGCAATCAGCATAAGGCTTTCCTGAGCTGTCTGCAACTCACCAGGGTCAATGAGGCGAGCCCACCACAGGGAGTAACTGCTCAATGAAATTGATGAGCTGGGAAGCCTTTAAAGAGTGAAATCGCAAAGCCTGTGGCCAGCTACTGTGAAAGGCTTGTGTTTGCAGGATTAGTTCTGAAAGGCTGACTTCACTATTCTGAAGGTCAATTTCAACTTTTCGGAAGTACTTGCAACCGCCTTGAAGTATACTCTCCTTCATCTCAATTTCCGTGCTGTCAGCCTACGCTGAGGCATGTGTTCAATTTACTAGACTTGTGATGAAGAGCAGCAGGACCAGCAACACAAGCACCAGCACCAAGAGTTCCAACAACAGCTGCATCACTAGCAGCTGCACCAGAAGCAACAGCTAAAACTGCAGCTGCCTTCTCCGTAGCCCATGTGTCACTCCACAGGCTAGAGGTGATGGACAGAGAGCTGAAGCTCAAAGGAGGGAACATCCCCAACACAGGGTCTATAGACAAAGGGTGAACTTCTTCAATATGACAGTGCCTCAGGAGGCTCAGACTTTCACAGCAGGTTTGGTTGCTGACATCTGCAGCTTCCTGGAAGAAGGCCGCCCTCCAAGATTGCAGTTGGAGATGTGTTGCCAGAACTGTCAATGTCATCACATCCTTAAATTTCTTCACCTCTGGATCCTTCAAGATATGCTGGTGATATCTTTAGAAATGCTTAATCTGCTGCCTGGAAGTACATCACCCATGTCACCTTGCATGTTTTGCAAGGCTGCAAATTATGTGAAATTTGCCACTGATTGAGCCAGTTAAACACAAAGGGTTATCAACATTGTTGCAGCTGTTGGATTCCCATATGTGCTGGCTGTCATTTATTGCTGCACCCTGAGGTCGGACAGGATTATTCAGTAAGGGATTCCACTCCCTCAATGTCTGTTTAGTTGGTGGTTAGCAGAAGATGATTTTGCATGTTTGTACAAGATATTCAGGGAGTTGCTATGATTCATTCATTCTGTCAGAGGTGGTTCCAGGGAGACAATGGTGACCATCTGAAGGCCTGGCTCATGCCTGCTGCAAGGAGTCATACCAGTGAATCAAAGGAGAGATACAATAGGAGCCACATGACAACAAAGACAATGATATAACGTGTCATTGGGTTGCTAATGATGTGTTTCAGGTCACTCAGCAGATCTGGAGGCACCCTTCAGTATGCCTATTATGAGTCTTCAGGGTGGTTGTGGTCTGTTCTGCTTTCCGTAACATCGCATTGCAGAGAGGAGTGGAACTGCAGAAAGAAGAAAGTGCAGAATTCCTGACAACCGAGGAGGAGGAACCAAATGCGACCATGGTGCCTGTGGCTGCATGTTTGGCTGCAAGAGAACAACAGAAGCCCAGAACAGCCTCTTCCAAGCATGCAAACATACAAACATATGAAATAGGAGCAGAAGTAGGCCATTTGGCCTTCCAAACCTGCTTCACTATTCAATAAGATCATGGCTGATCTATTTCTATTACGAATTCCACATTCCCATCTATCCCCGTTAACCTTTGATTCCCTTTCCTAACAAGAATCTATCTTCATCCATCTTAAAGATGTTCACTGACTCGGCCTCCACTGCCTTCTGAGGCAGACAGCTCCAAAGTCACAAACCTCTGAGAAAAAAACCTCCTCATTTCTGTCCTAAGAAGATGCTGCTTAATTTTAAACAGTGCACCCTAGTTCTGGACTCCTGCACAAGAGAAAAGATCATCTCCGTGTCCACCGTGTCAATATTGTTTAGTTCTTATATACTTCAATCAAGTCACCCCTCATTCTTTTAAACTCCAATGGAAACAAGCCCAGTCTGTCTAATCTTTCCTCATAAGAAAACTCACTGACTCCAGGCATCAATGTAGCAAACCGCCTCTAATACATTAACTTCCTTCGTTAAATAAGGATGCCAAAACTGCACACACTATTCAAGATGTGGTCTCAACAATGCCCTGTAAAAGTGAAGCATGACACTCTTACTTTTATGTTCAATTCTTCTCGTAATGAAGGATAGCATTCCATTAGCCTTCTTAATTACTTGTTGTACCTGCATGCTAACATTTTGTGACTCATTACGAGAGAACCTAGATCCCTCTGCACCTCAGAATTTTGCAGTCGTTCTCCATTTAAGTATTACTCCGCTTTTTTATTCTTCCTTCCAAAGTGAACATTTTTCCAGTTTCCCATATTATACTCCATCTGCCAGATTTTTTGGCCACTCATCCAACCTATCTATATGCATCTGCAAATTTCTTGCGTCCTCTCACAACATACTTTCCTACATATCTTTGTGTCGACTGCAAATTTGGCTACCATGCCTTCACTGTCCTCATCTAAGACATTGATATAAATTTAAAAAGTTGAGGCCCCAGAAGAGACGCCTGTGGAACTCCACTCGTTACATTCTGCCAATCAGAAAATGACCCATTTATGCATAGCCTATTTTCTCCCAGACAGCCAATCTTCTATCCATGCAAATATGTTACCCCCATACCATGAGCTTTTAGTTTCCGCAACAACCTTTGGTGTGGCACCTTATCGATTACTTTCTAGAAATCCAAGTACAGTATGTCTACAGACTCCCCTTTATCCACAGTACAAGTTACTCCTTCAAAGAATTCCAATACATTGGTTAAACATGATTTCCCTTTCACAAAACCATGTTGACTCTTCCCAAATACCTTGAGATTTTCCCTCATGACAGACATCAAGCTAAGTGGCTTATAGTTTCCTGTTTTCTGCCTCCCTTGAATAGAGATGTTATATTTGCTACCTTCAAGTCTGATGGGACCTTTCTAGAATCTAGCGAGTTTTGGAAGATTAACACCAATGCATCTACGACCTCATTAGCCATCTCTTTTAAGGCCCTAGGTTGAAGTCCATCAAAACCCGAAGACTTGTCAGCGCACAGCTCCATTAGTTTGCTCAGTAAGGCTTTCCTAGTAATTATAATTTCACCAAGTTCCTTCTCCATTCTCTTGATTTACGGCTATTACTTAAATGCTTTTTTATCCTCTGTCGTGAAGACAGAAGCAAAATATTTGTTCATTGCATCTGCTCTTTCCTTATTATCTACTATTAACTCCCCATCCTAACTCTCTGGAGGAACAACACTCACTTTACTTACTCTTTTCCTTTTTAAATACCCGTAGAAACTTTTGCTATCCATTTTTACATTTCTAGCTTCGTCTCATACTCTGATTTATTTCTCCTGATTAACCTTTCAGTCATTCTCTGCCGTTCTTTATATTCTGACCAATCGTCTGGTCTGCCATTGGTCTTTGCGCGGTTAAATGCTTTTTCCTTAAGTTTGATGCTTTCCTTAACTTCTTTAGCTAACCAAGGATGGTGGATCCTCCATTTAGACCATTCTTTTATAGAAGTAATATATTTATTCTGAATATTCAGAAATATCCCCTTAAATGTCTCCCACTGCTCCTCTAATGACCTATCCTCTAACTTAGTATCCCAGTTCATTTCAGTTAGCTCAGCTTTCATCCCCACCTAGTTGTCCTTTCTCAAGTTTAAAATGCTAGTCTTAGACCCAATCTTTTCTCTTTCAAACTGGATGTAAAATTCAATCATATTGTGGTCGCTGCTACCTAGGGGTGCCTTTACTCTGAGGTCATTAGTTAATCCTGTCATATTACACAATACCAAGTCTAATATAACCTGCTCTCTCGTTGGCTCCAGAATGTGCTGCTCTAAGAACCTGTCTTGAAAACATTCTATGAACTCCTCATTCAGGCTACAACTGCAAATCGGATTTTTGCAGTTTAAATATAGATTAAAATAAACCTTGATTATTGCTGTCTATTTTTCACAAGCACCCAATATTTATTCTTATATACTTTGTTCTACATTATGGTTACTGTTAAGGGCCTGTAAACCACTCCCACTAATGACTTCTTTCCCCACTATTCATCATCTCCACCCAAAATGACTCTACATCTTGATCCCCTAAACCAAGGTCATTTCTAGCTATTACACAAATGCCATCTCTGATTAACAGTGCCACCCCTCCATCTTTACCTGGCTTCCTATTTCTTCTTGAATGCCATATACCCCTCTATATTCAGGGCCCAATCTTTCTCATCCTGCAGCCACGTCTCCATAGTAGCTATCAGATCATATTTATTTACTTCAATGTGCACTTTCAATTTATTTACTTTGTTATGGATGTTACACGCATTCAGATACAGAGCCTTTAGTTTTGCCTTTTTGTTATCTTTGTAAGATCTAGTCTTGGCTGTTGGTGCATTCTTAGGTTTCTCTCTTTCCCTTCCTGCCATTCTCTGAACCTCATTTCCCATATTATTATTTTGCTCTCCTACTTTGACTCTACCCCATGATTTGCCACATCTGCCCAAGCTTGATTCCTCACCCCATTGTTTACTTTAAAGTCCTCCCTACCTGCTTAGTTATGTGGTTCACTAGAACACTAGTCCTAGCACGGTTCAGGTGTAGGCCATCCCAATGGTAGAGCACCCACTTTCCCCAGTACCGATGCCTATGCCCCACAAACTGTAACCCACTTCTCCCACACCAGTCTTTGAGCCATGCATTCATCTCTCTGTTTTATTTGCCCTATGCCAATTTGCATGTGGCTCAGGTAATAATCCGGAGATTATTAGCTTTGAGGCTCTGCATCTTAGTTTGATGCCAAGATTCTCATACTGACTACGCAGAACCTCTTTCCTAGTTCAACCTATGTTGTTGGTACTCAGAAGGACCACGACAACTGGATCTTCCACTCCAAGTTCCCCTCCAGCCTTGAGCAGATGTCCCGAACTCTGGCACCAGGCAGGCAACACAGCCGCCTGGACTCTTGCTCTTTGCGGCAGAGAACAGTGTCAGTCCCCATCACAATACTGTACCCTACTACTGCTACATTCCTATTTTCTCCCCCCCCCCCCCTTGAATAACTTCCTGTACCATGGTGCCATGGCCAGCCTGCTCATCCACCTTGCTTCACTTGTGTATGAGGCTATATGACTGTATCATTAGAAACCCTGTATCCATACTATCCCAAAACACACCACATTCCAACTATCAACCTGCCAATCATCAGATTGAAACCCTTTCCTCTTCATGAAAGCTGCTGGTATCAATCACCTGAGGATTGCCATCCTGGCTTAATGGAGGATTCGAGACCAGAAAAATAAGAACTTCAAAAATCTCTTTCACTCATTAACATAAACACCAACATAATGTCTTTAACATTGCATACACACCCAAGAGAATCCCCTTATGCAACTGTGGAGTATTTTTCATCCACTTCCCCCTATTTCTATCTGATGCAACCCCAGTGGCTTCAATCAAGTTGCTTGTTTCCCTGCTTTAAGGCATGAAATGCTCTTCGCTGACATCTTATTTGTTTTGGAATCCATGAGGGCCCCACCAAAGTCTGCTCCTTCTGCACCTGTGCAACAATAGGTTCAGTCATCGGGACAGTTGGCAACATGTATAGACCTGTGAGATTGTGTGGGGCAAGGGAGGAGAGTGAGGCATGTTCTAAGGTGTCTCACTAAGAGGCCAGTATGGTTGAACATAAACTATTTATTAATGACTCAATTAGATACATTTCCAAGGTATAGCGCTGCATGGGTGTTGTCTCCTTGCTGGCTTCTGCTAGACTCTACTAGTCACAGTCTACCATCATGTGCTCCTTCAAGTTCAATGTCTCTGTATCAACAACCCACCTGATTTGTTCTGACACCATGGGTTTGGCCTGTTCCTTCCAAAGGGAAGTTTCACTCTGTTCATTCTTAAGAGTGGACACAGATTTTCTTTTTCCGTGTGGCGCAGCATGATCTTCCTGGAAATTGACAATTCAATGATGGAACCTTCAATTCCACTTGTTTCATAATTTCAGCCAAATATTTGTTTACTCTCTCATTTTTGAATCAATTTTCAAGCTTATGGGTCTCTTCATGCAGCTCAGCAACTATTCTGGGAAGTTCAGTTATGTTTGTTTCAGAGTTATCTGAGAAATCCTCATACAAGCTTAACAACTTTATTTTGGTACTTTTGCAATCTTTCTTCCATGGTCACTGACTGCTCCATAGAATTTTTCAATTCACGCAGTAGATCGTCAATCGGTTTCTTAGAATTTTCCTTTTCTGCTTTTAAAGTCTGGATTTACTCCCCCATACTGCACATCTCATCTTTCATGTTCTTCAGATTGGATCAAAGTTCAAAAATTTCATTTTTCTTTTCGCAATGAAGTTCCAATGTTTCATCTTTTGTGGATGTTAATTTTGCAATCAACCAAACTGTTCTGATTTGTCAGTAAGTCCTTTTCCCATTCTAAGCATTTTTCACAAAATTTAATAGATACTTCTGAAACTTGAGGCTCACCCATTTCTAATTTTCCATTAGCAAGCTCATCTTTCGTACATGAAAGATGGTACTCTGCATTGAACAGTTTTCCCTTGGCAGAACTTAAGTCCTGTGTGCTACCCTTCAAGGTCACATTCTGTAATTGCACTTCTGCTATGTTTTTCTGAGACTTCATGCTCATTTATGAGAACTTCTACTTTCTCACAGGTATACTGCAGAAGTGGTAGAAAACTCTTTTTTCTGACTGTCAAATTGGGGCTGCAGGTTTTCTACCTGTTGCTCCTTTCCCTCCTAAAGTTCCAAAATTCTGTTTATCAGTGATGTTTTCATTTTTTCAAACTCTTCAACAGGAATGTACTGTAACTGTATTCCCCCTTTCAATATTTGGACATCTGCTTGCAGCCTGGCATTTTCCTCCTGGAATTTGAACATTGCTGTGTCTTCTCTGCCAAAGGTTCTTCAGTTCCTTCAGAGTGGCATTAAATTCATGTTGCTTTCCTTCATAATTTTCCAGAGGAACAAGCTTTGACCTGAGGGATCTTGATACATGTGAAGGTCTTTACAAAGCTCAATTGTTTTGTCTTGAGTTTTCATGTAATTCAACAGTCTCAACTTTTTGTCTGCTGTTCTTTCATTCTGCTGTTCAAGACAGTCTTTACTTCTTCATGCTGCTGAAGGGTTATGTACCCGTTTTGCATTTGATCCTGAACGACATTCAACTATTGTTCAACTATTTATTTCTTTTCTTTAATCTCACACTCTTCTTGCTGGCTTCTGCTAAACTCTACCACTCACAACAGTCTATCACCATGTGACTCTCTACATCATACCATGGGCAGTACTGTTCTCTAGTCTATTGTTGTTGGCTGATCAGATAGAGTTTTGAGGAGGTGCCTGAAGAGGAAGAAATATGTGGAACTGCAAGGTTTGTTGGTCAGACTGGTGCTATACAACAGAATAGGGAATGCAAAGAATGATGTAAGGCACTCACCTTACCAGATCGAATGAGGTCAATAATGCTTATCCAGGCCGTGGGCACCAAACATTGCACACAGCTTCCACCGCTACCTGCTTTGATTTGGTGACTGGCCTCATTCCTCATGCCTTTGGCGAAGAATACTTCACTGCCTCCAGCATGAACTCCAGGGAAGCTGTCAGAAAACCATGGGACAACCTTACCAAATCTATGTGCTTGCCTTTAGGTTGCTCCAGCACTCCACAGGACTCCTTTTAAAGAAAGAACCTTCATTGGCAGAGTGCAGGTTGTCATCACACCTGCATTTTGGGATTGGCTGGGAAACCCATAAGTAGGATACTAATGCTATGGATGAGCTAGAGACCCATGGAAAACCGACTCGCTATCACCCATCCTGTCCCCCTCTACACCGCTGCATGCACATCTGTTTTCAGGTTCCACCCAATATAACTGACAAGGAAATGATACTAATTAACAAAATCTGGTTGAATCAGGTTGCTTTGTTTGAGTTACTTTTCTCTCAGTATTTATGATAGCTTTCACTGAAAACATGGAACTTTGCTATCAGCTGTTGAGATCAAAATACTCACTGATGCAATTCTTTTTCAAATTGCTTTTTCCAATTACTGTACATTAGCGCCACACTGGAGAAAGAGAATAAAGCTGCAAGAGGCTATTACCATCATTATAACACAACTTCAAAACATAATCATTACTTTACATAATTTAGATCCATAAAGATCTAATGTGTTTATGTGCACAAGATAACATATGGTACATCTTGGGCTGTATATTGATAAATATTTAACTGGCATAGGTTTCAATCAGGCTGCGGAAAACCTCTGTATAATTTTGATAATTTTTGTATTGCTATTTTTGTTTTGGGCATATTATCAGTCATCTCCCTACTGACTTTACTAAACAAAATCTAAACAAAAAGTGTTTATTTTTGTTATAGATCTCAAACCATGAAATTGCACTTAGTTCTTTGAAGTGGAATAAAACTCTGAATGTGTAAAAAAAGTCAACACACTTTGTACACTAATTTATTATGCAGGTTGGTTGAGCTGCATAATTTGCATTGAGAGAGAGAGAAAACGAGAGAGAGAGACAGAGATTTTCAGTTGTCCCCTTTCTGGGCCAGAGCGGTTGTGTGGCATGTCAGGAACATAAAATAGTTATTAAAAATTCTGTGCTAACTTTTATTCATTTTAACTGCACGAATGCAGCAATTTCTTGAAACTCATGGGGAGCTATTGTTTTCACAAAGCTAAAGCAGAAGGCTGCAAATCATCCAGTAATTTGTGGCAGTTCATAACTTATTTTTACACACAAATAACAGCAATGAACTTGTTTTATTATCCTTGCAAAGTTGAGGCCATATGTACTTTCAGTTCAGTTGTGAAGCTGTACAGATTGTATTTTCAAGGGCAGTTGAAGATCGGCAAAAAATGCCCATTTGGCCTAGCCAAAGACACCCACGTCCCATGAACGAATTAAAAATATTCAGACAAGTGTGTGACCACATCTAGGGTGCAGCCTCACATTACTACGATTTCACACTCTCAATAGTTTAAATACAGTGACATTTGAGAATGCTGGAAACTGGAGATGCCGATCTCATTGTTATTCCTGAGGGCCAGACAACCTGAGAAATGGCTAATTTCAATTTCCTCAAGTTTTTTTAAAGTTATGTTTTCAGGGAGGTGAAAGGATATTCAGCAAGATTAAAGTTTAGCGGGTTTTCTGGCACAGATGAATGGAGTTCTGTACATGGATGAAAGCGTCCATGTGCTAAGTCCCTGGCCAGAGTGACTTGATTTACCTCTAACCTTCTGGCTCCACAAAACAGGTCCTAGTTGTCAAGTTTGTGATATAATGATATGTTCAGTGATGCTATTTAACTTTCAAATCTGTAAAATACAAAATAAATGCCGTTGGAGCAGTGTATTTGGTCATCATAAAGATGCCATATATAACTTTAATATCTTTATTTCTTATTGCTTATTTCTGAAGTTATTTCTTCAAATTTTAGTCAATTTAATAAATGGAGTAATTGCAGGACACCTCAGTCCCATGGACCATGCATCCTGTTCCATGTGACAACCCAAGAGTGCTTATGTCCTTGACAACCACACATGTGGGATGTGTCAGCAGCTTGCGCAACTTGGGCTCCAGGTTTTGGATTTTGAGCAGCAGCTGACATCACTATGGTGCACTCACAATGCTGAGTGCTATGTGAATAGCACATTTGTGGAGATGGTCACTCCACAGTTTAAGGGTGTGCAGGCAGAGAGGGATTGGATGGCATCAGGCAGTCAATGAAAAGCAGATAAGTAGTACAGGAGTCCCTTCAGTGCATCTTGCTTTCCAGCTGGTACTCAGTTCTAAATATTGGTAACCAAAATGAATTCACTGTTGGTGGCTCAGTTGTACAAAGCAGGGAGGAGTGCAGAGGGAAGATTGGGAAAGCAATAGTGTTAGAGGATTCTACAGATAGGGGAGCAAACAGGCAGTTCTGTGGCAGCATATGTGAATCCAAGATGATATCCTACATCCCGAGAGCCAGGACCAAGGATGCCAGTAGTTGTAGAGCACTCTGGGAGGGGGGAAAGGTGAACATCCAGAGGCTGTGGTCCATATCATGAGCTACAACATAGGCAGAAAGAGGCATGAAGTCCTGCAGGCATATTTTAAGGAGCTAGGAAGGAGACAAGCAAGTACGAAGATATGAAATAGGAGCCAAAGTGGGCCATTCGGCCCTTCGAACATGCACCACTATTCAATAAGATTATAGCTGATCTGTTTGTGTTTCAAATTCCACATTCCTCTCTAGCCCTGAAATTCTTTGATTCTCTTGTCTAACAAGGATCTATCTACTTCTGTCTTAAAAATATTCAATGTCCCCACTTCCACTGCCTTCTGGGGCAGAGGGTTCCAAAGTCACACAACCCTCTGAGACAAAAAGAAATTGTCCTCATCTCCATCCTAAAAGGGCAACCCCTAATTTTAAAATAATGGCTCCTTGTTCTGGATTCACCCACAAGGGGAAATATCCTTTCCACGTCCACCTTGTCAATACTGCTCAGGATCTTATATAATCCAATCAAGTCACCCCGCATTCTTCTAAATGCCAGTGGAAACAAGCCCAGTTTGCCCAAGCTTTCCCTATAAGACAAGCCACTCATTCCAGGTATTAATCTAGTAAACCTCCTCTGAATCGCCTTCAATGCATTTATATCCTTCCTTAATAAGGAGATCAATATTGCACACAATATTCGAGATGTGGGCTCACCAATGCCCTGTATAACTGAAGCATAACGTCCTTACTTTTATGTTCAATTCCTCTTGTATTAAAGGATAGCGTTACTTTGTGGGAAGGTGGTGTCGTAGTCATAGTGTCACTGGACTGGTATTCAAGAGACCCAGGGTAATGCTCCAGGAACCTGGGTTTGAATCCCACCACAGCAGATGGGTAAATTTGGATTCAAAAAAATTTGGAATTATAAATCTGATGATGATCATGAAGCAATTGCTGATTGTCGTAAAAACCCATCTGGTTCACTAATGTCCTTTACGGAAGGAAATCTGCTGTCTTTACCTGTTCTGGCCTCCATGTGACTGCAGACCCACAGCTATGTGGTTTGACTGTTAAATGCCCACTGAACATGGGTAATAAATGCTGACCTAGTGATGCCCATATCCCATGAATGAATAAAAATACTTGCTGTACCTGCATACTAACTTTTTGTGACTCATGCACTAGAACACCTAGATCCATCTGCACCTCAGAATTCTGTAGTCATTCTCTATTTAAGTAATAATCTGCTTTTTTTATTCTTTCTGCCAAAGTGAACAACTTCATTTTCCCTCATTATACTCCATCTGCCAGATTTTTTGACCACTCACTCAACCTATCTATATCCATCGGCAACCTCCTTATGTCCTCTTCACAACATACTTTCCTACCTATCTTTGTGTCATCTTCAAATTTAGCTACCATGCCTTCACTCCCCTCACCTAAGTCATTGATATAAATTGTAAAAAGTCGAGGCTGCAGCACTGACCCCTGTGGGACTCCACTCATCGCATCCTGCCAATCACAAGATCCATTTATGCATACCCTCTGTTTTCTCCCAGCTAGTCATCTTCTATTCATGCTAATATGTTGCCCCCTACACCATGAGCTTTTATTTTCTGCAATAACATTTGATATGGCACCTTATCTGTCTCTCTCCCTATATGAGACTCTCCCTTTCTCTCTCTCTTTCTGTCTGCATCTTTCCCTCTGGCTCTCTCCCACTCTGCTGAAGCACGTCCACAGGCTCAAAAACAGAAAATGCTGGAAAAACTCAGCAGGTCTAGCAGCAACTGTGGAGAGAGAAAAAGAGTTAACATTTCAAGTCCATATGACCTTTCTTCAGAGCTGAAGAGAAGTGCAAATGTGATGAAATTTATACTGTTTAAGGGGAGGTGGGGAAGATGGAGCTGGATAGAAGGCCAGCGATAGGTGGGGGCAAAGGAGGGATTGATAAAGATGTCATTAGTTAAAGGACAAAGGGAGTGTTAATGGTAGTGGTTAGTGCTAAAAAAGATGCTGATAGTGGCGTAAAAGTAAGAAAGCAGAAGGTAATAATAACAGAACAAGGTTAGCGTTGTGTGAAAGAACAACATGGAACAAGTAACACATGGCCCTGTATTGGATGGGGTGGGGGGAGGGGGCATTGATAGGGAAAGCAAAAGGATAGAAAATGGGATAGAAGGGGGGATAAAAAGGGGGTTAAAACCCCGGATAAATGAATAAAAATTTAAATAAAAAAGCAGATAGAAAATAAAAAAATTAATGTAGGAAATTGGGGATTAGAAAAGGAGGTGAGGATGGAGGAGAGAGTTCATGGTCTGAAGTTGTTAAACTCAATGTTAAGTCTGGAAGGCTGTTAAGTGCCTAATCGGAAGATGAGGTGCTGTTCCTCCAGTTTGCGTTAGGCTTCACTGGAACATTGCAGCAGTCCAAGGATGGACATGTGGTCATGAGAGCAGGGTGCTGTGTTGAAATGGCAAATGACAGGAAGGTCTAGGTCATGCTGCAAACAGACTGGAGGTGTTCCGCAAAGCGGTCACCCAGTCTGCGTTTGGACTCCGCAATATAGAGGAGACCACACTGGAAGCACGGATGCAGTAGAGCAAATTAAAAGAGGTGAAAGTGAAGCACTGATTCACCTGAAAGGAGTGTTTGGGTTCTTGGATGGCAAGGAGGGAGGAGGTAAAGAGGCAGGTGTTGCACCTTCTGCGATTGCATGGGAAAGTGCCATGGGAAGGGGATGAGATGTTGGGGGTGATGGAGGAGTGGATCAGGCTGTCCCAGAAGAAACGGCCCCTACGGAATGCTGACAGGGTAGGTGAGGGGATGATGTATTTGATGGTGGCATCGTGCTGGAGTTGGTGGAAATGGCAGAGGATGACCCTTTGAATGTGGAAGCTGGTAGGGTGAAGACTGAGGACAAAGGGTACCCTATCATCATTCTGGGAGGGAGGGAAGGTGTAAGGGCAGAGGCGCGGGAGTTGAGTTGGACATAGCTGAGGGCCCTGTCAACGACAGTGGGGGGGGAACCTCGGTTAAGGAAGAAGGAAGCCATGTCAGAAGCGTCATTTTGGAAAGCAACATCATTGGAACAGGTGCAACGGAGGTGAAGGAACTGAGATAATGGGATGGAGTCCATACAGGAAGTAGGGTTTGAGGAACGGTAGCTGAGGTAGCTGTGGGAGTCAGTGGGCTTGTAATGAATATTGGTGGACAGTCTATCATCAGAAATGGAGAAAGAGAGATCAAGGAAGGGGAGGGAAATGTCAGAGATGGACCATGTGAAGGTGATAGAGGGTTGGAAATTGGAAGAAAACTTGATAAATTTGTCCAGGTCCAGACAAGAGCATGAAGTGGCACCAAAACAGTCATCGATGTACCGAAAATAGAGTTGTGCGAGGGGGCCTGAGTAGGACTGGAACAAGAAATAAAAACAAAAAAACTGCGGATGCTGGAAATCCGAAACAAAAACAGAATTACCTGGAAAAACTCAGCAGGTCCAGCAGCATCAGCGGACAAGAAAAGAGTTGACGTTTCGAGTCCTCGTGACCCTTTGACAGAACTAGTTCTGTCGAAGGGTCATGAGGACTCGAAACGTCAACTCTTTTCTTCTCCGCCGATGCTGCCGGACCTGCTGAGTTTTTCCAGGTAATTCTGGAACAGGAAATGTTCCACATACCCCATAAAGAGACAGGCATAACTGAGGCCCACGCAGGTACCCATAGCCACACCTTTTATTTGGAGGAAGTGAGACAAGTTTAAGGAGAAATTGTTCAGTGAGACAACAGGTTCAGCCAGATGGAGGAGAGTGGTGGTGGGTAGGGATTATTCAGGCCTCTGTTCAAGGAAGAAGCGGAGAGCCCTCACACCATCCCAGTGGGGGATGGAGGTGTAGAGGGATTGGACATCCATGGTGAAGAGGAGGCTTTAAGTGCCAGCTAACTGCAAATTGTTGATATGTAGGGCATCAGAGGAATCGCAGATGCAGGTGAGTAAAGCCTGGGCAAGGGAAGAGAGAACGGAGTCAAGATAGGAAGAAAGGAGTTCTGTGGGGCAGGAACAGGCTGACATGATCGGTTTACCGGGATAGTCCTGCTTGTGGATATTGGGGGTAGACAGAATCGGGTATGAGATTGGTAATCTAAGAAGTTGGAATCTGTGGAGGGAAGATCTCCAGAGGAGATGAGGTCAGTGACAGTCCTGGAAACAATGGCCTTACAGGCTCCCCTTTATCCACAGTGCATGTTACTCCTTCAAAGAACTCCAATAAATTGGTTAAACATGATTTCCCCATCACAAAACCATGGTAATCCTTCCCAATTACTTTAAGTTTCTCTAAGACCCCAGCTGTAGCCTCCTTTTTGATCAATTCTATCACTTTCCCCATCTTCCCCAGCTAACTTGCCTATAATTTCCTGTTTTCTCTTCTTTCCCTTCTTGGATGAGGGGTTATATTTGCTACTTTCAGTTGGAACCTTTCCAGAATCTAAGGCATTTTGGAAAATTAACACCAATGCATCTACTACCTCATTACTCACCTCTTTTAAGACCCTAGGATGAAATCCATCAGAACTGGGAGACATGTCAGCCCGTAGCTCCATCAGTTTGCTCAGTACCACTTGCCGAGTGAATGTAATTTCACCAAGTTCCCCTCTCTCTTCTACCTCTTGATCTCAAAGATAGTAACCTTTGCTTTACTCCTGGAGCCTTGCATGAGTAAGTATAGAAATAGAAAGATCGAGCAAATTAATTTGTAGCTGGGGAGGTGGTGCAGGGAAAAGGGAGTTAGATTCTTGGAACGTTGGGACCAGCTCTGGGAGATGTGGTTCATGTACAGACCAGACATGTTGAACTGAACAGGGCTGGGACCATTGTACTCATGGGGTAGTTTGCTACTGGTATTGGAAGGTTTGAACTAAATAGGCAGAGGTTGGGAACATTAGAAAGTATAAACAAGTTAGCAAAAGGACTGGGAAAGACAAGTAGCACTAGAGTAAGAAGTATTAAGGTGTTAGTTGAGGTCAAACTAAGAGGAAATACAGTCCTGGAAACTGATCTAATTCAGCTTTACCGTATATGTATGTAAATGTGCAAAGCATGATAAATAAGATTGATGAGTTGTGGGTGCAAATTGTCACATAAGAATATGACGTTATGGTAATAACAGATACCTGGCTAAAGAAGGGACACAACCGGATACTAAATATCTGAGGTTGCTGAGGGAAATAAGGGCAGAAACTACAGATGTACTGGCCATAATTTTCCAATCAGGCTTAGAAACAGCGATGATGCTAGAGAGTTGGAGAATTGCAAATGTCACATCCCTGTCTAAAATGGTGTAAGGACAAACCCAACAAATACAGGCCACTCAGTTTAACCTTGGTGATGGGAAAGCTTTTAGAAAAGATTATCTGGTACAAAATTATTCGGACAAATGTGGGTTAATTAAGGAGAGCCAGCATGGATTTGTTAACAGCAAATCGTGCTTATCTAACCTGATTGAGCTTTTGATGAGGTAGCAGAGAGGGTTGGTGCTGGTCATGCAATTGATGTGGTGTAACTTTGAGTCAACCAAATAAACAAAATTAACAAAATTTGGGGAAAATTAAAAAAGAGCCCCTTAAAGGGAAACTGCAAAATCAAAGACAAAATTTAAAGGAAACTTACGAACATTAAACCAAAATGTGACTAAGAGGGTCAATAAAATGCCCCAGTCACATGGACTTTCAAAAGGCATTTGATAAAGTGCCCCACTTGTCAGCAATGTTGTGCCACATGGATTAAAAGGGTCAGCAGTAGCATAAATACAAAGTTCACTGAGTGAAAAGAAACAGAGGTTTATGGTAAATGGTTGTTTATCAATCTGGAGGAAGGTAAACAGCAGAGTGTCAGCACTAGGGCCACTGCTTTTTTGAGGTATAGGAATTTAGTATACAGGGCACAATTTCAGAATTTGAAGATGACACAAAAATTACAAGCATTATGAACTGTTAAGAGGATAGTGATAGAATTCTAGGAAGTGCAGAGTGGCTGGCAGAATGAATGGATACATGGCAGGTGAAAGTTAATGCAGGAAAATGTGAAGTAATACATTTTGGTGGGAAGAATGAGAAAAGGCAATATAAAATGAAGAGTGCAATTCTAAAGGGGGCGCAGGACAAAGAGACTTGAGGGCACATATTTACAAATCATTGAAGGTGGCAGGGCTGATTGAGAAAGTGGCTAAAATGCATATAAGATCCTGGGATTTATTCAAGGTACAGAGTAGAAAAGCATAATGAACCTTCATAAAACAATTGTTTGACCTCAACTGGAATATTGGAATTTTGGCCACAGCATTTTAGGAAGAATGTGAAGGCTTTGGAAAAGGTGCAGAGAAGATTTATGAGAGTGCTTCTAGGTGGGAAGGACTTCAGTTATGAGGAAAGACTGGAGAAGCTGGGGTGTTCTGATTAGAGAAAAGAAGGTTGAAAGGGAATTTTATAGGAGTGTTCAAAATCATGAGCTGTCTAAACAGAGTAGATAGAGAGAAAAATTACCCTTTGCTGGAGGAGTTCAGAACCAGAAGGCACAAGTGTGGGGTCTCAAGTCTGAGATCAAATCCATTACAAATGAGCCAGGATTTGAGCAAAGTCCAAATTTAAGAAATGACCTGATCCTGATGCTAAAAAGAACCATGTGGAAACCACGAGGGAAAATTCAGTAGCTGAAATGATCTTTAAAACAATTAAACAACTGCTGAGTCATTCAAGCTGCTGGTCGAGCATTTGACGAGGAGTTAGAACTCGAAACCAATCAACCTCCATTGCCAGAACAGAACTAGGAAAGCTTAGGATACAGCTAGAATTTCAGGAGAGAGAAAGGGAGAAAGAAGGGGAAGTTCAAGAGAAGGAAAGTGTATTCCAGATCCGAAAATGGGAAAAAAGAGTTACAGATCAGAAAGAGGGAGAGATCAGATAGGTAGACTCTGCTCGGTGTCAGGAAAATATAATAGTTTTCATAATGTTATTGGATTTTATTGTAAGGTAGGAATAGTGTGTGTCTGTGTGTGTGTGTGGGGTGGGGGGGGGGGCACTTAACTGAATTAAAGACAGCTGGTCTGAAGGTTTTGATGTAGAGAAGCTAGGTTTGAAATTTTAAAGAGGTAAACATGGCTGAAATTTTAAAATGTGAGGTGTAAAGGGAAAATTTGCATTTTTAGATAAACCAGAGTAATTTGAATTTCAAAAGAGCTGGTTAAATGTTAACACTTAGCCAGAAGAAGCCAAACAGTGTGTTTATTTTTCCCAAAGGTTGCTGATAAAATTGGTACTATGAAAGACTTTTATTATTAGAAAAGTATAGTTGAAAGACATTTTGGGACAGTGGGATTTACATAAAAAAGGGAAAGACCTGTATAAAGGAGGTGAGGTTATGTGTAAGAGAAAGCAATTCTTAGATCTAACAATTGTGAAAAGCCTCCAGCCTCTGAACCTCAAGGTGAATTTAAATTTGACTGTTCAGGGTATTGTGTTACTTTGCCTGGGTCTTTTAAATTGTATATGTTTTACTGTTGCCTTAACAGAGGTGTAACTAGGAGTTAGATTAATTAGGGGAGCTAGGAGTTATCATAGTAGTAATTTGTAAACCTGTGTTTGTGCTTAAAATCATTTGTTTTATTAATAAAGGCTTAATTTTTTTGTAAGAAACCCAGTGGTCTTATTACTGTTGAATTCAAGGTACACATCTCAAAATAAATACAAATTGTAAATTAGTGGTGGCAGTTGTTTCCAGTTTCTGTCTGGGATTTTAATAGCTCAGCAATTACCATCTGCTGCACCATAACATGCACCTCTCTCTACCTGGGAACCGTCCAAGTCTCCCTACCCTAGAACCAAGCTTTGAAGCTCCTTTCAGAGGCTGACAAACCAGGTAGTAGCTGGACTCAGCAATTGTGCAGTGTACCTGGAGACTTGGACACTGACAACGACACTTGGAGTGATCACTTAGACCACCTGGAGGCAGTGTTCCAGGGTTTGAAAAGGGCAAACCTTGGACTGAACTTGGCAAAAATCGAGTTTGCAAAGGCCAAGGTGACTTACCCGAGACATGTAGTGGTACAGGGAAACGTGCTACCCCACGAAGCCAAGTACATGCCTTAGTCGATTTCCCTACTCCCAAAAAACAGAGGGAAATCGAGCATTATCTAGGGATGTGTGGGTTCTACTGAAAGTTTTTCCTGAACTTTTTAAGCCTAGCTTCCCCAGTAACTAAAAAGAAGCTTGAAAATGGTGTGGAGAGAGATGCACTAAGAGGCTTTTACAAAATTGGAAGTCATCTTGGCAAACAAGCCTAAACTAACTGCCCCGACTTTAGTGAACCTTGAAGGGTGGCCATCGATGCCAGTGATATATGGGTAGGTGTCTTCCTACTCCAGAAGGGTGATCCTGGGATCGAGTGTCCAATTGGCTATTTTTCCAAAATGCTCAACAAACACCAGAAAAGGTACTCCACAGTCAAGAAAGAAACTCTGGGTCTCCCTCCAGCTCTCCAGCATTTTGAAATCTATGTTTACCATGGGCACCAAGAAATTTCTAGAACAGGTAAAAACAACTAAGGTCAGGTTGTTCCATCAGAGTTTGCTCTTGGAACCCTTTAACCTAAATATTACCCACAAGGTGGGAAAGAAAAATGTAATCTCTGACACTCTATCACACGTTTAAACCCTTAGGATGCAGCAGGCAACTGGCATTGCACCTGCTAGCTGTGTGTTTCACTTTCAAGTGTGAATAAGAGAATGAATGTATACTTATATACTTTTTTTCTTTTTTAAGAACACATGTTTAAAAAAAGTGAAGCAGAATTCATTGTTTCTCCCCAGAGGTTGGAGGGAATGTCATGTCTGTCTTGTTTCTTGTTTCAATGATGCACACAGGTGGTCGACACTGTAGCTGAGCTAACCTTGTTGATAACATATTTTCCTAACATAAAGACATACCTGCAGTAACTGAATTCTATCAAGACAGGGTCCAACATGTGCTATCTGACTTTCAATTCCCAGGTCAGGTTACCCCCTATCTAGTACAGATAGTATCTAACACTGGAGTCCACTAACACAATCAACTACTATCATGACATTTCCATTTAAAAAAAAATGTTTATACAACTCAAGTACACAAAGTCTCTTATCTATTCTTTCTCACTCTGTTTCAACCAGTCTGTTTTGTCTTTTGCTCATCTCTGTATCTCTGCGTTTTTTTCACAATTCGTCCACTGGATGTTCTGAGTGGTGACAGAGGTGATTTTGAAGGACAAGGGGCCTTCTCCAGCTCTTGTATCACTATCGCCCCTTGCATAGTTTTCAGGCCTCTCGGGCTTTGTCTGGTTACCTGCTGCTTCACTGTGCATTCCGGTTTTTGATCTTCATCTACACTTTCTGGTTCAGAGCAGGGTTGTGTTTCATTTGTTTTCTGTAGGAATTTCTGGTTTCTCCACTACCGTTGTCCATTTGGAGTCTGAACCATGTAAGACATTGGTTCTCCAATGTGACAACAGCAGGATTCCAAATCCCTTCATGCTGAATCCTCACTGGCTCTCCCAAATTCAGGTAAGGCAGCAGTTAGGGGCCTCGATCAAAGTGCTGTTTCTGCAGTTGGGTTACAGTTGCAAGCTTATCTCTTAGTCTTCTCCCCATCAAGAGCTGTGCTGGGGATGATCCAATGCCCTCTAATGGAGTATTCCTGAAATCCAGCAGAGCCAGGTAGGGGTCTGAAACAAAAACAATAAAGTGCTAGAAAATCTCAGCAGGTCTGACAGCAGCTGTGGAAAGAAAGAAAGAGTTAACAATTCGAGTCCATATGTCTCTTCTTAAGAGCTAAATTCATACTGTTTAAGGGGGTGGATTAGGTGAAGCTGGATAGAAGGCCAACGATAGGTGGAGGCAAAGGAGAGATTGAGAAAGAAATCATAAACAAAAGGTCAAAGGAGTGTTAATGGTGGTGGAAATGGTTAAAGGAGGTACTAATGGTGACATTAAGGATGGAAAGCAGAATGTGATAATAGCCAGACAAGGGTAAGCACTCTGGAAAGAACAACATAACTAAGTAACAGATGGCCCTAGTGGTGGGGTGGGAGAAAGTTCAAAAATAGGCTAAAAGGTGGGGATAAAACAATGAATAAAAATGAAAATTAATTTAAAAAATAATAAAAATGAGTATTGAAAAAAAGGGGACAAAACAGGGGTGAGGATGGAGGAAAGAGTTCATGATCTGAAGCTGTTGAATTCAATGTTAAGTCCAGATGGCAGTAAAGTGCCTAATCGGAAGATGGGGTACCGTTCCTCCAGCTTGTGTTGAGCTTCACTGGAACAGGAGCAGGCCAAGGACAGACATATGGGCATGAGAGCAGGGTGGTGGGTTGAAATGGCAAGCAACAGGAAGGTTTGAGTCATGCTTGCGGACAGACCAAAGGTGTTCCCAGTCTGTGTTTGGTCTCTCCAAGTAGAGGAGACCACATTGGGAGCAGCAAATACAGTAGACCAAATTGAGGGAGGTGCAAGTGAAGCACTGCTTCACTCAAAGGGAGATTCTGGGCCCTTGGATGGTGAGGAGAGGGGAGGTAAAGGGTCAGATGTTGCACCTTTTGTGATTTCATGGGAAAGTGCCGTGGACGGGATTGAGGTGTTGGGGGTGATGGAGGAGTGGATCAGGGTGTCCCGGAGGGAATGGTTCCTACGGAATGCCAACAGGGGGATTGAAGCGAAGATGTGTTTGGCAGCAGCATCATGCTGGAGTTGGTGGAAATGGCAGAAGATAATCCTTTGAATACGGAGGCTGGTGGGGTGGAAAGTGATGACAAAGTTCTGGGAGGGAGAGGAAGGTGTAAAGGCAGATGCACGGGATATGGGTCGGACATGGTTAATGGTCCTGTCAACCACCACGGGTGGGAAACATCAGTTAAAAGAAGAAGGAAAACATGTCAGAAGCACTGTTTTGGAAAGTGGCATCATCGGAACTGATGTGATGGAGGCAAAGGAACTGAGAGAATCACATGGAGTCCTTACAGGAGGCAGGGTGTGAGGAGATTTATTCGATGTAGCTGTGGGAGTCCGTGGGTTTGTAATGAATATTGGTGGGCAGTCTATCATCAAAAATTGAGACAGAGAGGTCAAGCAAGGGAAGTGTTGGAGATTGACGATCTGAAAGTGATGAAGGGTTGGAAATTGGAAGCAGAATTGATAAAATTTTTCCAGGTCCAGACAAGAGCAGGAAGCAGCACTAAAACAGTCACCGATGTACCGAAAATAGAGTTTTGGGAAGGGGCCTGAGTAGGACTGGAACAAGGAATGTTCCACATACCCCATAAAGAGACAGGCATAACTGAGGCCCATGCAGGTACCCATAGCCACACTTTTTATTTGCAGGAAGTGAGGCAAGTTTAAGGAGAAGCTGTTCAGTGAGAGAACAAATTCAGCCAGATGGAAGAGAGTGGTGGTGGGTGAGAATTATTCAGGCCTCTGTTCAAGGAAGAATCAGAGAGCCCTCACACCTTCCTGGTGGAGGATGGAGGTGTAGAGGGATTGGACGTCCATGGTGAAGAGGTTGCGGTAAGTGCCAGGTAACTGGAAATTGTTGATATGATGTAGGGCATCAGAGGAATCGCAGGTGTAGGTGGGTAGAGACTGGGCAAGGGGAGAGACAACGGAGTCAAGATAGGAAGAAATGAGTTCTGTGGGGCAGGAACAGGCTGACACGATCGGTCTACTGGGACAGTCCTGTTTGTGGATATTGGGGGTAGATAGAAGCGGGCTATGAGATTGGAAACTATGGAGGGAAGATCTCCAGAGGAGATGAGATCAGTGACAGTCCTGGAAACAATGACTTGATGTTCCGGGTGGGGTCATGGTCTAGGGGGAGGTAGGAGGTATGAAACTGAATCCTTTGCTGAGTACTGAACATACAGCAAAAGGGAGGGGAAGGTCAGGGGATCTGGTGAATACACGGCAAGGGCTGGGAATAGAAGACAGGATGGGGTCAGAGGGATGGGAAGGGGTGGAGGGTCCTGACTGGGTGTTGGTATCAGTGAGTTGTTGGAGCTTGCATTCCTTAGCACCTGAAAGAAAGAGAAGAATTTTCTTGTGAAGGCACCGGATGAGACAAAGAATAAAATGAAACTGGGGGCAAGGGCAGCTTTGAGATAGGGTGAGTCAGTGCTGCTGGAGGGAGAGGTCGAGTGTGTTCATATGGCGGCACACGGCACTCAGTTTGGATCTCAGGATGCGGTGAGAACAATAGAGCGAGGAGCGTTGTGTGTCCCAGAGATAACTGTAATCCTGGATGGATTTGAAACATGAAGGTTGGAACTTTAGCTGGAGTTCATGTGGGTTAAGTCGGAGATGGAGACAGTCACTGGGGAAGGAAATATGACTGTGTAAGCAAGTTTTAGTAAACGCCTTGTCAAACACAAGGAGGGAAATGGAAAGCAATGAAGGTGAATCGGGCAAAAGAGACCAGCGTAAATCCTGTTGGAGAGAACCTCTTCAAGGTAGGCATTCCTGGAAGAGAAGTGGCAGTGAATTAAACACTAAGATAAAGGCAAAATACTGCGGATGCTGGAAATCTGAAACAAAAACAAAAAATGCTGGAAAAACTCAGCAGGTCTGACTGCATCTGTGGAAAGGAAGACAGAGTTAATGTTTTGAGTCCATATGACCCTTCTTCAGAGCTAAAGGGAAGTAAAAATGTGGTGAAATTTATATTGTCAAAGGAGGGGTGGAGCAGGTGAGGCTGGATAGAAGGCCAGTGATAGCTGGAGGCAAAGGAGAGATTGCCAAAGACATCATAAACAAAAGGACAAAGGGTGTTAATGGTAGTGGTACTGGCTAAAGGAGGTGCTAATGGTGACATTAAGGATGGAAAGCAAAATGTGATAATAGCCAGAAAAGGGTAGGCACTCTGGAAAGAACAATGTGAACAAGTGACTGGTGACCCTCGTGGGGGTGGGCTGGGGGAAGGGATGGTGGTGGGAAGAAAGATTGAAAATAGGCTAAAAGGTGGGGATAAAACAATGAATAAAAATGAAATTGAAGTTAAATAATAATTTTTAAGAAGTGGAAAAAAAATAAATATTAAAAAATGAAAATGAAAATTCAAGAAAGGGAATAAAAAAGGAGAGAGTTCGTGGTCTGAAGTTGATGAACTCAATGTTAAGTCCAGGAGGCTGTAAAGTGCCTGATCGGAAGGTGAACTGCTGTTCCTGCGTTGGGCTTCACTGGAACATTGTAGCAGGCCAAGGACAGACATGTGGGAATGAGAGCAGGATGGTGTATTAAAATGGCAAGTAACAGGAAGGTCTGGGTCATGCTTGCGGACAGACCAAAGGCATCCTGTAAAACAGTCACCAGTCTGCATTTGCTCTCTCCATTGTAGAGGAGACCACATTGGGAGCAGTGAATGCAGTAGACCAAATTGAGGGAAGTGCAAGTGAAGCGTTGCTTCACTTGAAAGGAGTTTCTGGGCCCTTGGATGGTGAGGAGGGGGGAGGTAAAGGGGCAGGTGTTGCACCTTTTGCAAGTTCATGGGAAGGTGCCGTGAGAGGGGGTTGATGTGTTGGGGGTGAGGGAGGAGTGGACCAGGGTGTCCCGGAGGGAATGGTCCCAATGGAATGCCAATGGTGGGGTGTGGTTGGGGTGAAGAGAAGATGTGCTTGGTGGTGGCATCATACTGGATTTGGCAGAAATATTGGAGGATGATCCTTTGAATGCGGAGCCTGGTGGGTGGAAAGTGAGGGCAAGCGGGATCCTATCATGGTTATTGGAGGGAGAGGAAGAGGGAGAGGGGTCTCTTCCGTCTGCCTTTGCCTTCTTCAACAGTTGTTTTAAGGTCTGCACAGTACGTTCCCCTATTCCGTTGGATTGTGGATATTTGGAACTTGACGTAGCAAAACTCCCAGTCCTGTGCAAATTTGCAAAACTTATTGCTCGAGAATTGTGGACCCTTATCTGAGATGAGCATTTAAGGTATGCCTAAGCAAGCAAAAATTGATTTTAAATGATTCATTACAGTGATGCTCTTACTATCATTTCTCAGCAGCACAGACTCAAAAAACTTTGAGTAATAATCTACAGCTAGTAGGTACCCACTGTTGTCAAATATGAACAAATCCATTCCAATATTCTGCTAGGGCCTCTCTGGAACACTGTGCAATTGAAGTGGTTCTTTTTTTTGTGATTTACTGCACTTTCGGCACACTGCACACTCATTCACCATTTCTCCAATTTGTGCTCCTATTCCAGGCCAATACATTTCATCTCGATCTCTTCTCCTACATGTTTCTATGCCGAGGTGACTTTTATGTGTGTGCTGCAGCATTTCTTTCCTCAGTGTTGCAGGAAATATGATCTTTTCTCTCTTAAAAAGCATTCCTTCTGCCACATGAAGTTCCTCACCAAAGTTCCAGTACTCTTGTATAGCAGAAGGGGCTCCACTCTGATGTGTGGGTCAGCCGGTTTGCACAATCTGTTGCAGTTTTCTCAGGGTGACATTGCTCTTGGTTGCTTCCCTGATCTCATCCAGTTTGGTTACAGCCAGAGGTAAGTTCTTTGTCAGCATGTGAGCCTGTGCTTCCATTTCTTTATCCTCTTCCTCGGTGATGGGTAGGTATGCACGTGACAGCGTATATGAGCTGTACATTTCCTTGCCCAGATTGTATTCAACTCTGATCTGGTACTTTTGCAGGCTCATTAGCAGATTCTTGATGGTGCACAGTTCAGCTTTTTAGGTATAGCTTCCAAAAGCTTATAATCAGACTTATCTCCACATTTTTGCCATAGACAAATTGGTGGAAGTGTTCTAGGCCAAACACAATTACCAGCATTTCTTTCTATGTTTGGGCATATCGTTGCTGTGTTTCAGTCATTGCCTTTGAAGCATATGCCACTGGTGCCTCATTTTGCAAGAGAACAGCTCCCAGGCCAGACCTTGAAGCATCCATTGAGATCCTGACTGGCTGACTGACATTGTAATTCTTTAATACTGGTGCCTGGGACAGTGTTCTCTTCAGACCGGGCAAAGATTCCTGGTGACTTTGTTCCCAGTGCCATTCCACATCATTTTGTAGAAGTTCTCTGAGAGGTGCTGTCAGGTTTGACATGTTTGGAATGAATTTCCCAAGGTAGGTCACCATTCCCAAAAACCTCTCCAAGTCTTTCTTACATTCTGGGGGTGGCATGTTCACTCGTTTTACTCGAGTCCGGCTTCAGTCCTTCACTTCTTAGTGCATGTCCCAAGTACTTGATTTCATAAAGATCTATTTTGCACTTTTCCTTCTTCAACTTGAGGTTCCTTTCTTTAGCTCTGGCCAGCACCTGCCTCAGTCTGTGGCTGCGTTCTTCTGGCACGCCTCCCCAGACCAGCATATCATCTGTATAGGTTTCCAAGCTCTCTAACCCTTCAAACAGCTACTTCACTGTTCTGTGGAACATCCCTGTACCTGAATTAATACCAAAAGTTAAGCATAAAAACCTGTATCACCCATATGATGTGTTGAAGGTACAGAGAAAGGAGCTGTGTTCATTCAGCTTGACCTGACAGAAGCTTAAACTTGCATCCAAGACTGAACAGTATTTAGCATCAGCTAGCTTACATGTGATCTCTTCTACTGTGGGCAGCTGGTAATGCTCTCTTTTTACAGTCTGGTTTAGGTCTCTGGGATCCCGACAGACTCATTGATTCCCATCTGATTTTTCTACAATTACAATTGGATCAACCCACTTTATCAGTTCTTCAATTTTTTGATGATGTGAAGTTTCTTCGTTCTTCCCAACTCTGCTTTAAGTCAATCTCTCAGCATTACTGGTATTTTCCTGGGCGGGTGTATTTTGAGTATCAAAGTTGTATCAATCTTGATGGTGTGTTCTCCTTTTAGGCAACCAATCCCCTGGAACACATATTTATGCTCGCTCAGGATGTCATCATTGGTGACAATCATTATTCTCTTGATTGGCTTCAGTTTTTCACAAGCTTTGATTCCAAGAAGGGTTTTGCATCAGTTTTCACTACTATAAATGGATGTGTTGGAGACTGTTTTTTTGTGCTCACTTTCAGTGTGCACTTGCCTCCTACTGTAATTTTTTCACCTGTATAAGTAGACAGCTTCATTTTTGTTTTAGTTAGCTGTTTTTCTCTGCTTATTCTAAGATGCAGGCTTGTGGGAACGGCATTTATTTGTGCACCTGTGTCAAGCTTGAAATTCACCATCATGTTGGTAAATTTTAAATCAACCTTCTATTCGTCTTCTTTGGAATTTTTTTTGCTCTGCCAACGAAAAGTTCAGCTTCAGTGTCTGTGCCAATAATGTGCGCTTCCTTCGATTTACACATTTTAGCGAAGTAATTTAGTTTATCACAGTTCTTACACTGCTTTCCATTGGCTGGACAACTGCGTGGTAAATTCTCTGTTCTGCATTAACTGCATTTAAATGTTTTAATAGCCATTTTGTTCTTTTTACCTCCTAGCTCTCTATTTGTTCCTTCCCAGGGCTGTTCCTGTTTAACTGAATCTAACTGCTTGTCCATGTGTGACTTATCATCTTCTTTCATCTGTTTAATCTGGCATTTTGTTGTCTCTGCCGCTGTGCAGATATTCATTGCTTCCTCCAGCGTGTAATCAACTTCTCTCAAAAGCCGTTCTCTCAGACAGTCATTTGTGATTCCGCAAATTATTCTATCTCAGATGAGTGATTATTCAACCTCTCCAAATTCACACAATTTAGCTCATTTTCTCAGCTCAGTTACGTACTGAGTACTGTTGTCACTGCCTCACATGCACATATAAAATTGGTATCTTTCGCGTACACAATGTTTTTCTTAGGGCTACAGTAGGCTTTGAATTTTTCCATTATTTCTTTCAAGTCATTTTGTTTCTCATCATTTTCAAACATGAATGTGTTATAGACTTCTAGGTTGCTTCCCCTGCTACATGAAGCAGGATGGAAAACTGTACCTGAGGGGCTTTTTTGTCACTATCAGTCACTGTGAGGTACAACTCGAATTGCTGCTGGAACCTCCTCCAGTTTTCGGTGAGATTTCTCTCAAAACTCAGCTCTGTTGGTGGTTTCAGAACCTCCATTGTTGCATTTAGTTTACTTCTGACACCATGTTTTGCTTTTTGTTTCAATGATGCATACAGGCTGTCAACATTATAGCTGAGTTAACTTTATTGATAACATATTTTCCTAACATAAACACAAATCTGAAGTATTTGAATTCTATCAAGACAAACTCCAACATGTGCTACCTGACCTTCGACCCCCAAGTCAGGTGACCCCATATCTAGTACAGAGTACCATATTGTATCTAATACTGGAGTCCACTGCCACAATCAACTATTATCATGACAATATCCATAAGATATGAAAGAGGCCATAAACTGTTTAAATCAAAGCTTATTTCCGACTATTTAAAATGGACATTGCTGGACCAAAAACCTGGCTGCTACATGGCGTATGATTTGCAAGTTGGCTACAGTTCTAGAAACATCCAAAAGTAATTATAGAATAAAGCTCAATACTTATCCACGTGGAATCTCACATCTATCATTGTGTGGACCTATTACAATCAATGAAACAAGAGAGCAACAGATGGCCTTTCTCCCAGACTAGCATTTATAACAAAAAGAGAGCCATTGGAACTCATTATTTTAGGGGCAGAAACATTTAAAGAAGTTCAATTGCTAATTATTATGTTGTTTAACCAAGTACCTATTTGGTTAAATAAAAGGGATAGCAACTGAGACTAGTTTGGTCGGTAGAGAGTTTTATGACAAGCAATAAAACTCTGTCTTGGCTTTCGAAAAGGAACTATGTGTTTCTCATACCTATATGTTGCATGATTGTGAGGACCAGGTAGCTGAAGTTGACAGGGAATCTGAAGATCGAGAAAGTAATTTGGATGAAGAAGATGAAGTGATGTGTCCCAAGGACAACTGCCAAAAGCTGGCGCTAATGTTATATAGAAGGGGCCAGTCAATGGCCGGATGCGACAATTGTAGATAGAGCAGGGAAGGCCACTGGAAAATATAAAAACTGGTTAAATGTACGAGATAAAGGACAGGAGGTTAGGCCTATGGATTGGGAACATGAAAGTACAAAAATGGAAGGCACAGAAATGCAGTATCAGTTCACACAGTGGGTCTGGGAGTGAACATACCTCTAGGAAGAGATTGCGAACTGTTGAAAGAACATCTCTAAATGGGAGAGGGAGATCAAACAGTAACCGTCTGGAGCATGATAGAGGCAGGCTAGAGGACGGAGGTTAACAAGGTCAAGGAATATGGCACAGACTGGTAACGCTACAAGGACCAGAAACCCATGTCATTGAGAAGTCTTAGGAGCTTCAAACAAAGTGGTCAATACATTAATAAAGGATGCCAAACAGCAAGGACTACATAGTTGGAAAGAATTTGGGGTATACATAAAGAGGTGCCAGAAACGAGACAACCAGCTCTGTCTCATATATGGATATGCATGGAAAAGGTGCTTCCTGATAGGACTTATAAAGCTACAGCCAGGCTAGTGGCACGAGGGTTTCAAGAAAAAGTAGGTGACCAAGATGTAAAAGTAGATTCACCTACAACAGGGAAAGTTATGCTGAAGATCTTTTTAGCTCTATTACCTACAAATGCTTGGGACTGTAAGTCCATTGATATTAAAGCTGCTTTTTGGCAGGGGCACCAACTTCAAAGGGAAGTTTTTCTCTGTCCACCAAAAGATGCGCCAAATGCAGAAGAGACTCTTTGGAAAATAAATAAATGCATAAACGGTTTAAATTATGCATCCAGAGTTTGGTTTTTCATCAGTGAGGTCAGTTTTGTTAAAGTTGGGCTGTCTTCAGTTGGAAACAGATCCGGCAATGTTTTACTGGCACCTTGGAGGGAAATTTGCAGACATCTTTATGATGCGTGTAGATGATTTTTTGTGGGGTGGTAGTAGCGAATGTAAAAAGTTGTCATTAATGGGCTCAGAACATTGTTTAAAATTGGAAGTCGGGTTTCCGGTGCGTTTAAGTACGTTGGATTAGAAATCAGGCAGAATGGATCACATACTCTTTTACATCAGCAATTCTATCTAGAGAATTTCAATCTCATTGCAATTAGTCTTGGCAGGACCTCTGAGAAAGATACAGCAGCTTCTGAAACAGAAAAAGAGGAACTCAGAAATCTAATTGGGCTAATCAGTTGGCTAGGCAATCGAACAAGGCCAGACGTCAGCTTTGACATTTTGGAATTGAGCGCTAAAATGAATGATCCCAAGGTTGAAGAAATCATTTGGGCAATCAAAACATTGACAAAATTAAAAATATAACAATGCATTTTGAAATTTCTCTCTTTGGGTTATGTTAGAAAAATGAAATTGATTGTGTTCAGTGATGCGTCTTATGCAAATCTATATGATGGATTTTCGAGTGCGGGAGGATTTATAATATTTCTCAGGGGGAATAAAGGCAAATGCTGCCCTTTGAACATAGGAATCTAAAAAGATAGGAAAAGTTGTAAAAAAGTACATTAGCAGTGGAGACTCTCACCCTTGTTGAGGTGATAGATATGGCATTCTTTGTATCAAAGATACTGACAGAAGTTTTAAATGGAAAAGGGTATTTGGGAACGGTACCCGGTACCTATCGAATGTTTTATTGACAACAAGTCACTTTGGAAAAATGTTCACTACTAAGTGTATGAATGAGAAGAGATTGCAAATTGACATTGCAAGCTTAAAACAGATGCTCAAGAATAAGGGGATTGCCAAGGTCAAATATATTGAGAGCAACCAATTATCTGACTGCTTCACCAAAAGAGGAACAAGCTCCAAGAAGTTACCAGAGACCCTCAGCGGGGTGTCTTTTTCTTTAAGAAAAAAAACTTGTTTGTGTGGTCATAGCCATACATGTGTTTTTCTTTATTTTTAAGGAGGGGAATAAGGTCAATTTATTGAATGAAAAACATATGTTGATGTTTGCTTTAGCATTACTTTTTTTTATGTGTGATTATAGAAACTTAAGGGTTACTTTCTTTTAAGAAGAGGGGCATCTGTTAGGGAAGGAAACAGTTAAGAAGTTCAATTGCTAATTATTAGGTTGTTTAACTAAGTACCATTTGGTTGTATAAAAGGGATAATAGCTGAGACTAGTTTGGTCAGTGGAGAGTTTTATGAAAAATAATGAAACTCTGGTTTGGTTTTGGTCTTCATTTCTAAACAACTATTTGAACTTAACAGGTATACCTGTGGAGAAGCTAATAACCACCATCTGTCCTTTAAGTGAACAATGGATTTTGATCAGAGGTGTGGGAATAGATTATTACCCTGAAACTGACTCATAAATGGGCAATATCACATGACCTAAGCTCCTCTGAAAAAGTGGAAAGTATTAATGTTGCATCCCTGGACTACCAGGCAGTCTGCTGTTTACCAATTAGCCTGTCAACACCAAAGTAGGTCTCCAGGCTGACAGCAAATCCTGTCTCAAGTCTAAACCTCCTCAAAGCCTGGTTCTCTGGAAGATTCCTGCCATTGTCTTTAGAGCTGACCAAGTCTCTGTATACCAATGTCGTCTTGCTGTGTCATCACCAACTCTATAGGAATTCAGCTATCTGAACCTGCTTTAACGGAACCCTCACTGGACTCTAACATTCGTGCGATTTAATAATCATATCTTTGGTTTCTTTTCATTTTAAGTTATTCCTAGTTGTAAAACATTTCTTTCCTGTTTCCTTCTTGCGCTCGTGCGTAGTTGCAACAGTCAATCCCCAGGTTTGAATATATGAATAAACAATGCTTCTGATTTAACCCTAAAAAGAGTTTGTTGCAAGTCACTTTAAAATTGACTTCAAAACCAAGGGCTTGGGGAAATATGCCACAGGCTACTTCAAAAATTTGAAACACCTCTTCTTACAGACAGATAGTGAGGAAAAATAAAGGAGTTCAGTTTTCTTTTCTCCCCTATCTGTAACACCCATCTTACCCCCTTATCCACTCTATTCCCTTACCCACCCTATCCCCTTACACACTTACCTTCTTTCAAAGAAGCTTTGGGACATTTAAACCCTTTACCTACCAGAATATGTCAGCTAGTGACCTAAAAAGGGGTGTGGCTTCTGCATGGTCTCTCTTCACTACTCCATCTAAGGTTTGCTGCACTGAGGCAATTTGGAAGGATCATCCATTGGAATGTTGCTCAGAAAACTCGGAGGAAGGTATTAAAGCCCCTGTGGCTGCTTCTGAATTATTGTTTGATCAGGGTCAGAAATAGGTGGCAGGATGTTATGGCCCCATCGCAGTGGGGGCAGCGCTGTAAAAATGTGGTGGGCCATTCATATGTCCATTGAATTTGGTGGGACCATAAAATCCCACCAGTGTAAAATTCCACCAAGGAAGATTTGGGCCATTGTTTATCGATCTTCCAGAAAGCCAGTTGGTGGAAGATAGAAGTGGGGCTGTTCTTTTCACAATTTTATGAGCTTTTATTTACAGAATTACACATTACAAACACCACAGTCTGAGTCTCTTTTTTTTTTAGCAAGGGCATAAGTGTATCCCTAGTTAATGATGACCACCTGCATATAATTAAATACAATAAATATCCAAGAGCTGTTTGATATAACCCAAAGGGTTATCATTATAATATTATTATTATTGCTTGACTGCTATCACAACCTATCATTATCACAGTGGGGCCTGTAAGTTCACAGTTAGCTTTTCAGTGCTAAGGGAGTAATTGCTTTTGTGGGGCTATAAAGACAAATGTCTGTTTTTATAAGGGATTAAATACTTGATTGGATTTAAATGTATTGACTGGGATTTTATTATTTTAATAATAAGTTTTTTTATATAAAATGAAGACTGAAATAGACACTTAGAACTTAATTTTTTTCATCTCAGCATAGTTCCTGAGGTCTGCCCATGGTGGATACTGAATGAGTGGTACAAAGTGTGTAAGTGAAAAGGGTGGTGGGTGGGGGCCATGGGCTGGGAAGAGTTGGCACTAAGTTGGAACAGGGGCTCTAAGAGGCCATGAGGATGGGTAGAGGGGAATCAGGAGTGGATGGGGGTATGAGCGGATGTGAGGTTGAGGCTTAGAGGACCTACCTGCTTTTGTTAAAACTGGAACAAAGTCCTACAGCACCAAGGTGGGGCTTTTAAAATAACCAGTCTTGGCACTCTGAAGCCCCTGTGGCTGCTTCTGAACAGTTTCTGGGGGCAGCAGACCCGGCTCCAGCATGAATTCACCCCACCCCAGAACAAAAACATGCCCATTTGGGGAAGTTTGTTCTGAGGTAGGCTTGGCAGTCAGAAAATTTCCTGACTCTGGAATGAAAATCCAGGCCAAACACTCCATGAGCCTTTTTAGTGGAATACCAACAAAATATTATAGAAAAGGGAGAGCTATATATATATTGCAGACGGTTCTATATTTTATAACAATTTTGAAGCATATTTTCCTCTGATGTGAAATATGGTTCAATTAAAGACATTAGCATTTTGTCTATTACTGGGACAACCTCTAAGCAGCCTGACCACTGAACTATCACGTACTGCTCAGGTTGTAGTTGTGTAGTTGTGTAATGGTCCTAGAATATGAAATACCTCTGAATCATTAGTAATGTACTAGAGATTTAAGGAAGTTTGATTCATAAGGATTAGGATCTGCTTTCATAGAACTTTGGTGAATCAGCCCTGCATTCCAAATTAGGGCTGGTGTCTGTGCAAAGCCAAAACATCGAGCCCCCAGGGCCATGGTCTCTAGAATTTTCTTCCTAGACTTTGCTTCTCTGTACTCATGTTCAAATACTGACATTTTCAACTGTTCCTCAGTGACTCTCCCTAACTTTTCCCCAAACTCTTCTATGGTGGCCTTACCCACAACCCCCCACCCGTGCCAAATTCAACCCCTCCATTGTTTTGAATTGTTTAAGGGTGTTTCACAATGTTAATAGTGCTTCGTCAGTTCTTATGCTGCTTCATTCCACTTTTAGCTTTCACCATTCAGTGGTTGTAAGGAAGAGAGGGAGGATATGTGAGCTATAGGAATCTGAGAGCTCTGTATCTAGGATAGGATACAACTTTAAGACATTATATAAAATATTACAGTCAGGTGAGAAAGGTAGAATGGCTCCCCTCTTTTTCCACTCCTCATTTTGCTGCAGCAGAGTTGTTTTTAAAGGATATGCTTGTAAAACAAGTGAGTGCTAACTATTTAAGTGCTGCGACTGTAAAAGGCACACACACACAGAGTTTGCCTTGTACCTTTTTTAAAAAAAAGACAATAGTATTTATTGTACCTAAATTTATTGTACCTGATCTAAATAAAAATAATCAAAACATGCACGTGTGCATGGACTCAGGCACGCAGACTTACAGACATGTCACAAAGTGGAAGAAAAGATCAAGTAGTTTAAATGTCAAAAAATAAAAGGCAGTTATATATGGATTTGGTACATTGATGACTTGGATGAATTCAGACTGGGCTCGATGGTCTTTCTGAATTCAGCATCAATACAGTTTAAAGATGTTGACAGATGATTTATATCTTCTGGAGTCAGCAGCTGCTGGGTTGATTCTAAAACACTGCCTGCAGCATGCATATGGTCAAATAACAGGCAGGGCTCAACTTATCAGGATGGATGGAGAGTGAGAGAGAGTCCACTTAGTGTTGCCTCTTCTTCTGTCCTCTGGACTAAAGAAAAGCAGTTCATTAAAACAAAAAAAGAGGATTAGTCGGCTTATCACATGATCCACTGTTGATAACTGACCAGTTACACTAGCATGATCATAGTGAGTTAATTCCAGGTGTATGGTTTAGACATTATTAGATAGTGGCTCGAGGTGTTCCCTTCTCAGCCAAGGCTCACTGTGCAAAGTGATTGTGTCTAATTGCCTGTTTAACACCCAATTGAATACAAAGGTGATTGTGTGGTTGTTTTGTGAATGGTTCAGGTTATGGGGAGAGTTGGGGGGGTGCGGTTGGTCATTCATATTCCTTTAAGGTGATGTATCTGATGGGTTTTCCTAGACAGCCTTTGTTGTAAGGGTGGCCGAGTTGCTACTATTGATAGAGTTGATCTGCAGACACTTCTTGGGAGGAAACATGAAGTTTATTTACAATATACTCAGCAGCAACAATACATGTGCTTTAAACTCCAACTCTATCTCTACACTGACTGCTGAGGTAGCCAGTGCTACTCTCCTATTGGTTACAACAGATCATCTTCCTTGGGCTGGATTTTTGTGGCATTATGAAGACTCCCTGGTCCATTAAAAAATGGGAGGCAGGACCCAATGTGGAAGCCCTCTGGCCCCAACCCCACCCCACACCCCCCACCTCCCCCCCCCACGCTCCCAATTTCCAATAGATCTAATTTTTGCTAGCAGCGGAAAGGGGTGAGGCATGATTCACACAAGAGGGAAATCTGAACTCAGCAGGGCTATTGGAACTTTGTGCTGCATTCAAACAGACCCATTTTGACTTTTCCATGGGCCTTAACCAACAGTGTTGGAGTCACAAATTGACAGAGTAGGTGTGAGCACTCAGGAAAGTTGGAAAAGACCTGTTTAAGTGTCATGATCAGTGGTTTTTCAAATCACCTGCCCTTTAATTGAAAAAAACTTAATTTATCAGTGAGAGTTAAAATAAACACCATCTGCTGGATGGCTTTGATTGGCAGGTCATCTGTTGTAGATTTTTTAAAAAGTTATCACCTGTTTATGCGGTTTCAGTAGAGTTAGTTGTTGACACTTCTCAAGGACTATGAGTATGTCTTAATGAATGCTTGGCTGATTTTCTAAATCCACAATTATCTCAGCAGGGATAATTCTGAGTCCAAAGTGTGATTGACAGTTTAAAGACACTATTAAAGTATTAGCTTTCTTTGATGTGGCATCTGCATATTAGTTTGTCAGTTTTTACAAAACTTCAGGAGATGGAACAGCTTTGAATGGGTTTCATGAATGCAAGTTATTTTTATTATCAACTGTGTATTATTAAGAGTTGATTTATTTGCTAAAAAGTTTTTTTTTTCATCTCCACGTGGTTCCCGAGGTTTGCCCGTGGTGCATAGTGGGCAATTGGGTAAGTATTTGGCATGGGAGTATGAGGGGACATGGAGCTGATGAGGGGGTATAGTATGGGGGACATGAGTTGATATGGGAGGGCCCAGAAGACAGGGGTGATCACAGTGCTAAATACCAGGCCTGGGACTACGGGTATCTGAGCTCATTACTCTAAATGGAGTTTCTTGTCTCCCAGGCTGAGGAGTCAGAGACAGAGCTACAGACCTGAAAGACCAACTTTAACAAGATCAAAACCACCAGCATGAATGTCACGATTATTTTAAAAGCTAGTCTGTCATGTAAGTTTCACTGTGTTGCTGTGGCAGCTGCTTCCAACCTTAGGGCAGCTTTGTTGCTCTGATTTTTTTTTTAAGAAGCCTGCCAGAAAGCCACAAAGCTGACTGAAGGTCAAAAGCAGAAGTGCAACAACTGGGAGTCTTCCTGATTGAAAAATGATAAGTGAAATCTCTATTTTAGAGCCAACTGGATGCTGCGGAGGAGATGGTTGGGGGAGGTTGGAGGTGTGGAGGTTGGGGGAGTTTGAGGGGTGATGAAGAGGTGGGGGTTGGGGACTTTGGGGGATGTTGGAGAGGTGGAGGAGTTGGGAGGGTGTTGGGGTTGTGGGGTTGTTGGGGTAGTGGACTTACCTTGAGAGTCGGAGAGGTGGCAGACCTGCAAGGGAGCAGCCTGGAGTGGGAGAATATAAATCGGGAGTGAGACTTGAGGCCTATGCTTACCTTGAGAGTGGGAGAGGTGCACCAGTCAGCTGCTCGTACCGGCCCACACTGAGTTTGAAAGGAGAGCGACAAAACGAATAGTGACATCACTGGAAAACAGTAAATTCATTGATTGGTAAGACACTGCTGTTAGGGATTGTCTTTAAATTGCTGCAAATTAGAGAAGTGTTTTTTTAAAACTAACTATACTTGAATTTAAGTGAGAAACACCAGGAATAAGGGAAGATCAGGGCTAGGATAATAAAATAGTGTAAGTAAACAAAAGTAAAATAAAGTTAAGGCATGGCAGGGGAGCTTGGTCAAGTGGAATGTGTGGCTTGTATTATGTGGGAAGTCATGGATGCTACCATTGACCTTGATAACCACATATATAGGAAGTGCTGCCAGCTGCAGAACCTTGAGCTCCAGGTTTCAGAGCTCAAGCGGCGGCTGGAGTCACTATGGTACATCGGTGAGGCTTAGAGCTATGTGGATAGCACATTCAGAAAGGTGGTCACACCTTAGGATCCAAGAAGCAGAAAGGGAATGGCTGACCGCCAGGCAATACAAGGGAACTAGACAGGTAGTACAAAAGTCCCCTGAGGTCCTGCTCACAAATCTGTTTTCTGTTTTAGAAGCTGGTGAGTTCCTAGTTGGTTCCTTGGAGGAGTGCACTCAGAGCTAAGTTTTTGGCACCACATGTGGCTCAGCGAGGAAGAAGAAAGGAAGAAGAATAATGATAGGGAATTCATTAGTTAGGGGAACAGGCAAGTTTCTGTAGCTGTAGATGTGACTCCAGAATGCTATGTTGATTCCCTGGTGCCAGGGTCAAGGATGTAACTGAATGGCTGCAAGATATTCTTCTGGGGGAGGGTGATCAGCCAGAGGTTGTGGTCCACCTTGGTACCAATGACTCAGGTAGGAAGGGGGATATGGCCCTGTGATCAGAATTTAGGCAGTTGGGTTGAAAATTAGTAAGCCAGACCTCAAATGTAGTAATCTCCAAATTACTACCAGTGCCTCATGCAAGTCAGTACAGAAATAGGATGATAAGGCAAATTAATGTGTGGCTGTAAATATGGTGCAGGAAGGAGGGCTCTAAATTCCTGGGACACTTGAACCGGCTCTGGGTAAGATGGCACCTGCACAAGCCGCAGTGGTCAGAATTCATTACTGGGCATTTTGCTAGTCCTGATGGGTGGGCTTTAAACTAACTTGGCAGGGGTGTGGGAACCAGGAGAGAATATTGGAGAGGAATACTAAGGTACACAAAATACTGAGAGAGACAGATAGCACTGTTATACAGAATGGTAAGTAGAGAATAGTGGAGGTGGAGTAAGGGAGAAAATCATGAAGTCTAAATCAGGGTCATTGTGCATGTATGTGAATGCATGGAGTATAGTAAATAAGATTGGGGAGCTACGGGTGTAGATCGCTATGTGGAAATATTATGTTATGGCAGTAACAGAGATCTGGCTCAAGGAAGGGCAGGACTGGGTGTTAAATATTCCTGGTTACAAGGTGTTCCAAAAAGATAGGGAAGGAAGAAAAGGAGGAGCAGTGACTGTATTGGTTAAGGAGACCATTACAGTGCTGGAGAAAGAGGATGTCTCAGACGGTTCAAGAATCAATTTGGCTAGAGCTAAGGAACAAAAAGGGTGCAATTACATTGCTTGGTGTAGCCTATGGACCACCAATTAGTGGGAAGGATGTAGAGGAACAAATCTGCATGGAAATTACAGAGAGATGAAAACATTATAGAGTAGGTATAATGGGGGACTTTAATTATCCGAAACGGGGACAGTGGTAGTGTAAATGGCAGAGAGGGGAAAGAGTTCCTAGATTGTGTTCAGGAGGATTTGCAGCAACATGTGTCCAGTCCAACAAGAAAGGGTGCCCTGCTGGACCTGGTTCTTGGAAATGAGGTGAGCCAAGTAGATCAAGTGAAATTAGGGGAACATTTAGGAGACAGTGATCATTGTATCGTAAGGTTTAGGATGACGGTACAAAAGGACAATGTGCAATCCAGAGTATGAATAGTTAACTGGGGGAGAGCCGACTTCAATGGGGCAAAAAAGGAGCTGGGCTGGATAGACTGGAACCAAAGGTTGGCAGGAAAAACTGTAGCAAAACAATGGGCTACCTTCAAAAAAGAAATGGTTCGGGCACAGTCAAGGTATATTCCCTCAAAAGGGAAAGGGAGGGCAAACAAATCCAGAACTCCATGAATGAAAAAGGAGATATAAATTAAGAAAAAGAAGAAAAAGTTGCTTATGACAGGTGTCAGGTAGAAAATACAATTGAGAACCAAGCGGAATACAGAAGGTTCAGAGGGGAAGTGAAAAAACAAATAAGAGAAGCAAAGACGGATTGTGAGAAAAAACTAGCAGCCAGCATAAAGGGGAATCCCTAAGTCTTCAATCGGCACACAAATAGGAAGAGGGTGGTAAAAAGAGGAGCAAGGCCAATTAGGGACCAAAAGGGATTTATACATGAAGGTAGGGGGCAAGCCTGTGGTGTTAAATGAATATTTTGCATCTGCCTTTACCAAGGAAGCAGATGCTACCGAGGCCATGGTGACAGAGGAGAAAACGCTGTCGCTAGAAGTGTTCAAAATTGATAATGAGTAAGTGTTGGATAAACTGCCAGCACTTAAAATTGATAAGGCACCAGGATCGATAAGGTGCATCAAAGGACATTGAAGGAAGCGAGTGTGGAAATTGCAGGGCAGTGGTCATAATCTTTCAGTCTTCCCTAAACTCAGGGGAGGTGCCAGAGGACTGCAGAATTGCAAACATCATTCCCTTGTTCAAATAAGTTTGTAAGGATAAGCCCATCAATTAGAGAACAGTCAGTTTAACCTTGGTGGTGGGGAAGCTTCTAGAAAAAAATATTTGGGATAGAATTAATAGGCACATGGAAAAACGTGGGTTGATTAGGAAGAGCAAGCAGAGATTTCATAAGAACATAAGAACTAGGAGCAGGACTAAGCAATTTAGCCCCTTGAGCCTGCCCTGCCATTCAATATGATGATGGCTTATCTCATTTAAGCCTCAAGTCCAATTTCCTGCCCTCTCCCCATAACTTTTCAACCCATTACTAATTAAAAATCTGTCTATCTCCTCCTTAGATCTATTCAGTGTCCTGACATCTATTGCACTCTGAAGTAGTGAATTCCATATTTTCACAACCCTTTGAGAACAACAATTCCTCCTCATCTCTGATTTAAATCTACCACCACTTAGCCTAAAACTATGGCTTCTCATTCTAGAATGCCCCATAATGGGAAACATCAGCTCCACGTCTACTTTGTCTATCCCCTTTAGCACCTTATATACCTCAAGTAGATCTCCTCTCATCCTTCCAGACTCTAGCGAATATAGGCCTAAACTGCTCAACCTCTCCTTATAAGACAAGACCCGCATCTCTGGACTCAATCTAGTGAACCTCCTCTGAACCGCCTCCAATACAACTACATCCTTAAGTGAGGGGACCAAAACTGTGCACAATACTCCAGGTGCAGTCTCACCAATACCTTGGACAGTTGCAACAACACTTCCCTATTTTTATACTCTATTCCTTTAGCAATAAATTCCAAAATTCCATTTGCTTTCCTTATTACCTACTGTATCTGCATACGAGCTTTCAGTGATTCATGCACGAGGACACCCAGATCCCTCTGCACTGAAGCATTCTAAAGTTTCTCTCCATTTAAATAATAAGTCGCCTTTTTATTCTTCCGACCATAATGGATAACCTCACACTTATCCATGTTAAACTCCATCTGCCAAATTTTGGCCATTCACCTAACCTGTCCATGTCCATTTATAAATTGCTTATTTCTTCATTGCAACTTACTTTCCTGCCTATTTTGCAAATTTAACTATAGTACTTTTTATCCCTGAATCCAAATCATTAATAATAGATTGTAAATAGTTGGGGCCCAAGGACTGAGCCCTGTGGCACCCCACTAGTTACAGCTTGCCATGCAGAAAAAGACCCACTTATCCCGACTCTCTGCTTTCTGTTGGTTAGCCAATCCTCTATCCAAGCTAATATATTACCCCTAACTCCGTGTGATCTTATCTTGTGTATTAATCTTTTGTGCGGCACTTTATCAAAGACCTTCTGGAAGTTCAGATATACTACATCTACAGGATCCACATTATCGATGATTACTTTGGTGCTGCTTCATGCTCTCGTCTGGACCTGGAAAAATTTATTAATTTTGCTTCCAATCTCCACCTCGTCATCATTTTCACATGGTCTGTCTCTGACACTTCCTTTCCCTTCCTTGACCTATCTGTCTCAATTTATGGTGATAGACTGTCCACCAATATCCATTACAAGCCTACCGACTCCCACAGCTACCTCGATTACAGCTCCTCACACCCCGCTTCCTGTAAGGACTTCATCCCATTCTCTCAGTTTCTTCGCCTCTGTCGCATCTGTTCTGATGATGCTATCTTCAAAAGCAGTTCCTCTGACATGTCTTCTTTCATCCTTAACCGAGGTTTACCACCCATGGTAGTTGACAGGGCCCTGAACCGTGTCCGGCCCATCTCCCGTGCATCCGCCCTCACGCCTTCTCCTCCCTTCCAGAAACATGATAGGGTCCCTCTTGTCCTCACTTATCACCCCACCAGCCTCCGCATTCAAACGATCATCCTCCACCATTTCCGCCAACTCCAGCGTGATGCCACCACCAAACACATCTTCCCTTCACCTACCCGATGGCATTCCATAGGGATTGTTCCCTCCGTGACACCCTGGCCCACTCCTCCATCACCCCCTACTCCTCAACCCCCACCTACGGCACCTCCCCATGCATATGTAAAATATGCAACACCTGCCCCTTCACTTCCTCTCTCCTCACTGTCCAAGGGCCCAAACACTCCTTTCAAGTGAAGCAGCATTTCACTTGCATTTCCCCCAACTTAGTCTACTGCATTTGCTGCTCCCAATGCGGTTTCCTCTACATTGGAGAGACCAAACGTAAACTGGGTGACCGCTTTGCAGAACACCTTCAGTCTGTCTGCAAGAATGACCCAGACCTCCTTGTCGCTTGCCATTTTAACACTCCACCCTGCTCTCTTGCCCACATGTCTGTCCTTGGCTTGATGCAGGGTTCCAGTGAAGCTCAACACAAACTGGAGGAACAGCACCTCATCTTCCGACTGGGCACTTTACAGCCTTCCGGACTGAATATTGAATTCAACAACTTTAGATCTTGATCCCTCCTCCATCCCCACCCACTTTCTGCTTCTTCCCCCTCCCTTTTGTTTTTTTCCAATAATTTATATAGATTTTCCTTTTCACACCTATTTCCATTATTTTTAAATCCATACCTTTCATGCCCTTTTAGTCTTATTTCACCCCATCCCCACTAGAGCTATCTGTACCTTGCCTGTCCTGCTATCCATTCTTAATTAGCACATTCTTTTAGATAATATCACCACATTCAACACCTCTTTGTTCTTTTGTCTGTGACATCTTTTGGTTATCTGCTCCTATCACTGCTTGCTTGTCCCCACAACCTCCCCCCACCCCCCACCTTAAGCCAGCTTATATTTCACCCCTCTCCTATTTTTACTTAGTTCTGTTGAAGGGTCATGAGGACTCGCAACATCAACTTTGTTCTTCTCCGCTGATGCTGCCAGACCTGCTGAGTTTTTCCAGGTATTTCTGTTTTTGTATTGAAGCCAGCAGGACAGGTAGAGAGAGCAGTTAATAAAGCATATAATATCCTGGGCGTTATTAATAGTGGCATAGAGTACATGAGCAAGGAGGTCATCCTGGCTTATATAAGACACTAGTTAGGCCTCAGCTGGAGTTTGTGTACAGTTCTGGGCACCACACCATAGGAAAGATGTGAACGCTTTGGAGAGAGTGCAGAAACGGTTTACAAGAATGGTTCCAGGGATGAGAAGCTTCAGTTATGATGATAGATTGGAGAGGTTGGGACTGTTCTCCTTCAAAAGGAGAAGGCTAAGAAGAGGTTTGTTTGAGGTGGTCAAAATTGACAGGGCTGGATGGAATAGATAGGGAGAAAATGTTTTCGCTTGTAAAAGAATCGCGAACGAGAGGGCACAGACTTAAAGTCATTTACAGAAGAAGCAAATGTGATGTGAGAAAAAAAATTCACACAGCAAGTGGTTCAAGTCTGGAATTGTGGTGGGGGCAGGTTAAATCGAGGCATTCAAGAGGGCATTAGATGATCGTTTCTATTCAAATAATGTGCGGGGGTATGGGGGAAAAGCAGGAAAATGGTGCTAAGACACAATGCTCATTTAGAGAGCCAGTGATGACATGATGGGTTAAATGGCCTCCTTCTGTAACATGACAATTGTGTGATTGTGTGGAGGGGTATAGGGATATTTGGCGGCTTGTTGGAGCAGGGGTATGAGAGTTTGGCGGTGGAGGAGGGATGGGGGGAGTTTAGGGGTGGATGAAGGTTGCAGGTTGGGGGTGTTGAGGTGGCATATGGGGAGGTTGGGTGGCGTAGGGGTAGGTTGGGGGTTGGTGTGTGGTGGAGGTGTCACTCTTTTGGTGCTGTTAGAGATTTTTATTTATGAATTAATTTTTTTCAATTTCAGATTGGAAATTCACAGTGAACAAGACAATTTGTATGACAGCTTCTGGAGGAAAGCAAAACAATCCAGTTCTTGAGTTAAGGCCACACTGAATTTATGTACCGTATATCATTCTTCTCTGAAAGAATTCAGATCAACAATGGGGAGAGTTCCATTAGCATAAAAGGGAAGATCCTATTCATGTATATTGTGGTTGGTGTTAGGGAAGTCAGAATGCTAAGGTTGTATTAGCTACCAAGTTGAATTGTTTTGTAAATGTCATAGTTTATTTAAAGCTACTTTCCTAACATCAGTTTATTGCTCTCTGATCAGTTATCATTAGAGAATCAGCATTGGGCCTCCAACTTCACCATTGCTACAATCACTCTACCTCTTATAATAAAAGAAAAACAAAACCTACGTTTATATGGACTCTTTCATGATGTCCCAAATGTTTCTTTACAGCCAATTAAATACTTTTGAGTTGTAGTCACTGGTATAATGTAGTCAATGTTATCAAATCACAGACCAGGCTCAAGGGGCCAAATAGCTTACTCCTCCTAATGTATATGCTTATATGTCATTTTGGATGGATGAGATGAGCTAGGCTAGAAGGCCTTTGTCATCCATAATTATGTTCCAAACAGAATGAGGAATCAGGGCTGGAGTTCTGTTCACTTTGTTGCTAATGGAAGTTTACTGTGAGCAAGCTATATGGGGTGAAATTGTTAAGACACAAGTGCATAATGGGTTCACAGTGGATCAGTAACCTGTTTTATCCTGCAATGATTTTCAAGAATTTTTCCATTGACCTCAATCTTGTCCTTCTCTTTACTTACCTATTATCTTGGCACTCTTTTGAGTTTTTAAAGGAATGAAATATCAGAATAAAGTTGTGTTGCATAGTAGATATTGAAAATATATTGCGGGTGAAAGCATCAATCAGCAGAGTCTTCCGACTTGCTGATCTTGAAAACACAGATGAAATTGTGAACCATTCAGCCTTTGTCATCTGGTTGTTTAAAAGTTGTGTTGCACAGAGGCACCTGAGGACACCAATGCTTCTCACTGACAGTGAAGACCTCTTTCCACTTTGTTGCTCAGGAGTCATTTGATCTTTCTGTGAGAATAGTACACCCCTCCTATGAAATAGCTATATTGAATAATATTATGCACCCAGGCAGGAGAAATTCTTCAAATTCTTCCACAGAATGAAAAAGATCTTGCACAGTTTATCTGGGTTGAAGGTATTAAATCTTTCCTCCAAATATGAATATACCATCACCATGTTCACATGGTGCAATGTGCAAAATGTTAATAAGGGCTGAGGCAGTCACCAAAATCAGTTTTATCATCTGAACAGTGTTATAAATAACAAATAGGGTATTTCCTGTCAAATTAACAATATTGCACAATGCCGATAAAATAACATTTGTACTCTCTTGTTCAATGGTCACAGTAGGATCACCTTTAGGGTGCACACAAACAAACATTGCATTATATTGTTATGGCTCTTTAATATTATGGACTATGCTGTATATAGATCTGAAAATATTTGTATCCAGATGCCAACAATCATTTTTCTAGAAACTTTCTGTGATTGGTGAATTGATTGGTGAATCTTGAAAGGGTTTAAAAATACCATGCATGATTGAGGCAGAGTGTTAGTGGCGGGTGTGGGGATTAAGAGGCCCGGGAAGAGGAGAAACACCAGGGTGCATGATTTCTCTCCCTGGCTCTGCATGGGGGCAGGAAGTGGCATGGGAACATAGGAAATAGGAGCAGGAATAGGCCATTAGACCCTCAGAGCCAGCTCTGCCATTCAATTAAAACGTGGCTGATCTTCTACCTCAATGCTATTTTGCGCACTATCCCTAGATACATTGATATCTTTAATAATTAGAAATCTATCGATCCCTGCCTTGAACATACTCAAAGATTGACCCTTCACAGACATCTAGGGCAAACAATTGCAATGATTCACCACTCTGAGTAAATAAATTCCTCCTCCCCTCAGTCCTAAATAGCCAGAACTCTTATTCTGATGGTAGGATCTTTGGCTCAGCGAGCAGTGGTGGGGCCCACTTGCCAAGGCATATAATGATGCAGGGTGACATCAGGCATGCATCATGATGTCACCGTGCATCATTTAGATTTTCTCTCTTGCCCTCTCTTCTCTCAACTTATCACACCTTCTCTCACCCACACAATTACATCTACAGCCCTATCACCCTGGTTATATGATTTGCCAGAATACTGGGCCCAGCATGGTTCAAGTGAAGACCATCCTAATGATACAGCTCCCACTTTCCATGGTACTGGTACCAGTGCCCCATGAATTGAAACCCATTTCTCCCACACAATTCTTTGAGCTATGCATTTAACTCTCTAATCTTATTTGCCCTACTTCAATTTATTTGTGGCTTAGGTGATAATCCAGAGATTTTAATTTAGCTCCCAGCTGCTCATACTCCCTAAGCAGAACCTCTTTCCTAGCCCTCCCTATGTTGTTGACACCTATGTGGACAATGACAGCTGGATTGTCCCCCACCTATTGGGCGGGTTTTCCTCACCTGCCCACCGCTGGCATCTTCCGGTCCCGCTACAAGTCAATGGACTTTTGGTGGGGTTCCCCACCATGGTAGTGAAAATCTAGCCCCTGTCATCCTTCTTAGGTGGATATAAACATTCCATGGCACTATTTCAAAGAAGAGCAAGGGAGTTTTTCACAGGGTCCTGACCAAATATTTATCCCTCAAACATTGCTGAAAATAAATGATCTGATCATTATCACACAGCTGTTTGGGGGAACTTACCTGTGCCCAAATTGTTAGCTGCATTTCCCAGATTAAATAAGTGACTAAACTTCAAAAGTGTTTCATGGCTGTGAAGCGCTTTCAGACACCTGGAGATCATGGAAGGAAATACATAAATGTACACCTTTCTTTCTCTCCAGGAATGTTTCCCTTGTGGACTTATTGAAAATGAGGATACAGGGTATGCAAACCTGCCCAGTTAGCTCTCTGATGGGACAGTGAATCCAACCATTCAGAGTGATCAGTCATAGTGAGGAACCACAGAAATCTCAGGAAATATTGATAAAGCCATAGATTACTATTGGCCATTGAACAATCCAAGTAATATGATGATAAATTCTTATCAAAAGTGTTTTGCAGACAAAAGCAATTTTTTATACTGTTCTATGATTGGCGGATTTATTTCAGTTTGAGGCAATTTAAATTTATGTAATCCCTGTGAGGTTTTAAAAGTATTTCTTAGACTGATTTGTTCAAATTAACCAGTACACCTGAAGCAATCAGACGGTGATGAACAATTCAGAAATAATCTCTGTGGGTGGCCAAGATTAAAGCTTCAGGTGGAGTGCAAAATTCAGGGGCATTGTGCCTGGCCCTGTTTACAAAGTAGATCTTCCAGAAGCAGTGGAAAAGATATAAGTTTATATATGCAGATTAGAGTTTACTGCTTCCTGCTCAATCTGCAATTGCCTTCACAATTGTGGCATTCATTATGCAGGAATCACTTGGTTGATGGAATTAGAATTAGCATTCTTTGATCTTTGACTTCCTCCAAATGTTTCAGCTGACTTGCCATCTCTTCCACATCACTCTACTGTGAACATCTTAAATTGTCACCAATCATGATCTATTGCTGTGACATGTAACACATGTTTCTTTTCCTTCAGGCCCTGCAGCATAACATTTCTGGTGTTCCACCTCATTTGAGCATTTTGTGTGAGGAAGTGCTGAGAACCTGCTTTCGATTTGTTGCACATTTGAATACCCTGACATGATTCAATGATCTATGAAGATTATTGCAACTACAACGTGTGTCTTGGCAGGGGCCCTACAAATAGGCCAGTGTTTGTCAAAGAGAAAGCTGACTGCAAGATATATGTGGGAAAGATTATGTATGGCTGCAGTTGCTATATCACAGAGCTTTCCCTGTATTTGTGCTGTTAGCAAATCCATAAATAAATGAAAAGGGCCTAATCATTTTTCAAATGGATCTGCTGAAAATTTACAGAATATTAGCCCCTGTATGTTTTTCTGTCTTTCCCAAATGTGCACATTATTATTTCTTTGTCTCTCATTTTGATGAGTATAAAAAAGATTATGTCCCTGGAGAATAGAACACTTTCCCATCTCAGGCGCATATATGTCAGCATTCAAATCCCAAGAACAATCAAGGACAAGAGCAACTATTTGGATTACCAAGGTTCATCTATCTAGCATTGTAGCTTTTCTATTATAGCAATCAAGCGTGCTTTGAACAGCCTTAATATTTTGTCTTTACTGTCTGGAAGCTAATTCCAAAGATTTATCACTCAGAGTAAAAGAAGCTCTTTCTAATAACCAATTTAAATTAACTTCCTGTTAATTTAAATTTATATCCCCTTGTCTTACTTTTTCATCTTTGAAGTAATATTCTGGGTTTACTTTACTTACACTAATTAATGTTTTAAGTACCTTGATGAGGTTTTCCCTTAATCACCGTACTTTCTGGATTAAAGAGTGTGTGCTTTCTCAAAGTTTCTCTCATATCTTATATCCTTTAGAATTGATATCAATCTCATCACCCTTCTCAGTGCATGTTTTGTGGTGTGATGACCAGATTTGAAAACTCTGAGACTGATGATGTATTTTCAATTGCCCGTATCGTCGATTTATTGGGTGCCTCTGCAAATGATGCGTGTAGCGCCTGGTAATGGAAGCCAGATGCACACCCTTATTATGTACGTACTTAGTTCCTTCAGACTGAATATAGCTCATTGCGGTCACTAATTCACATATGGGGCTCTCCTGCTAATGCGATCAGGAAGTGGGAATAGTGCTCGATAAGCTGAAGATGTTAGTAAGGGGCTTCTTTAAAGATCTGGGCCTGAATTTTGCATTTGTCGGGTGCAGGCGATTGGGGGACCTGGAAGTGGGCAGGAAATGGGCCTCTGACCACGATTGGCTCCTGGCCGCCATTTCAGGCTGGCTGGCCAGTGTGAAATGCATGCTGAGAAATGCTGAGTGCTGCCGGGGTGGGGGTGAGAAGAGGGCGGGCATCGACCTAATTGAGGGTGAGCGCTTCCGGTGAGCTCTCTGAAAGCAGACAGCTGCCCCAGGGAGTTGCAGGCCTCCATAGAATAAAGGAAATGACACAAATGCTGCAAAGTATGTCCATGCAGCACAATCAAGCACTGGAAAGCATACCTCATTAAAAAGCAGTCCCCAGATATTTCTTTTTATTTTCTTTCCCCACGGAGATTCCATCCTGCCCTGGATCGAGGTTTGAGTAAAAATGTGAATGGCGCCTGGGAGAATGGCCTGTCCCCCAACCACAAATGTGGAAGGGCCACATAAAATTGCTGTTGGTTGCACTGTTAATGGGCTTAATTGCCTGCTTAATTGTAGGCAGGTGCACTGAGCAAAATATAGCGCGAGCGCATGATGACGGTGGGACACTCACCCGATATCAACTCACACTATTTCATGTCCGTCCGGGATGTAAAATTTGCCTGCTGATGGTTTGAATTATTTAAATAAAATAGTAGAGGCTCACAAATTCAGGGCTTTAGTTAGAATAATCCCACTTAGCAACATCCATTTTCCAGGAATATTGGTGTGCCAAGCCATACATAAACCAATATGAATAGATGGTTGCTTTATAAGCCTCATTAGTGGCTCATTTAATCTCTAACAGCTCAGATCTCTCTACAAATGCTGCATTACTCTACAGCATCTGAAAATGCTTTCCAAAGATTTTAATAAAATAAAAGACAGAAGAGAGAGAGGAACTTAAAATCACAATCACTAGGAAAATATACTGGGAAAACTATTGGAACTAAAAGCTGACAAGTCCCCAGGACTTGATGGCCTGCATCCTAAACTCTTAAATGTTGCTGAAGAGATAGTCGACGATCTCCCAAAATTCCCTACATTCTGGAAATGCCTCACAGGATTGGAAAATTGCATATGTAACACCATTATTCAAGAAAGGAAGGAAATAGAAAGAAGGAGACTATAGTTAGCCTAACAACTGTCAGTAGAAAATGCTAGAATCCATTATTAAGGAGGTAATAGCAGGACATTTAGAAAATTATAATACAATCAGGCAGAGTTAGCATGGTTTGTGAAAGGGAAATCATGTTTGAATAATTTATTAAAATTCTTTGAGGAAGTAAAAAATGAGGTGGATAACGGGGAGCCTGTAGATGTGGTGTACTCGATTTTCCAAAAAAACATTTGATAAGGTGCCACATCAAGGGTTACTGAATAAAATAAGAGCTCATGGTGTAGGGGTTAACATATTAGCATAGATAGAGGATTGAAAACAAAAACAGAATTACCTGGAAAAACTCAGCAGGTCTGGCAGCATCGGCGGAGAAGAAAAGAGTTGACGTTTCGAGTCCTCATGGCCCTTCGACAGAACTTGAGTTCGAGTCCAAGAAAGAGTTGAAATATAAGCTGGTTTAAGGTGTGTGTGTGGGGGGCGGAGAGATAGAGAGACAGAGAGGTGGAGGGCGGGGGGGGTGGTGTGGTTGTAAGGACAAACAAGCAGTGATAGAAGCAGATCATCAAAAGATGTCAACGACAGTAGTACAATAGAACACATAGGTGTTAGAGTTAAAGTTGGTGATATTATCTAAACGAATGTGCTAATTAAGAATGGATGGTAGGGCACTCAAGGTATAGCTCTAGTGGGTTTTTTTTTATTATATAATGGAAATAGGTGGGAAAAGGAAAATCTTTATAATTTATTGGAGAAAAAAAGGGAAGGGGGAAACAGAAAGGGGGTGGGGATGGGGGAGGGAGCTCACGACCTAAAGTTGTTGAATTCAATATTCAGTCCGGAAGGCTGTAAAGTCCCTAGTCGGAAGATGAGGATTGGTTAGCTAACAGGAAGCAAACAATAGAGACAAATGGGTCATTTTCATGTTGGCAAGCTGTGACTAGTGGAGTGTCACGGGGCCAGTACTAGGGCCTCAACTATTTATATCTATATCAATGACTTGGATGAAGGGACCAAATGTATGGTATCTAAATTTGCTGATGACACAAAAGTAGATAGTAGAATAAGTTATCAAGAGGACATAAAGAGTCCACAAATGGATTTAACTAGGTTTAGTGAGTAGGCAAAAATTTGGCAGATTAAGTATAATGTGGGAAAACGTGAACTTGTCCATTTTGGCAATAAGAATAGAAAAGCAGCATATTATTTAAATGGAGAGAGATAGCAGAAGTCTATGGTATAGAGGGAAACACAAACAGAATTACCTGGAAAAACTCAGCAGGTCTGGCAGCATCGGCGGAGAAGAAAAGAGTTGACGTTTCGAGTCCTCATGACCCTTCGACAGAACTAGGTGAATCCCAGGAAGGGTTGAAACATAAGCTGGTTTAAGGTGGTGGTTGGGGGGTGGGGGGGGGGGGGGTGTGGTGGGGAAGGTGTGGGGTGTGGGGTTGGGGGTGTTGGGTGGGGGGAGAGAAGTGGAGGGGGGTGGTGTGGTTGTAGGCAAAAGCAGTGATAGAAGCAGATCATCAAAAGATGTCACAGACGGCAGAACAAAAGAACACATAGGTGACGAAGTTGGTGATATTATCTAAACAAATGTGCTAATTAAGAATGGATGGTAGGGCACTCAAGGTATAACTCTAGTGGGGGTGGGGGGAGCATAAAAGATTTAAAAATATTTAAAAATAATGGAAATAGGAGGGAAAAAGAAAAGTCTATATAATTTATTGGAAAAAAACAGAAGGAAGGGGGAAGAAATGGGCCCCAGCTATGCCTGTCTCTTTATGGGGTATGTGGAACATACCTTGTTCCAGTCCTACTCCGGCTCCCTTCCACAACTTTTTCTCCGGTACATCGATGATTACTTCGGTGCTGCTTCGTGCTCTCGTTTTTCTTCTTCCCTCCTATTTCCATTATTTTTAAATATTTTGAAATATTTTATGCTCCCCCACCCCCACTAGAGCTATACCTTGAGTGCCCTACCATCCATTCTTAATTAGCATATTCATTTAGATAACATCACCAACTTCGACACCTATGTGTTCTTTTGTTCTGCCGTCTGTGACATCTTTTGATGATCTGCTTCCATCACTGCTTTTGCCTACAACCACACCACCCCCCTCCACTTCTCTCCCCCCACCCAAAACCACCCCCCCACCCCCTGCCCCCCACCACCACCTTAAACCAGCTTATATTTCAACCCTTCCTGGGATTCACCTAGTTCTGTCGAAGGGTCATGAGGACTCGAAACGTCAACTCTTTTCTTCTCCGCCGATGCTGCCAGACCTGCTGAGTTTTTCCAGGTAATTCTGTTTTTGTTTTGGATTTCCAGCATCCGCAGTTTTTTGTTTTTATCTATGGTATAGAAGGATCTGGGTGTCCTGATACAGGAATCACAAAAAGTTAGTATGGAGGTACAGTATGTGATTAGGAAAGCAAATGGAATATTGGCATTTATTGCAAATAGAATTGGGTATAAAAGTAGGGAAGTGCTGCTACAATTGTACAGGACCTTGGTGAGACACCTGGAGCACTGTGTACAGTTTTGGACTCCTTACTTAAGAAAATATATAAATGCACTGGAAGAAATTCAAAGAAGGTTCGCTCAACTGAGTCCTGTGATGAAGTGGTGATTTTCTGAGTAAAGATTGAACAGATTGGGCCTATACCCATTGGAATATTCTATCATAAGTTCAGAAGTAGGGATGTTCGTTGATGATTGCACAATGTTCAGCACCTTTCACTACTCCTCAGATACTGAAGCAGTCCTTGGACAAATGCAGCAAGACCTGGTCAATTTCCAGGCTTGGGCTGACAATTGGCAAGTGACATTCATACCATGCCAGTGCCAGGCAATGACATTCTCCAACAAGAGAGAATCCAACCGTCGCCCCTTGATATTCAGTGGCATTACCATCCCTGAATCCCCCACTATCAACATCCTGGGGGTTACCATTGACCAGAAACTGAACTGGATTAGCCATATGAATACTGTGGCTACAAGAGCAGGTCAGAGGCTAGGAATCCTGCACCAAGTAACACACCTCCTGACTCCCCAAAGCCTGTCCACCATATATGAGGCACAAGCCAAGAGTATGATAGAATAGTCTACATTTGCCTGGATGAGTGCAGTTCCAACAACACTCATGAAACTCGACATGATCCAGGACAAAGCAGCCCACTTGATTAGCATCCCATCCACAAACATTCACTCCCTTCACCACCAACACACAGTGGCAGCAGTGTGTACCATCTACAAGATACAAGAGCTCACCAAGGCCACTTTTGCAGCACCTTTTACTGCTACCATCTAGAGGACAAGGGCAACAGATGCATGAGAACATCACCAGCTGGAAGTTTCCATTTAAGCCACACACCACCCTGATTTCGAAATATATCACTGTTCCTTCTTTGTCGCTGGGTCAAAATCCTGGAACTCCCTTCCTAATAGCACTGTGGGTGTACCTACACCACATGAACTGCAGTTTTTGAAGAAGGTAGCTCACCACCACCTTCTCAAGGGCCATTAAGTATGGGCAATGAATTGCTGGCGCAGCCAGTGATGCCTACATCCCATGAATGATTAACAAAACAAAAATTTAGAAGAATGAATGGTGATCTTATTGAAACATATAGGGCAGAATCTTCTGCCTGTCAGTTGGGTCGGTCTGGAGCAGGCACGGAGTCAATCGCTGCCCACGATCGGCTGCGTGCCACCATTTAACGTGGGCGGGCTAATTAAGGCCGCCCAGCGTGCCGTGCACCCGGTAGCACCCAGCACTACCTGTGCAGGTGGGAGGGAGGAGGGAGAGTCAGGGCCTGCGCTCTTTCACACATGCACAGGAAAGAGCACAGAAATCTCCTTGAGGCACGGAGCTGTCTCAGGGAGACTAAGTTCCTCTTGAGAATTTTTAATAAAGAAAGTAGAAAATAAGTTGCACATGAATGTCTCATGAATTGGAACATGATTATCAAATGAGCAAAAAATTGAATTTAATAAATCCTTCATGAAGCCTCATCCCGCCTGTGGATGAAGTTTCATGAAAATCGCAAAGGCCGCTTGGGCTCTTCGCCTGCCGACCAACTTTAAGGTTGGACAGGCAGTGTTAAGAATTAGTTCAATTGGTTTATTAATGGCCTTAAAAGGCCTCTGACAGCTGTATGGGTGCGCAGCCGCCACCGAGCGAAAAATCTGAATGACGCGCGGTGACATCGGGATGCACATCCTATATCACTGCAGGTCATTTTACACGTCAGCAAAGAGAAATTTCTGCCCATAAGTCCCTGTGGGGTCTTGACAGGGTGGATACTGAAAGGGCGCCTCCCCATATAGAGGAGTCTAGAACTAGAGGGTACAGTTTAAAAATAAGGGGTATTCCATTTAAGTCTGAAATGAGATTTTATTTCTCTCAGAGGGTCATTAGTCTGTGAAATTCTCTTTCCCAGAGAGCAGTGGTGGTTGTGTCATTGAATATATTGAAGGCTGACTTAGATCTACGAGGGGTCAAGGGTTATTTGGGGCAGACAAGTAATTCGGATAGAGGCAACAATCTGATCAACCATGATCTTATCGAATGGCAGGGCAGACTCAAGGGGTCAAATGCTGATTCCTACTCCTAATTCTTGTGTACTTGAGATCTTGCGATCATGACCTCATCTGAGGCAGATGGATCCAATGCCACATTCTCTTCTCAGAGGCCAATGGGCCTGAAGCAAAAGGTCCAAGATGCAGAATGTGGGCCTCACCCCTGCTGGATGTCAGGTGGGAAAAGTGAGGGTTTATCATTATTAGGTTGATGTGGAGTGGAATTATCCCAGATTTGCACTAAGTGCAGTAGCGGGCGGGTAAATAGAACATTTTTATGCTGGCTGCAATGGCGGTTTTCACGCTGTATCGTCCCAATCCTGCCTCATTAATCATGCATTTCCAGGAAACATGCTGTTTCAATGGCAGACAGGCTCTCATTCACCTGCCACACCATCATCTTGCTACTTCATCATGCCAGGCAGCATATTTAAAGTGCTGCCCTGCACATAGCTCTCAATGTTTCCATCCCAGTATTGCTACAAAAAAGACATGGCCCCAAAAGGCAAGGCGACTGCAGACCCTGGTTTAGTGACACATCCCTTGAGTGCCTTTTGGACACCATGGATGTCCGCCGTGATGTCCTCTACCCCCGCTCAGGCTACAGGAAGGGCAGCAACATCACCAATCCAGCATGGGCGGTGGTGGCAGCAATGGTCAGTGCCAGCGCTCTGCAAAAAAGGACAACCGCCCAATATTGAAAGAGGATGTATATTCTCATCCATTCCACCAGGGTAAATCATTCTTCTCATCACTCTCAACTCACATACTCACAAACCCATTGCACATCCACAGGGATCTCACTCACTGCCAGTTCAAGGGACATCATCATTCACTCTCTCATACACACCAGCGTTGTTCTTATCCCATCCATGGGACCATTCACCACCACAAAAGCCAGGCATACTTATCATCTGGCCTGGCAGACGTCCTGCCTATAATCTCTCCATCTGGATTTGTGCAGGACAGGCTGACACATAACAAAGAGGGAGAGGTTGCAGACTGATGGAGGAATGCCTGAAATCAAGGCTCTCACAGATTTTGAAAATAGAGTCATACAGCTGGCCGGCGAAGATCTAGATCATTCCTGTGCTGACAGTGAGGTCGGCAGTGCTCTACCAAGTGAGGATCCAGGAGTGCAACAACATCCATCAGACAACCACGCTCTGGGTGATGTGTCCTGTTCCACAGGCCTCTGCCATGCACTATTTATCTCTCTTTTCTTTTGTGGACACACCTGGGAAACAGCTGAGGGAGTCCATGACCTCCAATGAAGCCCTAAAGACACATCAGAAGAAGAACCTGAAGGCAGCATCATTGAAGACCCATCACAGCGCTCACCTACACCCTCCACCAGTGCAGAATCACACACCTCGGTGGGACCTAGTTCTAGAGTAGACTTGGGATCACAATCTGGTGACTGAGGCAGATGATGTGCCTTTTCACTCAGCTATTCCTCAGTTACTGGAGCTGCAAAGGCAAGCTCGGAATATCAGAAAGGGATGCCTAATGCACTCCTCAGGTTGCAAGGCATGAGGAAGGAGTCCGTCTGCTATCAGTCTGAGGTGATAGGGCCGACATGCCATTGCACCAAGATCAACACTGATAAGATGGTAGTCGCCATGGAGACCTTGGTCCAGGATGTCGCTCCTGCACTGCTGCATGGGCTGAACTCCATCACTGATGCCATAATTGGCTTCCAGTGGTGTAAACACGAGAGGAGTGCCAGGCAGCTCAACCTCTTTCCAGCTTCCCCTTTTCCTCAAAGCGTCAGCCAGGGGTGCATGGCACCCAAAGAGAAGAATATCAATGGGTGTACACTCCAGGTCCATTCACTCAGGTGACTCCGGGAGAATCCAGCCCATCCAGATCCCCCCTTCCTGTGACCCCAGCAGCACCAGCTCCGCAGGCCAAGGAGGGTGCCACTGCCACACCACAGGATAATGAAAGCAGGCCAGGGCCCTCCAAGTCTCAGCCATCCAGAAGATGCCCACCAAGGTTATCACAGAGCAGTCGGTAGGCTGCCTATACGTCTGCTGTGGATGTTGAGCAAAACCAAGATGTAGTGGCAGGATTAGGAAGGTTAAGAAGGTGTAACTCTTGAGTCAAAACATCTAACCTAAATTAACAAAACCAGGGACAAAATAAAAGCAGCTCCTTAAAGGGAAACTGCAAAAACAAAATACAAAACACAAAGGAAACTTACCAACATCAAATTAAAATGTGTTTAAAGGGGCCTATAAAACAACCCAATCCCCGCAGTGCCCACCAAGCATGGAAGACCTCAACGGTACCGGCGCAGACCACGTGCTCCCTCTCCAGGGACACTTAGCCGTGAACATAGCTATGGATGAGGGGCAGACAGTCGGGTCGGACAACCCCCTCGATCACCCGCTGCCTGGCCCTGTTAACAGCTAACTTGACCAGGATCAGTAGCAGGTTCAAGAGCAGGCCCTCCTCCCTCCCGGCACCCCACCGCACCGGGTGCCCATAGATCAGGAGTGCGGGGCTGAAGTGCAAACAAAACAGCAGTAAAAGGATTTTCAAGAAACTAAAAATGGGGTGCAGCCTATAACAATTAACATATGCATGGTCCATGGACTCCACAAGGCCGCAAAAGATGCAGCTATCTTGGGAGTCCGTGAACTGACACAACCTAAGGTTGTATGGGACTGCTGTGTGCAACACCCTCCACCCCAGATCCCCAATGGAAAGCGGGAGGACACCTGCGTAGAGGGCCCCCCGCTGGGGTCCTCTGCTGCCAGACGGCAACTAGGCTTACCAAGGCATGTCCGGGCGACGGGCGAGGGCAAGGAAGTGAAGGGTGTGCAGCAGCAGCCCATACATGAAACCTCTCTGTGCCAAGCTAAAGCGCAAGGAGGGCATTTCCAAGAGGCGACTCAGGTTGTGGGGCACCGGCTCCCGAGGGAGGGTTCGGGGCTTGGGGCAATGTGGAATTATGTCTGAATATGGGTAAGCTTGGAAAGAAGACCACCACACAGCTGTGCCACCTCGAGACCCAGAGTGAAGTTGGGGCTGAGCCATCCTAAGGTCTTGAATGACATTGGCCACTAGCCGGACGTCCATGAACCCGCGATGTGCCAGCTCCTGTGATAGCATCCAGGCCACCCCTGCACCACCTAGCACGTCCCCGATCCTGGTTACCCCGGCAGCCACAGCCCTTCTTACTGCCAGCCACTGAAAAGGCGGAGGGGCGGATTCCTGAGGCTCTCTGATGACAGCCGCTATTCCTGACAGTGGAGAGCTGCATTGCGAGGCGAACATGTAACAGACTTTGATCAGGTCCTGGTAAAAGGCGGACAACACATGCAAGGAGGCACAAAGGCCCCTTCGGTCTACAAACAGGAGCAGCATGTCGTAATTCAGTTGACGGAGGTGGGGGAGGAGGAGCTCAAAGGGGACAAAGGGCGGGACATTTGAAGTGATGATCCTCTGGACGGTGGCCACCGAGGGGTCCACTGCCAGAAACATCCCATCCACAATCAGCCTCTTTTCTAGGACCCGATGCACCGCCCGCTCTGACCTCAAGAAAATTATGGCTTTGCCATACATTTTCGATGTGGCAATTACGGCTGAGGGGCCGACAACCCAGCCAAAGCCTTAACGCACGCCTCAATCATCATGTTGGGACGGGTGTAGCTCTTCACCCCCAGGACCTTGGTGAGGAGGCAGAAGGGTGACGGGGCCAAGGGAGCAGCTGCAACCGCATACGTTTTCTTAAGGGGCCCTGCCATCTGTGACAGCACCGTCTCCACAGTCACCTGGGAAGACCCGGCTATAGGCAACCCTGTCGCAGCCATAAGGGCTGAGCCACTCCCACCCCGAGCTCTATATTCAACAATATCCCACTCCGGGGGAAGGGGGAAAAGATGATGTAGCCTCCCCGTCTGGGATGATAAAAACAGAGAGGAGAGGAGGGAGTGGGATAAAGGACAGGGAGACACAGGAGGGAAAGGGTAAAGGATAGGTGGGCGTCACTCAGTAGAGTTTGGGTGGGGGCCTCGATGTGCTTCCTGTAGGGGGAGGGTGATGTCTTCACCAGGCAGCTGGTACTGCCCGGCACATAGGAGTCAGCCCTGTCCCTCTTCACCAGGCAGCACCAGCTACCTGGACTCAGACACAGTCAGAGCAAGGAGGGGTGGGGGGTGGGGGGGGGGGTGGGGGGGGTGTGTGTGTGTGGGGGAGGGTTGGGAGGTGGGAGGTGGAGGGTGCGGGGTGGGGGGTGGGGTGGAAAAGTCTTAAACAACACACACACACACACACACACACACATGCCCCTTCTCCCTCAAGTCTCTGCAGTGATCTTCTCTCCTACCCCTACAAAACACACGGTTCTCTTCAGCCCCCAACGAACAAAAGTCTAGACATCCACCTTGGATGTTAAAACAAACAGTCATTGCCTCCTGGCTTTCCTGTTCTGCAGCAGCAACATCTCCTCTCTCTCTCCTCCAGGCTTCTGACCCTGCAGGCTCCAGGTCCCCAGCAACACAAAGGATGGAAGAAGCCTTCAGGGAAGGTAGCAGCACAATAATAGGAACAGCCACAGGAAATCCCACAGGCACAAGAATGGCACAGGAAAACAGCAGCAAGAACAGCCACACAAAAACAGGAGCAGCAGGAACAGCCACTAGAAATCCCTCAGCAGCAGGAACAGCTACAGGAATTCAGCAGCAGCAGGAACAGCCACAGGAAAACAGGAGCAGCAGGAACAGCCACTGGAAATCCCACAGCTGCAGGAACAGCCACAGGCAGCACCAAGCTCAGCTACAGCAACAGCCACAGCTCAGCAGTAACAAGCTACAGCTGAGACCAATCAGGAAGCACAGCCTGGACACGGGTGTTAATCATTTGTACATAATGTTCACTATTGTAAATAAACTCCCAACAATGTCTTCTTGTCTATGGCTCCTTATTCTGATGAGCCGTTCATGTCACTCAGATGTGAAACCTTGGTTCCTGCACAAGATAAAGGCAGGTGTCTCATCCAGGGCCTCTTCCCTGTGCAACCTTCAGACCAAAGTGATGGTCTGGCTTCACACTCACTGGACACATTAATAATGCCTGCTCCTTGATGGTGCTTGTCACTGCTGCCAGCTAATCATGGACAGGCATAACAAAGTTCCATCATTCTCTCATTGTGCTCTCAGCACCCTTGATGTGGGGCTGGCCCCCACATCGCTTCAGCATTTGTGACTGGTGATGATGTTCTCCTGAATGGTTCAGGTGCTTAAGGCAGACAAAAGCTCAGATGCATTTAAAATTTCACAGCTGCATCTCTATGATATGACCCTGATCACAGAGCACAAGCAAGCTGCCCACAACCCAACAGGATTCAATCATTCATAGAGGCTATGTGAAGGTTTATCGAGTGTCCTTGCTGCATGACATCATCATCATCCTTCTAGGATTGAGTGATTACTAGGTCCTCCGCTGCATCTCCATGACAGGGGCCTTATCACAGAGGGTATGTGCATTGCCATCATACAGTTTGGAGTCAAACATTCAGAGATGCAACATAAGAATCTATAGTGTTTCCTCACTGCACGTCGTCATCATCCTCCACAAATTTAGCAACTATGATGACCTCCTAAGTGAGCCTGCCTCATCCGGTCAGTGCAATGACCTCATCGATGTCATACTCACCATCAAGGACCTCCTCACTCTCAGTTCCATTATCATCCTTCTCATCGGAAGAGATATCCAGCTCCTCCATCTCCTCCTCAGTCAGCTTCTCTCCCCATTGCAATGCCAGGTTGTAAAGTTGCAGCACGTCATGACAAAGTGTGCCATCCTCTGTGGACTGTATTGCAGGGCTCTACCAGACTGGTCCAGGAACCAGAACCTCATTTTCAGCATCCAATGGTTTGCTCCACCAAGGTGTAAGTTGCATCATGAGCCTCATTGTAATTTCACTCTTCTGCAGTCTGAGGCTGCCACAGGGGTGTCAGCAGCCACGTCCTCTGCCGGTAGTCCTTATCCCCAAGGAACCATCTCTACGGCCTCTGTGGACCTTAGAAGATTAAAGGGATCTGAGACCGACTGAGAATGTAGGAGTCATGGACACTCCCTGGGAACCGAGCACAGACCTGCAGGATGTGTTTGTGGTGGTCACACATCAGCTGAACATTCAGCAAGTGGAAGCCCTTGCGGTTGACATAAGTGACTGCTTATTGCCATGGAGGTCTGAGCACAATATGACTGCAGTCGATAGTACCCTGCACCTGTGAAAAACCTGGGATCTAGGAAAATCCCAGCACTCTTACACCCTGGCTTTCCATGGTTTTGGGTGAAATTCACAAAGTTGTGTGTCTTCACGAAGATGGTGTCCGTGAACTGGATGTATTTATATGTGGAGACTTGCGATATTACACAGAGGTCACCTAAAAAGCCCTAAAAGGAGCCACTGAGGTAAAAATTGAATGCCGCAGGTCACTTTCACAGCTACAGGCAGTGGATGCCTTCATGTCCTCGTAGCACCAAATCCTGCAAAAGATGGAAAATGTGAATGACCAGTTCCCTGGACATGTGCAATCTTCGGCGACACTGGTTCTCAGTCATCTGCAGGAATGAAAGGCAGCATTCATAGACCCTGGGATGAACTAGGCGCTGACCAGTGACAGCTTGCTGTGGCTCTTCAGCAGTGTGAGCAGGATCCCCAGCCGCCCCTTCTTCCTGAGGGTGCCGCTCCTCCCTCTGCTCAGCCAAGTGCCTCTATCGCTCTCTTCTCCTTTGTCTATGCTCTTTGTAAACAATGAGGCAAACAATTAGGTCACCAGGCTCCATGCTCCTGATGTACTCTTCCTGCAGGATGAAAGAGAGAGATGTGTGGGTGAGGTTGGTTGTTCTAAGAACCTCTTTTGGTTAAGTTTGAAGGCCGCTTAATGCATCCCAGAGAGCACTGGCCACCACTTGGATGGCCAGGGTTTAGCGCCTAAGACCCAACCCAACTGCACCCAACTGCACCTGACTGATTTGCGGCAGCTTTGTCCACTGGACTGCATGCTGTGCTCTCAGCTCAGTCACAGGCATTCCCCTAACCTGTACTGTAAGGCTGTAATGTTAGCTTGAACCATGGGGTGTGGTGACTGGTCCAAACCTGAATGATGACATTGGAAGGGGCTGTGAGCACCTCCATCAGTGACCTGAACTGTCTCGGCTACAGTTGAATGGTCACTTTAAACAAGGTCTCCCTAACACGTGGCCACTTCCCTCCGCACCCATCCCACATATACCTGTGCAATACCATCAACTGCGTGCATCACTTGCCCTCCTCCACAACTTGCTTCAACCGCAGTTCAGCCCTTGCCCTCCCAGCACCTTCCCACCACTCCCCCCACCAAATCACCTCAACCACAGGGCAGCCCTTGCCCCAGCGCCGCACTGTCAGCCAGCCGGGGAAAAGCAACTTGCCTGTGCCAATGTCTGAATGCCTGAAACTTGAAGTCCAACAGGCAAACCTGGCATGCACTGTGAAATGTTACTGTGCACTGACCTCCCAGTTCCCCTTGAAGTGCAGCTCGTGAGGTGCACGCCTTATATATGCTGTTGTGAAACACATCGGTGTGCTCGGATGATCTAACCTGGGGAATGATGATTCCAGCAGGATGGGCTTATATTGGTATGGTGATGTATTAACGAATCCCAGAATCACACAGTGCAGAAGAGGCCCTTCGGCCCATCGAGTCTGCACCGACACATGAGAAACACCTGACCTACCTACCTAATCCCATTTACCAGCACTTGGCCCATTGCCTTGAATGTTATGACACGCCAAGTGCTCATCCAGGTACTTTTTAAAGGATGTGAGACAACCCACCTCCACCACCCTCCCAGGCAGCGCATTCCAGACCGTGACCACCTCTGGGTAAAAAAAGTTTTTCCTCACATTCCCCCTCAACCTCCTGCCCCTCGCCTTGCACTTGTGTCCCCTCATGACTGACCCTTCAACTAAGGGGAACAGCTTCTCCTTATCCAATCTGTCCATGCCCCTGATAACCTTGTACATATTGATCAGGTCGCCCCCTCAGTCTTCTCTGCTCCAACAAAAACAACCCAAGTATATCCAATCTCTCTTCATAACTTAAATGTTTCATCCCAGACAACATCCTGGTGAATGCACACCCTCCAGTGCAATCATCTACTTCCTATAAAGTGGTGACCAGAACTGCACACAGTACTCCAGCTGTGGCGTCACCAAAGTTCTATTCAACTCCAACATGACCTCCCTACTTTTGTAATCTATGCCTCGATTGATAAAGGCAAGTGTCCCATATGCCTTTTTCACCACCCCATGTTAGCCCCTCTGCCTTCAGAGATCTATGGACACACATGCCAAGGTCCCCTTGTTCCTCAGAACTTCCTAATGTCATGCCATTCATTGAATACTTCCTTGTCAAATTACTCCTTCCAAAGTGTATCACCTCACACTTTTCAGGGTTAAATTCCATCTGCCACTTATCTGCCATTTGACCATCCCGTCTATATCTTCCTGTTGCCCAAGACACTCAACCTTACTGTTAACCACCCAGCCAATCTTTGTGTCATCTGCAAACTTACTAATCCTACCCCCCACATAATCATCTATGTTGTTTATATAAATGACAAATAATAGGGGACCCAGCACAGATCCCTGCGGTATGCCACTGGACACTGGATTCCAATCACAAACGCAGCCTTCTGTCCTCACCCTCTGTCTCCTGCAACTAAGCCAATTTTGAATCGACCTTATCAAATTACCCGGTATCCCATGTTCATTTGCCTCCTTTATAAGTCTCCCATGTGGGACCTTGTCAAAGTCTTTGCTGAAATCCATATAAATGACATCAACTGCACGGCCCTAATCTACACGCCCGGTCACCTCCTCAAAAAATTCAATCAAATTTGTTAGGCATGACCTCCCTCTGACAAAGCCATGCTGACTATCCCTGATCAAACTTTGCCTCTCCAAGTGGAGATAGATTCTCTCCTTCAGAATTTTCTCCAATAGTTTCCCTACTACTGATGTGAGACTCACTACAATGAAGTTTCCGACGTCCAATTGTGGGAAACGCAGCCCGTCAATCACGGGCGGAGTGGGCAATTGCAAACTGCTTTCACAACGTTTTTGGCCTTCTTGCCATATTTTCCGCTCATGGCGCCAAACACACCTGTCACCAATGTACACGGAAAGTTCCACCCCAAGGAATCACCAGAGCTGTTGAAACCAAGGAGTGCATGGTGGGGCAGAGGAAATTTTACTCTAACAGCAACAGGGCACATTTCTAGAGAGTTCCAGGTATTTTGATGTGATGAGCCACTATATATAAATGCCAGGATATTATTAATAATACATTCTCATTTTTTATTGGACACCAGGGTCTAAGCTGTGGGTGGCAGCATCCAAGGCTTCAGAAAGTAAGAGTTTAACCTCCTTTTTATGTTTTTGGTTATCAGGTTCACTTTGTCTGGCGAATGCTAGCTGTGCCCTTGATATTAACACATCAGTTGTTGCGTGAAACAATATAGGCAGCCAGACCGATTAACTGAACAAACACTAGTAGTTTATTGGAACTAAGAACAGAGCACTAACACCATGTGTGCTTCTTCAATCACCTCCGGCTCTAGACTTCCAGTTACCCAAGATGCCCACGCTGTGTAGCGATTGGTCAAGACAGTCAAGTGGTCAACTAACTACACTCTCATAAAGGTACATAGCACTCCACTTTACCACACTCCTTTACTGCTTCTACATTAGAATCAGATTGCACTGTACTAACCTGACTGTCTCAGTTACACATATATGACCTCCGCCCCAGCTCACAACCCCATGTATTTCCCCCTTGACCCAAAAACTGTTCACCCATTTCCTGACGTCACACATCCCTGCTTCATGAATGACCTTCCTTCCATCATAAGGTCAGAAGGTGGAAAGTTCACTGATGATTGCACAATGTTCAGCACAATTCACAACTCCTCAGATACTGAAGCAGCCCATCCTGATATGCAGCAAGACGCAGTCAACGTTCAGGTTTGGACTGATAAATGGCAAGTAACATTCATGCCACACAAGTGCCAGGCAAAGACCATCTCCAAGAAGAAAGAATGTAACCAGATCCCCTTGACATTCAATGACATTACTGTCACTGAATTCCCCACCAACAACATCCTGGGTGTTAACCATTTGCCCGTAACTGAACTGCTCCAGCCATATAAATACTGTGGCTACAAGACCAGATCAGAGGCTGGGAATTCTGCAATGAGTCACTCATCTCCTGACTCCTCAAAGTCTCTCCACGATCTACAAGGCACAAGTCAGGAGTGTAATAAAACACTCTCCACTTGCCTGAATGAATGCAGCTCCAACAACACTCAAGAATCTTGACACCATCCAGGACAAAGCATCCTGCTTGATTGGCACACTTTTCACCACCTTAAACACTCACTCCCTCCACCACTGACTAACTTGGGCACACAACTAATGGATCAGATCTAAGCTCTGCAGTCCTGCCACATTCAGTCGTGAATGGTGGTAGACACTTAAGCATCTCACTAGAGGAGGAGGCTCCACAAATATCTCCATCCTCAACGATGGAGGAGCCCAGCACATCAGTGCAAAACATAAGGGTGAAGCATTTGCTACAATCTTCAGCCAGGAGTGCCGAGTGGATGATCCATCTCAGCCTCCTCCAGAGGTCCCTGGCATCACAGGTGCCAGTCTTCAGCTAATTCAATTCATTCCACATATCAAGAAATAGCTGAAGGCACTGGATACTGCAAAGGCTATGGGCCCTGAAAATATTCCGGCAATAATAATGAAGACTTGTGCTCCAGAACTTGTGCCCCTAGCCAAGCTGTTCCAGTACAGCTACAACACTGGCATCTACCCAGCTATGTGGAAAATTGCCCAGGTATGTCCTGTACACAAAAAGCAGGACATATCCAACCAAACCAATTACTGCCCCATCAGTCTACTCTCCATCATTGGTAAAGTAATGGAAGAGGTCATCAACAGTGCTATCAAGTGGCACTTGCTTAGTAAGAAACTTCTCACTAACACCCAATTGGGTTCTGCCAGGGCCACTCAGCTCCTGATCTCATTACAGCCTTGGTTCAAACACGGACAAAAGAGCTGAACTCCCGAGGTGAGGTGACTGTCCTTGACATCAAGGCAGCATTTGACCGAGTATGCCATCAAGGAGCCCTAGCAAAACTGGAGTCAATGGGAATCAGGAGGAAAATTCTCTGCTGGTTGGAGTCATACCTAGCACAAAGGGAGATGGTTGTCAGGTCAGTCATTTCAGCTCCAGGACATCACTGCAGGAGTTCTTCAGGGTAGTGTTCTAGGCCCAACCATCTTCAGCTGCTTCATCAGTGACCTTCCTTCCATCATAAGATCAGAAGTGGGGATTTTCGCTGATGATTGCACAATGTTCAGCACCATTTGCAATTTCTCAGATACTGAAGCAGTCCATGTCCAAACGCAGCAACACCTGGGCAATATCCAGGCTTGGGCTGACAAGTGGCAAGTAACTTTCGCATCACACAAATGTCAGGCAATGACCATCTGCAACAAGAGAAAATCCCACCATCACCCCTAGAGTTTAATGGCATTACCATCACTGAATCCCCACTATTCACATCCTGGGGGTTACCATTGACCAGAAACTCAACTGGACTAGCCACATAAATTCTGTGGCTACAAGAACAGGTCAGAGGCTAGGAATTGTGCGACGAGTAACTCAATTCCTGACTCTCCAAAGCCTGTCCGCCATCTACAACGCACAAATCAAGAGTGTAATGAAATACTCCCCACTTGCGTGGATGAGTGCAACTCCCACAACACTCAAGAAGCTTGACATCATCCAGAACAAAGCAGCCTGCTTAATTGGCACTACATCCATAAACATTCACTCCGTCCACCACCAATCCACAGTAGCTGCAGTGTGTACCATCTGCAAGATGCACTGCAAGAATTCACTAAGGCTCATTCGATAGCATCTTCCAAACCCATGACCAATACCATCTAGAGGGACAAAGGCAGCAGAAAGATGGGAACACCACCACCTGGAAGTTCCCCTCCCAGCCACTCACCATCCTGACTTGGAAATATATCGCCGTTCCATCACTGTTGCTGGGTCAAAATCCTGGAGCTACCTTCCTAACAGCACTTTGGGTACACTTACACCACATGGACTGCAGCAGTTCAAGAAGGCAGCTCACCACTACCTTCTCATGGACAATTAGGGATGGACAATAAATTGTAACTACCAAGCTATTAATCAGGGCTGGGAATCATGATGATTTTATAATCTCCTAAAGCCAGGGATTCTGACACCGATTCTGGCATCCCTATCACCAACCTGACCCAGAATCGAAAATACAGTGCAGGCAACACTTTTAACATAGCAAAATGTCCCAGGATGCTTCACAGGAGCATTATCAGACATTAGGACAAGTGATCAAAGCTTAGTCAAAGACGTTGGTTTTAAGGAGTGGCTTGAAAAAAGTCAAAAAAAGATAGAGAGGCAGAGATGTTTGGGGAGGATATTCCAGAGTTTAGGGTATGCAGCTGAAGGCATGATCTTCAATTGTTGACTGATTAAAATTGGGAATGCTCAAGGGACATTTGAGGAATGTAGGAGGGGTGTAGGGATGGATGGGGCCGCAGAAAGTGACAAGGCTACGGAAGAACATTTTTGATTGTTGGTGCTTAGCTACTAATTGGGGAAACTTTCTCAACCAATGGAGGTTCAGCTATTTTTCATCTGCTCCTACTTCTTGAATCAAAGATTTCAAATGTACCTGAATGAAGTCTACAGGTGCCATACACTACCATGTCTGTATTTAGGGAATATGTCCAAGTAATCAAAATATAGTTCACCTTTCAGAAAAAGGGCAAGTAGAATGGTCCAAACAGACAAGAAAAAGCACAACGAGCTTCACTGGACTTTGAATCAAAGCAAAAGCATTTGCCCATTTTCCTAAAAGGGTGAATACCTTTTGCGAGTTGGTGCCCCATTTAACCTTAAAGATCAGGATGCTTTTTTAAACTAATTCCCTTACTTCGCGGAAGCTGAATTGAGGTGTAGGGTTTTTACCATTTTTTTTTTTACCCACCATATCTTTCTTTATGCTTTTTGTAATGTTGAACTGATCAGTGCAACAGAAAGGGGGAGGTGAAGGAAATATCAATTCGCATCAGTAGACTGAGGGAGGGCCTGTGATCAATATTCTTATATTAGCAGAAATATCTCAAACAAAAGGTAAGTGAAATACATTTAAGCCTTTGGTTAGATTGCATTGCTATTTTTTACTATTTCTTACATGGAAGGGATCTTCTCAGGTTCGATATGATCAGGTAAAGAGTCACCAGCTCGGGTTCTTTCTCTGTCTCTTTTTACCTTTCTTGGTTCACCATTCAAAATCACAGCAAAAATCCTGAGATTTTAGAGCCCTCTTTGTGAGAAAGCAAATGAAGCTTAATTTTACTTAGAAATCATATCTCACATGATAAATTTGAGAGATTTGACATGTATGTGCCTTCTAGTTCTCCTAGGTAATCTCTCAAATAGCACACTAACAGCAATTTCTAAATGACAGTTCAAAAAAGTGACAAATACTTATTATAGATCGCAGAATTTAATCATATATTAGAATCAAGAACTCGATCCTTGGGAGATTCCGTAATTTCACACTCAGAAGTGGGCGATGCTTGAAGGCCGCACATCAAAGAAACACTTAAAATATATGCCCATGTTTCCCCTAAATTTCTCAAGATCCACTTTCAGCTTGTGCAGTTCCCTACTGGTGCCATCTTATAGGATCCCCCTTCTGCTCTATGATAGCAGCCTTCTCACCTGTGAAGTTATAATGAATAATAATGTCAAAGATTGCAGGGTGGGCTTGCCCCGTAACGAAATTCAGTCTATGTAAATGTTCCAGTGCAACATTAATATACAAGCATGCAGTCTCTCCATAGGTTGCAAAATAACTACTGGAGGAATAACTTACTATCTCTCTGTGATTCTCTGGTTCAACTTCTGGGCACCTGTTTACAACTTTCCTCAATAGTAATCAATCTTCTTCCTATCCCAATTTCTAATTAACAGCTTACATGTATTATTATTCAGTTAACTGTACATTTTCTGTACTTCACAAACCTTCACAACTAAGTGGCCTGTTGAGGATTAATTTCTTTTGATGTTTAAATTCTGTAACCATCAAACATCCCTAAGGAGAATGAAGCTTGCAGCTTTTAAAAAAAATAAATATTCACAGGACGTAGACATTGATAATAAGAGTATACTTATCAACTATTCCTATCTGCCCTGAGAAGGCAGTGGTGGGCTTTCTCTACAGCAGTAGGGCAGAGATTAGGCAGGCAGCTTTCATGTAGGCTTTCAAACCCTGGGACAAGCATGAAGGTAGCTGCATAGACTTTCAGGATCTAATAGCTGCCATTGGATCAGTCAGTGGGACACCAATCACCAGCGCAGGTGAGGAGGTCATCCACAGTCCTTCCCGCCACAAGCTTAATTGGGGTGGAGGCAGAAAGGCTCAGGGTCCCCACAAGCTACAGTCCCACGTAATTAAATGCCCCCACCCCAGCACCAAATTCACCATGGCGAAATGGGAGGAGGGCACAATATTCTGCCCTGGCTGCAGGGTAAGCCATCAGAAGCAGTGATGCAATCCCCCCCTGACCTTTAATGAGGTTGGGCAGGAAAACCTGGCATCTGAAAAATTCTGCCCACCCAAAATGGTGAGGAAATTTTGTTGCTTTGTTTCTTCCCCCATTATCATTCCCCAGCATGATTCCTCTGTCACATCAATTAATTTTTACCTTCATCAATTGCATTGAACTCATGGGGCTGGATTTTACCGACAGCGATCGGAGGCGGGGCCCGCTCGCTGGCACATAAAATGACGCGCATTGACAACAGGCTTTCCAGTTGTGCAACATTCACCACGCCCCATTTGAATTTTCAGTAAGGCGGGTGCACAGCAAAATCAGCTGCGCACCCGCTGACCTGTCAATGGCCAATTGAGGCCATTGACAGAGCAATTAAAGTAATTCGTGGTCCTGCTCGTCCAATCTTAAGGTTGGCGGGCAGGCCAGGAGCCCCGGCGTGAACTAGAAAAAGCATAAAACCTCATTCACGAGAGGGATGAGGTTTCATGTAGGGTTTTTAAACTTTTAGTAAAGTTTTTTTGGAAATTATGAATATGTCCCAACTCATGTGACATAGCGCCTCTGTGCGGACATCATGTTGGGCTGGCCTTAATTGGCCCGCCAATGTAAAACGGTGTGCGCCTCCGATCGGGGCACTGATTGGAAGCGTGCCAGTTCATGCCCGCCCTTCAACTTCCCCCCCCCCAATGGGGAGAAAATTCAGCCCATGAGCCCATGAATTCTCTGACTTCTCAATCATTGTCTTCAGTTCTTTGATTGACAATGTTCAGAGCAACTGTGCTGTCTGTTGTCCTTGGCTCCACTGATTGTCTAAAATACAAACCAATTGTCTCATTTCATTTTCAGTTTCTTGCACAATTGAGGAATTTAAGGCAGTTGAACTTAATATATTTATGGACTTCTGACCTTAAAATATCCTTTAAATAATGTATCTTTCAAGCAAGGTAACATATCTTCTCCCTAGTTTCAAATTTGTCCGCTACTGCACCAAAATAATTGACTGCTCCCGTCAGAATCAAACCACCATCATTTAACATCAGATTGTCACTGCTGTCCAAAATCAAACTGCTACCACTTTCCAAAATTGAACCATTGCTGTTATTCCTAACTGAACTGCTGTCTCTGCTCAGTACATTCACTTTACCTTCTGTTTCGCTGCGTAAGTTCAGTGGAAACATTCAAGAATAACAATGCACGGAAATGTTTTTTATCGTGATATTGCACTTTCAGTTCAGATATAGCTGCTTCATAGTTAAGCATCATCAACGTTGTCATAGCGAGGAGTCCCCTGGATGTACTAGCACAACATTCTTATGTCCCCCAGTAGCCAACCTTGTAAGTGAGATTCACAACAGCGTCAAATTTGGGATGATTTATGTTGAACTGGTCAAAATCCATGTATAAGGCCACTTACAGTCAGCAGGTTGAGTAGGTTTTTGTCTCATCATTTTTTTGCAGCTTGTTAAATGTAAATAATTGATGGCATAATAATCAATCTAAATTGGACATTAAATCTTGAGTGTAAAATCTGTATAAAATTTGGGATCTTGTGCCATCCAAAAATACATTACTACATGGCAGGAAGGTGCAATGATTTCATGTATCAGTTGTATAGAAAAAAGAGTAATAGTTTAAAAATTCAACAATCAGTGTTCTGAAGGGAAACATCGAGGAAAATACCAATTTTAAAATTCTGAAACCTATCAAAATCAGTCTGGAAAAAATCCTAGATTCACCACAATTCAATCAAAATTTGATTTTATTTGGATTTTCGAATTAGTTTGTTGCACATTTGTACTTACCAGTTTTGCGTAAGCTGGAAACATTAGTGTACAATAATGACAAACTGTTTGAATTTAATTAGGGTACAAGTAGTGCCACTAAAAATTCATAATGTAAGACTTCCTTTTTAGATTTATGCCAACAAACCTGAAAGACTTTTGGAAGGGACACAGAGGTGCAATTTTCTAATAATTGTTCTGCAAGTGCATCAAAATTGTTCCTTGTATCCTGTAGACTGGCAAATGAGACATGTGGAGCAGCTTGGAAAAAAAAATTTCAAAAGCAATAAGTAGAAGTGATTTTCAAACAGAGATTTGTGAATAAAAATAAGTGGGTGGCATGAAAAACAATCAGTTTACAATCCCTTTTGATACATGCAAAGCTAATTTATATTTAACATGTTATTTGGTACATTTTAGTTTTTGATTATATAAATCAGTGGCCCTTTGTTATTCTCAATTAACCTAACTTTTAGGCTTTTTGTTAAATAGTGCAATACAGTCCCTGCCGCTTAAAATAGCAGTCACATATATTGACCATTTGCAGTAATGGTAATTTCAAAGTTGTCGATTCTAGCATCTTAAATGATCTATTTATGTCAGGCAGCAACAGTTGTGTTTGCTCATTAGTTCACACTTCATTAAGGTGCATTGAATGCAAGAACAAACATATGTAAATAGCACCTCTTTAACATCCAATTACTTTTTCTGTATGAAAGATCTTCTAACCACCTATAAGTAGTGCTGGGTCATGGTTGGTATGGCTTGAAAAAGGCTATATGCAACAAAATGGAGATGATTACAAAATTTGCTAATCAGCTACAACTCTTCACTATTCCAAGGTCACCTAGAATACATCAATAACCCTTGGCTTCTTTTCTCTACTTCAGACTATTTCCTTAAACTCCTTTCCCCTGACTTCTCCACCCTCACCTGAGGAGCTCACAGACTTCTTCTTATTAAGATTGAGGCAATCTGATCAGATGCCTCTGCTACGTCACTCACTTCCACTAGGCCACCTGACCAAACTTCCTTCAGTGTGCCTCCCCAGCCTAGCTCTGAACTCTCCCTAGTTTCTCTCCTATCTCCACTTATGCTCTTTTGTAGCTCATCTTGTCCATAAGACCCACTTCCTGTTCCCTCAATCCTTTTCCCACTAAACTGCTGATCACCCACCTTCATTTCCTGACACCCATATTAGCTGATATTTTAAACAGTTCCGTCCCTTCAGGTGTTGTCCCCATCTCCTTTAAATCTGTTGTCATCGCCACTTCCCTAAAAAAAAAACCCATGACACCTCAGTCCTTACAAACTACCGTCTCATCTCTATCTTCCTTTCCCTCTCCAAAGACCTTGAACATATGATCACCTCTCAAATCCATTCCCATCTTTCTTGGAGCTTTATATTAGAATCCCTCCAATCAGGTTTTCACCCCTGCCACAGTACCATGGCTTTATCAGAGTCACAAATGTGATCCTCTGAAACTGTGACAAAAGTAAACTTTCCCTCATTGTCCTTCTTGACCTGACTGCAGCCTTTGACACTGTTGGCCACACCAATTACCTTCAACACCTCTCTACTATTGTCCAGCTGGCTAGGACTGCTCTAATGTGATTCCATTCTTATCTATCACTTGCAGTGGCCTCTCTTCCTGCTCCTGCACCATTTTGTCTGGTGTCTCCCAGTGAGGTATCCTTGGCTCCCTCCAATTTCTCATCTACATGCTGCCCCTTGGCAACATCATCCAAAGGCACCGCATTAGTTTTTGCATGTATGCTAACAACATCCATCTCTGCGTTACCACCACAAGCCCTGACTCCTTCACTGTTACTAAATTATCCGACATCCAACACTGGATGAGCAAAAACTTCCCACAATTAAATACTGGGAGATCAAAGCCTTTGTTTTTGGTCCCTGCTCAAAACTCTGTTCCTTGACTGCCAATCCATCCCTCTCCAACAGTTTGTGATTAAGCTAGTCTGTTCACAGCCTTGGTATCATGTTTGATATTGAGATGAACATTTGACCTCACATTTGAACCATCATTAACAACACCTATTTCTTTTTTTTAGTGGTGTGTTTAATTTCAAGATCTTGTCCAAGACGATGGTAATTTTCAATATCAAATGAATAGAAAGGTGGGGAATTGTGAAGCTACACTGATGTGGGAATGTGTTCAGGTGAACCAGAGTCTGAAGAGGTGCTCTCAGTCAGATTGTCCAAGGCAATGGTCACTGTCCTCTCTTACTCCATCTACCCTTCCTTCTCCTCTTCCAACTCTTCCTCCTCTTTCTCCTCTTCCTCATTTTCCTCCTCCACAGGTGTTTGCAGAAAGCCTGGTGATGAGAGTGGCTCATATTGTGTAGAACACAGCAAACTACAGTGAATTTAGAAACCTACTCCAGTGAACACTGTCAGGCTCAAGGCTCATCATGATCCCCCTCCCCAACCAACCCAAAACTCCCCACAAAATTCAGCACCGCTCTCTTGTGACAGCTCCTCCAATAATACAACACAATACTTCAACTAACTTGGCAGCAGAAAAAGGAACCCGACGGCAACTCCCCTGAAAGTCTCAAGCTGATACCTTTAAATAACACTGTTAAGTGGGCCCTCATGCAGCTGAATGCATGTGCAGCTGAGAGTGTTTAAGAGAAATGCATTAAAATGAACTGTGAGGTCTAACATAGCAGTACAGGTGCCGAACCAGCATTAGATGCTGAGTGACATCACAATCTTCTCACGCTGTATGGTTCCAGCACATACACTCAGCCACCCATGCTCTTGCCCTTCTTTAGGTCCTATAGTGCTGAGGGTTCATTGGGTTATGGAGGTCCCATTCCACCTTCCACATGAGCTGCGTTGCTGCATCTGGCAGCTTTTTACTGGGTGCTCCCAATAATTGCAACTTGTCATTCTCTAAATTGTTACAACAGAACTTTGACAGCAGGCTCAGAGAATATTTTGTTCCTGTTGCTGTTGGTATGTCACTCTCTCTTGCAAGAGCCTACTCACCCTTTAAGTGCACTCACCCTCTGACGAGAAGGTATTGTGCCCTGCTCCACCTCTTTCCGAAACCTGTTGTCCTTGTTGACTAGCATCATGGAAATCAATTGATTCCAGTTCTGAGGAGGTCAACATCCTTGAATTTTGGTGTCACCATGCTGTATTTATGCCAACACTTCAAACATTCACTCTCCACTACCCGCATATAGCGGCAGCAGTGTGCAGCCACTACAAGATGTACTGCAGCAACTCATCAAGTTACTTTCGACAGCACCTTCCAAACCTGCAAGTTCTACAACCTAGAAGGACAAGAGAAGCAGGTGCATAGAACACCAAAACCTACATGTTCCCCTCCAAGTCACACACCACCTTGACTTGGAACTATATCACCATTCCTTTGCTGTCACTGGGTCAAAATCCTGGAATTCCCTAACTAACAGCACTATTTGTTTACCTAAACCAGATGGACTGTAACAGTTCAGGAAGGTGGCTCAAGGGCAGTTAGGAATGAGCAACTAATGCTGGTCTTGCCAGCGATGCCACACTCCATGAACAAATTTTTTAAAATGTCAAATAGCCAGGAAGTTCAGGGCTCAGGAGATTTCACAATTCTTGAAAAAAATCTTTCAAAACCTGGTTGAATAAATTTCAAAAAATCTTTGAATTTAACCCAAGATTCATCAGTAGAATACAATGCACTTTCAAACATAGGACAAACATTTAAATCTCACTATGAAGTGAAATTATTTATTTTGCCCTTTTTTGGGCAGTTTTCCTTTTTCTTTGCTTGGCTGCAAGAAAAAAAAACACTCTATGACAACAAAACATTATTGCTCTTAGGGAACAAGAGCTGGCAGAGCTAGGAAATGGTTGATTCATGCCAGCTACTTTGACGATGGAAACCATGACCAAGATTAATTTTGCTTCCCTCACCAGCTGAAGGAGGAAATATAGGGCTGAATTTTCCTTGCAACGTGGTGACAGGCTTGGAGGCAGGGGGCTGGGAAAATAGCAGGGAGCTGTATTGGCATGGATCCCCAATTAATTCCCACTACCGGGGAACTTTTCCAGGAGCGGGCAGGGACATGGGTTGTCTGCTGGCACCATGGAGATGGGCAGCCAATTTAAATACTTAAGGCCCCAATTAGGGGTGATTTAGAGGGCTTGTCACCATTTTGCCACCTCCAGAGGAACCCCTTCTGCACGTGGATGCCACCAAATCCATGAATACAGCCACACTGTGGCAGCCTGGGATCTATCAGAGCCACAGGTTCCATGCCCCTTTGGAGCATTGAAGGCCTAAAGGGCAGCCCCCATGGACCCAACAATTCAAGTGAGGGGTTTCCTCTACACTCCAAGAGGCCCCCTGCCACCCCTTACCCCAAAATAATTATTTATTTTTACACCTCCGAAGACACCTCCATGTTAAGACACCCTCAAGGTATCTTACCTGCCTCAGCAGCACCCAACTTTCTACAGAACTGCGAGCCCTCTGATTGAACTGCATCATCAACAACCCACCCACCATCCTTAATTGGACAGCAAGTGTGAAGACTGCCAGGTAAGAGGCCACCTCTGAGAAGATAGCACGCTTCTAGCAAGTACAGGTATGTGACCACCATCTGGACCTGGCGGAAAGTCCCAAAGCCTGAGGTAAAATAAAGTCCTTGATGTTAAAGCCAGCATTGAGGAAGCTTGAAATACAGCAGCAGAAAAAGAGCGGCAAGTAGTCTCATTTAGAGCACATACACTGGCATGCCCAAATGACCAGTTTCTGTGCAGAAAAATTCAATGTAAATATATAGAAATGTATCCAAAAAAATAGCACTTAGGGTATAAAAAAATAACATCTGCCTTAAAATTAGGTTCCGAATGAAATTTAAATTATTTTGATTTTATTACAGGGAAGAATTTCTTGTTCAGGTACCTGCAAGTGTTATCCACTCAAAACAATGTAACATAATTAGATTGCAGTTGATTGATTTCACTTATTTCACTACTTCACTCAAGAGGCACTCAGTGTAGAACATTTTATTCACACAAAGACAGACAAGGAAAGCTGGCAAAGCTCATATCAGTGTCTGGAAAGATAAACTGTAACAACTGGAATGAGCGTAAGCTTTCACATTCAAACCTTGTGTCTCAAATATTAGGTTGCAGGCCTAATGATATTACACTTTCCTCCCATACATACATTACTAGATAGCCCAGTGAGCGCCCCCTAACTCCGTAATTGAAAACACTCCTTACTTCAAGTATCCTAGCCAGAGATCATAGAATTCTTACTAATAACAATAATATGAACATAAATGACTTAAATTTATATAGTAGCTTTCATATAGCAAAACAACTCAGTGCAGTTTTTAGGGGAAATAATGGACACCAAGCAGAACTGGAGTTGTTTAAGGTGCTGACCAAAACACAGAAGAGGAGGTAAGTGTTAGCTTTTCTTGAATAACTGAAAAGAGGTAACAAGACAAAAAAGGATTTGGGGACAGACATGCGGAATCCAAATGTGTGGTGGTGAAACACAATAAAGGTATTCAAGGAAGAGGCAGGACATGCAGGAGGAGACAAAAGGCTAGATGCTGGGATGTAAAATTCAAGACAATTGCAGATGTGGAGTGCAGCAGGACAAAGACAAAGGATTCAAAATCATCAGCCCAGCATTCCCTTGCAGTTGCTTCTGTAACTTACCTGGAAATATGAAGAAAACACTATTTGCATGCATAAATATCGTTTCTGCCACACTTTTGCTGAAAGTTTGATGGCATAGTGGAAGCAGATGCAAGGTAATTCCTTATCAATGTGTCAGTAATTGGGGAGTTAGGGGAAATTTAAATTAACAGAGATAGGGATAATTTTAATTTGAGATGATAATGCAAAATAGGTGATATTAATTCAGTCTAACTAATCCAGACTTTAAAACCAGGCAAGGTGTATATTGGGCATCTGATTCAATATTGTCCATTTAATGCCACCACCAACAGTAGGATTACTCGTTGTGTATATGTAGGACTGCATGAGGGATAGAATGTCCGCTGCAGAGTTCTGGATGCATTGGAGTTTGTACACATTGGGACTGGAGAAGCTGATATTGTAGAAACCAAATCTGAGGGGAAAGGAAAGCATGGCTGGAGAAGTTCAGTAGTAATGGTACAACAGCAATGATCCTGAAGTGGTAATAAGCAGCCTTGGCAATATGTAAGGGTTGGGGATCAGCTCAGGGTTAAACAGGACATTGAAGTTACATCCTATTATCTTTTGTCTGCGTCATCAGCTGGGAAGGGAACTCAAAACACAACCTAAAGCATCATATTTCTGCCAAGACTGAGTCGCAGGGAGCTGAGACTCATCCAGGACTTGTATTAGAAGGCAATTGGGCAAGATGATGACAGTGCAGAATTAAGGATAATGAGGAGGAGGTTAAGCTGAGGGTTTAGGGATGCTGGGAAAATGCATTGGTCAAGGCACCTGACAAATACTTAACCTTTCACCTGAACTACTTAACAAGGAGGTTTCTGATGTTTACCACCTTCGGGTGAATGGTGCCCAGATTTGATTTGATAAAACATCTGAAATCAACCAGTACAAGTTGTATTCGCATTTAAACCAGCAACCTCCTATTCTGCTTGGAATTATCATTGTAACCAGAACTTAGGAGCTGACATAGTCTTACCTTCCTCACTGAAGATGCTATTAATGCTCTGGGACATTAGGGTTGGAAGCCTCCATCGTAAAGCTGTTACATAATTAATTTTAGTCCAAAGATGGGTCAGCACTCAGACATACCAGGTGGCGAGTGCATTCCCTTCACATCTCAGCACTTCTTTACAATGAATTTTTCTGTAGTCTTTTCAATAAGGAGTGTGCCTCCTATTGAGCTACCCTGGTAGCTTTGATATGGCCCTGATGGCCTATGCACTTTAATTTTCTATGAGAATGTCTTGTTGAAGGTTTTAATCAGCATTAATGTTTTGGTTTCCTATAATTCGTTCTAACTGCTGACTCCATTTTGAGGGCACATTTAAAGCAATCATTAACAAATGGATACTGACTCCGTATTTGTGAATAATGTTGCTCAAGGCCAACATATAAGTAAGGACTCCTATGTTGGGTCTCATGGAAGAAATGACTGGTACTAAATAATGTTTACGAAATACTGATAATTGTTGAGCTATCAAAGCACAGATAAAAAAATCATTGAATGAGAAAAGGCCCCTCAGCTGTCCAAACAAAATCTTTCTCCAAAGCACATGCAATCTCAACTCCATCTATTTGATTTCCTAAGCGAATATTCTGCATTTATGTTCCAATTCCAGAAAGTTAGCAAAACCTTAGAATATTTATGCACTGCCACTTATCCAAAATTATTTAATTAGCTTAGCATTCTACTCTGCCAAAAGCTCCACATTGACCGAAACCTCGCCACTATCACTTCAGTCTCCGGTAGCGCGGGGCCATTCTTGACAAATGCTCCAAGCATTTTAATCTTCACCTATTCCTGAAATCAAATCCCAATCCCAGCCAGGTATTTATCCAGCTATTTTTTTCCCCAAGCGGTTAATTTACACAGCAACAACACCTTTTAAAGGAAATCTTCTCAGCTTTGGAAATCTGAGCAGCTACATCCCTGCATAAATAACCAGATGAAGCTCCACTGCTGACTCCAGAGGACATCTTAGTATCAGAAGGAAGTTCCCTCCTTTATGTACCAATAGCGTGTACCTGCATCAGGAGGGGGTGCATCTAGTGTCCCTATTCACTGATGTGGACCAAAAGTACTGGTTCAGGGTGGTATGGCACGCACAGCACCTCACACCATGGTAAAAAGAGAGGTGTCGTTTCTAACTTCTTTGTAAGGAAGTTGTTCTTTCCATCAGGATTCCAACCTACAACCAAATGGACACCATTTCTGCTTTTCGGATTAAGACTTTACTTGGTTTCAACTAGCTTGCCAATGATACACCCGAATATTCACAAGGTGGATGCATGGTAAATTCAGACTTTACAAACACTTGCTCTTGTACCTACTCTGCCTTACACTGATGCCTTGTTCAAAAAAGGAAGAACCTTCCCTGCTCAGGAAACTCTTGTATGTGGCAGGGACCCAGCATATTGAAGTTTTAGTCAAACTGTGGGCACTTCACCTCACTCCCAGTGGAGTTACAGTGAGAATGCATTGTATGAAGGGCAGTGGGCTTTTGCTCCATTCAGTCGAATAGCCTGTTTATAGCTTTATTTTCTGTGGTTAGCATTTTAAAGCTTTGCTAATGTTGCCCCTCAATCGTGTGAAAATAAGTTCATCTATGTAATTCTCAGAATTTTGTGCCTGTAACTCTGACTCAACAATGCTACTTTTCTTGAATCCTGTTTAATGCTTGTCAAAATATTCAGAGAGCAGTGGGAATATGGGCCTCACTACCAAATGATGTGGTTGAGGTGACTGGCACAGGTGCATTTAAAAGAGATTGGATAAGCGCATGAGGGAAAAACAAACTTTTAAAAGGAAGGTTGAAATGAAGTAGGGCGGGAAGAGGCTCATGCAGAGCATAGATCTGTTGGACAGTTACCTGTTGCTGTGCCAAAAAATTACCCATAACTGTGTAAAAAATAGGCATGGGATGAGGGCTGAATTTTCTGGGTTGACGCAGTGTGGGAGCTGGAATTTGGAACTGAAGCAAGATGTATCGGACGCATTCATACTACATTTAAATTGTGCCTCAATCCCTATAACATAAGAACAGGAGAAAGAAGTTCCTGCTTTATAAACAGTGCAAGCATATAAATGATAGATTTCAAAGAGAATAACATCGCTCATTCCAGGTACTGTCTTTTCCACTCTCGACTCAGCCATTCAAAGTGCCTGTGTAAAGGGCTGAGTAAAAAAGGCTTTCTATCAGCAACTTGTTTCATTCTGCATCTTCTTGGGAATGGGTTCTCTGTTTGAAGCATTTAGAATAATTTGTGCATGTGCACAAATCATTGAAGGTTGCAGGACATAGAAAGTGTTTAACAAGGTATGTGGAATCCTGGGCTTTATAAAAAGAGGCATCATGTACAAAAGCAAGGAAGTTATGGTGAACCTTTATAGAGTAGTGGTTCTACCTCAACTTGTGTCCAATTCTGGGCACCACACTTAGAGAAGGATGTCAAGACCTTGGAGAGGGTGGGGAAGAGTTACGCTAGAATGGCACCAGGGATCAGGAGCCTCCGTTATGCGGAGAGATTCAAAAAATTTGGATTGTTTTCCTTGGAGTAGGGAAGGTTCAAAGGTATTCAAAAACATGAATAGCTTTGATAGAGTAAATAAAGAGAAATATATTTCTGGTGGCAGAAGAGTCAGTAATCAGAAGACACTGACTAATGTAATTGGCAAAAGGACAAGAGGCAAAATGAGGATTTTTTTTTACACTGAAAGTTGTTACGATCTGGAATACATTGCACAAAAGTGTGGTAGAAAATGGTTCAATAGCAATATTCAAAAAGGAATTGAATAGGTATTTGATGGGAGCAACATTAGAGTGATGGGGAAAGAACTGGTGAGTGGGATAAATGGGATGACTATATCAAGAGCTGGCACAGGCATGATGGGCTGAATGGACTCCTTCTGTGCTGTAATCACTTATGATTCAATTGTTATACTCTATCTGAAGTGTAATGAGCATTTTCTGATTTTTAAACATTGTCTTTCAAATTCCGTTGGCAACCAAAAATCGCTTTGCTAACACAACTCATTTGGATGATATTTGCATTTTTTATCACAGATCAATGATTCTTTGAGCTTTCCTTTGTTTACAAATAAAATGGAATCAGTGCCAATCATGGTTTTATTAATCATGCAATGCTAGATCATGGCTTGGAGATTGATTGACAAATGGAGCAGCTGGCATTGCCTGATTGAAAATGCGAACAATCTGTTCACAAACAAAGCCACGCACTGTGAAATGTCATTTCTTGATAATAAAACAGAAATATCCAGGAAATGAAATGCATTTGAAGCATGAGTGACCAAGGTTAATGATGGAAGCTTTTCAGGCAAGGCAAAGCAGCTTTAAGAAATATACATTTCTTATTCTAAAGAAAAGCTTATTTAATTATTCCTAAAAGACAAAACAAGAAAAGGCTGGCAAGTGTTAGTTGGAGTAATAGGATTCTCAGAGATTGAAAGCTAAGAAAGTCAGCATGCTATACCAGAACCCTTTTATTTGATGGATAGCAAAGTGGAAAAAGCAATAAAAAAGCTGTTAGGTTGTCTGAGGGCCTGTCAAAGGCCAGCAGTAAATGTTTAGTGATTTGACAGCCAAAATTTATGGCCTGCACATTTTGCCCAGCCAGATGAGATGTGGTTATGTCATGTACCAACACTGTTGCAGTTTTCTTAACATCTGCATCCCAGGGTGTTAAGGGAATTGGCTGAAGAGATCATGAATTCCCTAGAGTCTGGAAAGGTCCTAGGCGGTTGGAAAACTGCAAATATAATGACCCTATTCAAGAAAGGATGGAGATAGAAGGCAGAAATCTGAAGGTTAGTTAGCCTAATATCCATCACTGGTGAAGTTCTGAAATCCATTATTAAAGAAGTAGCAGGACATTTAGAAAATCATAATACAATCAGGCAGAGTCAACATGGTTTTGTGAAAGAGAAACCATCTTTGATAAACTTGTTAGCATTCTTCGAGGATATAACAAGCAGGGCGGAATAAAGGGGACCAGTAAATGCAGTGTATGTAAACAAGGCATTTGATAAAGTACCACATAAAAGATTACCACACAAGGTAAGAGCCAGTGGAGTTGGGTGTCATATATTAATATGGACAGACGATTGGCTAACAGCGGAAAAAAGAGAGTCAGGATAAATAGGTCCTTTGTCCTAATTGGTAAACTGTAACTCTTGGATGCCATTGGGATCAGTGCTGGAGCCTCAACTACTTTAATTTATATTATTAACTTGAAGGAACCCAGTGTATTGAAGACAAATTTACTGACAACATAAAGATAGCTGGGAAATCAAGTTGTGAGGAGGACCCAATGAATCTGCACAGTGTTAGAAGTATGTTAAAGGAGTAGGCAAAATATTGGTAGAAGGAGTATCATGTGGAAAAATGTGAGATTGTCCACTTTGGTAGGATAAATAGAAAAGTTAAATATTGTGCCTGGGCACAAAGGATCTGAATGTCTTTGTACATGAAACTCACAACAAGGAATTTGGAAGACAGGTGGAATATTGACCATTATTGTAAGTGGGATGGAGTATAAAAGCAGAGAAGAAATGTACAGTATATATCTGTACACCATATTGGAGAGAAAGCACTTAGAGTACTACTTACAGTTTTGGTCTCCTTATTTAAGGAGGGCTGGAGTTTCATTGAAGCCAGTTCAGAGAAAGTTCACCGGGTTGATTCCTGGGATGAAATGATTGTTTTCTAAGGAGATTTTGAGCAAGTAGACTTATATTTATTGGAGTTTAGAAGAGTGAGAGGTGATCTTATTGAAACATATAAGATTTTGAGGGGCCTTGAAAGGGAGATGTTAAGAGGATGTTTCCTTTCATGGGAATCTAGAACTAAGGGGCATAGTTCTAGAATAAGGGGTCTCCCATTTAACATGGAGATGAGGGTGAATTTCCTCTCTCAGGGGGTCATTAATCTTTGAAGTCCACCCCAGAGGGCAGTAGAGGCTGAATTGTTGAATATATTCAAGGCTGAGATAGTCTGATTTTTCAACCAAATGGGATTCAATGGTTATAGGGAACAGATGAATAAGTGGCGCTGAGGCCAAGATTAAATCAGCCATGACCTTATTAAATGGGTGAACAGGGGACTGCATGGTCTCCTCTTGCTCACACTTCTTATGTTCTGTGTTGAAGCAGGTACTGTACACAGCATTCCATTTGGGTGGCACCCTTTGGCAAGCTTCTGCATTGCCATCATCTGAGGCTACCCTCAGTGTGTGTACCACAAACCCATCACACAACAATTAGCATCTCACAGAAGTAGAGATGAAAATAGCCACTTGACCCACCTAGTTCATAATTACACAGAAACCTGAAATTTCCTCATTCGCAGGACCAATTCCTTCTTGGAGTTATTGGTTACTGTGTATGCTCATACTTCAGAAGGCCACATAATCAAGTGGCAAGTTACAGTTGAAACAATTAGCAAACCAACATTTTGTAAGTGATGTGACAAAAAAAGAAAGATTTTCACTTCTGTTTTAGTTTGGTTTTGGCTTCTTTAATTTAGCCAGGATTGAGAAATCAGGTTCACTAACACCAGTTGAATGCAATATATTATTTTGCATGACTAGACAATTAACACCAAGCAGTTTGCTTGAGAGAGGAGCCAAGGGAGGCAGTACAAAAGCAAAAGTGTTGTGTGAATTTTCAATTCAATCGCAACTTGTATGGATTGGATATTATGTTTCACATATTATAAGGTACCTCTTGTACAAAATGTGTAAAAGCAATCCAGGTTGGCCATAAAGGCTTGCTGGAAGAACAAACAAAGTATGATTGAACTATTGCTGGGTCGAGGAATTCTCAGCCAACTTCCCATGTTGAATCCGTATGGTTGGAGCCAGTGTGAAAATATAGGCAAAATTCTGCCTGAGGCATGTTCTGCAAAGAGAAAGATTTCAAACAGCTGTGAGTACTATTGTTAAAACAACAAATTGCATTTATATTGCTTTTTTAACTTAATAAAACATTTCAATTTGATTCACAGAGCGGAATCATGTAAAAATTGAGACCAAGCCAATGAAGGGCGCATATAAGGGCAACTGACCAAATGCCTGGACAAAAAGGTAGATTATAAGAAGCCTCTTAAAGGAGGACAGGGAGGTAGGGAGGCAGGAGGTCTTGGGACTTCTTACTTTTACACATGTTAATTCACATTAAGTATTGTATTCTATCTCTGCATGGCTTCAAATCCCACAGATCAACAAGGAATCCAGTTTCTAAACTGTAACACTCACCTCAAAATGTTGGTGGGTTGTATTGCAAAAATCATAAAGGTTAAAGCTAGTTGACTGATTTTCTTCATTCTTACATAGAACCCTACAATCCTCCATCTCAGCATAGTTTTTGCTTCCATATCTGACTGAGAAGACCATTCCAGATATTAACAGATCATTGTGTGAAGAAACAATGGTGGAATCATCCCAGGTTTGTACTAAGTACGGTGGCCAATGGGAAAAGTGATCTTTTGCCTGCTGGCTGCAATGGAGGCTTCTCACACCGTATCGTCCCAATCCCATTAATTATGCAATCCCAGGAAATACGCCATTTCGATGTTGGGTGGGCTCTCATTCGCCCACCACGCCATCACCTCGCCGTTTCATCACACTGGGCACCATATTCAAAGTGCAGCAGCGTGCACATCTCTCAGAGCTCCCAGCCCAGGACAGCTGTATGGAGGACATGGCGCTGAAAGGCAAAAAGACTGCAGCCCCCAGGTTTAATGACATGTCCCTCAAGCGCCTTTTGGATGCAGTGGAGCCCTGCCATGATGTCCTCTACCCCTGCTCTGGCTACAGCTGGATCACCAATCCAACTTAGGAGGCAGCGGCAGCGGTTGTCAGCGGTAATGCCCTGCAAAAGAGACCAGTCACTCAGTGCCACAAGAGGATGAATGATCTCCGTCCCACCAGGATAAGCCACTCTTCTCACCACTCTCACCTCACACACTCACAAACTCATCACACATCCACAGGGATCTCACACCTCAAGGGTCAACACCACTAATTCTCATACACACTCTCACATCTTCCTCAGACTCATAACCTCTGGAGCTCGCATCCTGATATTGTCCACATCTCTGCTCACCACACAAACAGTCCACGCAGTGCCATTTGTCCTGCTTATCCTCTCTCCATCTGTTTTCACGCAGGAGAAGCCTGCTCACGTCAGCAGGGAGAGGTCCTAGACTGGGGGCAGAGTGGCCCACATTTAGCCCCGCACTCACCTTGGGGAGTGTGCCATCGCGCTGAATGGTGAGGATGCGGAACATACCTGCAATGAGGTCGGCAGCAAACACCCTCATGAGGATCCTGCTCCACATCATCCTTGTCTCAACACAACTGTGAGTGCTCTCTCTCCTGCTTTTGGCTCTGCTGCCATTCACTAATTATCTCTACTTTGGTTCACAGGGAGCTCTGCCAAGTAACCAACAGCATCATAGAAACATAGAGACTAGGAGCAGGAGTAGGCCATTCAACCCTTCAAGCCTGCTCCATCATTCAATATAATCATGGTTGACCCTCTATCTCAAAGCTATTTTCCCACTTTCTCTCCATACACCTTGATGCCCCTAATATCCAAAAAATTATCAATTTTTTTCTTGAATATACTCAGTGACCCAGCCCCCACAGCCTTCTGTGGCAGAGAATCTCATAGGTTGACCGCCCTCTGAGTGAAGAAATTTTTCCTCATCTCAGTCTTAAATTGCCTGCCCCGTATCCTGAGACTATGGCCCTTGGTGCTAGACTTCCCATCCAGGGGAAACATCCTCTCTGCATCCAGACTGTTTAGCCCTGTTAGAGTTTTATACATTTCAATCAGATTGCCTCTCATTTTTCCAAACTCTAGTGAATACAGGCCCAGATGAATGAATCTCTCCTCAAACGACAGTCCTGCCGTCCCTGGTATCAGCCTGATGAACCTTCGCTGCACTTCCTCTATGGCAAATATGTCATTTCTTCAGTAGGGAGACCAAAACTGCACGCGCTACTCCAGGTGTAGTCTCACCAAGGCCTCATATAACTGTAATAAAACATCCCTACTTTTGAGCACAAATCCTCTTGCAATGCAGGCAAACATACCATTTGTCTTCCTAATTGCTTGCTACACCTGTTTGCTTTCATTAATTGGTGTAGCAGGATAACCAGGTTCCTTTGTGCATCCACATTTCCCAATATGTCGCCATTTAAGTAATATTCTGCCATTCTATTTTTCACACTGAAGCGTATAACTTCACATTTACCAACATTATACAGCATCTACCATGTGCTTGCCCACACACACGACTTGTCTAAATCACCCTGAAGCCTCCTTGCATCCTCCTCACAGGAGGGGAGTTGGAGGGAGAGAACAGCCAGTCCCTCAGCTCCATCCGTGTCCAAGAGGACTTCTCCTCCATTGAAAAGCAGGAAATGATCAGCCTGGAAGACCCATCACAGCGCTTACCCCACGGTCCACCAGCGCAGAGTCACACACCTAGGTGAGACCTAGATCTAGATCGGGTTTGGGTTCACAATCTGGTGTCACCACATGGACACGTGTCTGCAACTAGAGGAGGCAGGTCTGGCCATAGTCCCCAGCACTTGGAGGATTGTTGGGGCAGAGGTATCTGTGAAGTCTGAGTCAGACGACGAACCTCTAGGTTTGGCCTTCCAACTCATCGTAGAGAGTCAGCAAAAGGCAGGGGATCATTAGACAGAGCTGTTGGAAGCCCTCAACAGAGTGGCATGCGAGTTAGATGGGTGCATCTGCCTGGTCTCTGATGAAGTGGTGCCCACATATATACACATGGAGGTCTCCATGCGGAGGATGGCAGAATGTGGAGATATGTGCAGACCTGCATTCATGGTAACCTGCAGTTGTGATGCGAGACGTCCCCCCAGATGCTTCTTCCCCATAAAGAGTCAGACCAGGGCCCCCTGGCATCCTAAAGGAGGAGAAGTGGGAGATGGACGTCCCTGATCATCCACTCAGGAATCTCAAAGGCTATCCTCTCCCTTAAACTCCCCTTTGCCTATGGCCCCCTCATCCTTGTCCTATGTCACTGCAGGGGGAACAGCTGGCACACAGGAAGAAAGCTAGAGCAAGCTGGTGCCCCAAGTCCCTGGCTCTCCAGAGGACCCATGCCAAAGGCATCAGAGGCAACAGGGCCAACCATTGCGCAGGCTGTCTCCACCCCTGCTGCGGATGTCAGGGCAGCGACTAGAAGTCTAAGGCATTCAAAAGTTAAGACATTCTGATCACAGCTGGTTGCATGAGTGAACACATTTTGTCCCTTTACAATCTAGAAAAATATTCACTTTCACTGAACAATGTGTAATGATGTCTTTCAGCTTCATTGACAGGCTTCGTGACTCCACCAACTGCACCCACCCCCACTAGCAGTTCAGCTAAGTGATTCTGGAGGGAGAAGTGTGGTGTGTATGTGTGTGTTTGTGTGTTTGTCAGGGCCTTTTGGAGCCTCATCCAAGCACTCTCCTGTGCACACGGATGCTTCCTGTATCACATTAGTCTCAATGGCCTCAGCATTTTCAGTGCTGTCTGCTCGGATTCACTTTCAGTTGACCATCGGAGCTGACTTGCATCTCTGCCCACCCATTGATCACACTCCCGTGCAGCGCCTGTTCTCATCCACCACAACTGTTGTTTTACATTCGATTTAGCCAGCATGGGAGTGCTCCAGTTTTCCTTTCACTCCCCTATCCTTCCCCTACCCCAATCACCCATTTCATTTTCCCATCACTGTCGACCCCCTGGCATCATCTTCCACCTGCCCTCCGTGACCTACCACGGGGATGTCCAGGTGACCGTGTACATACCTTCCTTCCTGAAAATCCCACTCCATCCACATTCGCGTCCCCAACCTCCTCCTTCCCACCCCCAGTGTCTGAGTCTGCTTCGGAGTCCCAACCATCCACCCTCGCCGACACTTCTACCAATACCGTCGACCCCTCAGCCCCCACCCTACCACCTCATTCTATCCTCGGTCATTCTCACCATTCCCTCGCACCACACCCACCTTCAGTTTGCTTCCCAGGAGGCAGTCATGGACTCATCAGAGCCCTCCCTTGCACATTCACCTGACCATTCCCTCCATCTGGACTCCTTCACCCCTTGGGACTCCTTTCCTCCTTGGAACCCCTTGCCCCCTGAAACCCATCCCCCCCCCGCCCCTTTGTCCTCCACCCCCCCGGACTCACCCCTCCTTTGTCCTTCCCCTTCCTGACTCCTTCAGACACCCTTACTTCTTCCTCCCCCCAGAGTCCCTCACCCCAGAGTCCATCCCCTCTCCTCACTCCTTCCTCCTCCTGGACTCCTTCTTCACCATGGATTACTTATTCGCTCCACATCCTTCTCCCCTCTGAACTCCTTTCCTTATACCTTCCATCTCCCTTACACATACCTCCCCAGTTGCTGTCTTCTCCACGTTTCCCCCCACCGCCATAGTTCCTCCCCCCTCCAAACCTCCCATGATACCTTTATTTCCCCCTCCGACCCTCCCCCTCCCCCTCCCAATACCTCTTCCTCTCCCAGTTGATCCAAGACCTTCCTCTCCCACCACCCCCAACCCCCCAGTATCTCTTCCTCTTCCAAACGCTGCTGGACCTTCATCTCCACCCCCTTGACCATCATCTATTGAGAGCAGACCCTCAGCTATGCCTTTCCACCTTCCGTGAGCTAATTCACAGAGCAGTCATGTCCATGAGGATCCAACCAGCATGCCATGGACACTACTCAAGGGTCCCATTGCTGTCGGGCTCCAGTATCTTCTGCTCCTTGGATGTCCATGATGTGAGCAAGGCCCTGGCAGTAAGTTCCAACTTCTGCATGTCACACTTGTTCTGCACCAGCTTGTTTTCTGGTCAATGTGGGCGGTCGATCCAGTGTGAGAGTTGATTCCAATATGCTGGCCTTATAACGATATGCAGATAAAAGACGATGAGGTTCCTGACATCTAAGGGTGGGAAACACGGTCGGCCATCAACGGGCTGAGTGAGCAATTGCAAACTGGTTTCACGACGTTGTGAAATCAATTTTTGGCTTTCTCACCATATCTGTTCACACTGTTGGGTGCACCTGACACCCCAGTGAGCACAGAAAATTTCACCCATTGTCTGGGATTTTCTCAGATAAGTCTGGATGTCGGGACCAAATATTTTTTAAAAATTTATTTGTTCATGGGCGTCACTGGCTAGTCCAGCATTTATTGCCCATCCCTATATTTGCCTTTGTTCAGAGGGCATTTAGGAGTCCATTGCTGCTGGTCAGCAGAAGGGCTTTAGTGAAGCAGATGGGTTTTTATGACAATCAACAATGGTTTCATCAACAGGCCTTTATTGATTTGAACCCAGGTCTCTAGAGCATTACCCTGGGTCTCTGGAATGCTAGTCAGTGACAATACCACTAGGCCACCACCTCCCCATATGGGTTCTTAGCCCACTTGGGCAGGCAGTGGCAACCTTTCCTGTGGTGGCTTCTTAAATGGTCTTCATTGGGCTCGCTGTCCAATGGCTAGCACTCCATGCTGCCCATCCAATCAGAGGACTGGCAGTTCTGCAACTCCAGCAGTGCTGGAAAAATGCTGAAGGCCAGGGGAGATGGCCCTCGGACTAAATCTTGCCATCCTTGTATTACTCCAAAAATTATCTTCATCAACTGAAATTATGCTCCCTTGTTTAGCATTCATGATTTAGCTTACATTTAGTATTTTAAATACTTTATAATGATCCAATCATAATGGCTTATAATTTCACATCCTCCTTTGGAAGGTTTTTCTAACACTTCCTTGTTTGATTAAGATGCCACTTTTTCACGTCTTCACTGGAAAACATTTTGAGCAGGGGAACCTGAGTACTGAACAGTCGTTCCTAGCCAGGAATACTGAGACCAGTTATATGGTTCACTGGTCACTGTAGGTCATAATAGTCAATCCAGCATAGAACCGATACTGAATTGAGGATCTGGCCTTTATGGCTCAGTATTACACTAACGGGGGCATTTGTCCATTGTGCCAATGTGGGCATGGGTCTTGGTTTTGTACTTTTATGTAAGTCATTATTGATAAAAAAGAAAACCAAAAACCAGACTGGGTAAGCCCAGGAGCCAAGTCATGCTTGATCAAAATGGTGAATAGCACCGATGCTGTCCTTATGTGCAGTTAACCAAAATAGATATTGACAGGCACTGAGCTTAGGTAAATGCAGAGTCCAAGAAGCACCTTCAATAAAGATAGATCATGGAATCTTACTGATCCTGCCGGGGTGGCTTTGATGGCAGGGTCAGGAGGAAGGTAGGATGGGAGGGTATTGGGTCAGTGGGCTGACAAGTTCCCAGCAGTGGCCGATCTTCCCAGGGGCAGAGCAGAAGCAGCAGGGACCAGTAGCAGCAAGTAACCATTTTCCATGTATAAGTGCCCAATGTTGAGCAGATTTGCAATGCCACCTGGATCGCCCAGGTGGCAGACGGTGACCCCACTGAAGCTGAAGTCCAGCAGGTGATTGAAGGCAGTTTGCTGTCAGCTGGCTGAGGCCCCCATGAGGCCTTCCACTCTTACCACCCCGCCCAAACCCCAGCGAAGACGCAGGGCCATCCTGTGGGGGGTTGGGGTGGGGTGGAGGGGGTGGTGCAGGGGCTTCCCCTTCACAGTGATGGCCAGGCAGCTATGGCCACACTTTAAGAAAGTGCCTGTGAGACTGCCATCCTCCCTCAACTTTAGCCTGCAGCCTCAGAAACCTATCTACCATCCTTAATAAGATGGTGGATTCTGAGGTGGTCATTTAGGAGGGACTATCCTGAAAGATTGTGCCAGTGGATGCGTTGCCAGCAAATGTGGGATTGGGACCCAGAAATGGTTCTGCCCCAGGATTATTTTTAAAGTTGTTAAGATTCTGCCCAAGTGAGCACTGCTAGGTTCCTTATCGTGTATAAGTCAATATTCAGGCCACAGAGAGAAAGGCAGACCCATACAAGGGAAAATTAATTCATGTAATTTTGTCTTGCAATGGATAAACTTAATGGTCCTGAACATCTACAGGGTATTTCCTGCTGCTTTCAACTTTTTATCTTATACACTGAGGGATTCCATTGATCTCCCATCAGAGATTCTAGATAACTGATTTTAATTAAAGTATTGTATCATTTTTACTGCATTTATTAAGCAGTTTCTTCATCTGGTTCTCTCAGTAAAAAATACATAGCAGTTACAGCAAAGCTACAGACAATTCAGTCCAACTAGTCCACAGTGATTTTTACACTCCACATGAGCAGTTCTAATCACATTTAACTATCCTGCTACAACATTCCTTCTTCTACTTTTCATCATCAACCTATCCAAACTAATATTGTTATGAACATTGGAGTTTACAAGAAGGTTACATTTTAAAATGTCTCCTTCAGCTTAAGGTGAAACAGAATGTTCTAGATAGGCCATACTAAACCTCTGCCTGGAGACAGGTCCATGTAATCTGTTTTTTTAAAATTCATTCATGGGATGTGGGCTTCGCTGGCTAGGCCAGCATTTATTGCCCATCCCTTGTTGCCCTTGAGAAGGTGCTGGTGAGCTGCCTTCTTGAACCGTTGCAGTCCATATGGTGTAGGTAAACCCACAGTGCTGTTGGGAAGGGGGTTCCAGGATTTTGACCCAGTGACAGTGAAAGAATGGCAATATATTTCCAAGTCAGGATGGCAAGTGGCTTGGAGGGGAACTTCCAGGTGGTGGTGTTCCTATCTATCTGCTGCCCTTGTGCTTCTAGATGAGAGTGGTTGTGGGTTTGGAAGATGCTGTTGAAGGAATCTTGGTGAATTCCTGCACTGCTCCTTGTAGATGGTACACACTGTTGCTACTGTGCATTGGTGGTGGAGGGAGTTAATGTTTGCGGATGTGGTGTCAGTCAAGCGGGCTGCTTTAGTCCTGGGCCATGTCAATCTTCTTGAGTATTTGGGAGCTGCACTCATCCAGGCAAGTGAAGGGTATTTCATCATACTCCTGACTTGTGCCTTGTAGATGGTGGACAGGTTTAGCGGAATCAGGAGGTGGGTTACTCATCACACGGTTCCTAGCCTCTGACCTGATGTCGTAGCCATAGTATTTATGTGGCTGGTCCAGTTCAGTTTCTGGTAAAGGGGTACTGCCAGGATGTTAATAGTGTGGGATTCAGTGATGCTAATGGAATTGAGCATCAAGGGGTGATGGTTAGATTCTCTCTTGTTGGAGATGGTCATTGCGTGACACTTCTGTGGTGCGAATGTTACTTGCCACTTGTCAGCCCAAGCCTGGATATTGCCCAAGTCTTGCTGCATTTGGATATGGACATGTGGATATGGTTATCATGGCAAAGGAAACCCAAATTGAAACCTATTGGAAAACAATACTTCTTCACACCTTGACAGAGAAAAGGGGACAGCTGCTTTTTTGGGGGCAGACACAGAAACATATAGGGCTGAATAATGGGGCACTGAGGCCTGGTTCCACATCCAGAAGTTGGTGGCCTTTTGACTGCTGGGCTCACCTTCAAAACCCATCCAATGAAATGTCAATTGAAGCTTGTTAGACACTGGCATGGGACAGTGTCAGGGACCCAGCATATGAAGTATAGATTCCAACATTGCAGGATAATTTGTCATTGAGCAGTTTGATGGCTTCTAAGATGAGTGTATTTTATTTTGATTTCTGCTGTCTCCAAACAATGGTACAATCAGAGGTGGCTTTCTTTTACAACCGGAACAAGTTTGCCACTTCTTCGATGGAGGATTTGTCTCGTTGTTGCATGTTTCACTCCTATGTGCAGCCTCTGACCGACATGAGCAGCTGATGCCTACCCCTGGGGAGAGCAGAAAGCCAACCAGATACATGCAGCCAGGGAGAAGGTGGCCGAGGTGATCAGCAGTGTTCGGCTCATCAAGAGGATATGGTCCCAATACCAGAAAAGGCTCAACAATCGCATGAGAGCAGCCAGGGTGAGTAAGGCCTTATAATATTTTTTTTTTTTAAGTACTGTGCTTGGGAATGCAGGAGGAAAGTGAGTTTGGCTACACCTCAAAGGCACCATAATCCAAAAAGGACATAGCTGTTATTGACAATATCATTGTGCTTTTAAAGCTTTGTTCCAGTTGTAGGGTGTGTGGTTTGCAGAATGAGCATTTGATGGATGAGCACAGCCTCTAGGATGCATACACTTTGCTAATAAATGTTAGACAGCATGTCATTAAATAATCTAAAGTTGTTAATGAGCACACTCTTATCCATCTTTTCACTTTACAATGCCCAGGAGCAAGAACATTCAGGCAGGAGTTCCAAACCTGGTCATACTGAGTCCTTTTGAAGAGGAGGGGCTGATGCTCATGGACCCCAAGTCCTCCAGGGCTATAGGCAGAGGCGAGATTGAAGGGATGCCTGGATCTCGTGAGATGGCAAAAGGCTCAATCAGATAGAAAAGGGTTCAAGGCAAGTGGAACATTAATAGAGGGTTGGCATGATTCATTAAAGCTTGGTAATATAGATCAGACATTGAAACCCTGACAAGTTTCATCATCTGAAGTTTCAGATCATCATTCAATTGATTATCACGTTGGACAGGGGACATGACCTTCCCATTCGCACGTGCAGCTGCCAGAGAGATGGTTGAGCAGTTCTCGGATGGTCAGAGTAGTGTCTGAGGTGATTCGGAGATTGATTCCGAATCGGATGATGAGCCTCTGAAATCGTCCACAAGGCGGCAGATGCTTAATGTCCAGCGTGATGTCCATGAAGATTTGACAGGTATACCAGAGGGGTTGTGTGCACTGGCCCAAGCCGTGGAAGTATCCATCCAGGCCATGAATGCTGCAATTACCCAGTCTTCAGAGCGCCACTCTTCATACATGGACAGACTGACGACTGTCCTCGAAGGGGTAAGCCAATGGAATTGTCAGGATGTGGTCTGATCCTCATATCATCTCTCTGGCTCTGAGCTCAGGGGTCCAGAGCCAGGGGGATAGGAGAATGGGAAGCTTTGGCAGAGACCCAACTCCTTGAACCTCACTGGTTGGCCAGACAGTCCTTGTGGTGAAGGAGAGCAGCAGCTGCCTCCATCTGGAAGAATCTCTCAGGTGGAGGCAGCATCTCCCCTGTCCATTTGCCATTGACAGAGTCCTAGTGCAGCACCGTGGCAACTGAAGATTCTCCTGCCTCTCAGCAGGAGTCTTCTAAAGTGGCGGGCAGCTCAATGCTGCAGCTGCACAGAGGACAACCACCAAGTTCATCCAGGGCAAGAGAGGTAGCAGATCAGCCACCTCTCTCCAGTGGGGCAGCAAGCCTAGGGTGAGCACTGCACCAGAGCACCCATAAATGCATTAAAAAAAACCATAGTAGTCACCAAGAGGGACAAATGGGTGAATTGCTCATTGGTTCCAAAGGATGAAGGAGTTGTGGCTGCTGCCCGGATACCTGGCACACACCTGCATGATCATTGACATTAAACAAGTGGAAGCCCTTCCTGTCGATGAAGGTGCAGGGCTGTCCAACAGGAGCCTTTATGGTGATGTGAGTACAATTAATAGCTCCCTGCGCCCTGGGGTAACCTACAATCGCTGTGAAACCTCAGGTTCTATCCAGTTGACTCTGGATGTCCTGTGTGAAAGATGTAATTCCCTACCCTTCAGGACATTGCATCAGTGAACACCTTGATCAGCGGTGTGCAGCAGGTTGTGTGAGGCCACTGAGGTCTCCGGAGGCTGCCTGAAAGGAGCCTGTCATGAAGAAGCTGAGCACAACAGTAACCTTCAGAGCTACAGGCATCTGGTGCCCCCCTACGCAGTTGGAGGTGATCTCCCCTGCGGGCATGTCACAGAGTGATGTGACTACAGCTCTTGATAGCCTGAGCCTTCTCTTGCAATGAGTGTCTGACATTTGCAGATAGCTCAATCTCTGGCTGTAGACTCAAGTGTAGATCATCTGCACTTCTGCTAAAGATGTCTGATGCCCTCATGACCCTCAGGGTTTGGTGCAGCTCTCGGCCCTTCATGCACTACCAGTACATCTTGGACCTCCTGCTCTGCCATACTTCCTCTCACTCCCCTCGTTCTGCTCCTCATCTTCCTCTCCACCTCACCAGAGGTTTTGCCTCCCATTGTGACCACAATTCCCATCTCTCTCAGATATTTTATAGCCCTGGGAGAGGGCCAGGTGCAAAATGTAACACTCAACAGAGAACTCAGCAGCTGAGAAAAGGCTTCTAACTCATATCATTTTAAAATTGGTACTTTGCTCAATTAAAAAAGCACTGCCAGAAGTTACAGATTGGCTAACTGCTCAGCTGAGACTCAGGGTTCAACTGTAGCTTTGAAATCTGCCCTCTTCAAGATCCTCTTCAAAAAACAGGAAATAAACATGACAGGAATCTGTTTCTAAAGGCATATTATTGCGTTCTTACCATTTTTTGTCAGTCAACCTTAAATACCCTCTTAATTTTACATAACGTGGGTGGGGTTCTGACTGTTAAGTTTGTCCACCTCCTGCATTACACAAAATTGGCATGATGAGGCTGGGAATGCCTCCCGTTGTTATCATGCCAGGTAATACGTCTCCCGATGTGGTGAACAGTCCCAACTTGGGGATTGTATTATGCTGCCCGTAGAGAAAAGGAGAGAGAGAGTGAGAGAGAAAGAGAAAAGCAGCTACTGCTGCGAAGAGTAGGAAAAGGCTGTTGTGCATCAACCATCAAGCAGGATGCTGTTGAGACCTGATTTTCTGTTTGAAAAGAAGAGGAGAAAACAGATGGGGCTTTTGGAGATTTAAGGAACAAGGAGTCAACAATGTGGGCCTTGCTGGTGGAAGTTGGTTCTGGAATACGCAGACTGATTGGAATGATTTTTGAAGAGCACTGGAAGATTCAAGCTAGCATGGTTGGAAAGCTTGCAGTAACTAGGGACTTAATCTTGTATTGCTACACCCCTGCCAGAAATGAAGTGCACAGCAGAAAGTAAGACATATCTTCATTGCATTAATTAGGCAATGCACTCTCTCAGAGCCTCTGCGTCACAAGGCTCTAGGTCCAAGTCCCATTCCAGAGCTTGAGTACAAAAGTCAAGGCTGACACTGCTGTGCAGTACTTAGGGAGAACTGCACTGTTAGAGATGCTGTCCTATGGATGAGATGTTAAACCGAGGCTCTGCTTGCTTGGGTGGATGTAAAAAATCTCATGACTACTGTTACGAAGAAGAGCAAGGGCTTTATCTCTGGTGTCCTGGCCAATATTCAAGTAACCACAAAAAAAGCTGTTTACCTGGTCATGGTCACATTGCTGTTTGTTGGACATTGCTGTTTGTTGGAGATATAAATTAGCTGTGTATAAATTAGCTGCCATGCTTCCTACATTACAACAGCGATTACACTTCAACTGTACTTCCTTGGGTGTAAAGTGCTTTGAGACATCAAGTGGCTGTGAGAAGCACTGTATAAATGCAAATCTTGCTTTCTTGATGTACTCACTGGGACCCTATAAAGAGCCTGAGGTGGCTGACCCTTTATTACAGGCAATTGTGTGCCTGTCTGTGGTATAGCTGCAGGACTTGTATCTAATAACACTGCTCACCCATGGTCTCTTCGGTGAACCTGGATTTGGCAGATTATTCCGTTGGGCATGTTAGGAATCCTTCTCCTCCAATGTTGTCAGATTCCTTTGGTTTCCTGCAGTTCTTGTGCATCCACCCCCACTGTCCCCATGCAACACAAATATAGTGGGACCAGAAAAGTGATTCTCATTAAGTGAGAGGAATAATGACAAATGACAAATAACCCCAAAAAACCAGTACTTAAAAAGACTTGCTCCCGTATAGTAAAGCTCAGCTTCAGTCAAAATGTATGGTGTAGACTCTTACGAGGCAGTTAAAATGACCAGAAAGGTCCTGTTGCTGTTTGTTTCAAAGCTTCCTAGTGTTCAGGTGTAACCAACTAAATCTCATTGCCCTCCTTATCTGGGCAGTTTATTAAACTAGTCTGTTGGCTGGGGGAAAATGCGTTAAAATGATTTTGGTGATACTTGTGTTCTGAATACTATTGTCCAATGCAATGCCACCATACTGGTCCACTTGTGACCCAGGCAGAAGTGTGCTTCTTGTGACAGCAGGATGAAGATCCATTAGCCCTAAACAGTGTATGTCAGGTCAAGAGAGTAATTCCAACAACAAAAAAGTCCATTAACTTTACAAATTTAGTTGTTGGCAGCATTAATGCTTTGGATTAGACTGCCACATGGTTGAATGAGTGACCTGAAAAAATGAGTTGAATCATCTGATTGACAGGTTCTCTGATTCTCTGTTGGTTGGTAATTGATTCCTAGCCATTTAATAAATGGAAATGGTCATTGATGATTTGGAAGTGGCTGTTGTTTTGTTTTACATTCACTGCTACTGGCTTTTGTTAAGTAAAAGTGGATTCTACTCAATCAATATCATTCATTTCAGGCAGTTATTTGTAATCCATCTCCACCGCTGGCTCAGCTAATCAGTTGCTGAAACTCATGTCCATGTCTTTTGTTACTTGCAGACTTTACTGTGTCAATGGTATCTTGGCCAGTTTCCCACCTTACAGCTCCAAAAATGTCAGCTGAATTAAAACTTGGCTGTCCAAATTCTAACTGGTGCAAAGTCCCTTTTACTCAGCACCCCTGTTCCACTGACAAGTATTGCATCCTGGTTTGGCAGTACCTTAATTTTAAAGTTCTCATCCTTGTGTTCAAATTTCTCCATGGCTTCACTGTTCCCGATCTCTGCAACCTACTCAAGCCCTACAGCCTTACAAGATCCCTATGTTCCCCCATTTGCAGCCCTCTTGTGTATCCTTGATTTATTACAGCACCATTGGTCACTGTGTACTCAGCTGCCTAGACCCTAAATAGGATTGCCAGCCCTCCCGGTGGCCAAAGAAAGCAATCTGGGGGATTTTAATATGATATTTCAAATAAATCAGTCTGATTATTCATAACCACAGAACGCCAAAAAGGTAAAGGAACTATAATGCCCATCATGAGGTATTGCCACACCGTGACCATCACAAAAGACCTGAGGGATGGAATTCCCTCCTTCAGCCTAATAACATCCAATTAGTCTTTAAATGGTTGTGGGGCAACCATCCTTCCCCTGGGCAGTCTCCACCTCCTCTGATGTTTTAGTGCAAGGAGTGGGGAGAAGAGACCATGGCACCTCATATAATTCAGCACAGTGTTCTTTACTGAGATTCAGGTAGGAGAATTTTTTTCACAAACACTCTTGGAAGAAATGGTTTCTTGCTGTGATCCTTTCTCTCCCTCCTCCTCCTCCTCCCTCTTCCAGAAACTGGTTCTGCTCCATGTGCCCCCTGCTTATTCTGACTTGTGAGCTGTAGGTCAAAGGTGTGCAAACTATAGCCCCAAATCTAGAAGCAGGTGGTCTGAGCAGTTTTCTTGAAGTCAGGACAAATTCCTTCAGCATGTGCCACACATGTCCTGTAGACCTCAGCAACTTAAAACAACCCTGGAAACCACCAAACAATTCCGCAATTGCAACAAGAGCGAGCAGAAATCAACCAGCAATTAATCTGTAAATAGTAAATGATCCCTTTAATAGCACCAATGTGGGTCATTGGGTGGTGGAGGAGGTGGTGGGGGGGGGCGGTGGTGGGGGGATGATGAGGACGGGCGGTGCTGGTTGTGGCGGGTGGGGGTTCATCCTGTTGCTGAACATGTGTTTAGCTGTGCAAGGTTATGAGAAGCTGGAGCATTGATCTCCAAAATGATGGCACTGGCATTATATCAGCATTATAAACAGATTGACATTGCAGTCTGTGTACTCTACATACTTGTGGCAGATTGTCCCAGTGTGTTTTCTAGCGCCTACACCAGAAGTGTGCATGTATGCTGCAGACATCATTTTGGGGGCAAAATGGCACCCACCGTACTAAAACAATGCATATTACACATTAAAGTATTGTGGCCATTATCTGGATATTATGTGGGACCTTGCTGTTTGCAGATTGGCTGCTGTGCTTCTTTGGTTTCAACAGTGACTACAGTTTAAACTCATTTCACTGATCTAAAGCAGTTTTGGAAGTCCTGATGTCATGTAAGATGCTATATAAATACAATTATTTTTTCTTACAGAACAAAATATTGCAGATACTGAAAATTGGAAAAATAGATTTTTTTTAATATTCATTCACGGGATGTGGGCTTCGCTGGCTGGGCCAGCATTTATTGCCCATCCCTAGTTGCCCTTGAGAAGATGGCGATGAGCTGTCTGCTTGAACCGCTGCAGTCCATGTGGTGTAGGTACACCCACAGTGTTGTTAGGAAGGGAGTTCCAGGATTTTGACCCGACGACAGTGAAGGAACAACAATATATTTCCAAGTCAGGAAGGTGAGTTACTTGGTGGGGAACCTCCAGCTGGTGGTATTCCCATTTATCTGCTGCCCTTGTCCTTCTAGGTGGTAGTGGTCGTGGATTTGGAAGGTGCTGTCTGAAGAGCCTTGGTGAATTCCTGCAGGCCATCTTGTAGATGGCACACACTGCTGCTACTGTGCCTTGGTGGTGGAGGGAGTGAATGCTTGTGGATGTAGTGCCAATCAATTGGGCCTCTTTGTCCTGGACGGTGTCCGGCTTCTTCAGTGTTGTGGGAGCTGCACACAGCCAGGCCAGTGGGGGGTATTCCATCACACTCCTGACTTGTGTGTTGTAGATGGTGGACAGGCTTTGGGGAGTCAGGAGGTGAGTTACTCATCACACAATTCCTAGCTTCTGACCTGTTCTTTATGTATTTATGTGGCTAGTCCATTTGAGTTTCTGGTCAATGGTAACCCCCAGGATGTTGATAGTGGGGGATTCAGTGATGGTAATCCTTTGAACATCAAAGGGCGATGGTTAGATCTCTCTTGTTGTAGGTGGTCATTGCCTGACACTTGTGTGGCACAATTGTTATTTACCACTTGTCAGCCCAAGCCTGGATATTGTCCATGTCTTGCTGCGTTTGTACATGGACTGCTTCGGTATCTAAGGATTTGCAAATGGTGCTGAACATTGTGCAATCATCAGTGAATATCCCCAATTCTGACCTTATGATGGAAGGAAGGTTATTGATGAAGCAGCTGAAGCTAGTTGGGCCTTGGACACTACCCTGAGGAACTCCTGCAGTGATGTCCTGGAGCTGAGATGACTGACATCCAGCAATCACAACCACCTTCCTCTGTGCTAGGTATGACTCCAACCAGCAGAGAGTTTTCTCCCTGATTCCCATTGACACCTGTTTTGCTAGGGCTTTTTGATAGCACGCTCGGTCAAATGCTGCCTTGTTGTCAAGGGCAGTCACCTCACCTCACCTCGGGAGTTCAGCTCTTTTGTCCATGTTTGAACCAAGGCTGTAACGAGGTCAGGAGCTGAGTGGCCCTGGCAGAACCCAAACTGGGCATCAGTGAGCAGGTTATTGCTAAGTAAGTGCTGCATGATATCACTGTTGATGACCCATTCCATTGCTTTACTGATGATGGAGAGTAGACTGATGGGACGGTAATTGGCTTGGTTGGATTTGTCCTGCTTTTTGTGTACAGGACATATCTGGACAAGTTTCCACGTAGCCGGGTAGATGCCTGTGTTGGAGCTGTACTGGAACAGCTTGGCTAAGGACGCAGCAAGTTCTGGAGCACAAGTCTTCAGTGCTATTGCCGGAATATTGTCAAGGCCCATAGCCTTCGCAGTATCCAGCACTTTCAGCTGTTTCTTGATATCTCACGGTGTGAATTAAATTGGCTGAATACTGGCATCTGTGATGCTGGGGACCACCGGAGGAGGCTGAGATGGATCATCTACTCGGCACTTCTGGCTGAAGACTATTGCGAATGCTTCAGCCTTGTCTTTTGCTCTGCTGTAAGGGCTCCTCTATCATTGAGGATGAGGATGTTAGTGGAGTCTCCTCCTCCAGTGAGTTATTTAATTGGCCACCACCATTCACAACAGGATGTGGCAGGACTGTAGAGCTTAGATCTGATCTGTTCATTGTGGGATTGCTTAGCTCTGTGCATCACTTGCTGCTTATGCTGCTTGGCACCCAAGTAGTCCTATGTTATAGCTTCACCAGGTTGACACCTCATTTTTAGTATACCTGGTATTGCTCCTGGCATGCCCTCCTGCACTCTTCATTGAACCAGGGTTGATCCCCTGGCTTGATGGTAATGTCAGAGTGGGGGATATGCCAGGCCGTGAGGTTACAGATTGTGTTTGAGCACAATTCTGTTGCTGCTGATGGCCCAAAGCACCTCATGGATGCCCAGTCTTAAGTTGCTAGATCTATTCCAACTCTATCCCATTTAGCACGGTGGTAGTGCCACACAACACGATGGAGGGTATACTCAATGTGAATGTGCGACTTCATTTCCATAATGACTGTACGGTGGTCACTCCTACCGATACTGTCATGGACAGATGCATCTGTAACAGGCGGGTTGGTGAGGATCGGGTCAAGTATGTTTCTCCCCCTTATTGGTTCCCTCACCACCTGCTGCAGACCCAGTCTAGCAGCTATGCCCTTTAGGACTCGGCCAGCTCGGTCAGTCGTGGTGCTACTGAGCCACTCTTGGTGATGGACATTGAAGTGCCCCGTGCAGAGTACATTCTGCATCCTTGCCACCCTCAGTGCTTCCTCTAAGTGATATTCAACATAGAGGAGTACTGATTCATCAGCTGAGGGAGAGCGGTACGTGGTAATCAGGAGGAGGTTTCTTTGCCCATGTTTGACCTGATGCCATGAGACTTCATGGGGTCCAGAGTCGATGTTGAGAGCTCCCAGGGCAACTCCCTCCAAATTGTGCCGCTACCTCTGGCTGGGGCTGTCCTGCTGGTGGAACCTGGGACATTTTCTGTATGGTATGAGTCTGTGAGGGTGACTATTTCGGGCTGTTACTTGACTAGTCTGTAAGACAGCTCTCCTAATTTTGGCACTAGCTTCCAGATGTTACTGAGGAGGATTTTGCAGGGTTGACAGGGCTGCGATTGCCATTGTCGTTTCCAGTGCCTAGGTCAATGCCGGGTGGTCCATCCGGTTGCATTCCTTTTTTGAGTCTTTGTAGTGGTTTGATACAACTGAGTAGCTTACTAGGCCATTTCAAAGGACATTTAAGAGTCAACCACATTGCTGTGGGTCTGGAGCCACATAGGCCAGACCAGGTAAGGATGACAGATTTCCTTCCCTAATGAACATCAGTGAACCAGATGGGTTTTTACAACAGTCGACAATGGTTTCATGGTCATCACTAGACTTTAAATTGCAGATTTTTTACTGAATTCAAATTCCACCAAAATGCTGGAAATACTCAGCAGGTCTGGAAACATCTGTGGCTAGAGAATCAGTATGAATGTTTCCGATCATGATCTTTCATCAGAATGTGGAAATGTTAGAGATGTAACAGGTTTTATGCAAGTGAAAGGGGATGGAAAAGGAAAAAGAAAAACAAAAGTGAGGATCTGTGATCGGGTGAAGACAGAAGAAATTAAATAACAAACATGTTAGGCCAAAGCAAATCATAATTGGACAAGCAAAGAAGCAAAAAACATGTCGAGGGGGGGAGTGAATGGCAGGATGATGAACAGTTGTTGTCCTATAGGCACAACCAAAAAATAGAAGCCAAAACCAGCAAAGTAAAAGCAAACAAAATGGGGGCAGAGGTAACAATCTGAAATAGTTGAATTTCATTTCTCTTCCTTTCTTCCTTTCCTTCCCTTCCCCACCCCCACCCCCACCTCCCTCCTTTCCACTCTCTCCCTCCACCCTCCCTCTATTCCCCTCCCTCCCTCTTCCTTGTGATGACTCTATGAAGCAGACAGGTTTCGTCAAGAAACAGGTAAACTTTATTACGGAGATATTTTTAGTGCTTGCACACTCAACCAGATCTCTCATTGGGAATTGCCCGCACTAAGAGCTCATTGGTGGGAGAGTCCACAGTACATCAGGTGAGCCGTGATTGACAAGAGGGAGTGACTATACATGCAGTTACCACATTTCCTCCACCTTTAGTATTTTTTACAATCCCTCATTACAGAAAAACATTTTCAAAATCTAACAAACATATATAAAATTTCAGGTGATTACAAATCAAATCTCTGAGGTGCTCTTCTTATACGGTTAGAATGGTGTAGCTCTACCACTGGACATTCCTGAACAGGGTCGACAGGACCTGGAGTGGCACTGTGAGACACACCATCACAACTGGGCTGTTTAGGATTTGGCAACTCCTCTGAAACATCTGGAATGTCTGTTCTAGGTCAATCACACACTGCGGAAGTCGACGGTTCAATGTCAATCACAAGGCAATCAGTTAATTGTTGGAATGTGTCTCTGGCACGGATGTGATGTGCTTACGGACAATTCTATCTCCCACTTGTACTTAGAAAGATCATGGACCAGTCTCTGAAACAATGGATCCCGGAGTCCAGCAGGGTCCAATGTCAAAATTTCACACGTATACCATGTCACCTACACTGAATGTGCAGGCTTTACTGTGTTTGTCATGGTTACATTTCTGATTACTCTGGTTCTGCGCTACCTTCCGCTCTAAATTCGGAAACTGCAAGTATAAACATATACGCAGACAGTGTTTCATTAATAGCTCCGACGGTGTTGAACCCATAGTCGAATATGGTGTTGTACGATAACTGAAGAGAAACCAGGAAAGCCAAGATTCCAGAGTGTCTCATACCAGAGTTAAAAGTTTGTACTGTCCTCTTGGCTAGACCATTCGATGAGGGATGCCAAGGGGATGTTTTAATATGTCAGATTCCATTCAAATCCATAAAATTTGAAACTCAGTGCTGGTAAAGGCTGTACCATTAACAGAAATTACTATTTCAGGTAGGCCATGAACGCTGAAACAGTGACATTGCTTCTTAAAAGTTGCCTTTGACGTTGGCGATTTGACTTCGTATACACCCATCCATTTTGAATGTGCATCTACGATCAACTAGAACATAGTGTCTTAGAATGGACATACATAATCGATATATAGTCAAACCCAGGGTGGACCAGGCCACTCCCATGGATGCAGGGGGGTTGAAGCAGGCAACTTCTGTTGTTGCTGACGGTGGAGACAGTGCTTGACCATGCTTTCAATGTCACTGTCAATGCCCTGGTCACCATACTTAGATTCACGCAAGCATTTTTATCTTTGATATGCCTGGACGTGCACTGTGGAACTCTATCAATCATGACTCTCTACCTTGTGATGGCACAACTCTTGAACTGTGTTTCTGACATGGAATGGTCTCAATTCTTCAGATACAAGTAAGTTTGGCCATCCTTGAAAAACAAAGCCTCTGACTTTCAACAATATTGGATCTCTGTCATCCAATTTCTAATTTGTTTCACACAGAAAGGCAAAGAATCTAATAAATTCAATAATAGCACTAATTCTTGTGGAATGGGAATATTTACAAATACTATCTGGTAACGGGAGATGATTAAGCGCATCTGCATTTGCAATGTGTATGCCAGTGCAGTACATAAATGTATACTCATGTGCAGATAATTTCAGAGTCCAGCACTGTATTCTTGCTGATGCTATTGGCGGAATGGCCTTATCCTCGCTGAATAATCCCATCAATGGTTTATGATCCGACACAATGGTAAAATATCTTCCATGTGGATACTGGTGAAACATTTTTACACCGAATACTACTGATAATCCTTCTTTTTCTAACTGAGAAAACCCCTTCTCAGCTTGGGAAAGGGTCCTCATGACATCGCTAATGGGCCATTCTGATCTATTTTCTATATTATGTGATAACACGGCTCCTACATTGTAAGGTGAGGCATCACATGTTAATACCAGCTCTTTAGATGGGTCATAGTGTACCAATAAACACAACAAATGCAACAATTCATTTGCTGTCACAAAGGCTTCTTCCTGTTGTGAACCCCATAATCATTGGTGGTTCTTTTTTTAGCAGAGCATGTAATAGTGCCAAAACAGTTGACAGGTTGGGTAAGAAGTAGCTATCATAGTTGATCATACCTAGGAAGGATTTGAATTATGTTACATTGGATGGTGATGGTGCAACTTTTATTGCCTGAACTTTACCTTCTACTGGATGCAAACCCATGGCATCCACCCTGAGACCTAAATAAGTGGCTTCTGGTGCTTGAAATGTGCATTTTTCCCTCTTTAACCATACACTGGCTTCCAAGAACCTTCTTAGCACCTCTTCCAAGTTGGCCAAATGTTCAGTCTCGGTTGACCAGTGATTAGAGCATCATCCAAGTATACTACCACTCATGGGAATCCTTACAAAGGACTCTCCATTGTTCTTTGGAAAATAGCGCAAGCTGACGACACTCCAAAGGGAAGGCCAAAGTACTGATAGAGACCCTTGTGTATGTGAACAATCACATATTCTGTTAACGTGCTATCTAGTTCTAGTTGTCGGTAGGTGTGGCTCATATCCAATTTTATATAGAAAATGCCTCCAGCCAGCTTGGCATATAAGTCATCTATCCTTGGATTGGGGTACATATCTAGTTTTGCTGCCTTACTTACAGTCAAGTTATAATCTCCACAGGTGCGTATGGTGTGGTCAGACTTAACCACTGCAACTATGGGTGTGGCCCACTCCAAGAATTGGACATGTTGGGTGATGCCCAGCTCTTCTAACCTGCATAGTTTTGCATCCACCTTTTCGTTCAATGTATAAGGCACAAGCCTGGCCTTAAGGGAATATGGTGTTGCCTGAGGATCAACGTGTATCTTGGCATGCATGCCTTTTAACTTCCCTAATTCACCCTGAAAAACCATGTTGTATTTCCTTGAAAGTCCTGGGATTCCATCTGATTTTAGGTGAAATATCTCAGACAAGCAAAGTTTGATCTTCTGTAGCCAATCCCGACCTAAAAGATAGAGTGCATCTCCTTTCAATATTATTACAGGCAACTAGGATGTCTGTCACTTGCAAGAGACTGGGACAGTGGCGATGTCCTTTATTTGAATAGTTCCTCCCTTGTAAGTTCTTAATTTAGCAGTTGTCCACTCCAAGTTTATTGGCTGTCTTCCTTCATTAAGATACTTGAATGTGTGTTCTCCGACCACCGTAGTTAAGGCACCAGTGTCCACTTCCATTGTCAATGGCTTCTCATTCACTTGTACTGTCACCATAGTAGCCTCAGTCTTCACAGCAGTCACATTATATAAGGAGTAAACGTCAGGAACAGCAGCTTCAGCCTTTGCTGTACCCATTACTTCCAACATCTTTCTGTGCTGTAACCACTCTATTAATCTATGCTTCCATAATGCAAATTATATCCTTTGCCATCTCTAAATCTTAATTTCTAAAGCATCTCTGGCTGTTGGAGAGTGAACAGGAAACACCATTTCCCTGTGCAGTGTAGGTTGGAATGCTGCAGGTGGACAAAACAACCACCAATTGTTTTAGAAGCTAAGCAATTTCTGTTTGCTTTGTCTGTGAGATGCCTGACTTTGGCTGCGGTCCTTGGTCTGAAACTGAGATACAAACCTCAACATGGGAGCAACTAGGCATTTATTTTAAATGTCGGATCATGACTTCTGAACAGCTCCACAAATATAATGTTACACATGTTAGATTGCTCAGGTATCGTTGTCAGTGCTTGGAAATCAGAGAAATAGCAGTTTTGACACATTGCAAAACAAGCAGAATATGAGGAATCTTGGGTGTTCAGGATTACTCACTGGCACTGTTAGAGTACTGGTTATGTGTCTGGATGTAAGCTTTCTATTTCCATTCCACTGCTAAACCTACCTCATTATAGAAGTCTTATGATGACTGATAGCTTTTCCGCAGCTATTCTCGACTTAAAGGCTTAGATATTTTATGAAAGCAGTCACCCTTGTAAGAGATGCACTTCTTTATTTGTTTTACTGTTCACTAAATTGTAATCCTGCCTTCATAGCAATGGTGCTTGCAACCTGATACTATTTATTTTGCATCATGGTCAAGACCCACCAAAAAATTTAAAAAAATGTATACATACTCAGACAAAATGACATATAAACTAACAATGATTTACTTCTGAACTGTCACCTCAAACTACCAATAAGGACAAAATAAACACCTGAACAAGTCAGCTGATGAAAACAATTTAGAAAATTCAGCAGTTGTATACATAGCAGAGGACAAAGCAAACTCCTTCTAGGTTTATACGATGCTCTACCAAGGTTTTCCACACAAAAAAGTATGGGGGAGGCACTGAATTTCCACTGCAGTTGTCCCACTTGATCATCACAGCTTTGATGGAAGAGTCGCAGAAACCCAGGAAAAGTGCTTTAATGATGTTGTCACTATGTTCCAGAGTTTCCAGAACTCCCATTAGCATCAGGGAGGACCAATGAATGACCCACATAAAAATTCATCTCCATGCAGGTCAGGCTGTAGCCCACAGCATGGAGGACTTCGAAAACAGAATATAATATATGTTAATGTACCAACTGCTATAACCTGATGACCTGCATCCACTTCCTTCCCTTCCTTTGGAAGTTTTGCAATGTCTATGCAACATAGCTCAGATTTTGTGATCAGTGACCACAGTTCACCTTATTGGCATCCTCCCACAAAGTTTTGACTGAAATTGGGGTGCAGACTTGCTCTAATCTAGTGTCTGTTCTAGCACAGTGCCCCCTACAGTGATCAGTGTCATCCTTGAACAAGGGAAGGTGCAGTGATGATTCTTTAGCCAAACAGATTGAAGAATCCTCACTGTGATAGCCATTGGTTTATTTTATTAACAGGATGAAACAGGCTGTAAGGGGTGCTGTGCTAGTAAGACTTGCCTGTTTGAAAACATGGATTTGGCAGGCAATTATGCTTTCAATTGCATGATAACCATGTCATAGCAATTTGGTCTTTGAGTCACAAGATTGTGGTTTCAAGTCCCACTACAGGACTGGAACACAAAAATTAAGGTTAACACTCCAGTGCAGTATTGAAGGAGTGGTGCGTAGTTGGCGGTGCCATCTTTCAGATGGGGAGATAAGCTAAAGCCTGTCTGCCCTTTCAGCTTGGATGTGAAAGATCTCATTGGACTATTTTGAAGAAAAAGGGAGTTATCCCCAGTGTCCTGGCCAATATCTATCCATGAAATAACACTGCATTATCAGATGACTTGGTCAATATCACACTGATGTTAATGAGAGTTTGCAGTGTATAAATTGGCTGTTGGGTTTCCTACATTATAGCAGTGACTACACGTGAAAGTACCCCATTAGATGTAATGCACTTTGGACATTCAGTGGTCATGAAAGGTGCTTTATAAATGCAAGTCATTTTTTTTCCTTATTACCATAGTTTGAACTTGCCTGGAGGTGTTAAATCAGACAAGTGCATGTTTAGCACTCAAGTGCTCATTTGATATGATTTTTGTGGAACAGTACATGTATGCTCTACTCATGCACTTCTGTTGAAAGTGTAGAGTGTGCTGACTGACACACAATGACAGTACTCAAGATGTCTCAGGGACCTAGTGGGAGGACATCTGGTTTTAAATGTGGCACTGGAGGTCTTGGTGAAGAAGTTCCAGAGAAGGAAGCGTCCTGTACATGCACGGGGTAATAAGTCCAACTTGCCCTCCTGTCTCTCTCGCTCTCCAGTACCAGCTGGTTCTGCTCTGCCTGGCCTCATGTCCACCTCCCATTCCTCCTGCCAACTAAAGGGGCCCCCTCCCAAGTTACCATTGACCAAGCACTACCTTTTTTCTGGTAACTCGTATATATCCAATTAGTGAGAGAAGCACAGCAATCACTCTTTTTAGGTGAAGTTCTCAGAAAATAATGTTGATACAGTGTTAGAGAACTCTTGGAAAAGTGCCCAAGAAAGTCTCCCAAAGTGTTTCAAAAGTCAGCTTAAAAGATCATCATCAACAAGTGAATGGAAATGGTGATATACCTTCAAATAGCACCCAAATTTTTTGAACAGTGACTTGTTTACTAATGTTCAGATTGTTGCAGTTGGGAGATAATTAAACGAAGCAGTATCCATCAAAATGGCAATGCAGCCTCTTTCATGAGCACTAGCAGGCAACTTAATTTTCAAACAGCCCCTTAATAATCCTCCGCGCAGCCATTACCAGCACTAACATCAACTCCTTTTCCAAAATGGCATCTTGCCCTAAACATAAGCTAAAATGGCAGTGGAGCTTTAGAATCCATCTTAGCCACCTCTTTAGCATTTAAAGTATTCAGCAAAAATCACCCCCACAAAGCTCAAACTAGAAAGTATAAAGCAGGAAATAGAAATTACTTTTAAATACATTACAGGAAACAAATTTATGATTGCAAATTACAAATAGGATTCACAAAAAGAGATAAAAGAGAGATACAACAAAAAGCAAGTTATTTAACTTTTTTTAAAGCTCCAAAGACTAATTCCCTTCTGAGGGAATGGGATTCTACACTTGTAAAGTTAAATTATATTTTCAGCGGCTCAAAGGTTGATCAGCAGTAATTATCACTCATCATGCCATTCAAAACTCATTTAAGCCCCGAATGTACAAGCTCTAATTTTTTTAGCTGTTTTAGCTGGTGGGCAAGTGTCACAAGTTCAATTTGTTTCAGCCATTTCAGCGCTGAATCTTTTGATGAGGCCCTCATCAGCGCACCCTGAGAAGAAGCAGGGTATCTCTGACAGCAACCTTCAAATTTCTACATTTAACCATGCACGTGTGGATACTAGAAATTTACATCTGATGTGTCCTGTAGTAACGATGACCCTACATATTATAATTACCGCAATATGCAGGCATTATTCCAAGAAAAAATATTTTTCTCAGACCTGAAGGGAGGAAGTTTGAATTGGAAGCAAGAACATGACTTGTCCTAAGTTTTATGATTATTGTAAAGACACCAGAGTTAAGATGCTCAAAAAAGCACTGACAACATTTCTCGGCCATGCTCTGGTACAAATTTGTGATCCCATGTTGCACACGCCACATAGCTAACTCATCAGAGTTGCTGATTTGTATCATCACTGATCATGGACCTGAAGTTATGTGTCTCAAAATGCTAGAAATCTCGACATATAAACAATATGAAAATACTCAGAAGGTCGTGCAGCATCAGTGGACAGAGGAACAGAATTGGTGTTTCAGGTAAATTACCTTTCATCAGAAATGAAAAACCCTCAGTTGTCCAAGGTTCCACAGGAAAGAAGGGGGAAAGACTTGTTGCAGTACCAGAAACATTAGCTAAACTGAGTAGGGCCAATAGATTGTTGTCAAGGGTTAACCGTGGATTACTGAAAGCTGCAGTGATATTTTCTTCTTGTCCATTAAGCTCCAAAATCGGTGTTTTCAGCTGCAGGAGTAAATGATGTGAGGCATTGCCTGTGGGCTGACTGATGAAGCATTCAGACTGATTTACAGGCACGCCCACAGTTAAATGGCTTAAGAAGGCTCTTAAACTCTGGTGTTTGTGCAGGGGTGGGCAAGCTAAAGGACCACATAGAAGAATTGCTGAAAAATGCAGAGTTGAAAAGTCAATACAATCCATTTCAAAGACCTACAACTAGAAGTGAAATAAGGGGAAAGTGGACTGTTTGGTACATTATTGAAGGGCATCCTCCCTGCAAATGCACAGTTCTGAAGGCTTCAAAGCAAAATGCAGTGAGAAAGATTTTAAGAAGCATTTTAAAGGCGGAACAAGAAGTATAGAGTGGAAGAGATATATGGAGGGAATTCCAGAGCTTAGGTCCAAGGCAGTTGAAGTCACAACCAAAATTGATGATTCAATTAAAATCGAGGATGTTCAAAAGGCTAGAATTAGATGAGCTCAAATGTCATGGAGGTTTATCAAGATTGCAGAGATAGGGAGACAGCAAGGTAACCGGGATTTAAAAGCAAGTAAGAACTTTTGCAAAAGCTTTTGGAAGTCTACCCTAATATCTCCTTTGGTGGTTGAATTTCAAATTTTACTTTGTAGCACTTCTGTGTAATGCCATAAGACCATAAGACCATAAGACATAAGTGCAAAAATTAGGCCATTCGGCCCATCGAGTCTGCTTCGCCATTCAATCATGGCTGATAAGTTTCTCAACCCCATTCTCCCGTCTTCTCCCCATAACCTTTGATCCCCTTGCCAATCAAGAACCCATCTATCTTGGTCTTAAATACACTCAATGACCTGGCCTCCACAACCTTCTGTGGTAATGAATTCCATAGATTCACCACTCTCTGGCTAAAGAAGTTTCTCCTCATCTCTGTTCTAAAAGGTCTTCCCTTTACTCTGAGGCTGTGTCCTCGGGTCCTAGTCTCTCCTACTAATGGAAACATCTTCCCCATGTCCAGTCTATCCAGGCCTTTCAGTATTCTGTAAGTTTCAATCAGATCCCCCCTCATCCTTCTAAACTCCATCAAGTATAGACCAAGAATCCTCAAACGTTCCTCATATGTTAAGCCTTTCATTCCTGGAATCATTCTCGTGAACCTCCTCTGGACCCTCTCCAGGGCCAGCACTTCTTTCCTGAGATATGGGGCCCAAAATTGCTCACAATATTCTAAATGTGGTCTAACCAGAGCCCTATAAAGCCTCAGCAGCACATCTCTGCTTTTATATTCTAGTCCTCTAGAAATAAATGCCAACATTGCATTTGCCTTTCTAACTACCGTGTCAACCTGCAAGTTAACCTTAAGAGAATCCTCGACTAGGACTCTCAAGTCCCTTTGCACTCCAGATTTCTGAATTCTCTCCCCATTTAGAAAATAGTCTATGCCTCTATTCTTCCTACCAAAATGTATGACCTCACACTTCCCCACGTTGTATTCCATCTGCCACTTCTTTGCCCATTCTCCTAACCTGCCCAAAACCTTCTACAGCCTTCCCGCCTCCTCAATACTACCTGTCCCTCCATCTATTGTTGTATCATCTGCAAACTTATCCAGGATGCCCTCAATTCCTTCATCTAGATCACTAATGTATAAAGTGAAAAGTTGTGGTCCCAACACTGACCCCTGCGGAACTCCATTAGTCACCGGCCGCCATCCTGAGAAGGACCCCCTTATCACCACTCTCTGCTTCCTGCCAGACAGCCAATTTTCTATCCATGCTAGTACCTTGCTTCTAACACCATGGGCTCTTATCTTACTGAGCAGCCTCTTGTGCGGCACCTTGTCAAAGGCCTTCTGGAAGTCCAAGTAGATAACATCTATTGACTCTCCGTTGTCTAACCTACTTGTTACCTCCTCAAAGAATTCTAACAGATTTGACAGGCATGATCTCCTCTTGATGAAACCATGCTGACTTTGACTGATCTTACCATACAATTCCAAGTATTCTGAAATCTCATCCTTAATAATGAACGCTAAAATCTTACCAACGACCGAGGTCAGGCTAATCGGCCTATAATTTCCCGTCTTTTGCCTCACTCCCTTCTTAAACAGAGGGGTTACATTAGTGATTTTCTAGTCCTCTGGGACCCTCCCTGACACCAGTGATTCCTGAAAGATCACCACTAACGCCTCCACCATCTCTTCAGCTATCTCCTTCAGGACTGTGGGGTGTAATCCATCTGGTCCAGGTGATTTATCCACCTTCAGACCTTTCAGTTTTCCTAGCACCTTCTCCTTGGTAATGGCCACCATACTCACCTCTGCCCCCCGATTCTCTTGAACTTTGGGGATGTCACTCGTGTCTTTCACTGTGAAGACTGATGCAAAGTACCTATTCAGTTCCTCCACCATTTCTTTGTTCCCCACTACTACTTCTCCAGGGTCATTTTCCAGCAGCCCAATGTCCACTTTTGCCTCTCTCTTACCGTTTATATATCTAAAAAAACTCTTGCAATCTTCTTTTATATTACTGGCTAGCTTACCCTCATATTTAATCTTCTCCCTCCTTATTTCTTTTTTAGTTGTCCTCTGCTGGTCTTTGTAGGCTTCCCAATCCCCTGGTTTCCGATTGCTCTTCGCCACATTGTATGCTTTCTCTTTAGCTTTTATGCTGTCCCTGACTTCCCTTGTCAGCCATGATTGCCTCGTCCTCCCTTTAGTATGCTTCTTCTTCCCAGGGATGAATTTTTGCTGTGTCTCCCAAATTACTCCCAGAAACCCCTGCCATTGCTGTTCCACTGTCTTTCCTGCGAGGCTCATCTCCCAGTCAATTCTGGCCAGCTCCTCCCTCATGCCTCTGTAGTTGCCTTTATTCAGCTGTAATACCATTACATCTGATTCCAGCTTTTTCCACTCAAATTGCAGGGTACATTCTATCACATTATGGTCACTTCCTCCTAAGGATTCCTTCACCTTAACCTCCCTTATCAAATCTGCCTCATTACACATCACTAAATCTAGAATTGCCTGTTCCCCAGTGGCTTGGAAGGGTTTATAATGTTAAAGGTGCTATACAAATACAAGTTACTGTTGTATGTTTTTGAAGGAAACCTCAATGGAAACATTGAGAGATGCAAAATGGCCTGCCTCCTCATGATCACCCCTTTTATACTATCCCACAAAGCCAAAATTACATGTTACTATTCTTAATCAGTGTCATGATAGGTTTATTCTGACTTATTTTATTAAATTGAGGTATTTCCTTGGAAAATAAATAACCATAAATGTTTATCTTAAACAGAAACCAGCAGGTGTCTTACATATTATAAATAGGAAAGAATTGGGTATGCTATCATTGTATTATGAAATGCAGTGCGTGCAAACCTTCAACTAATCATACACCAAGATATCAAATATTTTACTTTTGCAGTGAGGCATTCTCATTATTGATTCTTATACAATTTTTTAATCATTATTCTATATTTTTGTCCGCTATCTATATTATTTCAGTTTGTTTATTTGCTTATTTGTAATGTGGTCTGGATCTCTGTTCAGATGCAAAGGGACAGTACATGCTTGGCTTTTGAGTCACTTTGATTGGCTCCAATTCTTGTTTGTGCCTGACATTCTGTGGTGAACTGCAGATATTTTATTTTCCTGCATTGCAGTCAGAAATTAATTCATTTTCTCTCCATCGGAGATGATAGATTTCAATAATGCTTCTCATCTCAAAGTGCACGGTTCATAGTAGTCATATTGAATTAATAAATGATTGGGTCTTTGAGTCCCTAGCTGATGTTTCTTCACACAGTTGTGAAAATAATTTATCAGAAATTCCCCCTGTTGTGCATTTCTGATTGTTTCTTTCCCCTTAGTTTTTGGCTAACACGGGTTGATTTTTAAGATTGTATTTTACAACCCCCTGCCAGGCAATTTTTCAGTTGTGTGGGGGGGTGGGGGGGGGGGGGGGGGGGGGGGGGGGTGGGGGGGGGGGGGGGAGGCACATAAAATAGGAGGTGTGGTGAGTTCACCACCTTCCTGCCCATCCCTGGGCCATCCACAATGATACGATAGGTGGACGGGTGCTGAAATTGGCAGCTTGCCCACCATTTTTAAATAAATGATTAAGGGTCAATTGAGCTTGTCGCCACACTGTCCATAATACAGGTAGCGTGGAAAGGCATTCGGGAGTGGGAAAGTCGTTTTCTAAGCTATCTGCATTGGGGGGACCCCCTCCCCCTCATGAAGGTGGGATCCCCCTTCGTTCTTCCCAACCTGGTCTCCAATTACTGAGTTCTGGTACTGCTGGGGCTGCTGGAGCTGCCAGACAATCCAGGACTTCCTCCCACTGAGGGTGGAAGTCCCACTCTCACCTCGTTCATACTACTGCAGTGTGTTTTTGCTGTGGGGTGACCTTGTTTAATGTGGGTCGACTGGGGTCCAACACTTCTTCTGGGGAGGAAATCAATGCAACCCCACACATCTACACCTGCCCCCACCCCACCCCACCACTGGCCACCCTGTAAAACTCAGCCCTTAGCATTTTCCTGATTTGCATCAAGCATTTGGCTTTTTATTGAAAAAAGTTACTGTTTTTCTCAGACATCATTGAAAGTATTGAATTGGAATCCTGCTTACATTACTTCTGTTTAAGTGACAGTGAAGGAACAGTGATATTGTTCTAAGTCACTGTGGTATGTGGTTTGGAGGGGAACTTGCAAGTGGTGGTTTACCCATGCATCTGTTGCCCTTGTCTTTCTATGTGATCGAGGTCACAGGCTTGGAAGGTGCTGTTGAAAGAGCCTTGTTGAGTTGCTGTAGTTCATTCTGTATATGGTACACACTGTTGCTACTGTGCATCAGTGATGCAGGGAGTGTCAATCAAGCGGGCTGCTTTGCCCTGAGCTTCTTGGGTGTTGTTGGAGCTGCACTCATCCAGACAAGTGGAGAATATTCCTTCACACTTCAGACTTGTGCCTTGTGACAGGCTTTGGGGAGTCAGGAGGTGAGTACTCACTGCAGGATTCCCAGTCTCTGACCTGCTCTTGTAGTCACAGTATTTATGTGGCTAGTCCAGTTCAATTTCGGATCAATTCCCCAGAATGTTGATCGTGTTGCATGATGCTCTATGTGCCTGCATGCCACAGTAATTTAAAGGTGCTCAGTGGAGCAAGGATTACCATGGGACCTAAGAATAATACCACCCATTTTATGATGCATAGAGTCACATGGTAATACACTGAGAGAATAATCTAGAGAGAACATCTGTAACCAGCCTGCACGGAGATAACAGCTCCATGCATGGCCATACCTTGGACCTGTAAATAGTTAAAGATTAACAATAAACAGCTCATATTTAAATATAAAACTCTCATGACTACATCATTGAGACACATCTGTTCCTCATAATACAACAAGGTTGGCAGCAGTGGAATCTGTAAGTTGTCGCTTCTCAAAGATATCGCATCAGAGATAGTACCATAATCCGACATTGTGATTCATGGTGATATGAAAGGTGGCAGCTAAACGCATGAACCCAGAAGAACATCCCAAGGTATGAAACACTAAAAGCAACTGAAGCCTAACTAGAGTGACGTGCACCTAAGAAGGAAACTTGAAGAAAAAGTTGAAAAAGTTTCGCTATAGCCTTAGAATTTGAGGAATCCACTAAAGTGAGTGGAAGTTTATTGTAAGACCCCCGAATGACGCAGAGTAAAAAGGGAGAAAAAAACCTGGTCAGATCACAGAGACGGGTGAGCAAAAATGCACAAATTGCAAGACCCTGAGTGATGCAGAGTTAGGGAACCTGATTACAAGATGGTAAACGAAAATTATATGAAAGAAGCTGTACTTAAATTATCAAACAGGCGCTGGTCCCAATGCTCAGCAGATTGCAGCAGTGGTGGCCATACTGCACTGAAATTAAAACAAGAGAAGTGAACTAAAAATTGGATAGCAGAGTCAAAAGTTTAAGAAGAAAGACTGGAGAGTAAAGAAGAAGCTGCTGAAAACAATGAAATTGCCTTAAAAAAAACCAAGGGCAGGCATTGCAGAGGAGAATAGGGCTGTAGCTTTAAGGTAAAAAAAAGTCCTATTGACTGAGCAGCCTCCCAAAGCACAGAGTTAAAAAAACAGGACCTCCAGAGGTAAGAGAATAAAGGAAAGATTCTTCCAGAAAATAAATTCTCCTACCTTGGCCCACGATCTTGGGAGCCCACCAAAATCAGAAAAGCTCAGGAAAACACAGACAGAGAAATTGGCTGCTGCAGAGACAGCCTGAGAAAAGAACATTGTTACCTCACTGACAGTCCTAATGCAATACCAACATACAAAGTGGTAACTACAAGAAGAAACAAATGGCCAAGGGCAGAAAATTAGAAGATGCATTTTGGATAAGGATATGGCTACACCAGACACGAGTTGTCTAGCACACTCCCAATAAAGCACCAAGGACAACAGCAAGAGATCTCAGAGAGAAGACAACTCCCAATAAAGCACCAAGGACAACAACAAGAGAGGGAACTCCCAATAAAGTGTTGGTGGCCACAAGAGATTCCAGAGAGAGGGCAACTCCCTGTAAAGTTGACGGAGAAGGAAAACAAAAGATGTTAGAGGGGTGGCAACAAAATATCTCAGAGACAGGGCAACCGACAAACCCAGACAGAGGGAGAGAGATGGCAGAGCGGAGTGAACAGGTAGCTATGAATGAAGAAAAGCTAATTGAGGTAACTCAAAAGAAGCAAAGTGTGCAAAAAGTAAATAAATCTGTTCTACAGGAAAATGTTCTCATCAGAGCTGAACTGGAAGATTTGAAGCACAAGATTCAAGCTGAGTATATACCTTTGAAAATGTACAATAAACTGAAATCTTCAATTAAACAAGCTGTTCAAGATCTGAATAAACAAATTTCAGAGACAACATAAAAGAATCAGGAGAAAATAATAACCCTCAATTCCACAGCTGGTAAATCAAAGCAAGAGCTGGGGAAAACTCAACCAGGTATACAGTCAGGCAAAATAGCAGGCAAGAAAGGCACACAATGAAGTTGCAACCCTGAAAGACTCCTTGAGGAATCAATATATAGCCATGAAAAGGCATGAGGAGCTGCACTGGATGTTAATTATTATTTCAGAAAATGCTGCGCTAGAACTTTCAGTAGCAACAAAATGATGCAATGAAGCCCAGAGTGAGTTGGCAAGAAGTCAACAAGAAAATAAGTAGTTAAAAGAACAATTGATTTCCATTCAAGATCAAATGCAGAAGGAATACATTGCCACTCAGCAACATGAAGAAATGAAGACTGTCTTAAATATCAGAATGGAAGCACAGGAGAAGAAACTCGAGAAGACTCTGCTGAATTACAGGAAAACTCAATATGAAGCAAGTGAGCTCCACAAAGAAAATGAAAACCTGATGACAGACCTTCACACACTACAAGGATCCCTGAGATCAAAGTTTATTCCTCTGGAAAATCACAGAGGGAAGGAAAATGAATTTAACGTCACTCTGAACAAACTAAAGAGCCAGTTGGCAGAGAAGACTTAGCAATGTCCTATACTCCAGGAGGAAGCCGAAGCCAAAGAAATAGACTGAAGAGCTGAAGAAGCAGTTGAATGAAAAAGAGGAGGCATTGAAGGGAAAAGCCGTCAAACTTTCCAAGCTGCGAGAGGATAATAAAGCCATAAATTGCAGTTACAGAATTGAAAGAATTTAAGCCTTTGCCAGAGACAGGCCTGGCCAACAGCAAAAACAAAATGAAGGGCAAGAACAAAGTTCTGTTGCAGACAGAGAAAGAAAAGACAGAAATGAGATCAGACACTGAAGTGCAAGGAAATAGAAGAAGTAAATGCTGAGTTGAATGAAAAGCTTGTAAAAGGATTTGAAAATAAAGCAGCAAACAAATGTTGTCTGAGATGGAGAAATGATTGGAAATGAAGGCTCCATTTGCAAAACGTCACCGTTCAGCAGAAACACAATGGACACCACGGAAAAAGAAAGTTTGAATCCACTCTATGAATGAAGGGAGTGCACATTCCCTGTGGAAGGGACGGGACAAATTCACAGCATCTGAAAAAAGCAGATGAGTTGTTAATAAAGAGAAACACAACTTGAAGGAGTACAAAAAGTGAATCAAATGGAGATAGCCAAGTACCAGAAACACGGAGTACTACTACCATTCCTCCAAATATGACAGACCAAGACGTGAAAGAACTGTCAAGCCTCAAGACTGTCTGAATTTATAAAGTCAGAGACTTGAGATGGGGGATCAAGGATGGCAAGTAAAGATTGTATTCGAAATAGTTATATGCTGTTGGAAAGACAAGTTTTATTTGGTGAAGAAAGGGAGATGTTGTATGTGCCTGCATGCTATTGTAATGTAAAAGTGGTCGGCAGAGCAAGGGTAAATGCGGGACTGAAGAATAACACCACCGACAGTATGATGCATTGAGTCACATGGTAATAGACTGAGAGAACAGTCTAGAGAGAACACTCTGGAACCAGGTCTATGCATGTCCATGCTTTAGATCTGTAAATAGTTAAGGGTTAACCATAAACTGCTCATGTTTGAATATACAAGTCTTAATATTTTATTATTGAGACATCTAAAGAACCCATATTACAAGAGGTAGCAGGGGATTCAGAGATGATAATGTAATTGAATGTCAAGAGGAGATTGTTAGATTCTCTCTTGTTGGAGATGGTTAATGCCTGGTACTTGTGTGGTGTGAATGTTACTTGTTATTTATCAGCCCAAACCTGAATGTTTTCCAGGTCTTGTTTCATATAAGAATGGTTTGCTTCAGTATCTGAGGAGGCATCAATGGTACTGAATATTGTGCAATCATCAGTGAGTGTCCCACTTCTGACCTTACAATGGAAGGAAGTTAATTGATGAAGCAGCTGAAGGTGGTTGAGCCTTGGACACTACTCTGAGGAACTCCTGAAACCCTGTCTTTTACAATGTTATTCTAGGATCCCCCACCTTTGAGCATGGAGATATTTGTGGAGTCTCCTCTGGTTAGTTGTTTAATTGTCCACCACCATTCATGATTGAATATGGCAGTACTGCTTTAATCTGGTTTGTTGGTTGTGCAATCATTTATTCCTGTCTATTTCATGCTGCTTCCACTGTTTGACATACAAGTTGTCCTGTGTTATACCTTCACCAGGTTGACACCTCATTTTGAGGTATGCCTGGTACTGTTCCTGGCATGCTTTCCTGCGCTCTTCAGTAAACCAGGGATGATTCCTCCAGCTTGATGGTAATGCTAGAGTGTGGGATATGCCAGGCTATGAGTTTAAAGATTGTGGTTGAAGGTAATCTGCTGCTGCTGATGGCCCACAGTGCCTTCTGGATGCTCAGTTTAAGAAAAAGTGAGCTTCTGCAGGCATTTATTCTTCTTCATTCATGAGATGTGGACATGGCTGACATGGGAAACATTTAATGCCCTTGAGAAGGCAATGGTGAGCCATTTTCTTGAACCACTGCTATCAATGTGGTTTAGGTTCACCTACCATGCTATTAGGGAAGGAGTTTCCATATTCTGACCCAGAAACAATGAAGGAAAGGTAATATAGTTCAAAGTCAGGATGATGAGTGACTTGGAGGGGTACTTGGAGGCAACAGTATTCCCATGTGCTTGCTTCCTTGTTCTTCTAGATAGCGGAGGTAAGGGGCTTTGGTAAATGCTGTAAAGGAAACCTTAGTGCGTTGTTGCAATGCCTGTTATAGATGGTGTTATGGCAGCCACAGTGCAGCAGTGGAAGGATTGAATGTCAAAAGTGATGGATTGGGCTGCCAATCAAGCAGGCAGCTTTGTCCTGGATGGTGTTGAGTTTCTTGAGTGTTGTTGGAGCTGCACTCACCCACTTCTGACTTGTTGCACCTTGTATATGGGTGAGAAAGCTTTGGGAAGACAGGAGGGGAATTCCTCATCGTAGAATACCCAGATTCTGACCTCTTGTAGCCATGGTATTGCTGCAGCTTGTTAAGTTAAGTTTCAGGTCAGTAGTAACACCACCAACCCCACCCCCCAACCACCCCCACCCCCCTCACCCCCAGGGTGTTGTTGGTGGGAATTCAGCGATGGTTATGCCATTGAACATTAAGGGAAGGAGTTTAGACTTTCTCTTGTTGGAGATAGCCATTTCCTAGCACTTGTACAGCACAAATGTTTTTTCTCACCATTTAACAGCCCAAGTCTGAATGTTGTTCAGGCCTTGCTGCATCTGGGCTCGGACTGCTTCATTATCTGAGTTGTTGTGAAAGCAACTAAACATTGTGCAATCACCAGTGAACATCCCCATTTCTGACCTTATGAGGGAGGGAAGGTAATTGATTAAGCAGCTGAGGATGGTTGGTCCTAGGACTTTGCCCTGAGGAACTCCTGCAGTGATGTCCTGGGACTAAGATGATTGACTTCCAACAACTGCAAGCATTTTCCTTTGCACTTGGTATGACTCCAGCCAGTGAAGTTCTGATTCGTATTGATTCCAATTTCAATATGAAACCTTAATGCCAAACTCTTACAGATGAGAATAAGTTAAGCGATTCACACTTTTGTGATTATTGATGACTTCTTAGGCAGTCCCTTGGCAACGAAAACTCTGGTTCGATGGATTCTGAGATGGCTGTTTAGTCTGGTGCATGACCTGCAGACACTGCCACATGTGGGGCAGATGGGGCTTGAAGGGTCAGCTCGATGAGCGGTTTGGAGGTTTGCGTGCTCTCTCCAACATCTTGATTTCACATCTGGGTGTTCTTGACAAAGTCTCCCGAAGTGTTTGGTACCTTCGCGAATGAACCTTCTCCAATTTTGTTGGCTACAAGCCAGGGACTCCCATGAGTCAACAGAGACACTTTTCTAGTCAGGGATGTTTTGAGGAGGTTCTTAAAGTGTTTCTGCTGTCCTCCTAGGTGTCTCCTGCTGATTTCTAACTAGAGCTTCAGGAGTCTGGTGTCAGGCATACTAATGGCATGTCCTGTCCAGAGGAACTGGTTTTGAGTTATTAGTGTCCTGATGTTAGTCATGTTAGCTTTGGAGAGGATGCTGCTGTTCGACTGTATCTTTTGCCACCGGATTTGGAGAATCTTGTGAAGGCACTGCTGCTGGTACTTCTCCAGTACTTTGTGGTGTCTGCTGTAACTTGTCCAAGTCTCCAAAACATATAGGAGCATAGGGATTACTACTGCCTGGTAAACCATGATCTTAGTTTTGGGTTTGAGATCCTGACCCTCAATACTTTTTTCCTCAGTTGGTCAAAGACTCAGCTGGCACATTGAAGTAATGATGAATTTTGTCCTTTATGACTGCCTTTGTCAAGAGGAGGCTCCCAAGAGATGGAAAATGGTCCACATTTCCCAGGCCCTCACTGTCAATCTTAATTGATAGGAAGAGGTGCAGTGCTGTGGAAGCTGCTTGGAAGAGGAACTTCATTTTCTGGAATATTGGTAAACATGGGTAGTGAAAATAAGTGCAGCAAGTGCCAGAGAATTTTTGTCAGGATGGGAATATTATAAAGAAGATATTTTTAATTCAAGAAATCATTTGGAGATTGATTGGGGTGGGGTGAGAGAAGAAAACAGATTGATCTTATTATGTTGAAGAATTTTGCAGTTGTGTGTGACCTTGGTGAACTGATTGAGTCATTCATCTACATTACTGTCTTTACAATCTGAATATAGCATTTTGCCCACAGGAAGAGTCAAAGGGCAAAATTTCCCTGAAATGGTAGAGATCCTGTTGTTGGAGTGGTTTCGGGTGGCTAGCAAGTGGGACTTCCCTCTCAATATAATCAGAATGAGGCAATTAAGAGCCATCAGATGAGGTAAGTGGCCAATTAAAGAAGGTAAGCATGCCTTTCACACTGCTGGTCCAATCAGACAGCTGGCAGCTCTGGACTCTTGGCTTTGCCATTGAGAGAGGTTGCTGCAAGAAGAATAAGAGGGCACCTCCATTTTGAGGCTCCATTGGAAGGGCGAGCATTAAAGAAATATTAATGAAGCCAAGCAGGCAGGGGCTGGAGAACAGAAGGAAAATATCTTCAGCAGCAGGGTTGGGGCTGCAGGAACGTCATCTGCTGCTGGTAGACCCCTCCTCCTGTGCCACAGAGCCTCCAACTCTAATGGACACCTTGGGAAGTTGCTGGGAGGCTGCCTCCATGCTACCAGCGGGCCTGCCACTCAGGCTGCTCTGCCACTAGTACAATGCCAACCGCCAGTGAAAATCGCCCTTCATTAGGCCATTAATCATTCAAATTGGCTGCCACACCTCTGTGCGGCAGGCAGCCGCACTGCTGCCATTGGCACTGCTGGGAAAATTCCCTGGCAGTGTAACTTGGTCAGGAAATCTCCCAACGTGGCTCCTTGCTGCCATTTCTACCACCCCATTCCCACCACCCAGGAGCTGGCAAAACCACATCCAAAAATTCTGAAAGCCTTGGAGAAGCTGAAAACCCTGTGGGAATGATTCAGCGAGACTGTAAAAGAAGAGAGCTAATGAGCTGACAGTTGAAAATACATTCTAGCACCCCCAACACATGTTTCAAAGTGGCTACAGTGAAGTTGTTGTTGCATGAAGTGATTGCAAGTACACAGCCTTGTTTATCACTTTTTACACCATCTCCTGCATTGAACAATACAGCATGTTTAGATAGGGGTGGGGGCAGATTTGGAGCTTCAGCCGTCTAGAGATATCACCAGTTGTACTTGCCCTGTACTGTACAGTAGCAGTGGTCATCCTAACAAATGATGGTGCACCTCTGCATCAGGCTAGCTGCTGACCAAGAGCTGTGAGGACAAATCAGGATGATGCCAAACCAGAAATAACTGGCAAAAAGCTTCAAAAAGGTTGGTACAACTCTAAAAAAATCATAACACTTGCATTTTTATACTATCCTTCAGGACCTCAGGATATCTCAAAGGGCTTAACAGCCAATGAAGTACTTTTGAAAAGTCACTGCCGTAATGTATAAAAATGCAGCAGCAATTCAAGCACAGCAAGATCCCACAAATTGCCACAAGGTAATGGACCAGACATTCTTTTCTCGTGATGCTGGTTGAGGGATAAATATTGGTCAGGACACCAGAGAGAAATGTGCTGCTCTCCTTCAAAATAGTGCAATGGGTTCTGTTAAGCCTGCATGAGAGGGTAGATGGAGTCATGAATTAATGTCTAATTGAGAAGATGCTCAGATCCAGAAAGGTAGCATATGTAAATTTGGATCTTTTGAATTGTGAAGAGGAATAATTAGATTGAAAGTGCCAAACAGTCCATTGCTTTCTGGAAGGAGATTTTATTTGGTACATTTTCTGATGTTTTGGAGCCTACAGTGTTTCAGCCTGTCAAACTAGAATTAATTTCTCCTGAAAGAACTGCAGATATTTTATATAGAAAATAAAAGTAGTGATCTGGGCTTCAATATTGCTTCACCTCAAGTCATGCATACTTGAAGAAATTCGACTCCTAATTTGCATTATATTAATTCGTGAACTGAAAACTGAAAACTTTTCTCACATTTCTCCAACACATTTCTCTGTTAGAAGATGCCAGATTTCCTGAGGTACTGCATGGTGGCAATAGGAGTAAATGAACAAATGATAAACCACCCTCCAAGTTACAGAATGTAGCTGGGCAGTACAACTCTGTCACAAACAAACATATATCATGCAGTTCACTATAATAAAATGCCCAATATATGAATCATTTCAATAATTTAAGTAAAATGATCAGAATTCCAACCATGCTCCCTATACTTTCAAACTTCTCCAAGTGTAGTGACGAGACTGCTTAACTAAAGCCAGTCAATGTATGCACAGCAGGAATAACTAATTTAACTTCTGTTAAAATGTATCTGCATCTAGACTAGAGTAAGATAAATTATTAAGCGCTGCTCCTCTTGGAGGTAATTCAGCATTATGATGCGTAGCCCACTATTTCAACCATGTTTGTTTGACTTGCACCTACAGGTTGGGCAAACCCAATTACGAAATAACTCCGACAGTGCACAAATCACATTAAATGACCTCTTCTTCTGTTGAATTAGACACAACCCTAATAAAGCTACCTGAGCAGAGCCCATGTGCTCAGCCACTACTCGCCAGATTGTTACTAGATTCTCGATAAGTAAGGAGGTGAAAGGTTGTCGGGGTAGGTGGGGACGTGGAGCTGAAGTTACAATAAGATCAACCATGATTGTATTGAATGGTGGAGCAGGCTCCTAATTTGTATGTTCATATGAATGTATGTTCTTATGTTGCAGTATGCACTTCAAGAAAGATGCGCATTAAAATGGAAGGTTTTTATTGCAGGGTGACCCTGATGTACAAACATCTTTTATTGCAGAACGTTCTGCTGCATGGTCTCTCAATCCTAATCTGCTAACTGGGCCATTTTTCTGCAAGCCACTTTAAGAAAAAAAATAGGAAGTTAAGAAATGTTGTTAGGGTAGACAACGGTCTATAATAACTGCGGGCATTTCATCACCCATTCAGCGCAGCAAGTGCTAAATGCTGGAAGTAGCATCTCAATATTAAACTAGCTGATCTCAAATAATGGGGCAATATCAACTTGTAGCCTTGAAAACATGAACAGATTCCATTGTGCAGTGATCTTGATGCTGCAATATTTTTCGAGTGATACTCCTTGATCAGGATGGCTCTGAAGAACCATCCAGAAAAATGTTTAGTTGGACCTTCACCTGTATCTGTGCCATTGGACCAACTGGCACAATGTACCTTAAGAGCTGAAACCTCTCCATGATAATCCTCTGCCAAATCAAGCTATGTGTACAGCCATGCAGAGCGGGTATGAGGCTGCTGGCTTGTGGGCACAGCACGTTTCTGTTCAGACTAACCTACATGTCATCTTCCATTGCTTTTCCTCTTTCTTCTTGCAAAATTTCAAATATACATGTGTATTCCCATCAAGAACATACATCAATGCCAGAAATGGAGGAACTAAAACCAAACAGCAGCAGCATCAGTACCGCAAAGGCTGAGAGAAACAATCATGGTGTTCCTGCCCAGATGTTTGTTTATTATTAATCTCCTGCATATTTCAGGTGGAACGTCCCTGACTCTGACCTCAGGTTCAGCAGAGAAGTGTATCACAGACAAATTGAGCAGCGACATCAAGTTACAGGTTTCTAACCTTTCTTCAAGTTCATTAATTGTCCTCAGATCTGGGCCTGGACCCTCCAAATCTAAACTTTTGCTCTGCTGTTATGCAGCTGCTCATGTACTTACAAATGTTTTTTTCTTCCTAAATACTTGAAGTCTCTCTCTTTATGATGGATCTGCAAACCCAATGCTATGTTGTTGGTTTAGGAATTCCTTCCTGGTGATGGTGGCTCTAACAAGTCAAAGTTACATTTTCAGAGCTGCAATTCCGTACACAAATCAAACCCAGGTTCAGTCTTACAATTAGTTAATTTTTATCTAACCTGGATTCATAGCAGGACATTTATTAAACTTTAAGGAATATTATACTTAGAGTAAGGGCACTTTGTGTTTTTTGATAGAATTCCTGAATGTGAAGGATGGAACTTCATACACATCAAATGGTACAAGAGGCAGAGAATACCTGGAGTGGGGAAACCATAAGTAAAACTGCATTTTAGTCATTAGATGAGATTTAATAATTGGTTTAATTCCTATTGACACATTGCATATTCATGAGGAACCTGGTCAGTAATCATCCCTGGATGAGCTGCTTGTAACATAGCAGACTTGGTGTGATGCATAACAATCAATTTCTGAGCCCTTTCTTTGACACTAAACAGGAGTTTCCCTACAGGTTGGAAACTGGGACTTTGTTTCCATGGGAGGTGACTTCCATATGGATTGCCCAATTTGGACAAGAGCATCTTCTTCTCCAAAACAAGCTTATTTTTGTGTTGTATTGAGGTTTTTTTTTTTAAAAATTGTTTTACTGCCTGTAATCTTTCTTGACAGTTATTTTATTTGTTGCTCAATTAATTTGAACTGAGCTGAACGCTTGGTGTACAATTGCTTTTGTTGCTGTCTTGTGATTACTCGATTCTAGATGTTTTTAAATTTGCCATTGCTATGGGTGGACATATTCTTTCTGTGACATTACAGTGTTAATTCTACATTCTATGTTGTATATAAAAGCCCTGCATTTCTTGGGAACTGTGAGCCATTCACTTTGTTTAAGGTATTGTGCAATTATTTTCAATGCATCATTGCTGATTTGAATTGTATTCAAAGAACAATCTGTACGATAAACAGTTACAAAGTGAAAATCCTCCTGATGTTAGACATTATAGGTTTTGTTTTCTTTCTCTCTGAATTTGAAATCAATTAAAATTGTTTTCTATTCCATAATCAATAAACAACAAATGAGGTCAAACTTCCGTTTCTTCTTCAATGTTCTTGCAGCTGTTATTGATATGGGCATTGAAGCTTATTTGCTTTTCTATTAAATGATACAATTGTAAACCGGTCACATCAACAGAGTGCTGTCATATGATCTCACTAGAATTAAGGGCACATTAATCACCACATGACTGCTTGACAACATAACATCATTGCTCCATTAATGGAACCATAGTATAGTTGATTCGCTCCGTTAATAAAAAGTTTAGCCTCAATTCTTCTCCAATATTTTATAGAATTTAGAATTTCAAATCTGCACTTTAGTGATAAATGCACGAATTGCTAAGTGTGCCGTGTTGCTCCTCATCGTATATTCAGGAGACAAGATCAATTTAATGCCTTGTAAACCCAACGATTTCTAAATTCGTTGCTCAATGGTACATTTCCATCTGTATTCAGATAATGTTCTTTCACTGAGTAAGTGCGAATATTATGAGCAATGTTTATGTTTTTCTTCAGTGCTTATACAAATATGAATCATAAAACGATGCAGAATTCATAAATACATTTATTTAAAAAGTGGTGATCATAGATGAGATGAATGAAAAATATCTTGAGTGGATAATATGTATATTTTATAAGTAATGAACAATTTTCAATCTTCGTTTTTGTTTAGCAACATTAATGTTTGTTTTATGCTTATTTATTGTTTGGTTGTCAGTGAAAATCATATTTTATTGTGAAGAAATGCATGATGTTTCCTGAATAAATAATACTTTGGATTTGTAATAACAAAACAGCCAGAATCCGAGTACTTATGTACAAATGTTTTGACCGTGTATGTTTATTTTCTAAAGTGGTAATTTTAGAGGTCTTTAACAACTGGAGAAGATTATCACAGAGAAGGTTTCACCTTTTCCTGGAAGATAATAGCCTAAGTGGCTAAGTAGTAGGTATGTCCTGTACACAAAAAGCAGGACAAATCCAACCTGGCCAATTACTGCCCCATCAGTCTACTCTCCATCATCAGTAAAGTGATGGAAGGGGTCACCAACAGTCCCGTCAAGTGGCACTTGCTTAGCAATAGCTGCTCGCTGACGCTCAGCTTGGGTTGCACGAGGGTCACTCAGCTTCTGATCCCTTTACAGCCTTGGTTTAAACATGGACAAAAGAGCTGAACTCCAAAGGTTAGGTGAGAGTGACTATCCTTGACATTAAGGCAGCATTTGACTGATTGTGACATCAAGGAGCCCTAGCAAAACTGGAGTCAATGGGATTCAGGGGAAAATGCTGTGCTGGTTGGAGTCATAGCAGCAGAAAAGAAGATGGCTGTGGTTGTTGGAGGTCAATCATCTCAGTTCCAGGACATCACTGCAGGGGTTCCTCAGGGTAGTGTCCCAGGCCCAACCATCTTCAGCTGCTTCAACAATGGCCTTCCTTCCATTATAAGGTCAGAAGTGGATGTTTGCTGATGATTGTACAATGCTCAGGACCATTCGCAACTCAGCAGAAACTGAGGCAGTCTATGTGCAAACACCACGCAAGTGCCAAGCAATAACCACCTCCAACAAGAGAGAATCTAACCATCGCCCCTGACATTCAATGACATTACCATCGCTGAATCCCCCCATCAACATCCTGGGGTTACCATTGACCAGAAACTGAACTTGACTAGTGTTATGGCACAGCCAATGGTAAATGCTGAGCTGTTCAAATCCTGTATGGAAATTTGAAACAACGGCCACAACTTGTCTTGCAATTTGTATAAATTTTGAGATGGGTGCTTAAATTCAGTAGTAATAAGACCATCAAGTCATATAGGTTTCTTACAAAACTAAATTAAACCTTTATTAATAGAAGAAATTATTTTAAAAACATACATAGATCTATAAATCATGACTATGATAACTTCTGACCTGCTCTTGTAACCACAGTATTTATATGGCTAGTGTCAGGAAGACATAATAACAGTCATAATGTTATAGGAATGTATTGTTAAGTAGAGTAATAGTGGGGTTTATGCCTATATCTGTGTGTGTGTGTGTGTGTGTGTGTGTGTGTGTGTATGTGTGATTTAATTGAATTAATGGCAGCTGGTCTGAAGGCTTTGATGTATTAGAAGATAAGCCAGGTTTGAAATGTTAAGTAGGTAGACATAGGGGTAAAGGGAACACTTACTGTGGCAAGTAACTTACCTCCTGACTCCCTTCTAAAAGGCACAAGTCAGGAGTATGATGGTATACTCTCCACTTGCCTGGATGAGTGTAGCACCCACAACATTCAAGAAGCTTGACACCATCCAGGACAAAGCAGCCCGCTTGATTGGCACCCCTTCCACAAGCACCCTCCGCCACTGATGCACAGTAGCAGCAGTGTGTACCATCTACACGATGCACTGCAGAAACTCACCAAGGCTCCTTAGGCAGCACCTTCCAAACACACAACTGCTATCATCTAGAAGGATAAAGGCAGCAGATACATGGGAACACCACCACCTGGAAGTTCCACTCCAAGTCAATCACCATCCTCATTTGGAAATATATCACCGTTCCTTCACTGTCGCTGGATCAAAATGTTGGAACTCCCTCCCTAACAGCACTGTGGGTGTACCTACACCACAGGGCCTGCAGCAGTCCAAGAAAGCAGTTCACCATCACTTTCTTAAGGGTAATTAGGAATGGGCAGTAAATCCTGGCCTAGCCAGCGACGTCCACAATCTGTAAATGAATAAAAAGAAAAGCTTTAATTTTTTAAATTATATTTCCCCCAATGGCCAGCTTCTGAAATAGGTTGCAAATGTATTCAATGTTGTATTCAACTTTTCTCTGATGCATTAACAGTTACGAAAACTGTGCACAGTTGTTTTTACACCATGGAAAGTTTTTTTTTCTCTCTCTCTAACACCACAGGTCACTGTCAAAGCAGTGCCTTCCCAACTACCCACTGCATCAAAATATCTTGTCATTCATTGTATTTGAGAAGTTTTGACATATGATAAGGTATGATAAGTTAAAGCATTTATTTCTTACCTGATGTTAAACCTAGTCTTTCTAATGAAATTGTTTCCTCCAATTTATGGGCATATTGCCAACATTAATAACTTTGAGCTTCGGCCTAACTGTATATGAACTACAGGTCATCCTATTTAAAATAAGAAGGTTAAAACTGCCATCAAAACAAGAATTTAAGCATTCATTGTCAATAAAAGCAATGTTTACCTTTCGATCCACAATTTTAAGGAAAGTCTTTGTTGAGGCTTGTGTGTTAGAATGGGCAATGGGGCAATGGAACAAACTGACTAAAAGCCATAAAACCCAGTCTTTATCACTTTTGCATTGAACACAATTTCCTGGTGGGTACTTTAGGCTGCTGTAGTGTAGTTTTGCCAGAAACAAATTGTAGGGCTTACTTAAAGATTATAATTGATTAAAATGAAGTTGAGTGTGATCTTCCATCTGCTTAGGCTAGGATGGAGCTGAGAGTTAAGCTTAAGGCCAATTCCATCAACATTTTAGCCCAATTTCTGTTCTGTCATTTTACAGTACCTGTTAGGTATAAGGCTTCTTGTTAACAATTTTTGGAAAGTATTTTGCATGAACTTGGGATCTGTAGTGCCATCTGAGATGGCACTAAGGAAGTCAAATGTCCTCCTAATGGGCATGCTGAGCCTTTAGGCACTTTTGGCGTAGCCCACACAGTGGCACAGAGGAGGGCACCCACACCGGTGACCCTGTGTTCACCAGAAGCATGTGAAATGGCGTTACCATGATGTCACACAGCCCTACCTGCTGATGTGATACCCAACCTCCAAATTTGGGCCCAAAGGGTTCAGTGCACAAACTTGCTTGATACTCTCCAAAGAATAAGGCTTCAGCTGAAAGGAGGGCCCAACACAGTTGTTACTAAATGAAGCAGCCATCCAACTTGCAGCAAGGTGATTTTGGATAACCTTTGCTATTTGTAAGTCTCTGGAAGTACTCTGGAGTGTTTTTGGGAGTGTCGACATGAGGGTCTGGATTTGACAAGAAATATTTCTCACAGGGATTGGGGAGACCATGGTGTAATGGTCCCTGAAATATTGATTCAGAGGCCCAGGCTAATACTGTGGAGGCATGAGCCAATATTTTTTGGGTGGTGGGAGTCGGTGCAGAACGCATCACTGCTGATACTGGCAGTGCCTCAGCCATTTAATTCTTGGCTGGAAATAGGACTTCCGCCTCTCACTCGAGAGGAAGCCCTGCCTCAGGGAGCTGCCCTCTATTCCCAGCAGTGCCAGGAGTTGCAGCAGACAGGACTGGGGCCAGAGTCTAAGTCCAAGAGTAAGGGACCAGGGAAGGATGGTGTCTCAGAGTGGGGAGGAGAGGTGAGGTCTGGAGGAATTGGGTGTGCAGAGTGGGGGTGGAGGTGTTGGTGGAGAGACTGGGAGTGAGGGGGAGGGAGCATCAAGGTTGACAGACCTTTGTCGGGGGAGGGGGTGCAGTGGTGCTTGATGTTGAAAGGAGGTTGTTGATGTCCACCCCACCCTTCCTGCTCAAGGCCTAGGCAGTCACTTTACAGACTTCACAGCTGTTGCTGAACTCTTGCTGAGCAGGAAACGGCCCTTAAGTGGGAATTAATTGGCCACTTAAGAGCTTTAACTGGGGAAAGGGTGGGGGCAGGGAATGGCCTAGGCCTCACTCATCCCACTATAAAATTATGGAGAGGTGGAGGTCGGTGGGAAGGCCATCAAAGGAATTTTACAGGCCTCCTCATCTGCAAATGCACTGGCAGGGGAACATAAAATTTTGCCCATGGGTTCAAATCCCACCACAGCAGCTGGTGGAATTTAAATTCAATTAGTAAAATACCTGGAACATAAAGCTAGCCCCACTAATAGTGACTATTACATAAAGCATCAATTATTGTAAATGCCCATCTGGTTCACAAACATCCTATAAGGAAGGAAATCTGCCATCCTTCCCCAGTCTGGCCTACATGTGACTCCATACTCACAGCAATGTGGTTGACTCTTAGCTTCCCTCTGAAATGGCCAAGCAATCCATTTAGTTCAAGGGCAATTAGGGTAGGTAACAAATTCTGGCCTTGCCAGTGACACCTACATCCCATGAAAGAATGAAAGAGAATCCCTCCCAGGAAGGACAGAGGATTCGGGAATCTGTCCACCCAAAGGCTGCCACAGGTGTGGGGGCTGCAGCTGCAGTGCCTCTGGGTCTGCAACACAGCAGACAAATGGAGTCATGGATGCAGAGAGGACAAACTCTGCACCATGCCCTCTGTCAAGTTGGAGGCAGATTACTCCATGCTCTTTGACAATGAGAGGAGGCTATCTGGTAGGTTAGCTAATGTACCCAGCATCTCCATGTGCATGCCCATCAATTATATGCCCAACATCTCCTGTGTGCCATTGCATTTAGATCTGCTGAAGCAGAACTCTTCTGCAACCTCTCCCTTGATTGAGGTGGGAAATGAATCATCCTTTCCACCCGGCGTGGCTACCGCCCACTCATAACTCGTGACTCACCATGTGTAGATCCCAACTCTAAACAAGGCTTTAAGGTATGAGCAGTTGCAGGATCTGAGCTGGTGATGGTGAATGCAAGATCGGATGAAGGGCCACTTCATCGTACTGGCTCCTGGTTGTGGCTCCTTCTCCCCCTCCTGGGGCTGCTGAGGCTGGGAAGGTGGCCGTTCTTGAGCATTGGAAAGCAGAAAATCAGAAGTGGGTGATTGGATTGAGGGATGGGTCTGGGAAGAATGCAAGAGCTCCTTGGTCAGACCATCTGCAGCTGGCAGATAGCAGGATGAGATTGAGCTTGAATTTGAGACGAGGCACAAGACAGGAACACACCTTTATCCTCCGTGATCTCAGCAACACTGGATGCCACAATCTCTATTTCAGCTGGCCCCATGATGTGGAGAGCCTTCTCCTTCACAGGGCCCAGGAAAAGCAGGTGTTCTTGAGTCCCATTGTTTTTTTCCTGCTCCCTTCTCTTGCATGCCACCCTGTTCTGCAAGACAGAGAGCAGAATATGGCACACTGTGTTTGGTTGACACTACTGGATGGCTGGAGGTATGTAGAAGCAGCAGGAGCAAGGTATGAGTCAGACATTATTGGAATGTATGTAAGAGTGAGGTGGAGTACCTGGGTGTTAGGCATGAGTCTTGAGTGCTAGGGACTGCTGTTGGGTGAGTAATGGTGATGTGGTTCATTAAACAGTGCAAGGGGTTGATAGAGCACTGGGCAGGAGATGTCATGTAAAGATGCAATCACTGACCTTGACCCCCACATGAGGTCATTAGCCATCTTGTATCACTGCTGCCAGACACTGGGAATTGACATCTCTGATCAACTGTTCCAAATCCCCACTGAGATTGGACCTTGAGGATCTCCTGGCCCCTGCAGAATCCTCCTGTCAATCTCCACCAGTAAGGCCTCCAGCATCACAGTTGTCACCCTATAGCCCTTTCTGTGCCACGGTGTTCCATTTTCTTGCATAAAATTGCAAGTCTTCAGCAGCCTCCTGTAATTCATTGTAACTTCAGTTTAAGATGGATAAACTGCCCTTAAGAGTAGAAGACTGGTTGCATTGCGTGCTATTGGCACATGCTGCTTGACACCCCGCTGAGTGTTGAGGCAGCTAGTTGCACGGATGATGTTCGGCACTAAACCACAATCAGGTAAATGAGGTGTGAGCACCAAGTATGTGTGCTATCTACTGTTCATTCTATAAGAATTGGGTGTAAATTGTATTAAGGTGGAAGGTATTACTGGGGAATCATCTGTGCCCCCATACATACAGGAGCAGGCTGGGAGGGGGCTATGCTAATGGGGTTCATGGTATATGATGTGTATCTCTGCAAATGAAAGTTAATAATTGAATCCAGACTTGACTTCAGTGTTCTACCCTTCAGCACCTGGTTATCCAAGTTTAGACTCCTATCTCCACCTCAACATGTTAGGGCACGTTGTGAATCATGACCCCGTGCCCAAAAAAAGGCATGACCCAATTTTGTAGCCCTTTGTTTATTTCTCCAAAATGTTATTTATTTAAACCAAAACAAGCCAAATATTGTCTTAACTTGCTACAAATAAAAACTATAATTGGATTATTTAGAAGACTTCACCAGAGAAAAAAAAAGGACTTGGAAAGGAACTGCTACAATACCAAGTTTCATGGGAGCTCAAAGGATGGGGGTGGGGGGGGCAGCTACTCGCAGTCAGCAGCCAAGTTTGGAATGGGGTTGCTCATCACCCAGTATCCATAGCAGCAAAGACACCACTCTATCTCTGGGATTGAATCCTTGCCCAGCTCCATCTCAGGGATAGAGTGCTGCCAAGGATGCTGGGTAAGGTGATCTCCATTTTACTGCGATACCATTGTGAAAATAAGGACACCTACAAAAAAAGGCCAGTGGATACCGGTCTCTAAGGCATCCCTGTGCATGTAAACAGCAAGCAAGATTCCATACCAGAAAAGCAGATTTAGAAAATTGGCCCTAACATATCTATTCTGAGGCGATTGCGCAGCAAATCAATCCCAGTTATATACTTCAAAAGCACCGTGACATAAAGGAGAGCAATGCTATGAAACATCACAGACAACAATGGCTTATTTTTGTCACATCTGCCACAATCATGCAACATCCGACCATCACACATCTGTGTGTAAACTATGGTAAATGCCCCCAAAATCAGACAGATCCAGGTCGCCAAACCTTCACAACATGTGGCTCTCTTTGAGGCATGGGCAAGTCTTCATAATTTTTTTTTGCACAGTGGGAGATCATGTCAGGAATTCATGCCTGGTACAATTTACCACCCATCTATTAAGTATTAAAAATCGTGCATCAGCCAACATTTTGAAGGCATTGTGCCTGTAGGGGGTGCTATCTCTTCCTAGAACTCACCACACAAGAACAAATGAACTGGAAATTTCGGGCGGAATCATCCCAGATTTGCGGCAGCAGGCAGGAAATGAGTTGTTTTACTCGCTGGCCACAATGGCGGGTTTTCATGGTGTATCGTCCCATTCCCACCTCATTAATTATGTAGCCATAGGAAACACGTTGCCTCACTGGCGGACAACCTCCAATCTGCCCACGTGCCATTACCTCGTTGTTTCCTTATGCAGGGCACTATTTTTAAAATGCAGCTGCACGCACCCTTGCAGCCAAAGACATGGCCCCAAAAGCCAAGAAGACTGTAGCCTCCCGAATCAGTGACATATCCCTGGGATGCCTTCTAGATACCATGGAGGCCCACTGCAATGTTATCTATCATCGCTCTGGCCACAGGAGGCCCATCAGTCTCACCACTCTGGCTTGGGAGGCAGTGGCAGAGGTGATCAGTGCCAACGCTGCACACAAAAGGTCAGCCATCCAGTGCAGAAAATAGATGAATGATCTCCTCTATGCCTCCAGGGTAAGGCAACCATCTTGTCACTCTGAACTCACACACTCAGAAGGCCATCAGACATTCACTGGTATCTCACTCACTGCCAGCTCAAGAGACATCATGACTCACTCTCTCACACACACCCTCACATTTCCAATCTGGCCTCATCTCCTCTGGAGATTGCCTTCTCAAACCTCACCATCTTGAGACCACTTGCACAGATTAACATGTGTCCCTACACACACCCTGGGATACTCCGCCTTCCCCAGTACAATCATTCGCTTGCCTGAGGCCACCTTTTCCTCTTCCCCAAGCAAGCCCTAGCCCTGCAGCCATTGAAAAGTCACTCCTGCCTTATGGCTGGTCTTGCAGGTACAGACTTGCCTGTGAGCCTTCCTAAAAGTGATGTGGTGCTGTCTGCAAAGCCTGCCTTGATAACCATGAGTGCTACCCGAAACAAGGTAAGCAAACAAACCTCTAAGTTCCAAGCAAAGTGCAGGTCGCGAGGTCCACGGCACTTATGTACAATGCTAACATGCTCAGTTGATCCAACTTTGGGGGGTAATTCCAGCAAGCAGGATTTATGGTGCGATGCTAAAGGTTCCTGACGTGCGTTGGCGGGAAATGCGGCCTGCCACTGATGGGTGGAGCGAACGATCGTAAACTAGTTTCATGATGGCATGAAAATGATTTTTGGCTTTCTCACCATATTGTTGGCCCTGCGCCCCCCCCACCCACCATCCGCCCCCCCCCCCCCCCCCCCCCCCCCCCCCCCAACCCAGCTTCGACTTGCCCTCCCCCATCACTTCAACTCAAGCTTACATCCTTATCCTCCTTTCCCCTCATTGTTTATTCTTCTCTCCCATTCACCACCTTCTGCTTTTTCCATCTCCCTGTCTCCTTCATCATAGTTACCTTCTTCCCCTTTTCAAATTATACCACCACCACTGGTGATTAATTATTTCAAACAAATGGGTGGAAAATCTTGCAGTATGAATTGATGTATGCTCCCTAATTACTGATATGTGCTCCTATTAAGTCAAGCCTTATTTCAGGCACTTTACATTGTAAAAGTGACTATATTATCTCCATTGTACATGTAGGTCTTGCAGCTAGGTAACTGAGACATAAAACTGAGGGCGTAGTGATCTACCTTTCACTGGCTGTACTGTACTGACAGTAGGTTGGGTCAGAAGGTCTTCCTTCAACAAATGGAAGAGCTTTTTCACAGCCTCTCGGCATAGACTACTCCCTAAAGTATTGCTCCCTAGTCATTGCCCAGTTGCCCTGCCTGCGAAAATACACTCTGAAAACAGTGAGAGTTCACCATCAGTTTTCTGCGCCAGTTACATCATAAGCTGCCCTTTTAGGGTCATCTCTGGTCCTTCTTACCAAAGTTTAGTGCAAACAGTACAATGAACTCAATTCTCATTGTCTTCAACATAGTCTGAATTGTAACTGTCTTCACTAGCGGATCAGCCCTGATTAAAGCAAAGCAATTTCTAGCCACTGCTGCAGTGTCAGTTATAAATTGGAGTTTTGAACATACTGCACATGCTAAGTAAGATCACTGCAAACTGATGTGAGTTGAATTTAAATAGCAATAACACCAACTCAATAGCCTTAGCTCATGATGTCAGAATTATATCTCTGACCATTCACTACGTGGCACGGCAAATGTTTTAGTGTGCAGTGAAGCCAGGTGAAAAGCATGCTGTAGCATACTTGCAAAACTATTTGTACTTAACACACAAAACATCAATCCTGCACTATAAACAGAAAATCATGTTGGATATTGATTGAAATGTCAAACTATGTTCAAGCACTACTTATTTTGTGGGGTATCGATGAATTTATCCTAAATATAATGAGTTAATAGTCAGTCAATCTTAAATAGTCCCTCCAACCTTAAATATTGTTAAATGTTAATAGTCCAAATTCTATTTGTTTTTGGAAATGTTTTGATTGATGTCTTTCTCATATTATACTGACATATATTCCTCTCTTCTATTACAAAATTTCCCCACCATTTCATTCTTTGCATCTATATTTACACAATGATATCTTAACATACAATTAATTACTTATTTATTCTCTTCATGGGATGTGGGTGTCACTGGCTATGCAAGCATTTGTTGTCTATCCCTAATTGCCTTTGAGAAGGCGGTGGTGAGCTGCCTTCTTGAACCACTGCAGTTCATCTGGTGTAGGTACAACTGTGTTGTTATGGAGAGAGTCCCAGGATTTTGACCCAGTGACAGTGAAGGAATGGTGAATGTGATAACAAGACAGCTTAATGAATAGTATTAAACCTGAATTGACCCACTGATTGCTACTGGTCTGCACCAAATTGCAAGTAAAGAAATCTTGCATTTAAAATACCACCTTTCACAACTTCAGCACCTCCCAAACACTTCACAAGCATTGAAGGTTTTTTTTTGAAATATAGTCACTAATTTAATCTAGGAAATTGCAATTCACAATTTAACACAGACTTTCAAACTAAAGATAATAACATGAGAGCTTGAACATGGATTAACACTTGCACTCAGTAAGAGGAAATTGGATTTCTTTTGAATGTTATTGCAGTAGTACAGTATTCAATCATACTTTCTCTGAATACTGAAATTTTATCAATCGATTGGTATTAGTCAATTCATTCAGTATTTTTTATCTTCAACAAAATCAGTTTCAAAAGCAAAGCAAAATAATTATTTCATAAAGCAAAAGTTGGCCTAAATCTAGAAACTCGTGTAAACCCATAATTTGATTCTAACTGGCAACCAAGACTTTGTGATAGAATTGCCTCTATAGACTTTTATTCCCATTACTTTTCCTTCCTGTCCTGAAATATGCTTCTTGCTTTGCTGTGATCCGCATTTTCTGTTCTTTGGTACACTGTTCAAGGGGCCATTCTTATAAGTGTGTAAAACTAGATTGTAAACATCAGCATGCAATTTGACTGCGGGGGCATCAGAGATAGGATTGAATCTTGTCCGAAATAGATGTCCCCATTGGCACACTTCTCAGCATGAGCTGTGAGATAGCAATATGGATCGAGGAGATCAGCTGATATTTTTCCCTCCCCCAGGTTCAGGGGTGGTGAGACGAATTTTAGTTCCAAACTCCTGCCCCAGCTGAGTTCAAGGGTTAGTTTTATCCTCAAGCAGCATGTAGATTTGAATGTGGGGGTGGGAAGTTAAATCTGACAAAACTCTGAACATGTTAAGAATCTGTGTATCACTGTACATGATAATTTAGGCAAGCATGGTTATTAATGCATTTAAATCGAGGAGTTCTGTTAATGAGGTCCCAATCTGAATATCCATACTTTTCAAGCAAATACCATACCTGCTTAATTATATAGAATAAGGCACAAATAATCCACTAGTCTGGCCGGCTAAAATTGGATTCTTCAAGCTTGATAGTGAGTTTTTTGAAAAAGAAAATCATATTTCATTTCATTTCTTGCTTGGAGTACTTATGCATTGGGACACAAGAAGGCAAGAACACAAAAAACAGGAGCAGGAGTAGACCATATCCCTATCAAGCCTGCTCTGCCATTCAATATGATCATGGCTGACCTTGGGCTTTAACTCTGTTTTCCCACCCACTCCTCATATCCCTTCATTCCTTGAGAGACCAAAAGTCTGTTGATCCCAGCCTTAAATGTTTTCAACAGTGGAACATCCACAAGCATCTGGAGTCGAGACTTCCAAAGATTCACAACCCTTTGAGTGAAGTGATTTCTCCTCATCTCAGTCTTAAGTTTTATGGCCACTTATCCTGAGACTGTGCCCCTGTCTCTTAGACTCCCTGACAAACAGAAACAATCTCTCAGCGTCTAACCGATCAAGCCCATTCAGAATTTTGTAGGTTTCAATGAGGTCGCCTCTCATTCTTCTAAATTCCAGAGAATATACGCCAAATTGAAACTCAAGCTCCAGTTAGAAATCAGGGGAGGGACCGAGGCCTACAGTCCAGGGATGTTATAGAGTTAATCTTCCAGGCAACTTTTCTTGGCGGACACATTTAACCTTATTTACAAGGCAGCAGCAGCAACTACAAGTGTACATCGAACTCTATAACTAAAGAAGAATTCTCTCCTAGAGGTTCCTCACACTGCTAAATTATTGGTTTACACAGGTCATGTGATCTTACAACATAGGATCATTCATAAAGCTACAGTCCTACGTTTATCAGAACTATAATTACTACATTTCTCCCCCTTTAACTTTTCTGTACATTTTGTATTTACAAGGATACTTATCTCATGACATTACAATATTTACACAGGTCATGAAATTACAAATTCAGTCTTTCTGGTAGTTTCCTGATCTGTGTGGAACATCATAGCTCCACAACTTCAGATTCTTTTGTAGGAAAGACATTCTCTGGAACCGCATTAACATCGGGTACCTCATAAGGCAAATGCAGTTCAGTGTCTTGCACTCTGACAGAGACATCGGGCGTGTCTGTCCTTGGTTGAGCCACTTCAACAAGAACCACATGTTCAGCAATGGTTACAGGTGGAACGTCATTTTGTTGGGGTATCTCCCTTTTTCTTAAATGATCCATATGCTTACAGGTGATCAAGCCCTCCACTTCCACGTGGTACAACAATGGTCCTGTCACAGAGCTTACTTTACCAAGTAACCACTTTGGTCCTCTACTGTCATTATTTACATATACTGCTTCTCCAACAGTAAATTGTCGCTCATGACTATGCAAATCATGAGTTGCTTTTTGGTTCCTTCTACTTTTCTCCACCTACCCCTCGAAATTGGGAAGTATTAGTCTTAGGCTTGTTCGAAGATGGTGCTTCATCAGTAATACTGCATCCTCTTTCTAGGTGTCTTCTTCTTTCTACCACAGAATTCAGTCCTGGCCTTCTTTTTGACTTCACTGTCAGCCAAACTTCTCTCAGATGCAATCTGAACTTATCTTAGTTCAGTAATTGAATGACCAATGATTTCATTATCTATTTGCATCTTGGAAAATTCTTCAACTTTCGCTTTCAAAGCCTCTTTAGCTTCATTTAGCTGATTCTTCAGCTTTTCTGTTTCTCTCTTGTATCTGTTGGCTTCCTCTTGAAAACTTGAACGTTGCTGCGTCTTCTCTGCCAACTGGTTCTTCAGTTTGTTCAGAGAGATGTTAATTTCTTCCTGTTTCTCTTCATAATTTTCCAGAAGTACAAACTTTGACCCAAGGGATCCTCGTTGTATGTGAAGGTCTTTCAACAGACTTTCCTGTTTTTTGCGAAGCTCACTCACTTCATCTTGAATTCTGTAATTCAGCAGAGTCACCTGGGCTTTCTTCTGCTGTTCTTCCATGTCATTGTTTAGGAAAGTCTTCATTTCTTCAGGTTGCTGAATACTTACACACTCCTTTTTCATCCTGTTACGGTCCATACACTCTCCAGGCTCTTTCTGAAGTACCTTGCTTGTTCCTTTTTCAACCCAGGAACTCTTCCAGCTTCCTTTTGGAATCTCACTGGGCAATCAAGGTTAATTTCCCTCAACCAATTTTGCTCTAGAAGGCTTGGTCCTCTACCTTCTAATACCATCACTGGTAGCTGTGCTGATTGGTGTCTATAATGAACAGTAAAACTGGTGATACCTATTAACTGTATTTCTTAGCCTGCGTATATTTTCAACTTGGCAGATGTTTCCAAATTCCAAATTTAATTGTTGATCACCTTTATTTAAATATCTGAAAGTGTGTTCTCCTATTATAGTGGTAGAAGCACCCGTGTCTACTTCCATTTTTAATGGTTTACCATTCACTTGCACTGTGACAATAATTGGCTCTGTATTCCCAACTTTCATGTTGAATAATGAATAAATGCCAGAATTGGTTGTTTCTGGTTCTTCCACACTTTATACATAATTGTTGTACGGAAGCCTGTTTAAATCTCACTTTGCAATGTTTCAATATGTGTCCACTTCCATAACAAAAATAACACTCTATCTTTTTAAATTGCCAATTGTCAGGAGAATGATTGTTTCCCTGGCAATAAAAATTAGTTTTCAACTTTGCTGCTAAGTTGTTTTCTCTAAATTTTCAGTTAGCGGGACGCTGTTTCTGCTTCACAGCAGAGTCCCATCTTTTCATGCCACTTTCGGCTGACTGTTTCCACCCAGCTAGGAGAACAGCACAATTGTGCACATCTTGAATCGCTTGTGAATCCCTTACAGTGCTTTCCATCACAAGCACTATTTCTAACGCTTTCTTGAAATCAAGATGCACTTCAGCCAGCAATCTGCGCTGAATAGCATCCTCCTGCACGCCACATACCAAACGATTCCTGAGCATGTCATTCAGGTTTTCACTGCTATTACAATATTCCTTTAGTTGTTTTAATTTTGTCACATAGGTAGCAATGAACTCCCCTGGGGCTATATTCTGTGAATTCAACCTAAACCTCAGCATTGAGACTGAGGGCTTGGGTTGAAAATTTCCCTTAATGAGGTCTACTAATTGACTGAAATCTGGGGCACTGGGGGCTGTCAAGCTTTGAATTAAACTGTAGGTCTTGCTCCCACAAGTACTCAGGAGATCGCTCTCCTATTTTCCTCCTCATGATTTTGTTGGCTTGAAAAAAGAACGCAAGATGCTCTATATATTGAGGCCAGTCATCTGTGGCTGGTTCAAAAGGATCGATTCCGTGACATCTTGGATGATTATATCTTCCTTTCTTTTTAATTATCTTAGATACAATCATTGGATGAGGGAAAGTGCCTGATTTATCCTTGTCGCCAGTTTGTTTTTGTGTTAATCTTCCAGGCAACTTTTCTTGGTGGACACATTTTAACTTTATTTACAAGACAACAGCAGCAACTGCATGTGTGCATCAAACTCTATAACTAAAGAAGAACTCTGTCCTAGAGATTCCCTGTGCTGCTAACTCATTGGTTTACACAGATCATGCAATTGTACAACACAGGAATATTCTTAAAGCTACAGTCCTACGTTTATCAGAACCACAATTACTACATAGAGGTACGGGAGATCTGAGCTGAGGGAGACTGAAGTCCTCTTTCTATCAAGGCCAATATCTCAGAGTTATCTTTTATATGCATATTTTCCAATTACTGCAGGGAGAACTTTGATACTGAAGCCAACTTTAGACGTTGACAAGGGTGGGATTTGCTTGTACTTATCAGGAGCATTTCATTAGCCATTTGACAATGGAATGTCTTCTGAGTCTAAATCTATGAGACTAAGCTGACATGTATGTTCATTCAATTATATCATTTGAATTGGTTGCAACCAGGCCCCAAGCCTCACAAAGATTTTGTTATCTTATTTTGTAGCTTATAAAATAGCATACTATCACACATGCCAGCTGGCAAATCTTTTTTCTGTGCTGTTCCACAGATTCGATTGTCACTCAGATCTCAAACACCTGCTGGATTATAGTGTTCTGGAGTACATTCTCATTATTAGCACTCCCAGTAAATAGCTTGGTGCATGAGAATGTATATTACGCATTCAGGCACATCCCCCCATGATTTTTCATCCATGAATTCAATCTTAAGGGGAAGGATGGGAACGTTGAACCAAACACTGTCATGTGAAGCTATAAAGCAGGACCGCTAAAACCAAGTATTTCACCCCTTGTACTTCTAAGTGGTATCTTTAAGAATCAATAACATGACAGCTGAACTCCACAATATTGCAGAACACAATGCATGAGACACTACTGTTATGGCTTAAGCTATTCCCAGTACATTATTTTCCTCATGTAAATTGCTTGGCAACAGCTTTCAACCACAGAGAGGTTTTCCAATGAATCAAACTTGTATTTTTAATCCTTGTGTTATAGAGAAAATCATTGTCCAATTAACAATTAACCCTAACCATGATAAGTTACTGGAAAACACATTGAATGCCAATCGCATCTCTTTTTAATTCAGATGATGGATTATATCACATCACCTCATACAAGCTAAACTACTGTCCAGATTTATTTGCAAAAATAATTCAATGAAATAAGCACACAACCAAGATGCTATACATTACAATCATCAACTTACTCTGCACATAACTGAGCTAACAATTCAAAAAGTGTCGGCAGTTCTTTCAGATTATTTCATCATATTCTTTAAATATACCCGCAAGCTTTTTATTTGAATCTATACTCCCAACAGGGACTGTCACTCAATAGGAGTGTGAAATTGCAAACACGCTTCCTATGATTTTCAATGCATTAATTTAAAAACGTGAGAAGCACACCAATAATTACCTGATATGAACTCTCAGTGGGCAATGCTCACTGCTGAGAGCACACATTCGGAGAATTACCTTAACAATCTCTAGTAGGGCTGCATATCGAGTTTTAAAATCCTTCATACACTGTAGCACAATTCTGGTATTAAAAGCAGACCCCAAAGATAAACTTTGGAGTTTACAGTAATTTTGGAGAAGAAATGAGTAAGGAGAAAAATGGAGGGGGCTGGGTAAAGGTTACACGCTTGTTCTATGATGTCTTCCTGGATGTACTGCTGAAGGTTATGAAGAATAAGAGGGGAAGATTATTCCCCACCAGTAAGAGGAGAAAACCTGCAACACAAACTACGAAGATCTGGTTGGAAGTTGCCCAGGAGTTCAGCAGAAGGAGTGTAACACCATGTTCCAGCATCAAATACAGGAAACATTTCAACATCCTAAGCTGGTCAGGAAAGCTCATCTACAACCTGATGTGCACATCACCCCTTCTCATGCCTAAACCAGCGCATTACTCTTCACACAGACTTGTAGATGCACAAATCCCTTTTTGTCCATGCACTTTCTCATATCGCAATCTAACCATCCACCACTTCCCCTTACCCCTCTTCATACAATGTCATGCCTCTCCCTCACAGTCAGCCTCACCAAATGCACTGCATTCATCAGGTGAACACACATCAATATTTTTACTCATAGGTCTTTTCTTTCCTTCCTTTTAGGAGGAGAGCACAAAACCCCAGGGAGAGAACTGGAGTTTGCCCTCCACAGATCTCACAACTCACAAGTACAAAAGAGGAGACACTGGAGATCAGTGGAGCCTTGCCATTCCTAGCCATTGTAGATGGTGAGATGGGGCCTCCCAGATGCCTGGTGACAGCATTAAATATAATTCAACCACATATCATGCAGCAGCCCATCAACATTTGATGCCAAAATCAAGTGAAATCTGATTATGTTTATATTGTTAACTTGCAGCATTTTTACCTTGACAGTACTCATTCTTGCCTTTTGTGTCCAATAGGTTTTTTATGTATGCAGCAAGAATTGTTGAAGGTCACTAAAAAATAAATGCTCAGAGGCATTCAATCACTCTAAGGCTGCCCCAAGACAGGGCTAATATGCTTGCTAAGCTTCATACTTCAGTGGGACATTTGGAGAGATACTTGAGTTATCATTTGGTGGATCACGCTTCACAAGTGAGCAAGAGCAGTTGATGGAGTCGGGGGCACCAGTGGGGCATCTGCAGTCTCTCCAAACTTTGCTCAGCTAGGTGCTTTATCCCAGGGGCCATCAACAAAGAGAATAATCATTGACAAGCAGCAGAAAATGTGGAAAGTACTGACAGGCATTTCAAGTATGTTGTCGACAATTGTAAAGAGATTGAATGAGTTTGCTTCAAGTATGAGTGGGTTTCTGGTAGTGCCCCACTGATCTGCAGCAAAGTCTTTTCCAAAAGGGAGAAGTGTAGCAGTGAAATGCAGCTGGGACTTGAGGAGGATGATGATGAAAGGGGACATGGAAGCAGGGACTGAGCTCAAGGTGCCCACCCTTATCACCTGTTTTCCCCCTCCACCATCACCACCTGTCCTCTTGCCCCTTAGTTAGTACCCAATATGCTGCCAGTTACCCCAAAGTCCAAGTCTTATCCTGCACAAAAGCAGGTAGAGCAATTTTTGCTGGAGCTCTCACAGACTTCAAGAGCCAACGGACATCAGCCAAGACTTTACTTGAAGCATGTAAATATTATTGCTTTGCACCATTTTCCAAAATACTCCTGGGTGAACTTTGGTTGTCCTAATATATTTACAGTCAATGATGTCCTGCAGCCAAGGGAAGCCATCCAGAGTTGCAAACCCGAGGGACCACTTATTCTGACTGCCATTATTGCAGGCAAAATTGACACAATTGGCTGCTCTGGTGAACAAGTTATTAGTCACCTGTCTTATGCATTTGTGAGACTCTGACTGGGAGAGAACCTGCAAAAGCTTCTGGCTGATCCCTGAAAGGAGACTGAAGCAAAATGGTTAAGGATAGTGCTAACTCTGACAGCCACTGGGAAAGCAAGACCAGCAAGTCCAATTGGCAGCATCTTGTTCCAGTAGGCTGCAAATATCTGCCACCACTTGTCACAACACCATGAGCCTCCAGTCGCACTAGTTTTTTGACATTTCAAAGAAGGCTTATTCTCTATCTGTAGACCATATGTGTTGGGTATGGCATCCTGTGAACTGCACGTCTCTGCTATTCTCCTCTCTCCTGTGGACCTACAGGTCTGTGACCACAGATTGTTGCTAATGCTATTGCTGGCTATCTTTGTCTGCTTCTGAGCTTTAACCTAAGGCAGTTTATGCAGTTCCCATCCTGATCTAATAGATCAGACTACCAAAGTGTAGATCAAACCTCCAAAGTGTGTAGAGTAACCTTTTAAACTAATTCCTGTAAACAAACTCTCTTCTATTCGCAGGTAGGAAAGTGGCTGTGAGTACTGAGTAGTTATTGATATATTTCCCTGACATTGATTCGGTCCCCGCAATGGTGTTCTTGTCTTGTTTTCCAGAAAGCCTGGACAACTTGTGGACTCAACAATAAACACAAAAATCTAGCTTGATATTGCTCTAATTGAGCGATTTATAGAAGTTGAATATAGAACCCCAAGGGGATTAAAACCATGGTACAGTGAAACTTGGGAGTAGGGTTTTAGCTGGCATCCTAATGTGCTAACATTTTTGCCAGTTTTAACCACCCACATGCTCCCAAACCATATACTCGTCCTGGTTAAAATTTCCCTGCATTAAAACAGACCTTGCCTGAGTGAAGTGTCTCGTAGCATGCAAAATTCAAGTCACAATATGAACATACAAATTAGGGGCAGGAGTAGGCCACTTAGCCCCTCAAGCCTGTTCCGCCATTCAATAAGATCATGGCCGATCTGAATGTAACCTCAACCCCATATTCCTGCCTACCCCTGATAACCTTTCATCCTCATGCTTATCAAGAATCTATCTCCCTCTGTCTTAAAAGTATTCAAAGGCTCTGATTTCACAGCCTTTTCAGGAAGAGGTCCAAAGACTCACAACCCTCTGAGAGAAAAAAAAAATCTCCTAATCTCTGTTTTAAATAGGAGACCCCTTATTTTTAAACAGTGAACCCTAGTTCTAGATTTCCCATAAGAGAAAACATCCTCTGCACACCCACCCTGTCAAGACACCTCAGGATCTCATATGTTTCACTCACATTGCATTTTACTCTTCTAAACACCAGTGGATACAAGCCTAGTCTGTCCAATCTTCCCTCATAAGACAACCAGCCCATTCCAGTTATTAGTCTAATGGACCTTCTCTGAACTGCTTCCAATGCATTTGCACCCTTCCTTAAATAAGGAGACAAGTATGGTACACAGTACTCCAGATGTAGCCTCACCAATATCCTGTATAACTGAAGCATATCCTTCCTACTCTTATATTCAATCCCCCTTGCAATAAACAGTAATATTCTATTAGCTTTCTTAATTACTTGCTGTACCTGCATACTAACCTTTTCAGATTCATGCACTAGGAGACCCAGATCCCTCTGCATCTCAGAGCTCTGCAATCCCTCACCATTTAGATAATAAGCTTCTTTTTATTCTTCCTGCTAAAATGCACAATTTTACATTTTCTCACATTATACTCTATTTGCCAGGTCTTTGCCCACTCACTTAACCTATGTATGTCACTTTGCATCCTCCTTACGTCCTCTTCACAACTTACTTTCCTACCTATCTTTGTGTCATCAGCAAATTTAGCAACCATACCTTCAGTCCTTTCATCCAAGTCATCTATATAAATTGTAAAAAGTTGAGGTTCCAGCACTGATCCCTATGGCACACCACTCACCACATCTTGCCAACCAGTAGGCATTTATGTCTATCCTCTGTTTCCTGTCAGCTAGCCAATTTTCTATCCATGGCAATATGTCACCCCCTACACCATGAGTTTTTATTTTCCCAATGACCTTTGGTGTGACACTTTATCAAATTCCTTCTGGAAACGACTTTGACCTGGAAGCAGTAACAAGAATAAACATTTGTAATTACTTTAACATGTTTAGGAAATATGTAATTGTTTTTGAAAATGTTTGAAAAGGACTTTTAAGAGTTTTAATGCTTGTAAAGGGATCACAGATAATTTGTCTATAATAAATAAATACTGGTCCACGTGACCTCATGATCTTTCACCTGGAAGCAGTACCAACAGGAAGGAAATTAAAATGCAGGAGCTGTGTGGCAGCTAAAGGACAAGAAGAAATAGAAGAAGAGAGTTGAGAAAGCTCCAGAAAGAAGTGAACCATATAGGAAACATTGCATGGGCGGAACTTATTTGCATGGAAGATGCCACCTGTGAAGAATCAGCCAAGTCCTTGAAGGAAAGGGACTGGAGTTCTGCTTGGAAGCACTATGAGACTGAAACTTTTTGAAAATGTATTGTTTCAGGGGATGCGAGCATTGCTGGCAAGGCCAGCATTTGTGGACCATCCTAATTACCCTTGAACTGAGAGGCTTGCTAGATTATTTCAGAGGAGAGTTGAGAATTAACCACATTGTTGTGGTTCTGGAGTCATATAAAGGCCAGACCAGGTAACAATGGCAAATTTCCTTCCCTAAAGGTGATTAATGAACCAGAGGTTTTTTTTGTGACAATCGATGATAGTGACCATGAAACTATCACTGAGACTAGCTTTCAATTCCAGATTTAAAACTGGGATGATATAGGTACTACTCCTTTGGAGTGGACTGCCTAGAAAATTAGTAACATAGTCTTTTTTGTACCTGCCATATAATAGCTCACACCAACCATGATTTACCCATTAATTTATGTTTAATAAATGTTGGTTGAGACTTGCATTAAAGTAAAAGTTATAAAACATAAAATCGTGTCTGGTAATTTCTTCATTTAGATGTTTGGTAAATTTGGTTAGGCTGGCTTATAGATCGCCATGGGGATTGCAACATTAGGTAGAACTTTTCCTATACCCTACAGCTCAAAATTATTTTGTACTCTAAATTGCTGGAAGTACAAGTTTTTTTAACAGCAAAACAATGGCAATATTAAATTTGGGACATTGGTTAAATCTGTTGGTTCCACCATTCACAATGAGCTTCAATGAAACAAAAAAATGATGGTGTAGGATGATGAATTAAAGATAAACCAGAAACAGAATGCAAAATTAGGAGTAGGAAAGCAAGATTGAATTAGAAAAGAAAATAACGAGACAAAAAGGAAAAGTAAGAAGCAAACTTTTAAAAATTGACGCTTGTTAAATCTTCAAGAACAATTTACTACGTGCAGGAATGAGACTGAATAGATTCAACCAGTGAGATTGTTAAGCATTGCATTAACAATTACCATGTGGTTAATAGGGTTTTTATGTTCTTAATGATCAGCTCTAACATCTGTGGTGAGTTTAATAGGCAATTAATGTGCAAATCCAGCTTCCTCTTAAAAATATTAGGAAGTCAAGGATGGGATGTTACTTGTGCAAAGTAAAATGCTGAAGCAACATAAATTGGCCAAGCAGTTCAATAGAATTGCAACTCACAGCTTAGCTCTTAGCCTCCTGAATGTCCTTGTTGATTTGCATATTAAGAAGCGCATACATAATTAACAGTTATTTCCCAGCAAGACGTGATCCAACGTTTCAGGTTGATGACCTTTCATCAGAGTATTCTTACTTGAAAATAAAGACCAAATTCCCTTTTTTTCTCACATGTCCACTGATTGATCTAAATGATAACTGCAACAGTAGAGATCCTGTCATGCTTATAAAAGCCTTCACAAATACATTGTTGAAATTATCTCAACAATTTGAATTCCATGGCATGTGTTTAGTTTATGCATGCATTATCAAAACAATGGATTTTGAAGATTAATCATAGATTATCTGTACTTGGAGGTGGGATTGGCTGCAATAATTCAATTATGAATTAACCTAATGTACTCCAGCAAAGTCTTATTAAGACTTGCATCTGTTTTAAAGCATTATTAATTTTCTTCAGTTAATAGTATCTCTACCAGTTAAAATGCCACAACAGCTTATTAATTTTGCACTATTGTTCCATATGATTTACAGGGATAGAGGGCAAGAGAGAGTCAGTCTCTGGGGACAATTTTAACCTAAGCCGCCCATTGGCAGGATTAGATGCTAGGCTTATTTCACATCCTATCCAATTTTACTCTCCGCTGATTTCAATGGCCAGTTACCCGGCATATATCATCCTGGTGTGTTTGGTTACAATTAACCAACCTGCCTCTGTGAATCATAATTATTGAGGCAATAGTGCTAAATCAACTAAATATGAAGCTATTGTGAGTAACAACAGCATTGCAGAACAAAAGTTTTCTTTATTAAAATTGCAAATATTGGCATCTTGTAACTGAATTTTGCTTCGAATATCAAGATGACTTTCTAAAGCACTCTTCACATACAAAGATACAAAGAGATGTCTCAAATCTCTTTACAAAGCATAGATGTTAGCTGTGCCTCAGTGGTGGCACTCTTATCTATGACTTAGAATGTTCTGCATCCAACAGCATGCCATCACTTTAAAGGAAGTGTGTCATGTGATCTGCTTCAGTTTCACTTCGGCCTGGAGCAGAATGCAGACAATGGGTTTTGCAGCTCCGATGCCCTTAAGCTTTCTATCCATGTATATGTGTTCACATGTGCCTAGAATTAATAAATAAACCCACAACATGTTTGCAAAATTCCTTATGAGTGACTGGTGCCTTTATATTATTATTTTAAAAAAAACTGACATGGTGTGCAGCAGTGGTTCCTTTGAAACAACGTAGCGCTCAGCCTGGCAGCAAGATTAAGTATTGGTACATCATGGTGAATAGTATTATATTGTGCTCCATGGCATCAGACGGTCCTCGAAGCTTTGGTCAGACCGCAATGAGTTTGCAGTGTCAGACAGGAATCGCAGGATGGTGGCTGCACAGAAAAGCTTTGAAGAGACAGTGCCTAGAGTGCTCTAATTAAGAGCTGTTGAGATGGTTAGATTACAGTGCACAGCCAGACAGTTCACTCAGCATGTCAAGGTGATCAGCACCAGGTCAGTTCAGTCAGGAAAGTCCAGTGACTAGGGTGTGGGCCAATCAGTAGTGAGTGAGGGAGGGTCCAGCAAATCAAACAAAACCATCATAAAAATCGGGCCAGGGAAGGTTGCGATTATAACGGACAGAGCTTCAGTAAAGTGTACAAAAGCAGCTACAATGAAACTCATCCCAGGTGCTATAGGGGAAGAAAGGTCAAAGGGATATTGCCAGTATGCCCACAAAATTCCCCCGTTTGAATTGAGATATAGCTGACCTAATATATGAATTCCAATTTTTTAAACAGTGTACAGAGCAATGGTTTCTTGTCTTAGATGCAACCGAATCAAAAAACCAAATCATAAAAATTTGCCTAGCAATTGGAAATGATCGTCTACATAGGCTGAATATGTCAGGATTAACAGCAGAGAGGTAAAGGATCCCCAAAAGATATGGATTGCATTGGAAGGCCAGTTCAGACTCAGGTTAAACTTCCATATTCACCTACTAGAGTTCATGTCATTTCAACAACAGCCTACAGAGCCCATAGGCCACTTCATCAGCAGATGTAGGTAAAGGGTAAGTACTGTGATTTTACAAATTAGAGCTAGCAGACAGAGTTGTTGAGTTAGTGATCACATCCAATCCCATGGAAGTTTTCGAGAAAAATCTGCTGGACAAGTCCAAAATGTATAGCATCGAAGAGCTATTCAAGTTTGGGTGTAATTACGAAGTGATTCTCACACACCAACAAAGCTTACAGGCCCTAAGTACAACCCCAATTGTTGATGCACTCACTAGAACACCCAAACCTAGCAAGCCATGTGGAGGGTGTGTCTTTTCGCATGCACAAAGGAAATGCTCAGCTTTCCAGCAATTTTTTTTTAATTCATCCATTGACTGTGGGTATCACTGGCTAGGCCAGCTTCTATTGCCCAACTTTTATTGCCTTTTTGAACTGTTGCAGTCCATGTTGTGTGGGTAAACCCGTGGGGCTGTTAGGGAGGGAGTTCCAGGATTTTGGCCCTGCAACAGTGGAACAATGTTATATTTTCATGTCAGGATGGTGAGTGGCTTGGAGAGGAACTTCCAGGTGGTGGTGTTCCCATGTGTCTGCTGCCCTTATCCTTCTAGATGGTGGTGGTCATGGGTTGGGCCCGCCTGCCTGGTAGGCAGAAAATTCTGCCCCTTGATTTGATGGCTTTTCCTCCAAACATAAAGACACTAACTGATAAGTCACTGCAAGGTAGGAACAGCCTTGGCCCTCTTGATCACTACAGGGGTAAGGAGACTTTGGATAACTGAAATAAAATTACCACATGCCTTATTTGGGAGATGACTTGGCATTTTTTACAGGTCACATGATAACAGTGGCCACCGTGGCTTACCTGAAAAAAAAACATTGAAAAGGGCGGGAAGGGAGCAATCCACAGAGCACCATCTTGAAGAAGCTTCAACCCAGGGGGACATAGAGGAAGGCAGCCAAAACAGCCACAGCTTCTGCTGTAAGTAGCTAGGCAGTTTGAAAGTGCCACACCTGCAGAACCAGACAAAAGGAACCTTCTCTCCTTCCTGTAAACCTGATTTCACCTACTAAGATCACCTGTTAAAGTAACCTCTGGCAATATGACATTGGAAACCATCACAGCATAAAGTTTTAATGTTTATATTGTGGCATAAAGTTTTTATGCTTATATTTTTTAATGTTTCAGTAATTGTGGTTTAAGTACAGCCACAGTGCTGTTAGGTATGGAGCTCCAAGGTTTTGACCCTATGATGATGAGAAGAGGCTGATAAATTTCTAAGTCAGGATTGTGTGTGACTTGAAGGGAACTCACAGGTGTTACCATGTGCCTTGTATATTTGTTCTTCTCAGCGGGAGACATTGTGCGTTTGAAAGGTGCTGTAGTAGAACCCTGATAAGTTGTTACAGTGCATCTTGCAGATGGTACACACAGCAGCCATGGTGTCCCAGTGATAGAGGGAGTGAATGTCAAAAATGGTCAGTTGGGTTGCCAATCAAGCAGGCAGCTCCATTCTAGATGGCGGTAAGCTTCATGAGTGTTGTAGGAACTGAACCCATCCGAGCAGTATTCCATCACACCCTTGACTTGCACCTTGTAGATAGTGGAAAGATTTTCAGGCATCCAGAGGTAAGTCATTCGCTGCAGAATTTCTAGCTTCTGATCTTCTATTGTAGCCACAGTATTCTTGTGACTAGTCCAGTTAAGTTTCTTGTTAATAGTAACCCCAGGTTGCTGATGGTGGGGGATTCAGTTGAATGCCATTGAATGTCAAGGAGAGGTGGTTGGATTGTCTCTTGTTGGACGTTGTTATTGCTTGGACTTCTGCGGTGCAAATGTTATTTGCTACTTATCAGGGCAAGACCGAATGTTCTTCAGGGGTGGAATTTTTATGCTGGTGGGATTTTACAGTCCTGCCAAAGTCAATGAACTTTTGAATGGCTTGCCACAGTTTATGGCCTTGTTCCCACTGCAATGGGGCCATAGGCTTGCTGCCTCCAGGCATGGACTGTTTCATTTCTGCAGAACTGAACACTGTGCAATCATCGGTGACCATCCAAAATTGTGACTTTATGATGGAGGGAAGATCTTTGTTGAAGCAGCTGAAGATGATTAGGTGTAGGGCACTGCCTTGAGGAACTCCTGCAGTAATGTCCTGGATCTGAGCTGTTTGACTTCCAACAAACACAATCATCTTCCTTTGCATTAGGTATGAATCCATACAGTGGAGATTTCTCCCCCTGATTGCCATTGACTTCATTTTTAAAGGGATCCTTGCTGCTCCTCATCCATTAGAATACTGCCTTGACGTCAAGGGCAATCATTCTCAACCCAGCTCAGGAATTGAGCTCTCTTGTCAATGTTTGGACCAAGACTGTAATTGGGTCTGGAGCTCAATAGTCCGGGCAGAAGCCAAACAGGACATTAGTGAGCAAGTTATTGCTCAGTAAATGTCACATGGTAGAATCATCAACAATGCTGTCTATCATCATACTGATGGGCTTATAATTTGCTGGAATGGGTTCATACTGCTTTTTGTTGTCAGACATACCTGAGCAATTTTCCACATTGTTGGCTACACGCAAATATTCTAATTGCACAGGAAGAGCTTGGCTAGGGGCATGGTTAATTTTGGAACACAAGTCTTAAGCACTAAAGCCCAGATGTTTTTGATGCCCATTGTCTTTGCTGTATCCAGTGCACTCAGCCATTTCTCAATATCACATGAAGTGAATCAAATTGGCTGAGGACTGGTACCAGTGATGGTGAGGCCCTCAAGAGGAGGCCGAGATGAATCATCCACTTAGCACTTCTGAAGATGGTTGCAAATACTTCAGCCTTTTCCTTACACTCAGATGCCAGGCCGCACAATCATTAAGAATGGGGATGGTCATGGAAGTTCCTTCTCCTATTACTTGGTTAATTGTCCACCACCATGGGCGACTGGATGTGGCAGGATTACAGAACTTTGATCTGATCGATTGGTAGTGGCATCTCTCAGCTCTCTCTATAAAATGTGATTTTATGGGCTTTCCTACTGCCTGTGATCAGAGTGTTTTGTATGTGATAGAGGGGCAGGGATGAAAGGGGGAGGAGTGGCATTACTAGCCAGGGAAAATATCACAGCTGTGCATAGACAGAACAGCCTGGAGGGCTCGTCTACAGAGGCCATATGGGTGGAGCTGATGAATGGGAAAGGTGTGACCACACTAACAGGGTTGTATTATAGACTGCCCAATAGTCAGAGAGAATTGGAGGAGCAAATCTGTAGAGAGATAGCAGACCGATGTAAGAAACAGAAAGTTGTGATATTAGGAGATTTTAACTTTCCACATATTGACTGGGATTCCCATACTGGATGGTTTGGAGTTTGTCAAATGTGTTCAGGAAAGTTTTCTCAATCAATATATAGAGGTACCAATGAGAGAGGATGCAATACTTGATCTCCTATTAGGGAACCAGACAAGTCAGGTGTCAGAAGTATGTGTAGGCGAACATTTTGGGTCCATTGACCACAATGTTATTAGTTTTAAGCTAATTATGGATAAGGATAGGTCTGGTCCTCGAGTTGAGATTCTAAATTGGAGAAAGGCCAATTTTGTGGAAATGAGAAAGGATCTAGGAAAAGTGGATGGGCATAAGTTGTTTTCTGGCAAGGATGTGTTCAGTAAGTGGAAGGCATTCAAAGGTGAAATTTTGAGAATGCAGAGTTTGCATGTTCCTGTCAGGATTAAAGGCAAAATTAACAGGCATAGGGAACCTTGGTTTTCAAGGGATAATGGTGATCTGGTTAAGAAGAGAGAGGTATATAGCAGGTAAAGGCAACAAAGAGCATATGAGGTACTTGTAGAGTATAGAAAATGTAAAAAAATACTAAAAAGGAAATCAGGAAGGCAAAAAGAAGGCATGAGGTTGCTTTGGCAGATAATGTGAAGGTAAACCCGAAGGGTTTCTACAAGTATATTAAGAGTAAAAGGATAGTAAAGGACACAATTTATCCCCTTGAAGATCAGAGTGGTCGTCTATGTGTGGAGCCTCACGAGATGGGGGAGATCTTAAACAGTTTTTTTGCATCAGTATTTACACAGGAAACTGGCATAGTGTATAAGGAAGGAAGGGAAACAAGCAGTAGTTTCATGGAACATATAGAGATCAAAGAGGAGGAGGTGCTTGCTGCCTTACAGCGAATAAAGGTAGATAAATCCCCCGGGCCTGACATGATATTCCCTTGGACCTTGAGGGAGTCTAGTGTAGAAATTGCAGGGGCCCTGGCAGAAATATTTAAAATGTCCTTAGCCATGGGTGAAGTGCCGGAGGATTGGAGGGTAGCTCATGTTGTTCCGTTGTTTAAAAAAGGCTCCAAAAGTAAACCAAGTAATTACAGGCCAGTGAGCCTGACATCAGTAGTTGGTAAATTATTGGAAGGTGTTCTGAGAGATCGGTTATATAATTATTTGGACAGCCAAGGGCTGATTAAGGATAGTCAGCATGGCTTTGTACGTGGTAGGTCGTGTTTAATGAATCTTGTAGGGTTTTTCGAGGAGGTTACCAAGAAAGTAGATGAGGGAAAGGCTGTGGATGTTGTCTACATGGACTTTAGTAAGGCCTTTGACAAGGTCCCACATGGGAGGTTAGTTCAGAAGGTTCAGACACTTGGTATCCATGGAGAGGTTGTAAACTGGATTCAAAATTGGCTGTGTGGGAGAAGACAGAGAGTGGTAGTGGATGATTGCTTCTCAGACTGGAGGTCTGTGACTAGTGGTGTGCCTCAGGGATCTGTGCTGAGACCATTGTTGTTTGTTGTCTATATCAATGATTTGGATGATAATGTGGTGAATTGGATCAGCAAATTTGCTGATGACACTAAGATTGGAGGCGTTGTGAACAGCGAGGAAGGCTTTCAAAGCTTGCAGAGAGATCTGGACCAACTGGTAAAATGGGCCAGAAATTGGCAGATGGAATTTAATGCGGAAAAGTGTGAGGTGTTACATTTTGGAAGGTCAAACCAAGGTAGGACATACACAGTAAATGGTAGGGCACAGAGGAGTGCGGAGGAACAAAGGGATCTGGGAGTTCAGATACATAGTTCCCTGAAAGTGGCATCACAGGTAGACAAGGTTGTAAAGAAAGCTTTTGGCACATGGCCTTCATAAATCAAAATATTGAGTATACGAGTTGGGATGTTATGGTGAGGTTGTATAAGACATTGGTGAGGCCAACTTTGGAGTATTGTGTGCAGTTCTGGTCGTCTAACTACAGGAAGGTTATCAGTAAGATTGAGCGAATGCAGCGAAGATATACTAGGATGTTGCCGGGTCTTAAGGAGTTGAGTTACAGGGAAAGATTAAACAGGTTAGGACTTTATTCCTTGGAGCGTAGAAGAATGAGGGGAGATATGATAGAAGTTTACAAAATTATGAAGGGTGTAGACAGAGTAAATGCGAGTAGGCTCTTTCCACTTAGATTAGGATAAATAAACACGAGAGGACATGGCTTAAGGGTGAAAGGGGAAAGGTTTAGAGGGAATATTAGGGGGAACTTCTTCACTCAGAGAGTGGTGAGAGTGTGGAACGAGCTACCATCTGATGTGGTGAATGTGGGCTCACTCTTAAGTTTTAAGAATAAATTAGATAGATACATGGATGGGAGAGGTCTGGAGGGTTATAGACTAGGTGCAGGTAAATGGGACTAGTGGAATAATATTTTGGCACAGACTAGAAGGGCTGAATGGCCTGTTTTCTGTGCTGTAGTGTTGTATGGTTCTATTGTGAAGTGTATCTGTTTTCTTATCATCAGATAATTACCCCAATTTAAATAATTAAAGCAGCAAGATTTCTGTGAATTTTAAAATAAGAATGGTTATTTATTATCACACACTTGCTCCGGATATTTTAAAGAAAATGACATCTCACTCACACAGCTCACTCAAACTATCACTCACACAAAGATTGGATGCAGAGGAAGGGAAAGAAATACAATACAATTACAATTTATGACCAGTCTCTTTCTTTACAGGCCTGTAGTTTCTTAGATGAATTGATGCTTTTGTTGAAGTGAAGGTCTTGTAAAGCAGAGGATTTTCATTAAGCAGCGAAGGGACTTGTAGTTGAATTTTCAGAAGGTTGGTTCTCAGGTGAACTTGAATTTGAAACACCTTGGAGGAAAGGTTCTCTTTGTGAGGAATCTCCCCACCTTCAAGGTATTGTTGTTCATTACCTTAGTTTCTTGGATATATTGCAGTTGGTTGATGGCTTTCGGTGGAATCTCTGTCTGCAGAACAGCTTTTCTCTGTTTTAAAAGCATACAAGAAACACGGTTGCTGTCTCTCAATGTGACCTGTTACAAGTCCAAATACGATGGGGGCTAAGTTGATTATACATCCCATGTGATGAATTTCACACCTTGAGAGTTTGAAACAGCTCATGTCTTTGTATCTGAATGGTCCACCTAATTTGAAAATCACCCCTTACTTTCAGGAAAAGGCATCGAGTCAACATCAGGCAGTAAAGCTTATTTTGTTCCCTCTTGAAATGGGAGTGTATCAATCCACAAGTGTAGTCAGGTGATCCTTGGTGGCCATCTTTTTGAAGGCCTTTGTGTTTTTATAAGAAAAAAAATATTGACTGAAAGTTTATAATATGGCATATACTACTTATGCTGTTTAGTATACCTATAGTTTTGTGTTGTAGACTCACTAGGCTAGTGCCTCATTTTTACTATTCTTTGCAATAAGCAAGAAAATCTGTTCGTCGGTGTTTTCAGACCCAGTGCCCCTAAGCCTCTGCTACAAGTTCTAGTTTCTCCAAATCAATGGAATTCAAGCTTCTTGCGCTCAGATGTGCCCACAGCTCTGTTTCAATGTTTTGGTCCAGTAATTTTTCCTAATTGCAGAGGAAATCTACACAGATCAGTGAATCCAGTTCTATTTTTAATGATCCCGGTGTTAACAGGCGTATGACTAACTCAGTGTGTGGAATCATGTGGAGTAGATGGGGATCTTGGTCTCCAGCTCGAGAGCTCTTTTCAGGAAACCTCGCCACATCTTGTGCCATTCAATGAAGCCATCAAAGACTAAAATACTCTGGAGGCCACTGTCCCTTGTGAACCCTAAAAAGATCAATCTTGAACAAATATCACCCTTTAGTATTTCCTTTACCTTATTTGAAGCAGTAAAGCATTCTGTAAATATTTAGCTTAAGTTACCAGGAACCAGTACGCCACTGCACTTTCAGTACAATTGCACTTCATACTCAAATATTCAGGGTTGTTTTAAGTTGTCAGCTATTTGGAGGCTATTTTGGAGGTATTGGACAGTTTTTTTTTCTTTTTCTAGGTTCCCACGTATGTAGTCATTAAACTTGATAATGAAAATGAAATTTGCAATGAACAATTAAAATAATTACCAACAATGTAAAGTTTAAAAAGTGAAATTATTTCTGGAGTATTCACAATTAAAGTTTTAACTGCTCTTATTCCAAGTCTGAATATCCCTTTTGACCATTTTCTATCTATGTAGAAGTATAATTGAATGCTTGGCACAGATGCTGACAGAAAAAAAGCAATAATATTGCTCTACCAAGTTTTTCTTATTAATATATTCTCTGTTTATTACGGTGAAGGATGGTTGTTTTGAGGAATAGCAAACCTTTCCACTTTGTTTTCTCAATATAAGCATCACAAATTCCCAGGTCAGGTGGCAATACAGCCTAGCTACAAAGTAAAATTCCTTGTCCTCTCATAGGGAGAGGACCTCCAATTACGCTGGTGTCAATTGTTCCATTTCTCACACCAGCCACCTTCATGCCCTTTCGCGGTCCAATTTCCAATTAGTGCTGTGCTGTGGGAAGTTTTGTGCTATAGACATACATTTGCTGAATTGCATTGATCCACTCAGTCTAATTTCACAAAGGGGCAATGGCAACCAGGGCAGTCGTTATTCTCTAATCAAAATGATTGATTCTTACTATTGAAAATGTACACAGATTACGTGTGTAGTATTAGGTCAAGTTCACTTCATAGCAATCAACAAATCACAGGTTATGACATTGCTTATAAATCACTAAATAATTTTTGATGTCAAAGTGAAAATGTAGAGAACCAGCTAAACATTTTCTTTCATAAACTGGAAAACCACATGACACAGCTATACTACACAGAGGTTAGGTTCCACATTTACTTCTGATGTTGTAGAGACCACTCTAGGACAGATAGTGTTATTTAATAAGAGAATGCATTACCGCTCTTGAAGTATTGTATTCAGATTCACCTACCTATATCAAATGATGAATAAATTGAGGTCATGAAGGGAACTGTATAATTGCAATTTAGTTTTTTCTACTTATTAGAGGAAGCTGCTTAAAACTGCAGAGTGTTTCACACATTTATTATAGACAAATAATGTGTTAATTACAAAAATATTAAGGAGCCTTGAAATTGCTCCAAGTACTGTGAAATAGTAAGTCCTGCTCATTGGTCACTGTGCCACCTGTAACATTTGAGCTCACTCGAATTATAATTAAGCTCAGCTCCTCGGAATAATACATTACTGCTCCCTGTGCAGATGATGTGAAAAAACAATCTCATGTTTTTTGGTGCCTGCAGCTTTTAAAAATTACCTGCTCACCTTAAATCGCTATAACAATTAAAAAGTAAAAATGCTAGCAACATTAGAGCAATGAATGGTACCCTTCCAGGGTGCAGCTTTGAAGGCCTTTCTAGAGGAGGTATTAGAGGAACGCTGGATCTTTCTGGAGCACAGGCTGGGCATTTCTCTCAGAAGAAAGAGCTTGAAAAGACTGAATGCTGTCTCACCTGTGAACAGATCCTGAAAGCAGATAAGAAAGACAGTCAGTGGTCTTAAAAAGGATGCTAAGTTGCACATCTTTTGCATAAATTTATAATGTTGTCTGACATCTTATCAATATGCTGCTGTAAGCTAGATGCAGCATCACAGAAGGAGAATGCAAAGTACTGTGGCAATGGTTCACCTATTTTTGAAATGCACCGGTGCGTCATGTTTTAGCATTGCCATATCAATGTCAGCACACATGTATTGCAAGATTACAGATTCATTTTGCATGGGTGTCGTCTTCTGCACCTGTTTGAATGCAAAATTGCACCAGGTATCTTCTAATCTTACTCGTTCCCCTCCAGGTCAGGGTAACGGGAGGACCCATGGGATTTTTATAAGTGCCCTTTAGGCAAAAGTCAGTTACTGTTTCCTTAACTGGAATCCACAAATAGAAGATGGGCCGCAGTTTTAAGGAGGTGTGACTAGGTACAGGACTGAACCCTAAGACAGCATGAAATAAGTATTGAAATAGATGGGTCAAAATACATCACCTTAATAAGACTACCAAACAAAATTTCCTCTAAGGAACAGCATCCAACATGGCCGAATGGACTAACTATCTGGTTGTATAAAAGTACTGAGTTTCACTCTGCCTGGTAAACTATGAAGCATGTCAATTATGTCAAGGCATAGGCAGCTGCTGTAGAGCAGCAGCCTGTATTTAAGCTTCAGTAAGGGACATTATGGGAGTGTGAAACAGTCCATTTAATGACTATTTGTAATTGTATGGTTCTCGAGCGAACAAACACTGCCCAGTGTGTTTAGTGGCATGCCATTTTACCCTTGTGTGTAGATTCATCAACCAATTATTCCAATATGTTTGTCATCAAAATCAGAGCAGAACTAATAAGATTAATATCCTCTCTGATGGACTTTCCATCTTACTAAATAACTTGCAGGGCAACCCATTGAAACTGCAGCTGAGATATTATATATGTTCCTGTATCAGAGGGCAGTTAGTGTACATCAGAAATTTCAGCCAGAGAGCCAATATGTTAACAAAGCCAAATCTTTCATCCCAGAAGGAAAAAACAGTAAAAACTGGGAAATAAGAATACTGATCTGAACTGGTCCTGTATACCTTAAAATGGAACACCAGTAAAAAACTGGGAAATAAGAGTACTAGTCTGAACTGTTTTTTTTCTGAAACAGGGGAATTTATAAAGGGGAACAAAGAAATGGCTGACCAACTAAATACATTATTTGGTTCTGTCTTCACAAAGGGGGAACACAGGATTTAGTGAGAGGGAGGAACTAAAAGAAATCAGTATTAGTAGGGAAATGGTGTTGGAGAAATTGATGGGATGGAAGGCTGATAAATCCCCAGGGCTTGATACTCTACATCCCAGAGTACTTAAGGAAGTGGCCCTAGAAATAGTGGATGCATTGGTGGTCATCTTCAGAGATTCTATAGACTCTGGAACAGTTCCTACAGATTGGAGGTTGGCTAATGTAAACTCACTATTTAAAAAGGGAGGTTGAGGGAAAACAGGCAATTATAGACCAGTCAGCCTGACATCGGTAGTGGGGAAAATCATAGAGTTCATTATAAAAGGCTTAATAGCTGAGCACTTGGAAAATAGTGGCAGAATTGGACAGGGTCAGCATGGATTTATGAAAGGGAAATCATGCTTGACAAATCTACTGGAGTTTTTCAAGAATGTAACAAGTAGAGTTGATGAGGGGGAGCCAATGGATGTGGTTTATTTGGACTTTCAGAAGGCTTTCGACAAAGTCTCACACAAGACATTAGCGTGTAAAATTAAAGCACATGGGATCGAGGGTAGTGCATTGTGATGGACAGAAAACTGGTTGGCAGACAGGAAACAAAGAGCAATAATAAATGGGTATTTTTCCGAATGGCAGGCAGTGACTAGTGGGGTACCACAGGGATTGGTGCTGGGACCCTAGCTAGTCACAATATATATTAATGATTTATATGAGGGAACTAAATGTAATGCCTTCAAATTTGCAGATGACACAAAGCTGTGGAGGGTGAGCTATGAGGAGGATGCAGAGATGCTTCAGTGATTTGGACAAGTTGAGTGAGTGGGCAAATGCTTGCCAGATGCAGTAAAATGTGGATAAATGTGAGGCTATCCACTTTGGTAGCAAAAACAGGAAGGCAGATTGTTATCCGAATGGCTATAAATTGAGAAAGGGGAATGTGCAACGAGACCTGGGTATCCTCGTACACCAATTGCTGAAGGTAAGCATGCAGGTGCAGCAGGCGGTAAAGAAGGCAAATGGTATGTTGGCCTTCACAGCAAGAGGATTCGAATACAGGAGCAGGGATGTCTTGCTGCAATTATACAGGGCCTTGGTAAGACCACACCTGGAATATTGTGTGCAGTTTTGGTCTCTTTATCTGAGGAAGGATGTTCTTGCTATAGAGGGAGTGCAGCAAAGTTTTACCAGACTGATTCCTAGGATGGCGGGACTGACCTATGAGGAGAGATTGAGTCGGTTTGGATTATATTCCCTGGAGTTCAGAAGAATGAGGGGGGATCTCATAGAAACCTATAAAATTCTAACAGGATTAGACAGGGTAGATGTAGGAAGGATGTTCCAGATGGTGAGGGAGTCCAGAACCAAGGGTCTGAGGATACGTGGTAGACCATTTAGGACTGAGATGAGGAGAAATTTCTTCACCCAGAGAGTGGTGAGCCTGTGGAATTCGCTACCACATAAAGTAGTTAAGGCCAAAACATTGTGTGTTTTCAAGAAGGAGTTAGATATAGCTCTTGCGGCGAAAGGGATTAAACGATATGGGGAGAAAGTGGGAGCAGGCTATTGAGTTGGCTGATCAGCCATGATCATAATGAATGGCGGAGCAGACTCGAAGGGGCAAATGGCCTGCACCTGCTCTTAGTTTCTATGTTTCTATGTTTCTTCTGGGATGAAAGATACTCTGGCTCAGGAATCTAAAGACCCTCCACTGAAGGAGCCACCTACACTTGAACTTTCTTGAGAGCTATATGAAACATGCAGGGAAATCACAGCAAGGCAGATAGCTCAATGAACAAAAACTGGAAAAGGTTACTAGCTTAGCATCACATTCCTGAAATCTGACTTTTAAGTGGAAACTGATTGAAGGAAGTCTAGTAAACTATTGTAATGGGAGTCACTTTGATGCAGTCTCCACTTGCATTTCTCTCATGCAAATGGTTGTAGGGCAAGCTAGATTTATTTGGAGATATTTTTCTCTGAATTTGGGTGTACTGCTTATCCCCTTTCTCAGAAGATATTGGTGTTTGGCTATGTGCTATATTTGTTCTATTCCTTTAATTGTGTAGTCTAACAAATGGTAGTTTATCTTTCATATGGGGATTCCTCAGTGCCACATTTCTGGATACAGCTGGATTGTTTGTTTGGAAGGCATCTGTTTGAACTTTGATACCTGCTGTATTTGAACTAATCTTTATTGTGTGTCAGTTTCTTACAGTTTCTGTTTTATTCCCTCCACCATTAGCAGCCATGCTTTCAGATGCCCAGACCCTAAGCTGTAGAATTCACTCCTTAAATCTATGAAACTTTCTACCTCTCTCCTCCTTTAATGCACTCCTTAAAACGGAAACTTTTGGTCTTCTGTCTTAATATATCTTTATTTGGCCTGGAGTCAAATTTTGTTTGAAACACTCCTGTGAAGTGCTTTGGGATGCTTTACCATGTTAAAGAAGCTATGTAAATGCAAGCTGTTGTTGATGTTGTCCAAAGCGCCTCTGGCAAGAACCAGAATTTCATTGTTCGGGACATGTATATTAGTGGCTTTGTATTATTCAACTGAAAGGTTCCTCTTTAGAGGACTCAAATGTTTTTTGCCTCTGGTTATGTATTATTCAGTGATGATTGATAGCAATGTATTCTCAATTCCAACTGGAAGTGACTGGAGACATGGAGATCGGCGAGTTTTAACATAGAGTGACTATTCTCATTCTGTTCCCTGATTTTGCCTTCAGTAGTATGACTGCGTTTGGAAAAATGTGATAAACAGCAATATAATGGGCATTCACATCAATCATATCCTTCCATAACTGTGTAAAAACAATTGCATTTTATTAAAACAAAAATAATTTGGTAAAAGCTGGTGTCACTATGCTGGGAGTCATTTTTCAAGCACCTGGGGCCAACAAGATATCTCATCTGTCACCAGCTTTTGCCAGAAAATTGATGCACCGGGTCCATGCTTTTCTATTATGGTGCTGCGTTACATTTTCCATGCCAGCACATGTTCCAAAAATAACCCCCATTATTCCAAATAAAGGTGGTGCATTGGGGCAACTTCTCCACCTCTGTGCTCATGGCGGATGACTTTCTATCAATTAAAACTTATGGATGGAAAATCATGGACTGGGGTATACACAATTTTGTGATGTGTGCTCCCAGTGTGCAAATGACCCTTCAGGTTGCTGGGTTCGGCAATGCCGCTCTGTATCTCCATAAGCAGCATTTTTCTGTGTGCATTTTCTACATTGTGTTGATGTTTATGTGAATTAGAATAATGTTTTCATATTACACTTTACTTACACAGCAATTTGTCACTGTTGCTGCTGAACAGATAGGAATAAAAATGAAACTGCTATACTAGCAGTAGTATAATAGTTTTCATTATTTCATTAAACTAAGTAAAAAATGAGTTTCTTATCATTTAACATATTATTGCATTTTACTCTGGATTACAACGTAAACATTTTACATTATCATCATTATTACTTATATGTAGGACACTGTCATATTGCTTCTTCTGTCAACCGGTTTTCAGTGTTATGATATGTATGCAAAGGCAACTCATTTCCAGATTAAATTTACTCATACATATCTCACACATGGGCTGTATTACAAATGAGTCTGAACATGAGACTGCTTTACTTAAACAGAGTCCCTGAAATTACACAGTAGGATATTAACACATTAACATTTAACACATACATCGGAAATTCTTCTTGCACCATTTTAGCAGAGCCATTAATCCTTTTCATTTAAAGCTGCAGACATCTGAATTTCACACTAATGCAATAAATATTCCTATTGCAGTGTTTCATACCAATGCTATAGTAAGTGAAGCAGAAGCACATTTAGAAATTGTTAAAATAGGATAGCCGGATTATCAATAGAAAAGAAGAAAACATTTGCTGGTGTCAGTACTTGTAATGCTTGCATTTTGCCCACGGTATTTTATTAAGACTTGTAGGTTAATCCTTTGTTTCCTATAATAGACTTAAAATTCCTCCTTTTAATGTGCCTTACATCTTAGTATTGGGAAAAGATTTCATGGAATTGGAGATAATATGTACACATGTATTTCATTTGAAAAGAACCATTAATTATTTGCATGTTATCTCAAGTTTTGACATTAAAACTGAGATTTCATGTACATACAATTTTTTATTGTTAAAACAATAGGAACATAAAATTTAGGAACAGGAGTAGGCCTTCAAGCCTGCTCCACCATTCATCAAAACCATGGCCGATCTGCTTGTGGTCTGAACTTCACTTTGCCTTCTGTCCTCCATATCCATTGGCTCCCTTGTCTATCGCAACTCTGGGCAGAATCATACCAGATTTTCATTCAGTGCAAATCTGTTTTACCCTCCGGCGGGAATGGTGGCTTTTTACGTCATATCATCCCAAACCCATTGCATTAATTATACATTCTTGGGAAACACGCTGTCTCCATGACGGGCGGCTCTCAATCACCCACCAGGTCATCACCTAGCCGCTTCATCATGCTGGCCGCCATATTTAAAGTCCAGCCACGCACACACGTCTGAGTGCTTCCAGCCCAGGGCTGTTGCAAGGAAGATGTCCTCAAAAGAAGACTGCAGGACCCAGGTCTAATGACACGTCACTGGAATGCCTTTTGAAGCTGTGGAGGCCCATTGCGATATCTTCTATCCCTGCTCTGGCCGCAGGATGGGCAGCGTCATGACCAAACAGGCTTGGGATGTGGTGGTAGCAGTGGTCAGCGCCAACGCCCTTCAAAAGAGGACAGGCACCCAGTGCCGCTAAAGGATGAATGATCACTTCTGTACCGCCAAGGTAGGTCACTCTTTTCATCACTCCCAACTCACACACTCACAAACTCACCACAACTCCACAGGGCCCTCACTCACTGCCGGTTCAAGAGACATTAGCATTCACTCTCTCACACACACCTTCATTGCCCTCATCCCGTCAATGGAACCACTCACCACCCACACATGTCAGTCTGAGGGCATCTTGCTTATATTCTCTCCATCTCCATTCATGCAGGATGAGCTGGCACACCTCAACAGGGAGAGGTTGCAGGCTGGTGGAGGAATGCCTCCAAAACAGAGGAAAACAGAACTATCCAGCTGGCAGGTGATGATCTGGATCATTCCTGTGTTGACGGTGAGATCGGGAAGGGATGTCCGATGCATTCCTCAGATTGCAAGGCACGTTGGAGGAGTCCATCCGTCTTCAGGCAAACATGATTGCGCCGGCATGCCAAACGCACCAAGGTCAACAGAATTAGGATGATGGCCGCCATAGTGATCTTGGTCCAGGACTTCGCTCCTGCACTGCTGCGTGAGCTCAACTCCATCACTGATGCCACAGTTGGCTTCCAACAGTGTGTACACGAGAGGGGTGCCAGGCAGCCCAATCTCACTCCAGCCACCCCTTCTCAAGGAGTCAGCCTGGGGCCTCTGGGCACCCGTAGGGAGGAGTACCAACAGGTGTACCTCCCCCCTCCCCCCTCCCCCTCCTCCCCACTACCCTGGGGCCATCCATGCAGGTGCCTCGGGAAATGTGTGGCCCATCTGAATCGCCGCCTCTTCCTGTGACCTCAGCAGCTCCAAATCCACAGGTTGAGGAGGGTGCCATTGCCAAAACAGGACCCTGAAAGCAGGCTGGGTCCCTCCACTTCTCAACCCTCAGAGGACGCCTGCCAAGGTCATTAGAGAGAGGGCGTTGCAGTCAGTAGGTTGCCTTCACCTCCAGTGTGCAAGGCCAGAGAGCACCAAGACGTAGAGGCAGAGTTAGGAAAGTTAAGGAGAATTAATTGCACAGCCTGGGAACAGGTATTAATCGTACATACTGTTCACTATTGTCAATAAACTCCCAAGAATGTCTCCCTGCTTGTGGCTCCTTGTTCTGATGAGCAGTGTTCTTGTCACTCAGATGTGAAACCTTTCTGCACAAGATAAAAGGCAGGTGTCTCAATCTAGAGGTGCCTTCAGACAGCCAGGTGTCAGACATTCTCAGAGGCTATGTGAAGATTTATGGAGTGTCCTCACTGCATGTCGATATCATTCTCCACCCAACTAGCAGCTATGAGGGCCTCCCGAGCATGCTTGCCTCATCTAGCCTGTGCAAGGGCCTCGCCTTTGAGGACCTCCTCACTCGCATCCCCATTGGCATCCTCCTCATTGGAGAAGGCCTCCAGTTCCTCCATCTCCTCCTTAGCCAGCTCCTCTCCCCATTGGAGCGCCAGGTTGTGAAGGGCGCAGCAGATGACAACAATGTGAGACACCCTCTGTGGACTGTATTGCAGGGCTCCACCAGTCTGGTCCAGGCACCGGAGACTCATTTTCAGCATCCTGATGGTCTGCCCCACCAAGTTGCGAGCTGCAGCATGAGCCTCATTATACCATTGCACTGCTGCAGCCCGAGGCCACTGCACGGGTGTCATCAGCCCTGGCTTCTGTGGGTAGCCCCTCTCCATGAGGAGCCATCCCTGCAGCTTCTGTGGACCCTGAAAGGCTTCAGGGGCCTGTGTCCGACTGAGATTGTAGGACTCGTGCACACTCCCTGGGAACTGCATGCAGACCTGCTGGATACATTTGTGATGGACACACCACAGGTGCACATTCAGCGAATGGAACCCCTTGTGGTTGACATAGTTGACCGCGTGTTACCTCTGAGATCTGAGCGTCATGTGAGTGCAGTTGATCCCACCCTGCACCCGGAGACCCGAGATCTGGGCAAACCCAATTGGTCCTGCACCCTGGATGTCCTGGTCCCAGGAAATGCACAAAGTTGTGCGGCCTCTCGAGGATAGCATCCATGACCTGATGGATACATTTGTGGATGCACCTGATGGAGGCTTGTGATATCCCACAGAGGTCACCTGTCCTGAAATTGAGCGCCGTGGTCACTTTCATGGCCACTGACAGTGGATGCGCTCCATGTCCCCATGGTGCTAAATTCTGCAGCAGCTGGCAGATGTGGCCAACCAATTCCCTAGACGTGCACAGTCTTCAGCAACACTGCTTCCCAGTCATTTTCAGAAATGGCAGGTGGCATCTATAGGCCCTGGGTCTAGCTAGGTGCTGGAGAGTGGTGGTTCCTCAATGGTGTGTGCGGGAGGCTCAGCTGCCCCTTCTTCCAGAGAGTGCTGCTATTCTCTATTCTCAATTGCTCTATTCTCCGTTGTTTTTGCTCTCTGTAAGCCACAATGCATACAATTAGCCCACCAGGCTCCATGATCCTGTTGTACTCCTCCTGCAGAATGAAAGTGAAGACGTGTGCATTAGCATGGGTGTATTAGGAACCTCTTTAATTAAGACTGGAGGCCCCTTAATGCATCCCGTAGAGTGCTGGTCACCACTTGGATGGTCAGAGATTAGAGCATTGCATGGCTGCCCGAAACCCCACTCTCCTCCGCTCCACTCCACCTGACTAATTGGCGGCAGCTTTGCCCATTGGACTTCATGCTGTGCTCTCAGCTCAGGCACAGACATTCTCCTAACCTGTAATGCAAGGCTGCGCTGTTAGCTTGAACCATGGGGGAGACTGGCTCAAACCAGGATGATGACATTGCAAGGGGCTATGAGTGCCTCCACCAATGACTGCTCCATGGCCAGCTTTAGCAAGGAGATTTTACAACATGCGCAGTCGTTTAACTGTTCTGCAGTCCACTGAAACGCTCCTGACTTTACAGTCTGTACCCAACATGCCTCAACCTTGAAGTCCAACAGGCGACACTGGGCAAGTGCTCCGCAACATTAATGTGTACTCACCTCCGAGTTCCCCTCAAAATGCAGTCGTCCAGGTGCAGACCTTTCAGATGCTGCTGTGAAACCAACATGGGTGGTGGGTGATTCCGATGAGCTGGCCTTATAATGATATACTGACCTATTACAATGAGGTTCCCGACATCTGATGATGGGAAACATGGACCTTCTTCGGGGGCGGAGTGGACGGTCGCAAATTGGGTTCGCGACACCGTGAAACCGATTTTTGGCCTTCTCGCCATAGTGTCCGTTCGCGCCAAGGAACACGCCCGATGCCAGCAGGCCCGAAAAATCCTGGCCTCTGTCTAACTCTGCCTTGAGTAAATTCGATGACTCAGCCCCCACTGCTTTCTAGGGAAGAGAATTCCACATAATAACGACCCTTCATCTTGAACGGTGGACCTCTTATTCTTAAACTGTCAAACCAGGAATGAGTCAAGTGAACCCGTTCTGAACTGATTTTTAGGCCAGAATTTTCGCTGAGCTGTAAAATGACGCGCGATGACGTCGGGCTAGAGTCCCGACAATATCGCGCACTCGCAATATTTTGGTCAGCAGGCCGGCGCGGGAGTCAGCAGTATGCCAACCGACAATTAATCGGTCTAACGAGGTCATTAAAGTAATAATTAAATGCAATTTTTCACTGCCCATCCAACCCATAAGGGTTGGCAGGCAGGTGAACTGGCCAAGCGACCTTTGGAGTTTTTATGAAACCTCATTCACGGGCGGGATGAGGTTTCCAACAGGAATTAAAAATAAAATCAAAATGTCGAAGTCTCATTTATAACACATCCCTGCTCATGTGGCAGACTCACATGAGGAGGCATGTTTTAACATTTTAAAATTCTGTATTTATGTTTTAAAACTCTGCAGCTCCCTGAGGCAGCTCTGTGCCTTCAGGGGGCTTTCAAGGTGCGCACCCGCCGAACTTCCGCACTTGCCATCCTCCCGCCTCCACCCCCGCAATGCTCAGTTTTGCAGTGTGTGGCTCATGCTGGCTGGCTGTTAATTGGCCAGCCAGTGTGAAATCACGGTCAGGGCCCAATTGTGGGCAGCAGTTGGCTTGGCGACCAATCCCGGGCCCGCCTGCCACGCCCACCTGACGAGGTAAAAATCCTGCCCTCACGTTTTTTTTAAAAGTTGTTGATGAAATAATTTACTTAGTTTTGGACTTTGCTCTCTCTTACATCTTCTGCAAGATAGGTTTCTGTATCTTCGGCACAGCATTCGAAGCTCTGAAAAAATTCTCAGGTTGATTTTTGTTTGCGGAAGTACTTGGCATTCAGTTGGCACTGCAATCACACCATCTGCTTGATCACAACAGTGAGAGGCTCATACCATCTTAGCGGTTGGGCCTCACTAACATGCGGGCGGAGGGATTTGAGTAATAGGTGGGTGATCTGTGGCAGCAGATTAGCTGTGAAGAGCAGTTTCCACTCTATGGGTTGAGTGGAGATTTCAGTATTGTAGGAGGGGCAAGCAGCAAACTGGAGTATTGAAGAAAAAGTTTAAGTGTTTTTTGTTTAAACCTGCATTGGTTAGCCCCTTTTAGAGGCTGATAGGTAGTGGGTTAGTGGGCGGGATGTGTGACATGTATTCATTGGTACAATGAAACACATGCTAGAGTCCAACAATGGGTGTAGGACACTGAATAAATATTTAAATGAGACTCCCAGCCCTGATTTGGCCACAAATTGCAAGACTTTTTCAAAAATTGAGTCCAAGGGTGGGAGTGGGGGTTGGGGTGGTGGGGAGGTGGAGTGTGGGGCCTTGGGAGGACACTGGACAGGACTTTCTTTAAAATTGTTTGTCTACCACTAGTTTTTAACATAAATAGTGCGATAAGCATAGCAATAATTGTTTCATCCTGTCATATTTCTGTTTGTGGCTTTGTTTTAATGAAAGGACAGAAGAAAATAATTGGTTTGTCAAAGCAAATAATGATCTTCTTATCCAATTTTATCAATTCCATTTCAAAGACAAAGTCTACTTAGCTCTATATGCCACTAATTCATTGCCACCAAATAGTATGCCTGGGATATCTTGAAATTAACTGCTCACGAGACAATGAGAATGAAGAAAGTAAGCAAAGCCTTCAGGATAAGTTGAAGAGGTAGCATGAAAAGGAAATATACCTGCTCAAAATGAAAGTGAGGATAGATTACAACAGATGAAGTATGGTGCAACAGGCACAGAGGAAAGAAAGTAATGTTTCACAATGCGGCAAAAACAAACAATTCTGGTGTGGAGCAGATTGAAATGAATGTCCAAGAACCAATTGGTTAAGTCAGTTTATGGTGATAATAACAGCTATGTAAAAACCAAAATCTTTACTATTTGCACCAATGACACATGAATAGAAAGGGTAAAAGGGAAATTTAACAAAAGCTAAAGTTAAATGAAAGATAGATTGCTAAATTATACACATATAAAAAGAGGTGAAAATATAAATGAAAAGTTAAGTTGATGTCAGATTACCCAGTGTTGCAAGAATGTTGTCTGTGTGAAGCAACTAATAATGGACTGGTGCCAAAATTAGAATTTTGAGGTCAAGTTCAATTTTGAAGTTTGGTGCTCAATCCAAATATAACCAACCTGGAACTACCGAAAATAAAGGGCGGAATTCTCCATTTTGGGGCCAAGTACCAAGGCGGGGGCGGAAACTGGGAATGTTTGTCATCATGGAAGCCAGTGGGTGTTCCTGCTGAACAGCGTGATGCCAGCCTTATTAGTTATGCAGTCAGGGATTTCCTGATGTTTTTGTGGTGGGGCAGGCTACATGGTGCATGTCCCGCCGTTATATCTGGGCACCATGTTTAAAAGGCACCTGGACATCATGCTTACGCACCATTGAAGGAGGCGATGACCCACCAGTCAAAGGGACTTCCAGCCCCCAGATTCGGTGACGCATCCTTGGAGGTCCTTCTCAATGCATTGGAGGGAGGAGGAGCATCCTCTGCCCAGGAGATGGAAGGAGCAGGCTGAGCAGTCACACCAACCTTGCACGGGAGAAAGTCTCCAGGGAGGTCAGCGCCCAGGACCTCCACCAGAAGACTGCTCTGCAATGCTGCAAATGCATGAGTGACCTCACCTGTTCCGCCAGGGTAAGTAAACCCTCAATTGTTCACACTCATTTCAATGAATGGTACAGGGGACATGGACTTCAGTGACAAAGACACTATCCGTGCGGCCCATGCATAAAAATGCCTCATAGTCCCACTGCAATCCACCTAGTCTGCAGGTAGGTGGCCATTTGGGTCCCTGACCCACACAGAGAGCTCAGATATTCTCTGGGAATTGCGGGGTGTGTGTGTATGGAAGGCGGTGGGTTGGGGGGGGGGAGATGGGGGCAGTTGCGGTGGAAGGCAGTTCGGCATTGAGGGCTCCAGAAAGCACTGCTAATGAAATGCCTGTGTGAGCCTTATGCCTCTATCTGTATGGGCTCACCACGCTGGAGGGTGCTGCCCCTGAACCCTTCTGGACAACCTGCAGTGTATCAGTCACATGGCACACAATCCAGTGGGTTATTAGTAAGACTGGAAGCATGAAAAAGATGCCTGAAACCCAATTACTCTCAACCCCATTTTCTCTCTTTGCACAGGAAAAGTTGAGGCACAACAAAAGAGAGAGGGAGAGGTGGCTGGCCTGGCCTCAAGAACCTGACCAAATTTGAAGAGTGGGCAGCCCAGCTGCCTGGGGAAGAATCAGGTGGAGCCTGTGGTGTTGGAGAGGTTAGCAGGTAGCCCCCATCCAGCAATGATACATGCATGTCACATGGAAACCTAAGGGTTATGCATTCCTCCATTTTGGAGGCAGCTCATGCAGTCACTCACTCTCTCCTCTCTCACTGACAGGTGCCAGCAGGAAGAAGGCAAGGGAATAAGAGGAGACCCTGTCCAGCAAGTCTTCCAGCCCACAGAGGACATTGGAGAGGAGGGAGAAAGTGCACCTGTAGAGGTGTCACAACAGTCATCCTCCACCAGCACAGAGACACACACCTCGGTGGTTACTAGATGTAGCTCAGGCCAGGTCTCACATTCTGATGGTCACGGCACGGAGGCATGTCCGCACCAGGAGGAGGTAGGGCCAGCCAAGCTCACGCTGCTTGGAGGATTGCTGGGGAAGAGGCATCTGTGATGTCCAAGTTGAATGATAGGACTCTGGGATGCAAGATGCGCAAGCTGCCGGGGAAGCTGCAAGAGGCGGGGGAACATCAAACAGAGGTGTCGGAGGCCCTCCACATAGTGGTTTGTCGGGGTAGAGCAGTCTGTTCGCCTGCTCTGTGATAAAGTGTTGCTGATATGTGCGCATATCAAGGTACCTATGGGCAGGGTGGCAGACACCATGAACCTGGTCCAGCAGAATGACTGGAGATGCGCATAGACCTGCACTCCATCACTGTAGCCATGGTTGAGAGAGGGACTGGACACCTCGACCTCCCTCCAAATGCCCCTTCCCTTCAAGGAGTCAGGCAAGGGCCCTCTAGAAATCAAAGGGAGGAGGAGTGGCTATTGGACTCTCCTGGGACCTCACCTCAGGGCTCTCTGAGAGTGTCCGGCCCTTCCAAAACCCCTTGCCTGTAACCCTTTCAGCTTCATCTTCTGTGATTGCTGAGGTAGCTGCTGCCCCACAATAGGACAGCCAAAGTAAGCCGAGGCCCTCCAGACCTTGGGTCTCCAAAGGGCACCCAACAAGGTTATCCAGCTAAACAGGGCAAACTGGTCAGCAGGCTGCCTCCACCCCTGCTGCAGCTGTCAGGGGAGCACCAAGAAGAACTAATAGGGGATGAAAGATGAAGTTTTGATTTCACAAATGGTTGCATGGGTGCACTATGATTGTTAATCTTATGACACTTTTGTATCGTCCAATATAGTCCAAATGCACTTTATTGAGGTTTAATGTGGCTTATTTGCGAACTAGTCCCTCAGCTTGTGTCTGCCCCCCACACTCCTCCCCGCCCACCAGGCTGGCTCTACGTCCCCCGGAGTGATACTTGTGCAGGGAGACAAAAGTCTTTTCCAGGGCCCTTGCGAGCCGAGTATAAGAAGTCTCGCCTGAACGCTGAACATTTGCCCTTCACACGCTCGTCGGTCCCAGTGGCCTAGCATTGTAAGTAACTCATACTGGGGTTCTCCTTCAGTTGTCCAGTTGAGCTGGCCTGCAGCCCCACCCACCTCTGATGATCTAACTCCCATGCAGCATCTTAGGATCCCCACCATGAGGCGCTGCATAGATTGGAGCAGCCATGGTTGCCAAGTCCTTCACAGTTGAGTCCAATACCATTACCCCTCCACCACTGTCACCCACACCCTCCCCTCATAACCATTGAACCCCCCACCACTCCACCCAGGTGCAACATTTAAACTTCCCATGGTTACCCTTCAACCCCCCCCCCACCACCCTCCGTTGTGTGCAAGTGAATGTCGAAGACCCCTACCTTCCGAAGGAGCCCTGCCCAATGACTGTTGATCTGCCCGCCTCCTCCGATCAACCCCCAGAATCCACCTCTAGTTTTGCTTTCCCTCGAACAACCCAGCTGCATGCAGCTGGACTGCTAGTGGGGCGGGACGCAGAGGGACAACTCGCGAAAATTAAATGAAGCTGAAAGGCACCATTACACATTATTCAGTGAAAGTGAATTTATTTTCAGATTATAAAGTGACAAAATGAGTTCACCTGTGCAGCCACTTGTAATCTGACATTCTTAACCTTTCTAAGCCTACCACTTCTAGGTGCTGCCCTGACATCCTCAGCAGGGGTGGAGTCAACCTTTGCAATTGTTGGCCCTGTTGCCTCTGATGACTTTGGCGTGCGTCCTCTGGAGAGCCGGGATCTTGAGGGCCCCGGCTTGCTTTAGCCATCCTCCTGTTGGCCAGCTGCTCCCTCTGTAGTGGCAAAGGTTGAGGGGGTCACAGGCAATGAAGACTCAGAGGGAGAGGACTGCCTCTGAAAATCCTGAGTGGATGGCCCAAGGGTATCCAGCTGCCATTCTTCCTCCCTTCGGGTGCACAAGGGCCCCAGCCTGATTCTTTGAGAGGAAGAAGTGCCTAGCGGGACATCAAGGTGCCCTGTTTACCTCTCGCATTGCCACTGCAGTAACTCACCAATGACTACCACAAAGGAATGCAGGTCTATACATATTTCCGAGTTCTGCTGGACTAGGGTCTCCATGGTCTCTGTCATCCTCCCCATGGAAACCTCCATGCGCACACATGTGGGCACCACTTCATTGGAGAGCAGGCAGACACACTCCTCTGGCTCTTGTGCCACTCTGTTGAGGGCTTCCAACAGCTCCGCCTTCTGCTGACTCTTCTTGATGAGTTGGAAGGCCAAATCCAGAGGCTTGCCACCTGACTCGGACCTCACAGGTGCCTTTTCCCCAGCAGTCCTCCAAGTGCTGGGGAGCTCAGCTGAAACCGGTCTCCTCCTGCTGCAGACATGTGTCCTTGCACTGAACACAAGAATGTGAACCTGAGCCTACTCTAGATGTAAGTCCCACCGAGGTATGTGTCCCTGCGTTACTAGAGGGTGTGGGTAAGTGCTGTGACAGGTCTTCCAGGCTGCTTATTTCCAGCCCTTCAATGGAGGAGATGTCCTCTTGGCTAGAGTTGAGGACGTAGATGGAGCTGATGAGCTGGCTGGTTGAGGATGTCGGTCGCTTGGTAGAGCTCCCTGTGAACCAAAGTAGAGATAATTAGTGCATGTCAGCAGATTCAAAAGCAGGAGAGAGAGAGCACTCACAGTTGCATTGAGAGAGGGATGATGCAGGACCCTCACGTACGTGTTTGCTGCCGACCTCACCGGCATCGCAGGCAGGGTCCACATCCTCACCAGTCAGCGCGATGGCATGCTCCTCAAAGTGAGTGAGGGGCCTAATGTGGGCTACACCACCCCTGGTCTGGGACCTCCCCTTGCTGTTGTGAGTCAGCTTCTCCTGCATGAGAACAGATGAAGGGAATGTGAGCAGGACACATGGCACTGCATGGAATGTTTGTGTGGTGAGCGGAGCCATGGATGGGATGAGGATGCGAGCTCCATAGGATATGAGCTTGATAGAGCTGTGAGGGTGTGTGTGAGAGTTAGTGGTGTTGTCCCTTGAGGTGTTAGATCCTGGTGGATGTGTGATGGGTTTGTATGAGTCAAGAGTGATGAGGTAGTTGATTTACCCGGGTGAAATGGATGACAGCATTCATCCTCTTCCAGCACTGGATGGCTGACCTCCTTTGTACTCCAGTGGTGCTGACCACCGCTGTCACCGCCTCCCAGGCCAGATTGATGATTTTGGTCGACCTCCTATGGCCAGAGAGAGGGTAGGGAACATAGCAACGGCTTTCCACTGTGTCCAGCAGGTGCCCCACAGAGGCGTCACATAATTTAGGGGCTGTCGTTTTCTTTGCTTTCGGAGCCATCTGTTGCCTAGAGCAGTCTGGCCTGTAGACATGAAATAGGCTGCGCTCTGGTGCACTTTATATATGGTGCCTGGAGTGAGGAAGTGCTGAGCTTATGGTGTGGTGGGCAAATCCATGTCCGCCCACCAATGATCCGGAGTGTTCCTGGGGATGCTTAATTAATGAAGTGGGACGTCCCAAGAATGGGATGATACAGCGTGAAAACCCGCCATTGTGGCTGGTGCACAAAACATTCATTTTCCCATCAGCTACTGCACTTTGTTCAAATCTGGGATGATGCTGCCCATAGTCATAGGAAATTAAGCTGGGTAAGTCGATGAAGTTGTAGTGGGTGACCTTTTTGGAGATATTAACCATAATATGATGAGATCTGGCATAGTTATGGAAAATGTTAGGAACTAGAGATAATTTAAGCAAGTTTTATGTGTATTTGAGTGCGTTAGGGATAAGGTATATCTTTAAGTTAAGCTTGATTTGTGTTTCTGCATCTGTGTTAAGAAATGAGAAAACAAAAACAGAATTACCTGTAAAAACTCAGCAGGTCTGGCAGCATCGGTGGAGAAGAAAAGAGTTGACGTTTCGAGTCCTCATGACCTTTCGACAGAACTTGAGTTCGAGTCCAAGAAAGAGTTGAAATATAAGCTGGTTTAAGGTGTGTGTGTGGGGGGCGGAGAGATAGAGAGAGAGAGAGGTGGGGGGTGGTGTGGTTGTAGGGACAAACAAGCAGTGATAGAAGCAGATCATCAAAAGATGTCAACAACAATAGTACAATAGAACACATAGGTGTTAAAGTTAAAGTTGGTGATATTATCTAAACGAATGTGCTAATTAAGAATGGATGGTAGGGCACTCAAGGTATAGCTCTAGTGGGGTTTTTTTTTATATAATGGAAATAGGTGGGAAAAGGAAAATCTTTATAATTTATTGGAAAAAAAAAAGGAAGGGGGAAACAGAAAGGGGGTGGGGATGGGGGAGGGAGCTCACGACCTAAAGTTGTTGAATTCAATATTCAGTCCGGAAGGCTGTAAAGTCCCTAGTCGGAAGATGAGGTGTTGTTCCTCCAGTTTGCGTTGGGCTTCACTGGAACAATGCAGCAAGCCAAGGACAGACATGTGGGCAAGAGAGCAGGGTGGAGTGTTAAAATGGCAAGCGACAGGGAGGTTTGGGTCATTCTTGCAGACAGACCGCAGGTGTTCTGCAAAGCGGTCGCCCAGTTTACGTTTGGTCTCTCCAATGTAGAGGAGACCACATTGGGAGCAACAAATGCAGTAGACTAAGTTGGGGGAAATGCAAGTGAAATGCTGCTTCACTTGAAAGGAGTGTTTGGGTCCTTGGACGGTGAGGAGAGAGGAAGTGAAGGGGCAGGTGTTGCATCTTTTGCGTGGGCATGGGGTTGTGCCATAGGAGGGGGTTGAGGAGTAGGGGGTGATGGAGGAGTGGACCAGGGTGTCCCAGAGGGAGCGATCCCTACAGAATGCCAATAAATGGGGGTGAAGGGAAGATGTGTTTGGTGGTGGCATCATGCTGGAGTTGGCGGAAATGGCGGAGGATGATCCTTTGAATGCGGAGGCTGGTGGGGTGATAAGTGAGGACAAGGGGGACCCTATCATGTTTCTGGGAGGGAGGAGAAGGTGTGAGGGCGGATGCGCGGGAGATGGGCCGGACACGGTTGAGGGCCCTGTCAACGACCGTGGGTGGAAAACCTCGGTTAAGGTAGAAGGAGGACATGTCAGAGGAACTGTTTTTTAATGTAGCATCATCGGAACAGATGCGATGGAGGTGAAGGAACTGAAAGAATGGGATGGAGTCCTTACAGGAAGCGGGGTGTGAGGAGCTGTAGTCGAGATAGCTGTGGGAGTCGGTGGGTTTGTAATGGATATTGGTGGACAGTCTATCACCAGAGATTGAGACAGAGAGGTCAAGGAAAGGAAGGGAAGTGTCAGAGATGGACCACGTGAAAATGATGGAGGGGTGGAGATTGGAAGCAAAAGTAATAAATTTTTCCAAGTCCTGACGAGAGCATGAAGCGGCACCGAAGTAATCATCGATGTACCGGAGAAAGAGTTGTGGAAGGGGGCCGGAGTAGGACTGCAACAAGGAATGTTCCACATACCCCATAAAGAGAAAGGCATAGCTGGGGCCCATGCGGGTACCCATAGCCACACCTTTATTTTGGAGGAAGTGAGAGGAGTTGAAGGAGAAATTGTTCAGCGTGAGAACAAGTTCAGCCAGACGGAGGAGAGTAGTGGTGGATGGGGATTGTTCGGGCCTCTGTTCGAGGAAGAAGCTAAGGGCCCTCAGACGATCCTGGTGGGGGATGGAGGTGTAGAGGGATTGGACGTCCATGGTGAAGAGGAAGCGGTAGGGGCCAGGGAACTGGAAATTGTTGATGTGACGTAAGGTGTCAGAGGAATCACGGATGTAGGTGGGAAGGGACTGGACAAGGTGAGAGAGAAGGGAGTCAAGATAACGAGAAATGAGTTCTGTGGGGCAGGAGCAAGCTGAGACGATCGGTCTACTGGGGCAGTTCTGTTTGTGGATTTTGGGTAGGAGATAGAAGCGGGCCGTCCGAGGTTGGGCGACTATCAGGTTGGAAACTGTGGGAGGGAGATCCCCAGAGGAGATGAGGTCAGTGACAGTCCTGGAAACAGTGGCTTGATGTTCAGTGGTGGGGTCATGGTCCAGGGAGAGGTAGAAGGAAGTGTCTGCGAGTTGACGCTCAGCCTCCACGAGGTAGAGGTCAGTGCGCCAGACAACAACAGCACCACCCTTGTCAGCGGGTTTGATGACAATGCCAGGGTTGGACCTGAGAGAATGGAGTGCAGTAAGTTCAGAGAGAGACAGGTTAGAATGGGTGAGAGGAGCAGCGAAATTGAGACGACTAATGTCGCGCCGACAGTTCTCAATGAAAAGATCGAGAGAAGGTAAGAATCCAGAGGGAGGGGTCCAGGTGAAGGGAGAATATTGGAGATGGGTAAAAGGATCCGTTGAACTGGGAGAGGACTCCTGCCCAAAGAAGTGAGCCCGGAGACGAAGACGGCGGAAGAAGAGTTCAGTATCATGCCGAGCCCGAAATTCATTGAGGTGAGGGCATAAGGGTATGAAACTAAGTCCTTTGCTGAGCACTGAACGTTCAGCATCGGAGAGGGGAAGGTCTCCGATGCTGAACGTTCAGTGCTCAGCAAAGGACTTAGTTTCATACCCTTACACCCTCACCTCAATGAATTTCGGGCTCGGCATGATACTGAACTCTTCTTCCGCCGTCTTCGTCTCCGGGCTCACTTCTTTGGGCAGGAGTCCTCTCCCAGTTCAACGGATCCTTTTACCCATCTCCAATATTCTCCCTCCACCTGGACCCCTCCCTCTGGATTCTTACCTTCTCTCGATCTTTTCATTGAGAACTGTCGGCGCGACATTAGTCGTCTCAATTTCTCTGCTCCTCTCACCCATTCTAACCTGTCTCTCTCTGAACTTACTGCACTCCATTCTCTCAGATCCAACCCTGACATTGTCATCAAACCCGCTGACAAGGGTGGTGCTGTTGTTGTCTGGCGCACTGACCTCTACCTCGCGGAGGCTGAGCGTCAACTCGCAGACACTTCCTCCTACCTCTCCCTGGACCATGAACCCACCACTGAACATCAAGCCATTGTTTCCAGAACTGTCACTGACCTCATCTCCCCTGGGGATCTCCCTCCCACAGTTTCCAACCTGATAGTCGCCCAACCTCGGACGGCCCGCTTCTATCTCCTACCCAAAATCCACAAACAGAACTGCCCCGGTAGACCGATCGTCTCAGCTTGCTCCTGCCCCACAGAACTCATTTCTCGTTATCTTGACTCCCTTCTCGATCCCCTTGTCCAGTCCCTTCCCACCTACATCCGTGATTCCTCTGACACCTTACGTCACATCAACAATTTCCAGTTCCCTGGCCCCAACCGCTTCCTCTTCACCATGGACGTCCAATCCCTCTACACCTCCATCCCCCACCAGGATGGTCTGAGGGCCCTTAGCTTCTTCCTCGAACAGAGGCCCGAACAATCCCCATCCACCACTACACTCCTCCGTCTGGCTGAACTTGTTCTCACGCTGAACAATTTCTCCTTCAACTCCTCTCACTTCCTCCAAACAAAAGGTGTGGCTATGGGTACCCGCATGGGCCCCAGCTATGCCTGTCTCTTTATGGGGTATGTGGAACATTCCTTGTTGCAGTCCTACTCCGGCCCCCTTCCACAAATCTTTCTCGGTACATCGATGATTACTTCGGTGCCGCTTCATGCTCTTGTCGGGACTTGGAAAAATTTATTAATTTTGCTTCCAATCTCCACCCCTCCATCATTTTCATGTGGTCCATCTCTGACACTTCCCTTCCCTTCCTTGACCTCTCTGTCTCAATCTCTGGTGATAGACTGTCCACCAATATCCATTACAAACCCACCGACTCCCACAGCTATCTTGACTACAGCTCCTCACACCCAGCTTCCTGTAAGGACTCCATCCCATTCTCTCAGTTCCTTCGCCTCCGTCGCAACTGTTCCGATGATGCTACATTAAAAAACAGTTCCTCTGACATGTCCTCCTTCTTCCTTAACCGAGGTTTTCCACCCACGGTCGTTGACAGGGCCCTCAACCGTGTCCGGCCCATCTCCCGCACATCTGCCTTCATGCCTTCTCCTCCCTCCCAGAAACATGATAGGGTCCCCCTTGTCCTCACTTCTCACCCCGCCAACCTCCGCATTCAAAGGATCATCCTCCGCCATTTCCGCCAACTCCAGCATGATGCCACCACCAAACACATCTTCCCTTCACCCCCCTTATCGGCATTCCGTAGGGATCGCTCCCTCCGGGACACCCTGGTCCACTCCTCCATCACCCCCTACTCCTCAACCCCCTCCTTTGGCACAACCCCATGCCCACGCAAAAGATGCAACACCTGCCCCTTCACTCCCTCTCTCCTCACCGTCCAAGGACCCAAACACTCCTTTCAAGTGAAGCAGCATTTCACTTGCATTTCCCCCAACTTAGTCTACTGCATTTGTTGCTCCCAATGTGGTCTCCTCTACATTGGAGAGACCAAACGTAAACTGGGCGACCGCTTTGCAGAACACCTGCGGTCTGTCCGCAAGAATGACCCAAACCTCCCTGTCGCTTGCCATTTTAACACTCCACCCTGCTCTCTTGCCCACATGTCTGCCCTTGGCTTGCTGCATTGTTCCAGTGAAGCCCAACGCAAACTGGAGGAACAACAACTCATCTTCCGACTAGGGACTTTACAGCCTTCCGGACTGAATATTGAATTCAACAACTTTAGGTCGTGAGCTCCCTCCCCCATCCCCCACCCCCTTTCTGTTTCCCCCTTCCTTTTTTTTCCAATAAATTATAAAGATTTTCCTTTTCCCACCTATTTCCATTATATAAAAAAAAAACCCCACTAGAGCTATACCTTGAGTGCCCTACCATCCATTCTTAATTAGCACATTCGTTTAGATAATATCACCAACTTTAACTTTAACACCTATGTGTTCTATTGTACTATTGTTGTTGACATCTTTTGATGATCTGCTTCTATCACTGCTTGTTTGTCCCTACAACCACACACCCCCCACCTCTCTCTCTCTCTCTATCTCTCCGCCCCCCACACACACACCTTAAACCAGCTTATATTTCAACTCTTTCTTGGACTCGAACTCAAGTTCTGTCGAAGGGTCATGAGGACTCGAAACGTCAACTCTTTTCTTCTCCGCCGATGCTGCCAGACCTGCTGAGTTTTTCCAGGTAATTCTGTTTTTGTTTTGGATTTCCAGCATCCGTAGTTTTTTTGTTTTTAAGAAATGAGAAGTTGAGTTCTACTTTCACTTTTAAAGATGCCTGCATTTTAATGAAGGTTTTACAACTCTTGAAGGGAGGGTGAAACAAACACAAAGTAGCAAAATATCTGTGCTGTTGCCAAGCAGCTGAAGGCCCCACTGAGACAGAAAAAAAGCTTCAGTTCAGTTTGAGTGCAATTGGTCAGTGTACTCCAAAGTTGAAAGGAGTTGCTAGTAGAAGCAGCATAAGATAGGGACAGGTAGCAAGTCCCAAAGTCCAGTTGGAAGCAGTGGCCAGCAGAAGCAGGACAAGAGAGGGAACCGCAAGGAGCAGGTTCCAAAAACCAAAGAAGGAAATCCCGAAAACCATGGAGTGGAATGGGAAAGTTCCGAAGAGGATAGTTAAATCAAAGATCAAGGACAGGAACCTGGAAAAGGCCCTGTGAAGTAATGGTAAGAGTGGGGAGCAGAGAAAGGCTCCAAGTTAAAGGGAGAAACCTGCAGGATGCAGATTTAAATCATTATAGGCTTGTGAGAAGCCAGAAGAGAGCCAGGATAAACTATCAGTTAGAAAGGCATGGATTAAACAGGGATGGTCAGCATGGTTTTATTAAGGGAAAATTGAGTCTTACGAACTTATTTGATTTTTTTGAGGAAGTAACAAAGAGGATTGATGAGGGCAATGCAGTGGATGTTGTCTACATGGATTTTAGTAAGGTATTTGACAAGGTTCCACATGGCAGACTGGGCAGAAAAGTAAAAGCTTATGGGATACAGGGGAATGTGGTGAGTTAGATCCAAAATTGGCTCAATGACAGGAAACAAAAGCTAATGATCAATGGATGTTTTAGCAAATGGACAGTGAAATCCAGTGACATTCCACAGGGCTCAGCGTTGGGTCCCCTGCTGTTTGTTGTATATATTAATAATTTGGACTTAAATGTGGGTGGCATGATTGGGAAATTCACAGGTCACACAAAAATTGGCTGTGTAGTTGATAATGAAGAGGATAGTTGTGGACTCTGGAATGATACCAATGGTTTGGCTGAGCTGGCGGAAAAGTGGCAAATGGAATTCAAGCCAGAGAAGTGTGAGGTTATCCGCAGTTTTTTTGTTTTTATAAGTGTGAGGTTATGTATCTTGGGAGGGCAAACAAAGCAAGGGAATATTTAATAAATGGGAGTTTATTGAGAGGGGTAGAGGCAGTGAGAAACCTTGAAGTGCATGCCCACAGGTCCCTGAAGGTGGTAGAATAGGCAGATAAGGTGGTAAAGAAGGCACATGGAATGTTTTCCTTTATTGTACGAGGTATAAAATGCAAAAGCCGGGATGTAATGCTGGAGCTACATAAAATGCTAGTTAGACCACAGCTAGAGGTTTGACAGTTCTGGTCACCACATTACAGGAAAGACATAATTGCTCTGGAGGGAGTACAGAAGAGATTTACAAAATGTTGCCAGGGTTGGAAAATTGCAACTATGAGGAAAGATTAGGTAGGCTGGGGTTGTTTTCCTAAGAACAGAAGAACTGAGGATGACTTGATTGAGGTATACAAAATTATGAGGGGCCTAGATAGAGTGAACAGGGAAGACTTATTTCCACTAGTGGAGAGGTGAATTACAGGGGGCACTGATTTAATGTGATTGGTAGAAGGATTAGAGGGCCTATCGCGAAAAACATTTTCACCCAGAGGGTGCTAGGGGTCTGGAATTCACGCCCAGATCGGTGATTGAGGCAGAAATCCTCAACTCATTTAAAAGATACTTGGATATGTACCTGAAGTACTGTAATCTGCAAGGCTATGGACCGGGTGCTGGAATGTGGGATAAGAATGGATGGCTAGTTTTTTTTTCAGCTGAAGCAGAGATGATGGGCTTAAAGGCCGCTTTCTTCATTGTAACTTTTCTATGGTTCTATGATTCCATGTTCCACTTCTCACACAAATCCTGAAATAGCGCACCAATAAATTACAGACTGTTATCCATAATGATCTCTCTAGGCATGCCAAATAAATTGAAAATAGCACTTAGGATGAGCGCGGCAGTTGTGCTTGACATATTGTACAATTGTCAAATAATGGGATACTTCTTGTTCAACCTATGCCCTTGTGTGAGTGATGAAGTTGTTGAAGAATATCAGGTTGCAAAGGTTCCGGTATGATGATCTGCTTGCTTTTAAAAAATAACTCCCTAGGAGATGCCTAATCATCCCAGTAAGGCTTAAATGGTCTCAGGTATTAATGGACATGCTGAATTAAATCAGGCCATCCTTTGATGATGATTTTCCACAGTTTCTGTAGTGTGGACTCTTTCACAATTTCTTCTTGTAGCTGCTGGCATTTGTGTTGCGCAAAATGTACCAGATTAATTGACGGACCGGCATTCTCCTGCAAGCGTAACATTACAGCTCCCTTAAAACTGCAAATTTTGTTGAAACATTCAGGATATTTCAATGTTAGGTTGTGAACAAAGACTGCAGGAGTAGTTTCTGAGGTTAACTTGCCTTGTGATGATTGACTAATTCCATGAATTGTCACCAGTGAGAGGTCATGGCATGCTTGTAGGTATGCAATCTCTGGACCTTTAGCCTCCATGATGTAGAATATCTATGACACCCAGGAGAATTGATTCTACTTGCACTCCAGGACTATTGATCCTGCACATGGAATTGGTGGACCATTGCCCGCTGAGAGTTTTACAGCAGTATGTTTCACCATGGCTTTCCATGTCTCAGGATACATGTCTTTTAGAATTCACAGGGGTAGTATGTTAGCACTTGCCCCTGTATCAATCTTGGCCAACAATGAGTAGTTACCCACTTTCTTAGGGCAGATCATCTGAATCTTGGCAAAAACTTCAGACGGTGTGACGGTGTCCATGTTTCCCAAGAGATTTACAGTGTGAAACCTGTGTTCATCATTTATCACCCTTCACCTCATCATGCGCATCATCGTCATTTACTGGTTTGTCAATCACCTCATGGATATGTTTCTTAAAGCTATTCTTATTGTCTGATGGTGCCTGTTCTGTACGGTCTCTTTGGATCAATGCATGGCTTTTTGTAGCTGCACCAACCTTTGCTCTAGTGCACTAGTACTCTGGCTGGCCTTTTTTGCCAGATCCCTTGCAGCAATTGATTAAAAGCTGGACATTTTTATGGTGTTGCTTGCTCGGTTTGGGTGTTCTTGTGAGTGCATCCACAATTGGGATTGTACGTATCACCTGTAAGCTTCACCAACCTGCGAGGAGCACTTCATGCTTACATCCGTCCTTGAGTAGCTCTTTGATGCTATATATTTTGGGCTTGTCTAGCAGATCTTTTCAGGGGAGTGGATGCAATAGCCAACTCAACAATTCTGTCTTCTAGCCCTGTGTTTGAAAAATAACAATGCGTACCCTTTTTTCTGCATCTGCTGACAAAGTTGTCTATGTCCAGAATTGTCTGCCTGTTGGGTGGGCAGAGCAGGAGTGGGCACGGGTGAGCATGGACCATATTGCCACCCATGATCAGGTCCACACTGCCATTTTATGCGGGCAGGCCAATTAAGGCCTGCCCAGTGTGCATCACAGCTCCCGAGGACAGCGGGAGTAGGCGGTCGGTGGCGGGACTGCAATGACCACCAGTTCCAATGGTGTCCCATTGGCCTGTTTAATAAATAGGCCTGCTACAGCCTTTCAAAGGCTGTCAAGCGTGGCTACTGGAAGGGCTCCCTGGAGCGCTGCTGGTGAGCAGGGCAGGCTGGAGGGTAGCGCAGAGGGGCACTGTGCCCCTCATTTTCCAGACAATTGCCTTCCTCAGGTTAGCCTGAGTGATGAAGAGATGTGTTTTCCCCTCACAGCATGTGTTACACTGAGACCCACGTTACTGTTTTGGGGGTAACCTGGGGGAGCTGCACCTAGGCGCAGTGCTGGAACTCCAGGACATGTAAAGATCAGGGTGATTACGTGCTGGGAGGGGAGCTTCAAGGTGGTGTGGCACCGATCGATCTGCTGCCCTCTGTGCCCCACATGCTTGCGCCTCCTTGCTATGGGAAGTTAAACCGTGTGGTGCCACATATGATATGGACAGCATTTGACCAAGGGGTGGGGTGGGGGGGGGGGTCAGGCCTGGCATCTTTGTGTGACTGTTTGGCAGCAGTGGGGTGAGGAGGCACTGGAGCCCTACAATGTCCCACTCTGGTTGGGGTGGGCCAGCCGCGGAGAGAATTCAGGTACAAGTAGGACTAAGCAATGCTCTTCTCTCCTTTTCAGGAGAAGAATGCACATAATGGCGCTGAGTGGGCGAAGACTGGCAGAGGGCTGGCCCAGGTGGCGATGCTTACCCACTTCAAGCAGGAGGCCCTAGATTTAGAGAGGCGCCCATGTGCCCAGGTCCACCAGTGTCGGTGAGGCTGGGGTGCCACAGGCAGGTATGTTTGCCCAGCAGTGAGGTCACCATTGTTCTCCCAACAGCCATGGCAGTGCTGGATGTTCAGTGATTGAAGTTTGCTACATGGCTTGACCGTTGCTTATGGAAGGATGAGCACATAATGATCCAGGGGACAGGAATGCACTTTGTCATTGTCTCCATGTTAACGGATCCAATGTCCTCGTTCTTCCTTTCAGCATCAGCGAAGCAAGGCCGGGAGGAGGAGCAGCAGGGGCCCCCTCTCACACCTGAGGGCCCTGAAGTCTCAGGCTCAGCAGCGTCACACCATCTCTGCCAGGCAGGCACCAGCGCAGGTACTAGCACCTCAGTGGGAATTAGATCATCAGCTAGTGTCCTGGGGCACAATGTTGAGGGCACTTCACAGTCACTGGAGGAGCTGGCAGAGACAGAGAGTGCCCATGGAGACAGGAGTCAGACGGCTGCAGGAGACCAGGCACATGCTCAGTCGGTGGCTGATGATGTGCCTCTGGAATCATCCATGATGTAGCAAACGCAGGATATGTGGTAGGGTGTGCGGGAACATCTGGTGGTGATACATGAGGCTCTGCTTGGCTTGGCGTCAATGGTGGAGGAGTCTTCGTGGACCATTGCCAATCCAATGAGCCTCAGGGCCAAGCACCATGCATCCTCCATGGAGTGAATGGCGACTCTCATGGAGATGCTCCTCCAGGAGACCAATCAGGGCTTCCTGGGGATGTATTCAGATCAGCAAGCCCTTACATCGGCATTGACCTCAGCTGGTCAGTGCCAGTATGGGAGATGGTCTGGGCACCAAGTTTCCCAGCTCAGTGCCCATCCAGCCACGGTGAGCATGGAGGTCCAAAACTACCTCACATCAGCAGCTGCCTGTTTCCTCTGCGGGCTCCTCTCAGGACATTTCGGATGAGAGCAGCAGCTCCTCCGCCCCTTTGCCAGTGACCATTGCATTCGATGAGGCCGTGATGACTGGGGACATGCCTGCTGTGGAACTGGCAGCTCCCTCCCAGGCAGGGCCAGCACAGGCTCCCTGGGCCAGGGGAGGCCCGGCAAAATCATTAAGGCCAACAAGACAACAGAGTGAGCAGGCTGTCTCAGATGCCACTCCGAGCAACGGGGCAGCACCAAGACGTAGCACTCGAAAGCGTAAACATAAGGCACCTTAGGCACACCATAGGATTATCACTAGTGCTTTTGTGTTGGCCCACAATGAGTTCTTTATGAGTTGGTGTGATGTTTAACAGCTTTGTCATTTTGTTTTCTTAAGCTTATTTTGTTATAATATTAAATTCAGAAATATCACTGTGGCTGAAGGTGCCTCTTTTCTTTTGCAGGTAGATGATTACCAATTATGTTATGAGTGATTTGTGTGACATTCAGCTTTTTTGACAAGGCCCTTAGTTAATGTTCCTATCCAGGCAGATTTAGCACTCAGGTATCGAATATGGCACATGCAGCCCAGGCTTGTGCTGGAGCTTCATCTGTGGTGTGCTAGCTGAAGGTTCATTGGATTAAAGCCTCCCAGGTGTCCCTGCCTCCCTGTGTGCCTGGGTCAGAATCTACCCCCTCAGCATTTCCCTGTGTGAGCTCATCCTCAGACTCACTGCTGGACTCATTGTGTGCAGCCTCAGCCACTTCTACATCTTCATCGTCCACAGCTTCGCCTCTTTCCAGTGCAAGATTGTGGAGAGTGCAGCATGCAATCACTATCAGCGACACATGATCTGGGAGGTACTGGAGTGCTCCCCCTGAATGGTCCAGGCATCGGAAGTGCATCTTGAGAAGACTGTTGGTTCACTCCACCACAGCCCTTGTGGAGGCATGGCTCCTATTGTAGTGCTGCTCAGCTTCTGTTCTTGGATGGTGGAGAGGCATCATGAGGCACCTTCTGAGGCGATAGCCCTTGTCACCCAGCAGCCAACCATCCAGCCGAGCCAGAACACTGAAGAGCCCCGGCACCTGGGAGTGTCTGAGGATGTGGGCTTCGTGGGAACTGCCTAGGTACCTTGCACAGTCCTGTAGAATCTGCAACCTGTGATCACACACTATCTGCACATTCATGGAGTGGAAGCCCTTCCTGTTGACGAAGGCATCGGGCTCACCTTCTGGCGCCTTAATGGCCACATGTGTACAGTCTATTGCACTCTGGACGCGGGGGAAGCCAGCAATGGCCGCAAAGCCTCTGGCTCGCTGTGCCTGACTTGCCTGGTCCCAACTGTAGTGGATGAAGGTCAATGCCCATCTGAACAGAGCATCTGTGACCTGCTTGACACAAGTGTGGACAGTTGATTGGGAGACAACCACAAAGATCACGCACTGAGCCCCGGAAGGAGCCAGAGATATAGAAGTTGAGGGCAGAGCCATTGGCATGGGGTGTCCACCCACACAGTTAGCAGAGATCTCAGGCCCAATCATCTGACAGAAATAGGTGACAGTCTCCCTTGAGAGACGGAGCCTCCTTCAGCACTGCACCTCAGTCATATTGAAGTAGCTGCTTCGCCGCCTGTATACCCTGGCAGCAGGATAGTGGCGTCTTGTGCAGCCCCTTCCACCTTGGACCACCACTTGGCCCTGCACCCCTTGTGCCTGCGTCTGTCCTCCCAAAGGTGGCTCCCTGGAGGCTGAATGTGCACTCTTGGCCTCCTCCATATTCTAACCATCCCTTCCCTCTCAGAGGAGCTGCCTCCAGTGGAGAGTTCAACTCCCATTCCAAGGCTAAGGGAAGGCTTCCTGAAACCTACAGGCCCCAAAACGATTCTTCATTGCAGAGTGCTGACCTGAAGGTTCTGGTATGCGTTTTGAAGTGTTTCAGCTCACACAGGCAAGTATCAGTTACTTTCAAAATTAAATATTTGACAGAGCATACGTGCGACCCCACTGAGCCCTCTTATCCCGTCCGTGGATGAGGTTTATACAAATGTCTCCTACCCGCCTGCAGGTTGGGCCCCTGCGACGACCCAAAGATCACAGGGACGCTGGAAAATCGCAGTCAATTGGCGCCTTAAGGGCCTTAAGTGACCCGTTAATTAATGGCGGGTGCGCATCGGAGATCATCGCGCGTCCATCCACCGAAGTATCGCAATTGCACGTGGTGGCGTCGGGACTCTTGCCCGACATCACTGCGCGGCATTTTATGCTTCAGTTTCCAGATCCCGCTCCCATATGCCAACAGGAAAATTCTGCCCTCTGAGTTCCATAGGCTATTGTTAAAATGACGTGAACTCTCGTCGGTGAGCACGGAAGTTTGGCCTGATTCTGAACCTGTCTTCTAATGTAGTGCATATCTTTTGGGGAACCTTTTAGCTTTTCTTCTGTTAATCCTGATGTGTTCAGCCTGTGTAGATCTTTGTATATAATTGCTAGGCAAAATTTTATGACTTGCTTGTCCGGTTCAGACACACCTGACTCAAGAAACCATTCTGTCTGCTGTTCAAACATTTTGAATTCGGATTGTAGGCTAGTTGCAACCCAATTCAACCAGGGGAATTTTGTGGTCATTCTGACAATATCCCTTTCACCTTTCTCCTTGTTTTATTTAATTTACTGTTCAGCCACTCTCAAAGCCACCTGTTATAATCACAACCTTCTCTGGCCCGATTTGATGATTTTTTTTTGTTTAGTTGGACTTTCCCTTGCTCACTACCAATCCAGCCCACATCCTGGTTACTCACCTTTCCCGATTGAGCTAACCTGGCACTGTCCCATTCATTGAAATGACAGGCTATGCACTGAAGTCTCATCATGAGGGATCCATCTGCTTACTAGCTCTTTATTTAAGCACTATCTCAGCACTGTGTCTTCAAAGTTTTTCTGTGCAGTCACCATCATTCTCAACACTCTGACACTTTGACGTTGTTGCAGTCTGACCAAAACTTCAAGGATCATCTCATGCCAGGTAGCCTGATCTAAAACTATTCATCATGTTGTACCTGCACTGAATCTTGCTACCAGGCTGAGTACAATGTTGTCATGTGTGTTATAACGGTATAAGGGCACCAATCATTCATAAGGGATTGTGCAAACGCGTTGTGGGTTCATTTATTGTGTATAGGCACATGAGAGCAAGTATACATGGATAGAAAGCTTGAAGACATCAGAGCTGCAGAGCATCAGTGTGTTCTCTGCTGAAAGCAAAAGTGAAATTAAACTGGATCACATGGCACCCTTCCTTCTATTGATTCGATGCTACAATCCCATAAAAGCATATTACAACATCCATAATCCTCTGTTCTGCAGAGTTCTGCAATATCTTTCCATTTACATAATATATTTTTTTTATGTTTCCTGCCAAAGTGGACAAGTTTACTGTTTCCCACAATATACCCTTGTCTGACAGGTTTTTGCCCATTTACTTAACATGTCTATCCCTTTGCAAACTCTTTATGTCCTCTTCGCAACTTAGTCTCCTACCAAACCACCATCGTCTCGAGGGCAATTAAAGATGGGCAATAAATGCTGGCCTTGTCAGCATCGCCTACATTCTGTATATGAATAAAAAGCATTGCAACTTTTATTACAGTAAATGAAAGATAAGGAGCTTCTAAGATGGAACTGCTGCTATTTTATATTTGTCAAGTAGAACCCTTTGTGAGCCAACTATTAGGCTGTAACCGAGGTTATTGTTGGAAATAATTGTGCAAATTAAAATTATGTGAAATACATTACATGGGTTGTCACCGAGGTCTTGTTAATTTTACAACGTGTTAATTGAAACCAACCTGTTTAAACTGGTTGAAGTCAAACCTTCCACAATGTTAAGAGTGGAAGATTTTCATGCCTGTTTGCTTTGCATTCATATATTTTCCCAGCAGCTATACCTTCAAACCCATAGGTACTGTTTATAATTCAGGTCTTGATGAACAGTAACTGATACTGAATGTTGGCCCAATCTATTTCCTGCAGCAGGAGGCTTCAATTCCCTTGCTCTTTTTGTTCATTTTTACTGGAAATTGGCAGGAAATTTTGCATTAGCTATTGATATCAGGCAGATATAAACCCTTGGCTTTACAACCCTAAAACATTTCAAAGGGGATAAGAGAGGAATACATGTCAGAATGGATAATTCCCACAGTTCATGGTTGTACAGTTGGCATGTTCACAATGAATGCAAATGTTCAGAATCACAAATGGGCAGATGAAAGAATAATTTAACACTAATTGCTTGATGGATGTTATCTGTGTTGCAACATACGCAGTTGATCTTCATATAGAATGTATTGTGGATAGCATTGTAAAAACAGCCCAAGGCTACACAGTGCGCTCATGTGCTTTAAAGCACTATACACTATAATCTCAATTTGGCGAGGCTCTGCTGGTGTTCATGCATTAGCAATTTGAAGTGCGGAATGGTAGAGCATCACATTTTGAGGGGGAGAAAAATGTTCAACAACCAGAGACTGCATTTGTGGCCCAGCCAAATTATTAATTATTAATTAAGAACCACTCTAAATCTCACGCCCCATGACCTATACCAGTGGATTCACATTTCCAGATAAAATGGGCATATCACAAACCAATTAGATTTTAACCACACTTCCCATTTTCACATGGTTATTATCTTACCACTTAAATACCCCAGCTTTTGTCTTCATGTTTGTCCCATTATCACCTTGGTTTGTCTTGCACCAACATCCTTTTTGACATTTAATCACTGCCTATGCCTTAAGACAGCTTTTTTATTTCCCTCCTCTTGCTGCCTTTTCTCTGACTGCATTTTCTAAAAGCTATTCATCTCCAAAATCTTCCAGGTCCAGTTCATTGATCTGAAACATTGGCCCCAATACTAACAGTGAGACAGGGAGGGATTGAGGGCAAGGACCTATGGCCACGAAAAAACTGGAAACCCCAGGAAGTCAAAGCTCCTGTAGAATTTAGCAGTAAAACCTTGTTAATGTTTCACTCTTATTTCCTGCTCAGCAGCCAGCCAGATTGAGAGTCTAAGGGGTTCAAGGAGGCAGCAGTGAGAAGGATGGGAGAGAGGGAAGGATCGCTAGTGAACAGTTGGTCGAGTGGGTGAGGGGGAGGGGTAGAGTAGTAGAAGATTTGCCTGAAGGGGTGAGGGAAACACTCATGTTCCTCATGGCCCACAAGCAGTGCTGGAAAGCACTTATGTACTGGATCTGGGAGTTCCTGCCTCCCTTTACCTGCCAGGTTTCCCAAATGCTAGAAAAGCTGGCCCACAATTGCTAGATTCAAATGGCTCCCAAAATCTGAGAAATGGAGTCTCATCTAACTATGATAATAATGGATCCTCCTCTCCAGAGTGAGTTACTCAGATGTCCCCAAAACTGCTGCAGTTAAACTCTAAATAGGTACAAGTGAGGCAGGTTGGGATTTGATTTCACATATTTACCAAGTTAACAGCCCCACCAACTCTATCCTATCATAGAATGTGAGAGGGGTTACAGTTCCCTCCATTAACTTTTTCTCTCTCTAGCGATGGTGCCTGACTTGCTGACAGTTCCCAGTATTTTATGTTTTTATGGCTAAAGCATCATTCTGACATACTAATGTTGGATTTTTAAACTAGGTTTTAATCTAGTTTTAAACTGTTGGAAAAGTTGAGTCTACATGTATGTATTTAACTTTGGGGAAAAAATTGTATTTTGTTGTTGATGATTCCTGCATTATTTTCTACTTTGTGGAATGTGGTATTTTTGCAGGAAGACAAAACATTTTTCTTTTCAACATGTTCCCCCAGAATTGCAGTTTGCTGCTGCATCTGAAGTTACAATAAACAAAATGCTGATGCTGCGACTTCCTTTGCAGACAATTTAGATGGTGAAGAGCAAGTTTATGAAGTAGTGAATAAAAACATCAAAGTGAGGCAACAGCTGAGATATTGCTCGATTTTAACTCTGTTAAAAAATGAATGCTTTGAGAAGAATAGAATAGAATTGAGTAGAATATGCCTTATTCTCTGAAGAGTAGGTTTAAAGGTGATCTTAATAAAGCAGATAAAATTCTTGTGAGGTTGGCTGGGTAGATGTTGAGAAACTTTTTACCCTGGCTGGAGATTTTAGAACTGGTAGTCATGATCACAGGATAAAAGGTTGGACATTTAACACAAAGATGAGGAGAAATGTCTGCACTTAGAAGATTGCAAAACTTTGGAATCCTCTATTCCAGAGAGCTGTGGATGCTCAGTGGTTGAACATATTAAAGATAATGATCAATAGATTTTTAGACATTAAGGGAATCAAGGGACATGGGGATAGGAAGGAAACATGGAGATGAGATAGAAGATCCGCCATGATTTCGCTGAATGGCAGAGCAGACTTGAGGGATGATATGACCTCTTCCTGCTCCTATTCCATGTTCTTACATTCTACTGGATCCTCAGAAGGCAATGCAGCCAGATCAGGAAGTTTGCAGAACATATATGCACCAAACATGTGATTCATAGTGTATCTACATAGACATCCTTGCAGAATGGAAGGATTACCTGGATTAGGAAAGCAACCTTTACTGGGTAGTAGAGTTGTCAATCATATAAAGTGCATTAGAAGGCCCCAAAGTTCCTCACATAAACACCCAAGTTTCATTGAACAGGCAGTACTTCCATTACCTTAATGTTCACATGGTGTGTGACTATAGAAACATCATAATACAAGTAATGCCATTCTCAAAGGAGCGCCCATGGCAAGCTCATTTTACAGTAGCCTGAGTTGCATGTCCTCCATAACCAAGGCTGATGACCCCATTGAGAAATTCATGGAGAGCAGTGAAATAGAAATACCATGAATCACATATTTAAACCAAAATTACTGTACAGCCACACCAAGAGAATTCTAAAAAAAAGTACCATTGTTTAGACCACTTAATTGGGATGCTCCAGCAAAGGTGCTGAAAATGATCATAGTCTGCTGCATGCTGCATTGTTTTGTAATGGAAGTTGTAGCAACTTCCAGCAAGGTGACGAGGAGGCCTGTAGTGCAAAAGTAACAGAGGAGAAGTGTGAGAAAGGGGAGAAGAAATCTAAAGAAGCAGAAGTCTAGTTAGGATGATCAGTGATGGGGTGGGCCATTAACTCACTGCTAAATGCTTTCACTAATTTCCAGATTCAGCCCCTATAGATGTATTATGGACGAATGACATGCCAAAGTCCTCCCAGAATTGATTTCCACCAACTGTACCCTAAATGCCATCTTATACCATTCTCACATCAGCTTGAAACTGAATTTGGGGCTTTCAAGAGAAAATAATATTTGCACTGTGAAGAAGTGAAGTATTCAAGATCATTTGGAAATATTTATTCAACTGCCTTCTGCTGTGCTTTCCTCTGATGACCTTGTGCGGCCAGCCTCCTTTACTGCAGAACCTAATAGTACATCTAAGTGCTCCCCACGTAAGAGGACCAAGAGTGCACGTGGACTGCTGGTATGCATTATGGGTTTTGAAGGATGGTGGTGCCTTCAAGATTAATTCTAGGAAGAGAAACAGAAAGTGTATTGCAAGTGTTTTACATCACATAAGATGACAATATTTTGTGTGTTATGCTACTGCTGTGCAATGTGTGGCTTTGTGTTACTGAATGAGAGAGTGAGAAAATATAATAATGGCAGGAGAAAATAAAGGAGATCTTTACAGGGCACTGAGCCACAGGATTGGTACAGTGCATAAGGAGGCCATTCGGCCTGTCATGCCTGCACCAGCTCTCCAAATGAGCAACTCAGCTAGTGCCATTCCCCCGCCTTCTCCCCGTAACCCTTCACATTCTTCCTTTTTATGGAACAGTCTAATTCCCATTTGAAAGCTTTCATTGAACCTGCCTCCACTAAACTCTCAGGCAGTGCATTCCAGACCTTAACCACTGACTATATGGAAAATGTTTATCCTCATGTTGATTTGGATTCTTTCGTCAATTACTTTAAATCTGTGCCCTCTTGCTCTCCTTTCTCGAGTGGGGATAGTTTCTGCTTACCTACTCTGTCCAGACCTCTCATGATTTTGAATAGTTCTACTAAATCTCCTCTCAGCCTTCTTTTCTCCAAGGAAAACAGTGCCAACTTCTCCAATCTATCTTCCTAATGAATTTTCTTATCCCTGAAACCATTCTCATGATTTATTTCTGCACTTTTCCCAATGCCTTCGCTTCATTTCTAAATCGTGATGGCCAGAACTGAACGCAAAACTCCAGCTGAGGTCAGACTAGTGCCTTATACAAGTTCAACATAACTTCCTTACTCTTGTACTCTATGCCCCTATTAATAAAGCTGAAGATAATATATGCTTTATTAACAGTGCTCTCAACCTGCCCTGCTGCTTCCAATACCTTTTTAAAATTCATTTATGGGATGTGGGTGTCACTAGCGAGGCCAGCATGTTTATGCCCCATCCCAAATTGCCCTTGACAAGGTGGTGGTGAGCTGCCTCCTTGAACCGCTGCAGTCCCAGTGGTGTAGGTACACCCACAGTGCTGTTAGGGAGGGAGTTCCAGGATTTTGACCCAACAATAGTAAAGGAATGGCAATCTATTTCCAAGTCAGGATGGTGAGTGGCTTGGAGGGGAATTTCCAGGTGGTTCCAGGCAGTGGTGTTCCCATGTAACTGCCGCCCTTGTCCTTCCAGATGGTAGTGGTCATGGGTTTGGAAGGTATTGCCTATGGAGCCTTGGTGAGTTTCTGCAGTGCATCTTGTAGATGGTGCACACTGCTGTTACTATTCGTCAGTGGTGGAGGGAGTGAATGTTTATGCAGGGGTGCCAATCAAGTGGGCTACTTTCTCCTTTCACTCATCCAGGAAAGTGGAGAGTATTTCAGCACACTCCTGACTTGTGCCTTGTATATGGTGGACAGGTTTTGGGGAGGCAAGAGGTGAGTTACTCGTTGCATGATTCCTAGCCTTTGACCTGCTCTTGTTGCCACATTATTTATAAGGCTAGTCTAGTTCAGTTTCTGTCATTGGTAACCCCTGGATGTTGATATGAGGAATTCAGTGATGCTAATGCCATTGAACGTCAAGGGTCGATGGTTAGGTTCTCTCTTGTTGGAGATGGTCATTGCCTGGCACTCGTGCGGTGCGAATATTACTTGCCACTTGTAAGCCCAAGCCTGGATATTGTCCAGGTCTTGCTGCATTTGGACATGGACTGCTTCAGTATTGGAGGAGTCATGAATGGTGTTGAACATTGTGCAAGTATCAGTGAACCTCACCACTTCTGACCTTATGATGGAAGGAAGATCATTGTTGAAGCATCTGAAGATGATTGGGCCTAGGACACTTCCCTGAGGAAATCCTGCAGTGATGTCCTGGAGCTGAAATGATTGACCTCCAACAACCACAGCCATCTTCCTTTGTGCTAGGTATGGCTCCAATCAGTGGAGAGTTTTCCCCCTGATTCCCATTGACTCAAGTTTTGCTAGGGTTCCTTGATGCCACACTTGGTCAAATGCTGCCTTGACGTCAAGGCCATTCACTCTCACCTCAGCTCTTATATATACCCCGCTCACTTTGCTCCTGCACCCCTTTAGAGTTGTATCCTTTTTTTAACATTGTACCTCCTTTTCTTCCTACCAAAATAAATCACTTCACATTTCTCTGCATTGAGCTTCATCTTCTCTGCCCATTCCACAAACTTGTCTATGTCCATTTGGAGTTCTGCATGATCCTCCTAACAGTTCACAATGCATCCAAGTTTCTGCAAATTTTGAAATTCTGCCCTGTACACCAAGAACTAGGTCAATTAATATATATAAGGAAGAGCAAGGGTACCAACACTGACCTTGGGGAACTCAAATCTTCCTCCAGCCTGAAAAACATCCATTAACCACTACTCTCTGTTTCATGTCACTTAATCAATTTCATATCCCTTTATTCCATGAGCTATAACTTTGCTCACAAATCTGTTGCACCACTCTATATCAAATGCCTTTTGGAAGTTCATGTACACCATATCAACAGTATTATCCTCATCAGCCCTCTCTGTTACCTCTTCAAAAAACTACAGCTATTTAGTTAAACAGAGTTTTCCCCTAACAACTCCAGGCTGGCTTTCCTCAATGAACCTACATTTGTCCAGGTGACTGTTACTGTTTGCCTGAATTATTGTTTCCAGAAGTTTCCCCACTGGCAGAGTCAAACTAGAGTTAAAATTTCAAGTCCGTATGACTCTTCTTCAGTCATGCGGACTCAGAACGTTAACTTTGTCTTTCTCTCCACAGGTGCTGTCAGACCTGCTGAGTTTTTCCAACATTTTTTGGTTTTGTTTCAAATTTCCAGTATCCGCAGCATTTTGCCTTTTCCAAAGTTAAATGGAATGGCCTGTAGTGCTGGGCTTATCTTTATCCCTTTTTTGAACAAGGGTGTAACATTTAGAATTTTCCAGTCTTCTGGAATCAGCCTTGAATCTAAGGAAGACTGGAAAATAATGGCCAGTGCCTCCTAATTTTCACTCTCAATTCCCTCACTATACTTGGATACATCTCATCTGGTCCTGGTGCTTTTTTGACTGCGATGCACTCAGGGGACTTCTGCACCACCTGCCTGTTACTACTGGACTGTCTGGTGGTCACACATTCCCTCCCTGTATACACTTAAACTGCGATCACATCTATAAACGTGTATCCATGAAGCTCTCAATCTCAAGGGTGCACAACAGTGACACCAGCTGCTGCTTAAGATCTGAAACCCAGAGTTCAAACTGCTTCAACTGACGGCACTTCCTGCACAAATGGTTATCCAGGCCACGAGAGGCATCCTGGAGTTCCCATATAGCACAGAATGATATGAACATACAAACATACAAATTAGGAGCAGGAGCAGACCGCTCAGCCCCACAAGCCTGCTCCGCCATCCAATAAGATCATGGTTGATCTGATTGTAACCTCCATGCCACATTCCTGCCTACCTCCACTCTTTCTCGCCCTTATTAATCAAGAATCTATCTAGCTCTTCCTTTAAAGTATTCAAAGACTCTGCTTCCTCAAAAGGCAATCAATATGGTTAACATGACATTTGTCAATCCTGAGTGTTAGCTCTCTTTCTCAACAGCAGCCTTCTTATGTCTTAGGCTTATTTTACTTTAATTCTGAGGAAATGAAGGTAAGGACATGAGGTGAAGATAAACACTTTCTTTCATGAATAAGATCAATATGGTTAACATGACATTTGTCAATCCTGAGTGATAGCTCTCTTTCTTTTGAGGAAGAGCATTCCAAAGACTCATGGCCCTCTGAGGGAAAAAAAATTATCCTCATCTCTGTCTTAAATGAGTGACCCCTTAGTTTTAAACCATGATCCCTATCTTAAGAGGAAACATAGTCTCCACATCCATTCTGTCAAGAACCCTTAGGATCTTAAAGGTTTTAGTCAAATCATCTTTCACTTTTCTAAACTCCAGTGGATACAAGCCTAACCTGTCCAACCTTTCCTAACAAGACAGCCTGCCCATTCCTGGTATTAGTCTAGTAAACCTTCTCTGAATGGCTTCTAATGCATTTACATCTTTTGTTAAATAAGGAGACCAATACTGTACACAGTATTCCATTTGTGGTCTCATCAGTTCCCTGTATAATTGAAGCATATCCTCTCTACTTTTGTAACCAATTCCCCTCACAATAAATGATAATGTTCTATCACCTTTTCTAATCGCTTGCTGTATCTGCATACTCTTTTGTGATTCATGCACTCGGACACCCAGATCCCTCAGAATGTCAGAGCTCTGCAATCTCTCCCTATTTAGATAATAAGCTTCTTTTTTAATTTTTCCTTCCAAAATGGACAATTTCACATTTGCCCACATTATACTCCATTTGCCAGACCTTTGCCCGCTCACTTAACCTATCTATGTCACTTTGTCGCCTCCTTATGTCCTCTTCACACTTTACTTTCCTACCTATCATCAGCAAATTTAGCAACCATATCTTTGGTTCCTTCATCCAAGTCATTTATATAAATTGTAAGAAGTTAAGGCCCAAGCATGGAAATCCCTGCAGTTCCATCAAGCAAAGATCTGTCAAGCAAAAGAAGCCATTCAGGGCAAGTTTGTTATGTTTCTTTGTAGGGCCAAAGGGAATAGGAATGTCACTTCGGACCATTCAATGAAAGCTTAGGCCTCCCCTGCTCTGGAATCCATCTCTCCTTCCATGCAACCCATGTCCATATGCTTACCTGAAGGGCACCTGGCTATCCATAGGCTGACCATTTCTTTCTGCCCATTCACGCATGGAATGTATGTTTTATATTTCTATAACTTGAGGTTCATACCATGTTGATCTTATTCATGAAAGAAAGCGTTTATCTTCAACTCATGTCCTAACCTTGATTTCCTCAGAATTAAAGTAAAATAAGCCTAAGACATAAGAAGGCTGCAGTTGAGAAAGAGAGCTAACACTCAGGATTGACAAATGTCATGTTAACCATATTGATTGCCTTAAGGAGACCATTTTTTGGATATTTTAATTAATATAGACAAATGCTTCATGATGTGTGTAATGAATTTAAAGGATTTGGAATACTAGCCTCACACCAATTATACTTTGACAATGATAGTGAAATTAGCTTCTTACCTCAACTTTCATGAACACTCATGAAAGTATCCATCAATAAACAATGCCTAGAGTAATCTCAGAAATCAGGGATTTTTTTTTCCTCAGGAAGATACCTTTCCAGATCAGTTTCTCAACATTAATCAGGAACATTAGCAAAACAAGGATGCAGTCTCTTGCTTTAAACCAAGTTTTAAACTCTCTGGTTCATTTGTCATCAACAAGGAGTCAGACACTGAATATTTCCAGACAAGGACACATTTCCGAGAGTATTGCAGTCTGTTGCTTTAACTAGGGTTTTAAACTCTCTGGTTCGTTTGTCATCAACAAGGAGTCAGACACTGAATATTTCCAGACAAGGACACATTTCGGAGAGTATTTGCTTTTTCTGACACTGATCTCAGCTTTCACAGTGACAGAATGCATGTAATTTCTTACCTTGAACACTAGATGCTATTGTTGTGGGAATCTGAAGGGGTAGTGCAGTGTCCCTGTGCTCCAAGCATGGAGTCTCATTGGACAGGAACCTATGAAGAGTGACAATAATGGATTTCTGAATGAATAACATCTAAGCTAGCTAGCTGCTTCAGAAAAACAATTCCACTGTGCCCAAACAATAACTTTCAAAAGGGAATTGAGGAAGGGAGAAAATTGCTGGGCTAGAGGGAACGATTGCAATTGGATAGCTCTTTGAATAGAGCTGGCACAGGCACGATGCCAACAATATCCAATGAAAGGCAACTGATTGCCTGCTGCCCACTGGGTGCTTTTCCAAGAGAAAGGTACCCATCATGGGGTGGGAGCCAATAATTACATTGAAATCAAATTTGAGAGAGGAGTAGAACTGCCTGAAGATATGCCATCGCCAATTTTAAGTTATCATGCGAAGTTGAAGATCAATGCAAAATGTCGAGCAGACTCAAATCAATAAGACTTTTGCATAAAGGTTTGCTCCATTGAATGCACAGATGTCATTGAAGTTGACCAATGCATAGTCTCCATCATTATTCTGTGTCCTATGTCAACTATTACAGTTACTATTCCATTTCTCTGCTGCTTTTTGATTCATCACAAGTGAAGTCTTAGAACACAGCTGAAATAAAACGCGCACAAATATTTTCCAAATATTGGGATTACCATGCACAATGTGTCTTGTCCAGGTATTTCCCCTTTCTGAATGTGCGTGGTGTGTCTCTTTTGGAACCTATTGGAGTGTAAGAAAGCTTAGGGTGGAATTTTATTCTCCCCCTTGGACGCAGGCTGGGAGGCCCATTTAATTGAATGAGAAGGTGTGGAGTTGAGACCCTGTCACCTTCCTGACTCCCCTTAATGGTCTGCTGGCAAGAAGGCTCAAGAATGGCCTTCTCACTTGGAAACCAATTGAAGATCTTAAGTGCCCACTTATCTTATCTCACCACTGCTGATATTCAACTAGCAGCAGGCAGGAGCCAAGTCATGTGGGCAACCCACCAGGTAAACTCTGTCCAGTTTGCCTGTGGCCTGGTGGGGGAATCCAATCTACTTGGCAGCCAATGCCCAACAGAGATACCCGCTGAAGGCATGGTCCACCCATGCCTTCCCTGAGTACTAACCTCCATCTCCCCAACTGGGGTCTCCCCAACTGGCCCCCGTGAGCCCACCTCATGACCTTCACCCCAGGATCCAGCAATGATCTTCAGCCTGGGCCTGCTGCAGTACTGTCAGTGGCCACTGCCTCTGGTGGCACTGCTGCTCCTGGAGAGCTACTGTCCTTGGATTGTCTGGCAGCTCTCGGAGGTAGGAAATTTTCCTGAGGATGCTGCGGACCCAAGTGCTAAGTCGGGGGCTTGGAATGGCCACAGCAGGGTTGCCACCAGCTCTCCAGCTGTTGGACGTGCCCACTGTCATTGTCATGATCCAGGCTGAGGTTACTCCTGGACAAGCCTGGTCCCAGATTGGAACCCAGCTTGATAGATCCTAACATTTATTTGTTTGTTTAGATATGTGGAGAGTAGCAACTGAACTGAGTCACAGGAGGCAGCTGATGAACTTTTAACAAAAGAATAAAACATTTATTCAACAAGCAAAGATTAACTATATCACAATATTCCTTCATCCACAAATATATCTTTGTAGATATATACAGATTTGTAAGGATAACACAAGTTGCAAAAACTATCTTATACTTCAATGTTCCCAGTAGGCACACATTCCATGTAAACCAACAGGCACCCTGTGGTCAGACACATCACACTCTGGAACCAAGTGACAGATGCCACCTCAACCAGATGCTGTGGATCACACCTCAACTCCCCACAGGTGCTTGTCACACTGTGAGCCAACTGGTCTCACTGCACTCCATCTTTCATATGAGGGTTTGCAATCGCCACTTTCCAAGAACTCACCTTGGCATCTTTCCCCAAACCAATACTTTCTCTCAGATGCCTTCTACAAGGGTTCACCTCCAGGGTTATGAACTCTACTTCTGATGTTCCTCTTCCCTGGGTCACCACATGCATTCAAGCTATCCTCTGTGCACTCCCTCTCACTGGCTCAGCTGTCAGCAATACCACTGCTTCACATGCCCAAGGCAAGGAGTTACAGACCTTTAGCCCTTCGCTTTAAATCTGCTCCCTTTAAACTTGAAGCTTGGAGCCTTCTCTCTGTTCCTTACTTTTACTTCCACAGAACAGAACATGTTTCTGTCCTTTCTTTGACTAGAAGGTCTACTTGGGACTTTCTCCTGTTCCACTCCCCTAAATTCTGTTTTTTTTTAGCCTGGGACTGGCTTTCTGCTCTTTTGCTCCAGTCTCTCTCTGGCAGCTACTTGAAACTAACATTGGCTTGGAACTGGCTATCTGCCCCTTCTATGTTGCTTCTGCTTGGTAGCTGTCTTCAAAACTGAACTCAAAACTGCCTTTCTAGTTCTTTCAGTGTGTGTCTGTGGGGAGGAAACTTGCCTCTCTGGGCCCCTGTCACTTGGCAACAGCACTGTTTTTCTACTCTTGTTTGTTTAATTCAGCTGCAACAGTCATAAAACCCTCATTAGAAATGCAAGCACCTTTTAAAGTGAAACTAGAACTCAACCTGACCTTTCCTTAAAACACAAATACAGAAATACAAATCAAACTTAAACTTTAAAGCTAAAACTCATTCCTAATACCCACAAATACAAATATAACTCAATTAAACTACCTCTATTTCCTCACACCATGGGCAGCAAATTCCACCCTTAGTTTGTGGCCACTTTATTAAGTCCAATAGGTTAGAGTTGACGCCATTGCAGTATAGCAATAATTACTTTCAGAAGTAAAGCAAGGGTTGATGTATGCAGATATCTAAGCACTTACTAACAACATGGAGCACAAAATGATATTGCCCATTCTAAGAGATCAAATGTGAGAAGATGTGGTAAACTAAAGAGTAGAGACAAGGTAAAAGAGGAAGATTTTAATCTGGGTAATGATAAACAGACCATGACTGGAAGTGGCAGAAAAAACAAGTCTAAGAGTAAGCCAATAGATAAGGCTAGAGGGCAGGCTAGGCTTGTAACTGCTGGAATTCAGAAGAGTAAGAGGCAACTTGATTAAAACATATAAGATCCTGATAGGACTTGACAGGGTGAATGTGGAAAGGATGGTTGCCTTTGTGGGAGAATCTAGAACTCAGGGTCACTGTTTCAAAGGGGTCGCCCATTTAAAACAGAAATGAGGATTTTTTTTTCTCTCAGAGGGTTCTTGGAACCCTTGAGACTTTGGAATTCTCTTCCTCAAAAGGTGGTCGAGGCAGAGTCCTTGAATATCTTTAAGGCAGAGATAGGTAGATTCTTGATATGAAAGGGGGCAGGAAGGAATATGAGATTAAAACCAGATCAGCCTCGATCTTACTGAATGATGGAGCCAGCTTGAGAGGCCGAGTGGCCTACTCCTCCTCCTAATTCGTATGTTCATATTCAAATTTAGATAAGGATTGCCTGTCCTTCCAGCTGTTTTCTTCATCTGGTGAATACCTCTGCACTAACAAAAACACAATTTCCATACTTTAGATCAAAAATAAACGGAACTGTGGCAAATAACATCCAGTCGTGTTTCTCCCCAGTACTCCATCAACAGCCAAGTGCTGCAGATGCTGGAAATCTTTAATAAAAACACAAAATGCTGGAATTCTCAATAGGTCAGGCAGCTTCTGTGGAGATAGAAACAGAGTTAACAGGCAGAATCTTACTGAGGCTTGTCTGCCGGCTGGAGAAGCAGTGATAGACCCGCATTGTCCCTTTTCGGGAGGGGCTGCTGAAGCACAAGCCAATCAGGCAGTGACGAGGCCAGCGGTGGGCCTTCGTCTGGAATCAGGAACCTGGGGTATTCTCACCTACTGAGAACAGTCAGCCAATCAGAGGCCGCTAGCTCTTGTGCTCAGCAGCAGCACTGGGGAGGCCGTGGCTGCTGATCAAAGGACAGGCACCGGAGTTCCTGGAACTCCTTCGAGCAACCCAGGCTAAAGGTAAGTAATACGGTGGGCAGTCTTGCAGGTGGGGGACATGAGGAGAATGATGCAGGGGGGTTTGTTAGCAAGGGTAGATGTTGGCTCTCAATGGGCCTCCTTCTCAATGTCCAGTCCCTCGAACAGGCACTGAGTGCCTTTGATCGAAGGAACCCCTGGCCCCCTATAAGCTGACAAGCTGGCCAAAAAGTTGTAGCTGTCATGTACGCTGCATGGCTACAGGCCCTCTTGTAGCTCGGTTAATATCAGAGGTGGCAAGATGAGGCCCTTAAGCGGTCATTAGTTGGCTACTTAAGGACCTCAATTGGCAACGGGTGGGAAGCTCGAGCATGGGCCTTCCCACCCAGAACTTAATTCTGGTGCAGGCAGGAAGATGGAGAGGTTCTGGTACATCGCAATCCTGCCCAAGTAAATTGTCTTCCCGCCTCCAAGTACACCACCAGCGCAAGCACAAGATCCCAGCCAATTTTTCAGATTGATGACTTTTCATCACAACCCCAGGATTCCCCCTTGCTCTTTTTTTTAGTTTTTGCTGTTCATGCAGATGCTGACTCGCTGTCCGCACTGTAAAGTTAAACTGTAAGACACTTCTACTTCAAAATCACCCTCCACATGTTCTCAAAAGTAAAACAATACTATTCATTAGCAAACTTAATACAAACCTGCAATCCAGCAAAAATCCACCCTGAAAGGAATAAACAAGATCATATGCTAACATTTGGGGCCAGATTTTACACAAGAACAAAGGATTAGGAGCAGGAGCCATTCATCCTCTTGAGCCTGCTCCCCCAATGTGATGAGGTCATGGCTGACCTGGCTGTGGCCTCAACTCCATTTTCCTGACTGCTCCCCTTAACCCTTGACAGATCCAAAAATATGTCTAACGCAGACTTGAATATATTTAATGACCCAATCTCCAATGCTCGCTGGTGGAGAGAATTCCACAGACTCACAACCCTCTGAGAGAAAAATTTCTGAGTTGTTTTCAAAGGGTCACGCGGTCGGGGTCCAGTGTGGGTGGGGGATAAAGCTGTCAGTCGCAGGGTTGTCTTAAGATCCTGATACCTCCCAGGCAATTTTATATTTAATGGGCTGACAAGGTGTCGCCACCAGTTAATGACCACTTGAGCTCATTAAGAAGCTCGTTAAGGGGCCTGTCAGTCCACCACTGGAATCTTCAAAGCTCAATTCAGTGAACCGAAGCAGCCTGGCACACAATACTGTACAACTGCCAGGTTCACTGCAGGACTTCCAGCGCCTTTTTGCTCATTGGATCTCCTTGCGCCGGTTCCACTGCTACTCTGAAATTTCAGCCGCATGGCCACCATGCATTGTCATAGATGCTGCTTGGTCTCTATTGGGAGCTGCTTGCTCTCTTCACAAGGCAGCAGCATCAGCCCCGCAACATGGCTGCCCTGGCCTTTGCCGCTGGCGCCAGGCAGGTGGCTCCTGCTCCCTGGAGATGCGGTGCCACTTATTGGGTGCCAAGCTTTCCTCCTGGCCAATTAGACCATTAAAATGTAAAAATAGTGTTATGAGAGAACTCAGGCATGGGGTTGGGGCCCAGAATGCATCTGGACGTCAGTTTTCCAACCTCAGGCTTAAAATCCAGCCCTAGGCCTCCATCCCAGCGACTGAAGGAAATGTGGTTTCTGGTTGCTGGGTGCCAGCATATTGTTTTATTTTCTTTTGGAAGGAGAACCGCCTTATGCAGGACCATGAGGTAGCTCTGCAACTGTTGGCCCCACAGTTAACGCTAACCTGGCTGCACACTATCTGGTACATTGCAAGTTGCTTGAACAGTTTGCCTAAGTGGGATGGATTTGACATTACCTTGAAAAACAGCCCCATCCTTCAAGCAAACTCGGCCACTGTCAGACTGCTGCTTATTCTTTTAGGCTGACCAATTATCTGTTTGAGGGGAGATCAAAAAAGCAGCACGAAGGATGTTGAAACCCTCTATGGCCGTCTTCACTTGATTCCCCAGCATTCTAAAATGAGTCAAGGTGGGATACTATATGCTGCAGCCCAAGATATCTATCATTCCAACTAGAGCGCTCATTACACAAGCTGTGCCAGAGTTTTGGAACTTTTGTCAGCGGGGACTTCACTGCATATGCGTCTGGAGTGACAACTCTTTACTATGTTCTGACATTTGTTTAAGTGGCTAAACATCAAGGAACAAATGTGAATTCCTCCAGAGATACCCCAGACCTTTCAAGAATGTTTGGCATATTTACAAATAATTTTGATGTTGTGCAGAAAGAAGTATTTTTGTAGTTGGGCATTGTGAGGCTCTAATCGCAGGAATAACTAGCTAAAGAGACTCAAGAGGCCAGTTCTCCAGGCAGCAGAATTGTGTTCTGCTATAGCCACTTTCACTTAATTCTCCTCATTTCTGCTCTATGATTCATTTCATTGCTCACTCATGCAACTCAGTGATAGAACTTCACTGCACAGTGTTAATATATCTGTGTCAATGTCATCAAGTGTTGGAGTGAGTGGTGTCTTAAATGTTATGGATTGGCAGATATTGTTCTTTAAAGTCTCCTTTCATGAGCCCAGTATGATCAGAGCAAAAACATATGGTGGAATGCTGGTGGCAAAATATTAATTCAAATCAATAGAATGTAGATGGCATGAAATGGGATGGAGAAATTTTCAATTCCAACAGGGGTGGAAATTATCACACAAGCTGCTCACAAGGCATTATCTTTAAGACACTGCATGTGCATAGCCATACAAAAAAAATATAAATGAGCTGTGCTTGGAAACAAACAGGCTGAACACAACAGAAGAAATATAGAGGATCCATTGATGGAAACCTGCTGGTGTCAAATTGACTCACCGATTTTCATTTCCATCGTCATCACTGGTAGCCAGTATACAAACATCAGGGGCAGAATTTTGCCCTCATCGGGTGGGGGCAGCAGGCAGGCCCGGGGGCGGTTGCAAGCGTGGATTTCACGCTGGCTGACCAATTAACAGCCAGCCAGTGTGTGACGCTCAACGCTGCCGGGGTGGGGACGGGAAGAGCATGAGCACTGATGATCATGTATGCACATGGGCGCTTGCAGTAAAAGCTCCCTGAGGCACAGAGCTGCCTCAAGGAGCTGAAGATTTTTGAAACTAAAAGAAAATTAATCTAAAATATTAATAACATGTCCCTCATGTGACTCTGTCACATGAGCAGGGACATGTTAGAAATTAGTTTGAAAAATTGTTATTTTTTTAAAATCACTGAACGAAACCTCATTTCCCCCTCTGTGATGAGGTTTTGCAAAAAAATTCCAAAGGCCACTCACCAGATTTCCAAACCTATGGTCACTGCGCACTATCTATACAAAGCCAATCTGCACATGAAGTGTGTGGGAATCCTTAAAGTAAGCTGACATCATGAAATGAGCTGTCTCCATGATATATAGCTGTCCTACCAACTCTGTGATCAGACTACACAATCATTCCCAATGTTACTGAACATAAGAAAGGAAGCGTTGCATTTATACAGCATCTTTCATGACCTACACAGACAATTACGTACTTCTGAAGTGGACTGTGCATCACTGTTCTGATGTAAGAAACAAAAGCCAATTTGCACACAACAAGGTCTTTCAAACAAAAATTTTAAAATAAGATAATGCCTTTTTAATGCTGATGATTGAGTCTTCTTTGAATAATTTTATATCCAGCTGAGAGGGCCCCAGTTCAAGGTCTTATTCAATAGGTGACATCCTGGATAGTCAAACGCTCCCTCAGTACTGTACTGGACTGCGCTCCTAGGCATTTTCCTCAAGACTTTGGAGCAGGACTTGAATGCACAACCTAAACAATTACTGAACTTCACAGATGACATTTATCCTCATTTGTAATCACAGATTTGTGTAATGATTAATTAAACAAGTGTCAGTTTATTATACTATATTCTATAAATAGGCTAGTTATTTTAATTCTCTATCCTATTCCCGCCCTGACCTTTCTGTCCTCGGGCCTCCTACACTCTAAAGAGGTTCAAGGTACAACACCATATCTTTTGTTTAGGAACTTCATAGCCTTCAGGACTCAGCACTGCCTACAACAGGTTCAGGTCTAAACCACTCCTACAATTCTTTTCAGACAGTGACTCTTGGTAGTACTTCTGCTATTAAAATGTTCCCTGTTAGCTGTGTGGTTGTGCAGCTGTGAAGCAAACTACATGCTACACAGAGGACAAAACAGGCCACACACAACCAGCGAGCAGTTTGTTTAAGATGTGTGCATATGGGACTGTACTGTGCAACAAATATCCCACACATAGCAAACACACAGCCATTAGAAGGGAAATTGCTCCTATTCCATTAACACCTCCTAAGACCCATCTTTTGGTGCATTACTTGTCCTGCTAACATCCCCTTTAAGAAAGGAAGGAAGAAAAATAGAAGCAGGAGTAGGTCATTCGGTCTTTTGAGCCTGCTCCGCCATTCAATATGATCATAGCTGATCCTCTATCTCAGGCCATACTCCCACTCTCCCTCCATAGCCCATGATGCCTTTAGAGTCTAGATAATGTCTTCAGAGTCTAGACTTACATCATCCATTTGTCATTTAACCTCTTCTGTCTTCTACTGTATATAGACCTTCCCTTTTGTTCTTGCCTTCCAACCATTTCCCTGCTTCTGTATTGCTTAAAACCTATTACATTTCTAATTTTTCTTAGTTCTGATGAAAGATAATTGACCTGAAATGTTAACTCTATTTCTCTCTCCATAGCTGCTACCTAGCCAGCTGAATATTTCCAGAATATTCTGTGCTTATATACTATAAATAGCTACTTGTTCCTGAATATTTTCTTTATGCATGTGCCTCCCAATCTTCTGGACTTGATAAGATGTTTAGAAAATGAGAATTGATTGATGGATTTTGGGTGAGTTATTATCAAAGGATCTCTGTCTTTATATAAGGAGATTTGCTTAGCTGCTTTATTATCTTGTCAAAAACCGATTAGTGGTATGATGTAAATGCTGATGTCTGCATGCCTCTTGATCACTATACCCAAATATATTATCTGCACACTTTTTTGTAATTGTTATATCATTCTAATATCATCAGTTTAACCTTATTATCATGACATGGTACCATTTCCTCGAATCATAATGTCACAGAATCTTACACACAGAATTAGAACATTCGGACTGTCTTGCCTGCCTCAGTTCTTCGAAAAGGATACCCATTTTAATCCCACACCATTTCGTTTTCCCCATAACCCTGCAGATTGGTTCTCTTCAGGTAAATATCCAATTGCCCTTTGAAAATTCCGATGGAATCTGATTCCACCACCATTTCCAATAATGTGTTCTAGCTTTTAACAGCACTTTCTGTGACGAAATCCATCCACATTTCTGGCTTGAAGGGAAAATCTGTTTTAAACATCTCTAACAACAAGAAGAACATAATGGAGTCTCAACCATTAATTGCAGGCTGAGAAACAGGGATACAAAGGAAAATTAACTGGTGTTACAGGTTGCGGGCTTCAGGACCACTGTGCCGGGACCAAATGAACGTCCCAAGTCTGCACTTGTTGGGAGCCGGACTGCAGGAACTATTTACCTGGAGGTGACCCCTAATTGGCTGCCTCCCAGCACACTGTCCAGTTAAGAGCAACAGATGGGCTCCCAATGCAGCTGGCCCAATCGTAGGTCCTGTGGCTGTACAGCCTTGGCAACTTCACCAAGAGGGGTGGGCACTGCTGAAGTGACGGGAAGAATGAAAGGGATCATCAAAATGGAAAGGCCCCCTGAAAGGTGACAATTAACACACTTTTTAGAGGTTGGCCCCTTTGATTGGAGGGGAAATCCCTCCAGCAGCAGAATTTGGGCCACAGGGTGGGGCTTTTGCTGTCAACCACCACTACCCACCCCCTCACCACTCACACCCCCACCACCGCTTCCACCTTCGGGGATACCATCTGGTTCTCATGGATCCCTGGATTGACACAGGGAGTGTACCTCCATTCATCTGCTATGGTGATCACTCCACCGCCAGCAAAATGCCAGTGAGCACCCTAAATGGCCCATCAATGAGACCCTAAATACGCAGACTCACTGCAATCAATTCACATGCCGGGCCCCCTCCAGGGAAAGCTCCCCAGTGATTCAAATGCATCGGTGAGCGATCCCAATGAGGCTCCTCACTATTTTCCCTGATCCCCGTCTCCTCATCTGCCACCATGTGGCCGGAAGGATTCTGCCCTATTTGTTGGACTAAAGCAGCTGGTAACCAAAGGCAGATCATGTCTAAGATCAGAAGGGCTGATTGGGATAATCTTGAAAAAGGAAATCACTGAGAAACAACATTTTAACCAGAAATCTGGAGAGGGTTAAGCATGAAATTAAGCAGAATGCAGCAAGAGCAGAGGAAGTGCAATAAATAGTGATGCGAGTGTACACCAACTTTAGTAAGCATATTCAAAATCTGGAAGAACATATAAAGCATGTCTATGCTCAATCCTCCAGAGGAGTGAAGTGTTGAGACAGTGCATGACAGAGCAAAAAGAAATCGTGCAGGAGGATGTGGAGTCAACATCAACAACAATAGTGACACACATTTTGCAATAAATAAATGTTAAAGAAAGAAAGATTTGCATTTATATGGCACTGTTTACAATTTCAGGATGTCTCAAAGCACTGTAGAAAATACTTTTTGAATTGTCGTCACTTTTGTGACACTGCAGCTAGTTGAAGCACAGCAAAGGTAAGGACCAGATTATCTGTCTTTGTGATGTTGAGTGAGGGATAAAAATGGTTAGGACACCCGGGATAACTTCCCCACTCTCATTCATCCACCTGAGAGGGTAGTTGGCACTTCACAGGTGAAAACTTACTCGTGCTACTGTGAAAAACAGTGTGCTAAATCAATTTTAAGATTTCAAAGCACTTGTTTTAATTGGAATACAGCTAAGAAGTGTTATTGCTTTATGCAGTTTAAATCTAAAGCATGCAGTGTCATTTTAAATCAATTTGAACGCTTGAAAGCATTGCTTTCTTAATTTGGTTGCTGCAAGTCCGAGACCTGCTATTTTGATTGACTCTTCCCTCACGCTCCAAGGATTTTGGTAAGTAGGAAGTAATAAGAAATTGTGAATTATATTGAGTAAAAAAAATGCAAAATGAATCTATGATGAACTGAAGTAGTAGAAAAGTGAACAATTCCGTCTTTTTTCCGGCGCTGAATGTTGCAAAATTTCAATGTATTACAGTAGAGTGACCTATAAATAACCTATGTGAATGTTTCAAAGCCCACAAGCTGTGGGAAAATCTAAACTCTTTTATTTCCCTTTTGTGTTAGATAGTTGGTTTAGTCTGGCTGTGAAAACTGATGTTTTTTTCCAGCTATATTCACTATTTTTACAGGGAAAAAAAGAAAGATGGAATAATTTGCTAAATTTTTTGTAACCACGTTTGTTCAATAATGAATGTTTAAAGTTGCTTATGGTGTTGCTAATAACTGGTGCTGTTTTCACTGATTTTTAACTCATTGGGTTGGTTGTAAATTTGGTAACGATTTTGTTTCTTCTTGGCATGTGTTTTGAAAATGGTAAGCAAACAAGAAACTGAAATTTATAGTTGAATTTAATTTTGTTTGTACATTTGATGCAAATTTTAAAAACAAAGATGGAGGGAGAAGAAGTAAAATGGTTCTTCTTTCTATCTTGATCGGTGAAGTTTTTTTTAATTGGAACTTTCTGTCTGCAATGGTGGTACAAGCAACGATGATCAATTTTGTCAAAAGAAAATTGGATGGGAAATTGAGGGAAATAAACTTGTAGAGCCACAGGGATAGAGCAGAGGAATAGGACTGACTGGATTGCTCTATAGATGCAACCTAGACTTGAGTGACATTTTTCTGTGCCAGAATGACTTTATGGTCCAGATTTTAAAATGGTGGACAGGACCCAATTCCAGGATTCCCACCTCTATTTCCATTTCTGGCAGGTTTTGCCAGCACAGGTTAAGGATACAGGTAGAGGACCCATACACAGCAATCCCATCCTTGCCTGCACCATTGTGGTCATTTCAGACCTCCCTCTACTTTCATAGAATCTGGTCTTTTTTGTTACAGAATGCCTCAGGGGAGTCATGAACCAGAGAGGAACCCCAGCCTCAAGTCAGGAACCAAAAATAATAGGCATTCACACTCCCTTTTGAAATACATTGCTTCCCTTGTTTTCTTATAAAGCTGTCAATCACACACTGCCATTCATATCAATGACAAAAGGCTTTAATCCCCTTCACACCTCTTAATATTGTGTAAATGAATACACATGTATTGAAAAACATCTCCTTAAAGAAAGATTAGGTTATCACAAGGTAATAAAAATGTCAATCAGCAAAAGCTTGTACTCCCCCAAAAGCTGTGGCAACATTGTCTACAGAGCTGAATGCATGATCAATTCTTGGAGTTCAGCCAAGCATTCATAATGAGGCCATATGTACAAACTGCTTCTGTTAATGCAGTTTCCAGATAGTCTCATTATAAATGTGAGACTGAGCTCCAAGAATGGCTAATAGCTAGGGTTATGAAGTGGATTAAAGCTTTTTGTCATTGATACTATAAATGGCTGTGTGTGACTCATAACTTTTTGAGATTATCAGCTGTGCAGTTTTTTTCAAAATGTGTTTGCTTATGTTGCCAGTTTCAGGACCAATTCAAAGAATTGCCAGACTTTCGAATAATTTGTTGGTCCTGTGCATAATGGACACTGGGTAGTGGGAACATGGGTTATGAGGCGGCATGGAGGGGGCATGGAGCACATGGAGCAGGTTTAGGGGGCAGTAGGTAGGGGTGTGGAGTGAGGGCTAAAGGGCCCAATATTCATGATTACAAAAGGGCCAATGTCCCGGTGAGTGGAAACAGGTCTTTGGACCTGCTGGCCTCACTATCTGCTGCTTCCGTTGCCACTTATGCTTGCCTCCTGAAGTGGCGAGCCCACCTCTGGGCCACGTCTGCCTCCCCAACACAAAAATTCAGTGGGTAGACGCCTTCAGGTCAGAGGTAGAACTGTGGGGTCATGAAAATTCCAGAAACCCCAATACCTACTTTCTTGACAAAAATCTGGCTCTATGACTCTGTGAAATTGCACAATTTTGTCCGTTTGACAATACTTTACCCCGCCTTCTTATATACCTACAAGAAGTTAACCGTCTTTGCATACAGCTTCTTTTTAAAAATCCACCACAGAACAACTTTGTATTGCAGAATACAAGCTTTAATATACTGGACACTATTAAATTTGTTTGGCTTAATTAAAATAGATATTTCTCCATGTTGACAGAGGGAATTTGGAAATTGACAAGTTAATTCCTTAGCCTCTCAAGTAGAGTTACAAGGAATTCTCTATTTTTGGTTTTCTTTAAGCATGGTTTTTCAGATTGCATGGACATTGATACCAAGCAAGAAATCTACCAGGTGTAATACTTAAGAATTTATCTCCAGACAATGACAGATGTCAAATGCACAGCAGGATTAAAAAAAAAAAGAGCCTAAGACTGCTTTTGAAGGCTATGTATTCACCATTCAGGGTCATTTGTCAGCTTCTGAGACAAAATATGCAAAAGTTTTCTCTAACATAATTGCAAGCACTTCCAATTCTAATGTATAAACACCAAGCCTCGACAACACTTGTATCTGAATTTGGAATTGACAAGAATAATGATATGAGTTGCTGTTTCAAACATACAAGAGGTATGTAGAGTGAGACAGTGGTGAAGTGGTAATGCCATTGGACTAGTAATCCAGAGACCCAGGCTAATGGCCTGGGGACAAGGGTTCACCATGGCAGCTGGTGGAATTTAAATTCAATTAATAATCTTGAATTGAAAGGCTAGTCTCAGGAATGGTGACTGTGAAATGAATGTCGTAAAAACCTATCTGGTTTACTAATGCCCTTTAGGGGAGGAAATCTGCCATCCTTCTTTGGTCTGGCCTACATGTGACTCCAGACCCACAGCAATGTGACTCTGAACTGCACTCTGAAGTGGCCTAACAACTCACTCAGTTCAAGGGCAAGTGGGGAAGGGCAACAAATGCTGGCCTTGCCAGTGACACTCAAATCCCATGAAAGAATCAAAAAAAGGTGAAAATACCTGAAAGTTAAAGGGAAAAGCATATTTTCATCAAAATAAAAAAATGATGAGCACAGCCTAGGTGAATTCAGTGTGCCAAGAAATAAAATTGAACATTAACAATCCTTGTCGATGCAATGATAACTGCTGTTTGGATTTGGAATAATTTTGAAACAAATGGACTTAGACACAGTATTTTGTGCAAGTAAAGGTCCTCTCAAGTAACAAACAAGGGGCGGAATTTGACAGCCCCATCGTGGTTTGGGCAGGGCCGTGGAATGTGGCAAGCCGTTCAAAATTCCATTGACTTTGGCAGGACTGCAAAATCCCACCAGCGTAAAATTCCGCCCAAGGTCTGTCACTAACTTGGACCAAGTGGGAATAGTTTGTTCTGTTGTTTTCTATTTCTTTTATTGTAATGGATAGCTGAGACCCTCCAGGGGTCATGAATGGGAAGGAATGGTTATGAATGTTTTGTGAAAGGGAAATCATGTTTAACCAGATTATTAGAGTTGTTTGAAGGAGTAACATGTGCTGTGGATAAAGGGGAGCCTGTAGACATACTGTACTTGGATTTCTAGAAGGCATTTTTGATAAGGTGCCACATCAAAGATTATTGCGAAAAATAAAAGCTCATGGTGTTAGGGGTAACATGTTAGCCTGGGTAGAGGATTGGCTGGCTGGCAGAAAACAGAGAGTATGCATAAATAAGTCTTTGTCTGATTGGCAGGATGTGACTAGTAGAATCCGGGAGGGGTCTGTGCTGGGGCCTCAACTTTTTACAATTTACATCAATGACTTAAATGAGGAGATCAGAGGCGTGATAGATAAATTTGCAGATGACACAAAGATAAGTAGGAAAGTATGTTGTGAAGAAGACATAAGGTCTTTGTAGACAGATATAGATAAGTTGAGTGAGTGGGCAAAATCTGGCAGATGGAGTTTTTTTTTGTCAGACACGGGATGTGGGCTTTGCTGGCTGGGCTAGCATTTTTATTTCCCATCCCTAGTTGCCTTTGAGAAGGTGGTGCTGATCTGCCTTCTTGAAACACTGCAGTCCACGTGGTGTACATACATACATAGTGATGTTAGGAAGGGAGTTCCAGAATTTTAACCCATCAACTGTGAAGGAACAGCGATATATTTCCAAGTCAGGATGCTGAGTGACTTGGAGGGGAACTTCCAGGCAGTGGTGTTCCCATCTATCTGCTGCTCTTGTCCTAGCGGTAGTGGTCATGGGTTTGGAAGGTGCTGTCTAAGGAGTCTTGGTGAAATCCTGGAGTGCATCTTGTAGATGGTACACACTGCTGCTACTGTGCGTCGGTGGTGAAAGGAGTGAATATTTGTGCATGTGGTGCCAATCTAGTGGGCTGCTTTGTCCTGGATGATGTCCAGCTTCTTCAATGTTTTGGGAGTTGCACTCATCCAGGCAAATGGGAAATATTCCATCACACTCCTGACTTGTGCCTTGTAGATGGTGGACAGGCTTTGGGGAGTCAGGAGGTGAGTTACTTGTCACACAATTCCTAGCCTCTGACCTACTCATGTAGCCACAGTATTTATATGGCTAGTCCAGTTCAGTTTCTGGTCAATGGTAACCCCCAGGATATTGATAGCGGGGGATTCAGTGATGTTAATGCCATTGAACATCAAGGGGTGATGGTGGGATACTCTCTTGTTGGAGATCGTTACTGCCTGACACTTCTGTTTTGTGAATTTACTTGCCACTTGTCAGCCTACGCCTGGGTATTGTCCGGGTCTTGCTGCATTTGGACATGGACTGCTTCAGTATCTGAGGAGTCGCAAATGGTGCTGAACATTGTGCAATCATCAGTGAACATCCCCACTTCTGACCTTATGATGGAAGAAAGGTCATTGATGAAGCAGCTGAAGATGTTTGGGCCTAGGACACTACCCTGAGTAACTCCTGCAGCGATGTCCCGGAGCTGAGATGACTGACCTCCAACAACCACAACCATCTTCCTTTGCGTTAGGTATGACTCCAACCAGCAGAGAGTTTTATTAGATTGATACCTGGAACGAGCAAGTTGTCTTACAAGGATAGGTTGGACAGGCTGGGCTGGTTTCCACTGAAGTTTAGAAGAGTGAGGGGTGACTTGATTGAAGTAAATAAGATCCTGAAGGGTGGATGGGTGGATGTGGAAAAGATGGGTGAGTCCAGAAATAGGGGGGACTGTTTTTAAATCAGTGGTCACCTTTATAGGATTCCACCGGCCTCCCCCCACCCCACCGCCCCCCCACCCCATCGGGGGCAAAGTTGAAGGGCGCTCACAGGCAGGCTTCCGATCGGCACCCCCAATCGGGGGTGTGGCGCTATTTTACGCGGGCGGGCCAATTAAGGCCCACCCAGCGTGACGTCCGCACAAAAGTGCTGTGCGCTCCCTGTGTGGGTGGGGGCAGAAGCCCGAAATCAGGATGTGCTCTTTTGTGCATGCGCATGAAAGAGCGCACTCATCTCCCTGAGGCTAAGTGCTGCTCGGGGAGATCAGCTCTAAATGTAAAAAAGCTAAAAATAGAAAAATAAAATTTCCCTAACATGTTGCCTCATGTGACACTGTCACATGAGTTGGGACATGTCCATCATTTTTACAAAAACTTTATTAAAATTTTTAAAAACCAACATGAAACCTCATCCCACCCGTGGATGAGGTTTCATGCTTTTTCTAAATTCCCGCCGGGGCTCTTGGCCTGCCCACCAACATTAAGGTTGGACGGGCAGATCCACTAATTTGTTTAATTACTCTGTCAATGGCCTCAATTGGCCATTGACAGGTCGGCGGGCACACAGCTGATTTTGCTGCACCCCCGCCTACTGGAAAATTTAAATGGGGTGGGGTGACGTTGGGAGTTCCTCCCAATGTCATCGCCCATCATTTTACGTGTCGGTGAGCCGGCCCCGCCTCCCGCTTGCCAACAGGAAATTCCAGCCCATGAAGAGAATTTTTTCTCTGAGAAGATGGTGCAACTTTGGAACTCTCTGCCTCAAAAGGCAGCGGAGGCAGGGTCACTGAATATTTTTAAGGAGGAGATTCTTGCTAGGCAAGGGAGTCAAAGGTTGTCAGGGGTAGACAGGAATGTGGAACTTGAAACATAAACGAATCAGCCATGATCTTATTGAATGGAGGAGCAGTCTCGAGGGGCCAAATGGCCTATTTCTGCTCTTATTTGGTACACTTGTATGTATGTTCACATGAAATGGATGCCCCTTTTAGGATGTAAGATATAAACTGGAAAATTATATCAGCAAATGGGCTTTTTTCTAAGGTAATTTTCTTGGGTGAATTGTAACAAATCACCTGGGTACAATCCACAGAAATATATCAATCTAGTCACAATGTATATTCTAGTAAAAGTCAGCAAAGTGTTGTTGAGAATAGTAATTCATAGAATAATAGAATCATATAATGGGTACAGCACAAAAGAAGACCAATCTGGCCTTTGTATTTGTGCCGTTTCTCTGCAAGAGCAACTCAACCGGTCTCACTCCCTGTAGCCCTATTTTTTTTTTCCTTTTCAGATAATTATCCAATTCCCTTTTGAAAGTTTTGGTTGAATCTGCCTCCACCATACTCCCAAGCAAAGCATTCCAGATTTCAGCCACTCGCTGCGTAAAAACATTTTTCATCATGTCCTCTTTGGTTCTATTGCCATTCACCTTAAATCAGTGCCCTCTGGCTCTCGATGCTTCCACCAATAAGAACAATTTCTATCCCTCATAATCCCTCATGATTTTGAATACCCCTATCAAATCTCTTTTCAATCTCCTCTTCTCAAAAGAGAACAGCTCCAGTTTCTCCAATCTATCCATGTAATTGAAGTCCCTCAAACTTTCCTCATTAATTTTTTCTGCATCCTTTCAAATGCCTTCTCAAATTTCCACAAGTGTGGCACCCAGAATTGGACACAATACTCCAGCTGAGGTCAAATTAGTGGCTTATAAATGTTCACCATAACTTCCTTGCTTCTCTACTCAATGCCTCTATTTATAACCCAAGATCCCATTTGCCTCCAGCACCATTTTCTTACCCTGCCAGGCCACATTCAACAATTTACCCACAGACACACACCCCCAGGTCCATCTGCTCCTGCATTCACTTTAGAATTGTATCCTTTATGTTATATTGCATCTCCTCATTCTTCCTACCAAAATGGGTCACTTCACACTTCTCTGCATTAACTTTAATTTGCCACTGTCTGCCCATTCCACCAACCTAAGATCTCTTGCTGTTTATCATTATTCTTCTCACAGTTGACAGTAATTCCAAGCTTTGCGCCATCAACCAATTTTGGAATTGTGGCCTGCACGCTGTAAGGGGGAACGTATTTTTACGCAATGTTTTTTATTCACTTGTAACAGTTTTGCTGAATTTCAATTTATGGTTTAACTGTTTTATCCAATTGTGAAATGTGCTTGTTAACAGATATAAACAAGGAACTTAGTGATTTTGTGTGCAAGGTTTGCAAAGGATCATGGAAGATGACAGACTGAAGAGGCTGCTGAGCATGATAGGATAATGGACAATATTGTAAAGGTGCAGAGTGAACTGATTCTGCAAAAGGTTAATGGGTGAATGTTGACTGCACAACCTTGTGGCATAAGAACTATAGAAGCAATAAACTGATTTTCAAACAGTTCAGCAGAGTATGGTAAGGAAGGATCCTGTGACTGGAGAAGAGAAAGGTGTGGTAAAGTGGCCTTAATTGGCCCGCCCACGTAAAATGGTGGCGGGGCCCGCTTCTCTGGTGGGGATCGGCTCCCCGCCCATCGGAGATTGAAAATTTTGCCCATGGTGTTCATGCTCTGTTCTTAAGTCCAATAAACCACCAGTGTTTGTTCAGTTAATCGGTCTCTCTCTGCCTATATGGTTTCAAGCACCAACTAATGTATTGATATCAGGCTCGCATTTGCTGGACAAAGCGAACCTGATAACCAAAAACGTAAAACTGGCGATGAGGATAAACTGGATCAATTGACAGCAATCAAGAAAGCCGCGATGAGCCAGCTACATTACTTTGCCACTGCCTTGAAAGCTGTTTAAAAGCGCAGTCTCCTTAGTCATCGAGTATGCCATGGTTTGTGCATCTTAAACCATTTTACCCCATTTCCGATGACTAGTCTCATTGCGTCGAATGCCTAGCATTCTTCTTTACCACTAACAACATCTCGGGGGAGGACAAGAAGAGGATTATCCATTTGTCCACATGCAGGAGCAAGATGTATGGGCTGATCCAAAGCCTCATGTCACCTAACACCCCGATACAAAGATTTTTGAAGATTGAGTAAACACTGTAAAGACCACCTGAAGCCAAAGCCCTCAGTCACTATGCAGCATTTTAAATTCAACTCGAGGAATAAGCTTCCAGGAGAGACAATCACTGGCTATGTAGCTGCTTTAAAGGATTTAATGGAACATTGAGAGTTCGGAACTTCAAATACATGTTGAGAGACCAATTGATATGCGGAACTGGGGACGATGCTATTAGAAAGCGATTGCTATCTGAAACTAGACTTCAGTAAGGCATTAGAATTGGCAACAGCCATGGAGAGCACTGTTAGAGACTAGAGAATAGTTTCTCCGTATCTCTTCTGTCCAGATCCCTCATGATTTTGAAAACTTCTATCAAGTCTCCTCTTAGCCTTCTCCTCTCCAAGGAAAACAGTCCCAACTTCTCCAATCTTTTCTCATAACTGTAGTGTCTGGAGCCATTCTTGTAAACCTCTTCTGCACTTTCTCCAATGCGTTCACATCTTTCCTCTAGTCTGGTGCCCAGAACTGTACACAATATCCAGCTGAGGGCTAACCAGTTTCTTATATAAGTTCATCAAAACCTCCCTGCTCTTATACTCTGTGCCCCGATTAATGAAGCCTAGAATACCATATGCTTTAGAAACAGCTCTCTCTACCTGCCCTGCCACCTTTAATGACTTATGTACATATGCACCCAGGTCTCTCTGCTCCTGCATACCCTATAGAATAGTATATTTTATACTGTCTCTGCATGTTCTTTGTAACAAAGTGCAAATTTGTATTATTCCATAACCCCCTAATTGAACTAACACTGCAGCTAGAATTATTGAGCTAGCAATTAGGGCTTCAACATAAGCTTTGGGGAGTCAAAGGTGGACAAGTAAGGTGATAAGACAAGCGCCTCACCAGAATTTGTCTGCTCATGAGAATAGATCTGGCATTTGTGAGTGTTGTATAATAATCATAGAGAAAGTACCTCGGTCATTTTGTACAAGTAAAAGGGTGATGAGAAGTGGAAGGAAGCCTTCTAGGGTATAAAATAAAAAGTAAGTTCCTGCTTTTATACGTTTTGTTTGATTTCCTCATTGTGTAATAATGATGAGTGTTGGGATAAGTGTGGCTTCAAATATAATATAAAATATAATTATTTTGGTTGCAGAAAGTGCTATGATGAGGAATGTTTGGAAGGAAATTAGGAGTGTAATATATGTTCATTGTCGAATAATTTGTTCTGGGGAAATGTGATTTTGGCTAGCTAAAATATTACTGGGAGAAGTCAGCAGGTAAGAATTAACAGATGAGCTGATAAAGGGTCAACGGCCAAGAATTGGTTAGAAAAGTCTCAGTCAACCTCTATGTTTCATTTAAATCATAGCGTGCTCAGTAATGCAACTAGAGGACTATGTGCAGTAGTAACAGATCATTGTCAATTTTTGTGAATGATTCATGTATTGGGGAAGAGCATGATTGTTGGAATTATGATTTTTAGCATTGAATAAGTTTCAGGTTTTGTAAATTGTCAGAGCCGTGGGAAAGTGAGATGGCTACTAGAATAGTTAGGCCTGCACTTGCTTCACAGGCTGAGAATGTGAGAAGAATTATAGGTATAATCAAGCATGAGGTAGAATTTAATGTTAGAGTTCAGACAGCAATGGCGATGAATAGGGTTAATAGCATACCTTCTAGACATAAGAGTGCAGATAAGAGATGAGAGTGATTAAATGCAAGGCCTATGAGACCTAGCTTAAGTGCTGAGTTGAAGCTAAAATGTATGGTGGATATAGGACTTTTATGGACTTTCACTATAATTTACTAAGCCAAATTTAATGATCTTTGTTTGGACTAAACATCCACTCTGCTCAATCAAGCCCTCCTTGAAGTCTTTCATAGATAAAATTATTCTCATTGCTGCTCAGAATAGAGTAGAGAGTTGTGATAGTAATTGGTCTCCTCATGGTAAGGGAAGAAGGAGGGCGATTCCTAAATTACATACGTCATGAAGGTATTAATGTATGTAACGTTATTGGAAATTATTTTAAATTGGACTTGTAGTACGGTCTGTGTGTGTGTTTGTGTGTGTGTGTGTGTCTTATTTGGATTAAAGCCAGTTAGTCTGGATGCTTTGGTGTATAGTAGTTTTGAAATGTTAAACAGTAAAGAAGCTAAGTTAAAATAAAACATTTGCATTTTTTTTGCATAAACCATTCCAAGACTGTGGGTGAAATCTTGCACTTAACTAGTAGACACCGAGCAATATGTAATAATAAAATTGGTACTTCGAAAGGGGTTTTATTCGTATAAGAGGTGGAATTCAAAGGGCCTGGTGATACAATGAGAATTTACATTCAAAGGGAAGGCTAGGTATATTTAGAAAAGAGTTTTGTGTGTGAATCAGAGGCAAGTTACCTATGAGCCTAAAACTGTGCAAAGAAACCAAATTGAAAGGAACCTCTTTTTGAATTCATAAGATAAAATGTGCTTTGCCTGGTGTATGTTTAAGTCAGTAGGTTATGGTTGCTTTGGGGAAGATTACCTGGGAGGGATTCATTTGTGAATTTGTTTAAAAGTTATTATGGTAGTAATTTGTAGACATGTGTATGTGTTTAAATGTGTTAAAGTAATAAATGTTTAATTTATATAAAAAACCTCTTGAGGCTTGGTCGTTCTTATTCCTGAATTCAGAGCTGTATCTCAAACATACCAATTGGAAATATAGGTTATGACAGTTGTTTAAAGTTTCCCTCTGGGGTTTAAAATAATTTAGCCTTCACCAGCTGCTGTGTCATAACAGTTGGGCACTATTGGTGGGATAGTATTTGTAATTCCTTGATTGTTTTGGAATTGGTGAATCTTAAGGCTATGAGTACAAGATGCACATTGAATTCAGAAGTTGATGAGGTTTTTAGAATTGGTGGGACTGCAAGATGGCTTTAGCAATTGCAAAGACTTGTCTGGGAGTAGAAGACATAACTCTTATTGGGTTTCAGAAAATAACCAAGATTAAGTTAACAGGTCAGTTAAAATTGGGGTTACCTGCGTGGGATAAGAACTTAGATATAATTAAAAGTATAGCACAGCATCTACAGTTGGAAGTGATACCTGACACTAGTGAGTCACAGCTGGAGGTAGTGAGACTTCAGTTTGAAATGAAATAGCTTGAATTTAAACAAGCAAAGGAACTGAAAAAACTTGAATTAGAATGAAAGGAAAAATAAATGGTTTTTAAAAGGGAACAAGTAGAAAGGCAGGAAAAAGAAAGAAAACTGGAACTGGAATTTCAGGAAAGAGAGAAAGACCGAGAATGGGAATACCTGCTTAAAAGGCTGCAAGTTAAAGAAGACATCTTGGATTCTGATGAGAGTTCTGATGATGAAAAAATATTTAACCTAAAACCCAACGGGGAGATGATTTGAATTATACAAGCTCTTCCAAAGATTGAGGAAAAATATATTAAAGCATTCTTTATTTCATTTGAGAAGATAGCTAAGGAGATGAAATGGCCATAGGAAAACTGGATGTTATTATTACAGCCTAAGTTGCTGGGTAGAGCGCATGAGGTATATGCTTCACTGTCTGAAGAGGTATTGGTAGATTATGATGTGGTGAAAAAGGCTATTTTGAGTGCATATGTGTTGTTTCCTGAAGCATACAGGCAGAAATTTAGGAATATGAGAAAACAGCCTGGGCAAACTGAGTTTAAGAGCGTAAAACAAAATAATTTTGACTGGTGGATATGGGCGTTAAAAACAGAGACAACATATGCAGCTCTTAGGGAAGTAATTATTTTGGAAGAATTTAAAGACACAATACCTTCAGTAGTGAGAACTCATGCAGAGGAACAAAGGATTCAAGCTGTAAGATGAGCAGCAGGGATAACTGATGACTATGAGTTAGGTAATAGAGCTAAATCTTTTTTTAGTCACCCTTTCAAATAGGAAAAGGGTAAAAATTGGGAAGGTGAAAGGAAGGTAGGCAGTCAGGGAAGAGATGGAGAGGGTGAGAATTCCCAGGGGGTTTTTCCTTAAAATAAAAAGCAAGATGCTAAGAGTAGGAGTGACATTCGAAAATTGAGATGTTTTCATTGTAATAAAGTGGGGCACACAAAGTCAGTATGCTGGAATTTACTGGGCAAATCTGTTGTAATTACTGGGGTACAGAAACGTTCTGGAAGTAAAAGTACTGTGGGTTCTGAAGCACAGGAAAAGCCAATGATTTGTGTACAGGTAAAACAGAGAAAATCAGTGAAAGGTAAAGAAGTGGGAATATGTTCACAAATTACCCAAGAGGATTCAGAGGAGCAGGTTGCAGAAATGTTTAAAGACGTTGTGTGTGAAGTGAAAGTCTTTCCATGTGTGCAAGGTGGAGTAAGTAAAAATGTTAAGATTTTAAGAGACACAGGGGCTAGTCAATCTTTAATGTTGAGGGATAGTGATATATGTTGTTCAGATGGAGTATTACAGGAGCAGGTGGTAATAAGTGGGTTTCTTGGGGATGCAAAATTTATGCCATTGTGGAAGGTAAATTTAAAGAGCAAATGGAGAACAGGTGAAGTTATAGGTGGAGTGGTGGAAAAATTGCCCAGTGCAGGGGTTCCCTTTTTTATTCTGGGTAATGATCTAGCTGTATCACAATGGTGGCTGATGCATATGATAGTTGAGCAGCCTATAGAATTGTTTTCAACAGAGGTGTTGCCGAGAGAGCATGCTGGATTGTTTCCTGATTATGTGATAGTGAGGTCACAGACGCACAGGTTGAAATAAGAAAAAACAAGAAGGGCAGGCAGTTCAAAGGCAAGAAGAAGGTGTTGCAATCCAATTAACTGGCACTGTGTTTGATAACATTGTTCAGGATGAAAGAGTACAGGGCAATTCACTGAAGTGTTTAACTCAAGGAGGTTAGTGGAGTTACAGAAAAGTTATTTGAAATTAAAGCAGTTATATCAGAAAGTTTATTCAGAAATGGAAGCAACATGTATTCTAGTATGTTAATATCTTAAGGGAGCTATTTTAATGAGAAGATGGAGGCCGGATCATGTCTCAGCAAATGAAAGCTGGAGTAATGTGCATCAGATTGTTATTCCATTAGGGCATAGAAATTAAATCTTGAGGATTTCTCATGAAATTCCAATGGGGGGATGTTTAGGAATTAGGAAAACGCAGGAAAAGATACAAAGTTTTTTTTTGCCAGTATTGACTAGGGATGTAGTCAAATTCTGTACAACCTGTCATAAATGTCAAGCAACAGGGAAGCCAGAAACAATGATTATGCTGGTGCCTTTAATTCCAATACCAGCATTGAAGAACATTTTGTTAGTGTCATGATTGATTGTGTAGGGCCGCTCTCTAAGACTAAAAGTGGGAACCAGTATTTACAGACAATGGATGTGCCTACCAGGTTTCCTGAAGTGATACCTTTAAGAAATATTACAACTAATAAGATTGTGGAGGAGTTAATTACATTTTTACAATATATGGTTTACCTAAAGAAATACAATCAGATTGGGGTCAAATTTCATGTCACAGCTGTTTAAGGAAATAATGAATAGTTTGGGGATAAAACAGTTTAAGTCAACAGCTTATCATCTGGAGTCACAGAGAGCTTTGGAAAGATGGCATCAAACTTTAAAAACTATGATGTGAGCATACTGTCACCATTATCCACAGCATTGGGATACAGGAACTCCATTTTTGTTATTTGCTATTAGCAATGCTCCAAATGCATTGACTGATTTTAGCCCTTCTGAACTAGTTTAAGGTCATGAGGTAAGGGGACCACTGAAATTAGTTCATGAGAAATTGGTGGGCCAAAATTCAGAAATTATTCTCTTGGATTACATACCTAATTTCAGGGAAAGATTGAACAGAGTATGTGAGTGGGCTAGGGAACATTTAAAGGTGTCACAACAAGTGACAAAAGTGATGGCAGATACAAAAGCTAAAGTCTGTAGTTTTGTTTCTGGAGAGAAAATATTAGTTTTATTACCAGTGCTAGGTGATTCATTTAATGCAAGCTTTAGTGGGCCTTACAGGATTCAAAAGAAATTGAGTGAAGTAAATTATTTAATAATACTCTAGATAGAAGAAAGAAGCAGAGCGTGTGTCATGTAAATATGCTTAATAAGTGCTTTGACAGGGAAGAGGAACAAAAAGAAATATTAGTGGTAATGGATGATGAGAAAGAGGTAGAAGTGCAGGACTCTGAAATTGATTCTCCTCTAATCAAATTGGATAAGAGCAGGTGCTTGAAAATTTAAACGATATATTGAGTTACCTTCCAAGCAAGGGTCAAAGTGACTTGGAGAAGCTGTTGCAGTCACACAAACTTATTTGTGGGAATAAATTGGGAAATACACATTTTGCTATATATGATGTCTCTGTACAGGTTTCATCTTCAATAAGGCAACATCCTTAGATTAAATCTGGCAAAGTTATCACAAGTACAAAAAGAAATTGATTTCATGCTTCAAAATGACATTATTGAGGCTAGTTGCAGTAACTGGAGCTCACCTATTGTGCTGGTACTGAAACCAGACTATGCATGGACTATTGTAAGGTGAATATGGTGACAAGAGTGGATTCATATCTTATACCACAGTTGGAAGATTGCATTAAGAAAGTGGGACAATTGAAATTTATCACAAAGATTGATTTTCTAAAAGATATTTGTAGGTACCATTGTCGGAGAAGGAGCAGGAGATATTGGCTTTTGTAATGCCAAGTGGACTATATCAGTTTAAAGTCATGCCATTTGGTATTAAGAATGCACCTGCGACATTTCAAAGACTGACAAAGTAATTGCTGGTCTAAGCAATCATGTTGTTTACATTGATGATCTAATAGTTTTCAGTCCTACACGAGGGGAGCATTTACAATGACTGGAAAGATTATTTTCTTGATTTCAAGAAGCTAATTTGGTTATGAACTTGAAAAGTGAATTTGCAAACGTGCAGGTTATGTATCTAGGCCATACCATTGGACATGGTAAGGTGGCTCTGAGAGATGTGAAAGTCTAGCTATCAAAGATTTCCCAGTGACTACAACAAAATGAGAAGTTTTGAGATTTCTGGGTATGAGTGGGTTTTACCAGAAATTTGTACCAAAATTTAGCAGCGTGGTTGCTCCATTGCCTGAACTATTAAAAAAGAACAAGAGGTTTCAATGGACACTGGAGTGTCAGAAGTCGTTTGATAGTTTGAAAACTGTATTAACCATGACACCAGTTTTGGCAGTAACCAATTATGCCAAGCAATTCAAGTTGGCCGTCAATGCAAGTGATATAGGCATTGGGGCTGCACTGTTACAGGAAGATGACACTGGAATTGAAAAACCAATTGAGTATTTTGTTATGGAAGCTGAATGTACAACAGAGAAGATATTCAATGATCAAAACGGAATCCTTGGGTTTGGTGGTAGCATCGCAGCATTTTGAAATTTTTGTTGCAGATAATTCATCAAAAACAATTGTTTACACAGACCACAATCCTTTGAGGTTTTTGGATAAATTTCAAGACAAAAGTTCAAGACTTTGCTGATGGAGTCTATTATTACTACCATTTACTCTAATGATTATATATGTTTCTGGTAGAGAAAATCTATTCACAGATATGTTAGAGTTTGAAGCTTAAAGGAAAATTGGACATTAAAAAAAACGACACTGAACTGGTGACAATTCATTTTTTGATAGGGAGGGGGGAATGTCATGATGTTAAGAAGATATTAATGTACGTAATGTTATTGGAAATTATTTTAAATTGGACTTGTAGAGTCTGTGTCTGTGGGTGTGAGTGTGTGTGTGTGTGTGTGTGTTTGTGTGTGTGTGTCCTAATTGGATTAAAGCCAGCCTGTCTGGCTTCTTGATCTATAGTAGTTTTGAGGTATTAAACAGTAAGGAAGTTAAGGTACATTTGCATTTTTTGAATAAACCATTCAAAGACTAGGGGTGAAATCTTGCACCTAGCTGGGAGACACCAAACAATATGTTTATATTACTAATAAAATTGGTACTATGAAAGGGGTTTTATTGTTAGAAGAGGTGAAATTCAAAGGGCCTGGTGATACAATGAGATTTTATATTCCAAGGCAAGGCTAGTTATGTATAGAAAAGAGTTTTGTGTGTGAGTCAGAGGCAAGCTGCCTGTAAGCCTACTGCTCTGTGAAGGAACCAAATTGAAAGGAACTTCATTTTGAATTTGTAAGATAAAATGTGCTTTGCCTGGTGTCCGTTTAAGTCTTTGTGTTATTGTTGCCTTGGGGAAGATTACCTGGGAATGATTAATTTGTGGATTTGTTTAAAAGTTATTATGGCAGTAAATTGTAGACATGTGTATGTGCTTAAATTTGTTGTTAAATTAATATATTTTAAATTTAATTTATATAAAAAAACTCCAGAGGCTTGATGGTTTTTAATTCCTGAATTCAGAGATGCATCTCAAACATACCAATTGAAAATATAGGTATGACAGTTGTTTAAAGTTCCCCTCTGGGATTTTAAATAACTCGATCTTTACCAACAGCTGTGCCATAACAAATAGTAGAAATAAAATGGCTACAAGGAAGAAACGTAGGGAGAATGGGAGGGCTACGCTTCCTGGGGGTCAAAGCCACATTCATATGAGGATAATTTTTCATTATCTGGGTTTAGTGATAGCAGCCAAAAGTAGATTATGGAAAGGATTTGGAAATCAGGGCCATTGAAGATATGATGAGGGTCATCACTTTTTCTTGGATTTTAACCAAAGTTAAATGATTGGAAATCATTTGTACTAGTTTATACTAGAAAAGCAAGTATAAACCTCATCATTAGAAGGATACATAAAGAAATAATAATACTACGGTATCATGCAGCAGCTTCAAAGCCGAATGGTGTTCTGATGCAAGATGATATTGGCTTTGTCATAGTGGACAAACTGCTAAAAATGTTGAACCAATAATGATATGGAGACCATGAAATCCTGTGGCAACATAGAATGTTGTTCTGTAGAGTCCTCCATCGGCGATAGTGAATGGTGCGTTGTAATATTCTATAGCTTGAAGGGATGTGAAGTAAGCTCCTAGAATAATAGTAAGAGTGAGGGCTTGGATTGGTTCTTTTCGGTTGCCTTCTATTAGGTTATGATGGGCTCAGGTTACTGTTACATCAGAAGCTAGAAGTACTACGGTATTTAAAAATGGGACTTCAAGTGGATCTTGTGGATTGATTCGAGTTGGTGGTCAACATCCTCCTAGTTCAGGGGTTGGAGCAAAACTTGAGTGAAAGAAGGCTCAAAAAAAGCAGAGGAAAAAGAATATTTCTAATGTAACGAATGGAATTATTCCATAGCGGAGGCCTCTTTGAACAGTGGATGTGTGATGACCGTGAAATGTTCCTTCTGGAATAATATTGTATCATCATTGGACTATAGTTAGAAGGAGAAGGAATAACCCTAAGTAGAGAAGCAATAATGAGTGGAAATGAAATCAGACCGCCAATTCCGACGTTATTAGAATAGTGGCTTTAGCTCTGATTAGTGGTTATGGGCTAGGGCCAACTATGTGGTATGCATGTGCTTGGTGAGCCATTAAGCATTTCCTTGTAGATACAGGCTTAATAGAAGGATGAATACATATGCCTGAATTATTGTTAAGGCTACTTCTAAGATTGTAAATAAGAATAGGATTATTGACTTGATACTGCTACAATTGGTATAACAGTAATGAACACAAAAGCTGCAGTAGCGATTAATTGTAGCAGTTAGGTTAGCAGTTAGTCGGACTCCTAGTGCTAATGTTTGAGGAAATAGACTGATAGTTTTGATGATAATTAAGACAGGGACTAGAGGAGTAGGAGTACCTTCTGGTAGAAGATGACCTAGTGTAATTGTTGGTTGATTAAGTATACCAATAAGTACGGTTATATGTCTTAAAGGTGGGGCAAATGCTATATTAAGGGAAAGTTGGGTTGTAGGTGTAAAGGTGTAGGAGAATAAGCCAAGGAGGTTAATAGTAATCAGGAATAATATTAAGGCTATAAATAATACAGCTGATTTAGGACCAGTAAAGTTAATGGACTATACAAGTTGATAGATAAATTGATTAATAAATCAATTTTAAAGGGTCATTAATCAATTGTTTAATCAATAGTTAGTTGGGGTTGGATAATTAGTCATGCTATTACAATTGCTAGGGCAATTAATGGAATTCCAAGGAGTGACAGGCTTAAGAATTGGTCAAAAAAGCTTATAATCATGATTAGTTTCAGGGCTCAGGTTTAGATTTTTCGGTACTTTTTAGTGTAGAATCATTATTGAATAGGTAATTAATTACTTTTTTGGTAGGATAATAAAGAAAAGTATTCATGAGAATAGAAGGATAATAAATCAAGGATGGGGGTTTAATTGAGGCATATCACTAAGGGTGATAGGGAGTCACCAATAATTATCTTAAAAGGCTAATGTTAGGCCCAATTTAGCTTCTTAGTGAAGCTTCTTCTAGTATTAATGAAGATCAGGCTTTGAAGTGCCCTAAGCGGACTGCTTCTACTAGATAGGTATAAAGCTATAAAAACAAAAAACTGTGGATGCTGGAAATCCAAAACAAAAACAGAATTACCTGGAAAAACTCAGCAGGTCGGGCAGCACGGGGGAGAAGAGCAAAGTTGACGTTTTGAGTCCTCATGACCCTTCAACCGGGGTGGCGGGGGGGGAGGGGGGGGTGCAGAAGTTGTGGTGGGGGGTGGTGGGGGTGTTGTTGGGACAAGCAAGCAGTGATAGGAGGAGATAACCAAAAGATGTCACAGACAAAAGAACAAAGAGGTGTTGAAGGTGGTGATATTATCTAAAAGAATGTGCTAATTTAGAGTGGAGAGCAGGACAAGCAAGGTAGCTCTAGTGGGAGCGGGGTGAAATAAACAATGGGTGGAATACATTTAAAAATAATGGAAATAGGTAGGAAAAGAAAAATCTATGTAAATTATTGGAAAAAACAAAAAGGAGGGGGAAGAAACAGAAAAGGTATGGGGATGGAGGAGGGAGTTCAAGATCTAACATTGTTGAACTCAATATTCAGTCTGGAAGGCTGTAAAGTGCCTAGTCGGAAGATGAGGTGCTGTTCCTCCAGTTTACATTAAGCTTCACTGGAACAATGCAGCAAGCCAAGGATAGACATGTGGGCAATAGAGCAGAGTAGAGTGTTAAAATGGCAAGCGACAGAGAGGTCTGGGTAATGCTTGCTGAGTTTTTCCAGGTATTTCTGTTTTTGTTTAGCTATAAAGCTATAGTTAGTACCACAGGTTTCTTAGCATTGACCAGAATAGATGCCTGGACAGGAGGTGAAGGCAGTTTGGTCCAGATCATCCTGGTACAGCATCTATTTTTACTTCTAAGGCTGGGACAGTTCATGAATGTAAAATGTCTTCTGCGGATACTAATACGTGAACAGGTGATTCTATAGGTACAGCTATTCAGTGGTCTGTCTTTAATAAACAAAATTGGCCTGGAGTCAAGTCTTATGTTTGGATTATGTAGGTGTCAAATCTTAGGTCTTCATAGTCTGTGTATTCATGGCTTCAGTATCATTGATGACCTATAACTTTAATAATTAAATGGGGGTCACAAATTCTTACCATTCACTTCATCTTCTTTAGCCATCAGAAGCTTAGCCCTCACAGGCATGACTTTCCTATCAGGATTCTTCTCAAAAGACACCATCATTGAATCCCTAAACTCGTCTTACCTTAACACCTGAGCGCTAATCTTAATACTTGTTGCAACATCATTCACAGCCTCCGTCTTGTTTTCTTCGCATTAATAAATTTTCCCCGATTCAATTCACTTTCTCCAATTAATGAAAATAACCCAATAATAATTAACCCAATCAAAAGTCTTGCTTATGGAAGCATCCTTGCCAGTCTTATCATCACATCAAAGTTATCTCCAACAAAAACCGAAAACCCCCTACTAAACCTTTCTGCTCTCCTAGTTACAATCATTGGTCTACCATTAGACTTAGAATTAACAAACTTAACCAACACCCAACATAAAATTACTCCAACTCTCCTCTTTTCCAACATACTTGGATACTTTCCCCAAATTATCCACCTCTTCCTACCAAAAATTAACTTAAACTGAGTCCAATACATCTCAACTCACTTAATTGACCAAACATGAAATGAAAAAACTGGGCCAAAAAGCACCCTCATTCAACAAATTCCACTAATTAAACTATCTACTCAGCCACAACAAGGCTTTATCAAAATTTACCTCACACTACTTTTCTTTCATCCTCGTCCTCCTTATTACCTTAATCTAACTGCACATTAAGTTCCCCAAGACAGACCCCAAATCAACTCCAACACCACAAATAAAGTCAATAACAATACCCGCCCACTTAAAACTAACAATCACCCACCGTTGGCATACAACAAAGCCACCCCTCCAAAATCATGACGAACCATCTCCAAACTACTTATCTTCTCAACCCCCACTCAATCAAGCCCGCATTACTCAACTATAAAATGATTACCAGCAAAAGCGAGGGCTGTTAAATAAACCCCAATATACAATAATACAGATCGGTCACCCCACAAGTCAGGATAAGGCTCAGCAGCAAGTGCCGCTGCATAAGCAAATGCCACCATTCATTCCAATGGAGCTTCACTATCCTTTATTTTTGTAAATTTGCACATCACCCCAGGGCTCTATTATGGCTCCTGCCTCTACAAAGAAACATAAAATATTGGAGTAATTTTACTATTCCTATCAACAGCTGCAGCTTTCGTAGGTTATGTCTTACCATGAGGACAAATATCCTTCTCAGGCACCACAGTCATTATGAACCTACTAAATGCTTCCCTCATGTTGGAGATGTACTAGTCCAGTGTATTTAAAGGGAGCTTTCAGTAGATAACGCCACCCTAACATGATTCTTTACATTCCACTTTCTCCTGTCTTTCCTAATTGTTGCACTAACCATAAATCATATCCTCTTCCTCCATGAAACAGGTTCTAATAACCCCATGGGACTTAACTCTGATATAGACAAAATCCCTTTCCGCCCCTACTTTTCCTACAAAGACATATTCGGCTTCTTTGTTCTAAATATTTTTCTAACATTCCTAGCCTTATCCCTCTCTAATCTATTAGGAGGCGCTGAAAATGTTACCCCTGCAAACCCTCTTGTCACCCACCACATATTAAATCTGAATGATACTTCTTATTTGCCAACAATATCCACCGTTCTATCCCAAACAAACTAGGAGGAATCCTGGCCCTCCTATTCTCCATCTTCATTCTCATACTAGTCCCCCTCCTCTATACCTCTAAACAGCAAAGCAGCATCTTCCAACCACTCACACAGCTCTTCCTCTGAGCCCTTGGAGCCAATATAATCATTTTAACCTGAATTGGAGGACTAACAGTTGAACAACCATGTATCATCATTGTCCAAATTGCATCTATCCTTATTTCCTTATTTCTTTTTGTAATAACACTGATGTGAAAATAAAACTCTCAGTGTAAATTAGTTTTGTTAGCTTAACTTAAAAGTGTCGACCTTGTAAGTCGAAGGCCAGAGATGTGAACCCTCCCTAAAACATATCAGAGGAAGAAGGGTTAAACTCCTGCCCTTGACTCCCAAAGCCAAGATTCTGCCCAAACTGCTCCCTGAATGCTATTAAAGCATGAAAACCAAATCAAAAATTTGTTTTTTTTAAAGTAAGTCAGAGTGACATATTAATGACATGGACCACATACCTTAATATACCACATACTACATACTACGTTTAATCAACATTAATAGACTATCCCTACTGGTATCACATATACTATGCTTAAGGCCCCCACTATGCCATAACATATTATGCTTAATACTCATTAATCTACTATCCACTATTTCATTTCATTCTATTCTTTAGGCCTCATAAACCTATAATCAATATTTTCATATCATAAAGTTATTCATTCAACCCTTAATTATCTAACCAATGCTTAATGTGGGTTGGTAAGAACTTCACATCCCGCTATTATAAGGAAAACATTTGCTCTATTTGTGGCAGTGTATTCGTTTTATTCCTATTATTTGAACAATACTGGCATCTGATTAATGCTCGAGATATTTATAATCCTTGATCATATCAAGAATGCCAGTCCTCTAGTTCCCTTTAATGGCACATCTGTCCTTGATTGTCTCAAGATCTATCCTCCGCCGTGTTTTTTTTGTTCAGTAGGAAGCAATCACTATGCCCCAGGAGGCCTGATCTGGAACACTAAATAAACTCGAGCCCCCCTTGACATTTATTTAATATACTCATTACTAGTCATTCATGAGCTTTAATTGTCAAGTTGACCATTACTGAAAGAGATAGAGAAATTGATGCCATAGTCGGCAGGTTTTAATTTTTTTGATTAATGAAGCTTTGGTTTAGAAAATATACTATTTTAATCCACTATCTGGACAATTTCATAATAACTGTTAATGTAAAGTGCATTTTATTATTCTAATACAATATTCATTTTACCTGGCATAAATTTATTATTATTAAGTTAACCCCTAGGTTGTGAAAAAAAAGGAACTGCTTCAAAAAATAACTTTTTTTGTTTTAAAAACCCCTTTCGCCCTAATATGCACAGACTCCTCGAAAAACACAGATAAAAACAAGGACTGGACAGATATCTTTGAATTAGCATGCAGCAATATTTTCTATATATTGTTACACAATATAATGCTAGTGTAGCTTAATCTAAAGCATGGCACTGAAGGTACTAAGATGAAAAATAAAAAACTTCCACCGACAAAAAGGTTTGGTCCTAGCCTCAGTATTAATTGTAGCCAAAATTATACATGCAAATTTCAGCATCCCTGTGAGAATGCCCTAATTAAGCTATCAATTAACCAGGGGTGGGTATCAGGCACACATTCATAGCCTAAGACACCTTGCTAAGCCACACCCCCAAGGGATTTCAGCAGTAATAAACATTGATTACTTAAGCGCAAGCTTGAATCAGTTAAAGTTGCGCTAATTAAGTTATCAATTAACCAGGGGTGGGTATCAGGCACACACTCGTAGACCAAGACACCTTGCTAAGCCACATCCCCAAGGGATTTCAGCAGTAATAAACATTGATTACATAAGTGCTTGAATCAGTTAAAGTTAACAGAGTTGGCAAATTTCATGCCAGCTACCATGTTTATACGAGTGACTCACATTAATACTTCCCTGGCGTAAAGAGCGATTTCAGGAATATCTACGATAACTAAAGTTAAGACCTCATCAAGCTGTTCCACGCATTCTTAAGTGGAGTTATCAATAGCGAAAGTGACTTTACCCCAATAGAAATCTTGATGCCACGACAGTTAGACCCCATACTAGGATTAGATACCCTATAACGTCTAACCACAAACTTAAACAATAATTTACTATATTGTTCACCAGAGTACTGCAAGTGCTAGCTTAAAACCCAAAGGACTTGGTGGTGTCCCACACCTACCTAGAGGAGCCTGTTCTGTAACTGATAATCCCCGGTAAACTTCACCACTTCTTGCCATCCTCATCTATATACCGCCATCGTCAGCTCGCCCTGTGAAGGGTGAAAAGTAAGCAAAAAGAACTAAACTTCCACACCTCAGGTCAAGATGTAGCAAATGAAGTGGATAGAAATGGGCTAAATTTTCTATAAAGAAAACATGAATGGCAAACTGAAAAATTACCTAAAGGTGGATTTAACAGCAAGGGAAGATCAGAGCGCTTCTCTGAAATTGCCTCTGGGACGCACACACACTGCCCATCACGCTTCTCAATGAAACCTACTTATCTTTAATTGGAAGAAATTACTCATGAGGAGGCAAGTCATAACATGGTAAGTGTACTACAATGTGCTCTTGGAATCAAAATGTGGCTAAATTAGCAAAGCACCCCCCCTTACACCGAGGGTTATTAAGAATATGTGGAGTGAATAAGAGGCTCTAATTAATACTCCAGCACCTGTTCAGTTGGATCAGCTAAATAATGAAGTAATGATGAGAAGTTCTCCTGTGAGGTTAGGAGATGGCGGGAGGGTGAGATTGGCGACGTTGACAAACTATCATCAGGTTGCCATTAATGGGAGAATAATTTGTACACCTCGGGCTACAAGTATGATTGGGCTGTGGATTTGTTCATAGTTAGTGTTGGCTAAAAAGAATAGTGCTGATGAAATTAAGCCATGGGCAATTATTTGGTTGCTCCTGCAAAACTTCATGGTGTTTGAATAAGGGTTGCCCCGGTAACTAGACTTACCTGATGGGTAAGGGATTTTAGGTCTGTTTGTCATAAACAAATAGAGCTGGTTATAATGATTCGTCAGGTAACTAAAATTACAAAGCGATCGGCTATTTCTTTGGTTAGCTGGTTAAGTATAACAATGATTCGTATTCCACCTGACACTTTTCTGCATTGAACTTCATCTGCCAACTACCTGCCCGCCAATCCGTCAATGTCCTTTTGAAGTTCTACACTGTCCTCCTTTGAATAAAGGAGTCCATCTTTTAAGGTTGGAGGAATCGGACACTAAATTAAAAACATATATTGGAGAAGAAATAAGAGTGAAAGAGATATGTCAAGTCCTGGTGCAGTATGGGAATCCATCTGCAAATTTACCCCTTATAGTAATAGCTAGGACAGGCCCCAGTTTGATTGCTCGCAACTGGCTCAAAAAGATTAAATTGCAATGGGCCGAGATTTTTCAAATCAAAACCAGAAACTTACAGCAATTGTTACAAAAGTACACTTCCATTTTCAGTGATGAGCTAGGAAGGATTTGTGGGCTACAAGCCAAAATCCATGTAGACACTAACGCAACCCCCAGATTTATCAGAGCCAGAACAGTCTCTTAAGCTCTATGAGACAAGGTCAAGGCAAAAGTAAACAGGCCGGAAAGGACGGGTATCTTACAACTTGTGCAATTTTCCAAGTGGGCGGCACCTATAGTACCTGAACTGAAGCCAAACAAAACTGTTCGCTTATGCGGTGACTTTAAGTTAACTATAAACAGAGTGGCCAAACTTAACAGACACACAATACCGAAGATTGACGAATTATATTCAAAATTGGCAGGGGTAAGCACATATTCAAAACTCGACATGAGCCACACCTACCAGCAGGTAGAGTTGGAAGAAGGCTCTAGGGAATTTGTGACCATCAATACACATCAAGGATTGTATAAATATACCCGACTACCCTTTGGGGTTTCATCGGCGTGTGCTATTTTCCAGCATACCATGCAAAATCTACTTCAGGGACTGCCCCGTGTTACTTTTTATCTGGATGATGTCTTAGTGATTCGAATAACTGACAAAAAACACTTAGCTAATTTGGTGGAGGTGCTGAAACGCTTCTCATAAGCGGGGGTGCACTTGAAGCGCAAAGAATGTCTTTTCCAAGCCAAAAAGGTAGTTTACTTGGGCCATAAGGTCGATGTGCAGGGCCTGCATCCCGTGGAAGAAAAGGTCAAGGCTATTTGTGAGGCGCCTGCACCGAAAACACTACAAAACTAAAGGCTTTCTTAGGCATGATAAACTACTTTGTGCGATTTCTTCCAAATCTATCAACCGTATTGGCTCTGTTATACACATTGCTTAAGAAAAGCCAGAAATTGAGTTGTCAAGCTCCGCACCAGGATACGTTTCTGAAGGTAAAGGAATTGTTAAGGTCATTGGCATTATTGGCCCACTTTGACCCAAAGAAAAAATTGATTTTAACTTGTGATGCATCCCCTTATGGAATAGGGGCTGCACTTTCACATTGGATGGAGGATGGCTTTGAATGACCCATCTCGCACGGTCATTGCTGCAGAGCGACAATATTCTCAAATTGAGAAGGAGGACTTGTCTGTTGTGATTGGTGTTTGTAAATTCCATCAATACCTCCATAGTCACCATTACATATTATATCAGACCACAAGCCTCTGCTGGGATTATTTGGAGAGGATAAGGTGATAACCCCCATCACATCTGCTCGTATTCAGAGATGGGCATGGATATTGGCTGCTTATGAGTACACTTTTATTGACCGATCGAAAAGCCAGATCACACATGCTGACATGTTGAGCCACCTCCCACTGCCAGATGACAATGTGAAGGTTCCAATTTCCCAGGGACTTATCTCAGTACTAAATCTTTTGGATTCTTTCCCTGTCCAGGCCAAACAAATCTGTGAGCGAACAAGCCGAGTTCCACTTTTATCTCATGTGTGGGAGCAGGTCTTGAATAGATCGACAGGAGAGCCAAAGTCTGATGACATGAAGCCCTATTTCAATCACAGATACAAGCTCACCTGCCAGGACAGCATATTGCTCTGGGGAGCAAGGGTCATCATGCCCTCGAGAGGGCAAAGGCCATTACTGGCTGAATTACATAGCACTCACCCTATTGCATCTTTATCCTACTAATGCATTAGTAGGATGAAGATGCTTGTGTGCAGGGGTGGATGCAGGCAGTGAAACCCTTGTCAAAAGTTGTTTTTAATGCCAGCAGGTACAAAAGCTACCCTCCTTAGCTCCATTGCACCCCTGGGAATGGCTAGGGGCAGCCATGATGTGTACCTCCATGTCGACTACGTGGAGCCCTTCTTGGCCACAATATTCCTTTTAATAATAGACTCCAAATGAATGGATGTCTACAAAGTCCGGTCATCCACAACTGCTGCCACCATAGACCATTTGTGGCAGAGATTTGCAGTGCATAGTTTACCAGAGGTACTTGTGTTGGACAAAGGGACTGCATTTACCAGTGGGGAGTTTGACAGGTTTACAACGCTCAATGGAATAACTCCTATCAAAACCTTGCCTTACCACCCCACTTCTAATGGTTTGGCTGAGCGGGTGGTCCAAAATTTTAAGTCCGAGATGAAAAAGCTGGACGGAGATTCCATCAGCACCAGATTGTCACGGTTCCTGTTTGCACAACACCACACATGACCACCGGTATTGCCCCCAATGAATTACTAATGAAGAGCCGTCTCCGCACCTGTCTAACTCTTATCAGGCTGTATTTAGGGGGAGAACGGAGAGAAGCCAAGGGGCCCAGAAGGTTAGACATTTTGGCCATAATCATGAAAGAAATTTCACGGTGGGAGACACAGTTCTCACAAAGAGCTTTGGAGATGGGCCAAATTGGCTATTCAGCAAAGTGAGTGCCACGACAGGACCTCTCTCCTAAATTGTATCGGTAAACGGCCAAATAATTATATGACACTTGGATCATTTCTGGAGAAGAGAGACAGTCCCACAAGAAGGAATGCCGTCATCATTTGCATTTGAGTCCGCACAGCACGTGGAAGAAATGATGTCACAAAATTTGTAAGTACCAGTGGGGCCTATTGGACCTGAGTGAGTTGAAGATACAAACTTGCCCACTTCCACTGAAGAGCCTGATAGGCAGTTGACCCCTGAGGAGGGAATCTCGGAAAAACCAGCCGAAGTTGTTGAGCTACAACACTCGACATGTCCGAGGAAGCCTCCTGGGAGACTTGACTTGTAAATAGTTATTTATGTAAATAATTGGGATGTCGTGAAGATTGTCAATTGCACTTTCAAGTAAAGGGGGAGGGATGTGGTAAAGTGGAGTGCTATGTGCCTTTAAGAGAATGTAGTTAATTGACCATGTGACCAATTGACCAACTGCTACACAGCGAGGGCTTCTTGGGTAACAGGAAGTCTAGAGCTGGAGGTGATTGGAGACGCACACTTGGTGTTAGTGCTCTGTCCTTACATCCAATAAACCACCAGTGTTTGTTCAGTTAATCGGTTCCTCTCTGCCGATATTGTTTCAAGCACCAACTAATGTATTAATATCAAGGGTGTAGCTAGCGTTTGCCAGGTGATGCGAACCTGATAACCAAAAACATAAAAAGGTGATTAACTTTAATGGGTTCAAGCAGTTGAAGTTGAGAACAATCACCAGGGCCAAGAATTTCCCCTCCTTGGTCAGGTTCAGCGGGGTCGGGCAGCAGCAGTCGGGAAGTCGACCACTGCCCGCGATCAGGGCCAGACCGCAATTTCATGCTGGCGGGCCAATTAAGGCCCAGCCAGTGTGAAACATGCGCGGTAGTGCTCAGTGCTGCCTCTGTGTGGGGATAGGAGGACGAGAGCACAAGTTTGCACATGCACATGGGTGCGCGCTGGAAAAGCTCCCTGAGGCACAGAGCTGCCTCAGGGAGAAGAAGACATGAAATGTTAAAAATAAAGATTTTAAAAATGTTATGAAACATGTCACCTCATGTGACTCTGTCAAAATTTTTATTTTATTTTTATTTGGTGTTGGAAACCTCACCCATCCGCGGATGAGTTTTCCTAAAAAAACACAAAGGCCGCTTGGCCTTTGCGCCTGTCCGCCTGTCCGCCAACCATAACGTTGCATTGGCAGCAAAAAAATTCTTTCAATTATAACTTTAATGGCCTTGAAAGGCCTTTTAATTGTCGGCGGGTGCTCTGCCGTCTCCTGTATGTGCCCCCAGACCGAAATATCACGCGAGTGCACCATGACATTGGGATACTCACCTGTTTTCATCGAGCATTAACTTATGCTCGGTCGGGTCGGGTTGGCTGGGGTCCCGCCCAACGAGCGTTATATTCTGGCCCAAGAGTCTGCCTTTAGCGCAAAACATGATTTGGTCCACTATTGTGTCAAGATAAAGGTGTGGAGGAACCACAGCGGAGACACAAGGCAGTGTTAACTATGTCAGTGGTGTTAACTACGTCATCTAAAATAATTACTTCTTGAAGAAGACACATGCTGGCTTATGAGATCTAGAGCCAAATTATCTCAAAGTGTGCACTTGAAGACAACAAACACTGCAGTCAGGAAGAGAGTGACCTGCTCTGTCACTGAAGATGTGAAGAGAACTCGTTCAGAAGACCGACCACCCAGGAATGAGCTCTTACACGTGGGGTTCCCAACTACCAGTATAGTGAGTATATCTGTAGTTTGAGAATAGGGTAAATAAACTAGTTTGTGAGCACAGGTACTTGTGGCGTGCCACTGATATCAAGAGTCGGGCAAGATCATTCAGTATTTGAGAAGTCACAGGGGGTAAAGGAGTGATGGAGCTACAGCACCCAAGTCTAAAGGCTGAATTTTTCTTGTCGGCAGGTGCACGCTCAACCCAAATGAGAGCAACATGGTGTGCGATGATGTCGGGCGAGCGTCCCAATGTCATTGCGCACTCTCGAGATATTTCACTCGGCGGGCGCATGCGAGAGGTGGCAGTGCACCTGCCGACAATTAAGCAGCCTGTTAAAGCTTTTAATCAATTAATTGATTTGAGTTTTGTTCTGTCCGTCCAATGATTTGGTTGGCGAGTGGGCAAAAACGCCAAGCTGCCATTGCATTTTTGGCAAAACCTCATCCACAGGCGGAATGAGGTTTCAACCAGTGATTAAAAAGAAATAAAAATGTGGAAAACTCATATTTAACATGTCCCTGCTCACGTGATTGAGTCACACGAGGGGACATGTTTTCATTATTTTTAATATCTTCATTTTTACAGTTCAAAGTCTTCGGCTCCTTGAGCCAGCCCTGTGCCTCAGGGAGCTGGCATGCGTGAACTTGTGCTCCTCCTGCCCCCACCTCAGCAGCTCTAAGCACTGCAGCGCGCATTTCACCTTGGCTGGCCGTTAATTTGCCAGCCAGCGTGAAATCGATGTCGGGGCCCGATCACAGGCAACGATCAGTTTCGTGACTGCTCCCAGGCCTGCCCACCACCCCATGCCTGATTAAGGCAAAATTCTGTCCTGGGTCATTAATACACACCAAGAAAAGCAATGGTCTTAGTACTGATCCCTGGGAAACGTCAGTACATACCTTCTTTCAGTCCGAAAAACAACAGTTCACCATACTCTGTTTCCTGTCATTCAGCCAACTTTGTATCCATGCTCCCACGGACTTTTTTTCAATTCCAGGGTCATCGATTTTGCCGATAACCTGTTATGTGATACTTTAACAAACACACGTACGTGTACAACATCAACCACATTACTCTCATCAACCCTTTGTATTCCTTCGTCAAAAAACTCAATGAAGTTAGTTAAACACAATTTTCCTTTTACAAATCTGTGTTGGCTTTCCTTAATTAATCCACATTTAACCAAGTGACTGTTAATTTTGTTCCAGATAATCATTTCCAAAAGCTTTCCCACCACTGAGGTTAAACTGACTGGCAATTGCTGGGCTTAACCTTACACCCTCTTTGCACAAGGGTCTAACATTTGCAATTCTCCAGTCCCCTGGCATCATACCTTTAGCTAAGGAGGATTGGAAGATCATTGCAAGTGACTCCGCAAGTTCTACCTTACTTCCCTCTCTAACCTTGGATGCAACTCATCATTCCTGGTGACTTAACAACTTTAAGCATAGCCAGCCTGTCTAATATATCCTTTTTGTCAATTTTTAGCCTAGCCAGTATCTCACCTACCTTCTCTTTCATGATGCATTTGGTAGTACCTTCTTCCTTATTTAATCTATTAGTCATGCCCACTGCATCCATGTGTAAATCACCTTTCTGGTTCCTGATTGGCTGCACCTACTTTTCCTAAAATTCTGCGATTTATATAACTTTGGAAGACTCGTTTATGCTAACTGCTGCCTCTTTTTATATTCTTTCTTTGTTTCTCTTCTTATTTTTCTTACTTTCCCTCTGAAATTTTGATAGTCAGCCAAGACCTCACTTGTATTATTTTCCCGCTATCTGTCATACACATGCCTTTTTCTGCTTCACCTTACACTCTATCTCTTTCATCATCCAGGGAGAGTTGTCTTTGGTTGTCTTACCTTTATCCCTCATGGAAATGTGCCTCGACTGTACCTAAATCATCTCCTATTTAAAGGCAACCCATTGTTCACTGACAGTTTTGCCTGCTAATGTTTCATTCCAATTACCTGGTTTAGATCTGTTCTCACACCAATGAAATTGGCCTTTCCCCCAATTCACTGGCCCAAATTTTCTGATCAGCATCAAGCCGAACAGATTGGCGCTGCCTGTGAAGATTTCTGTAACCCGGCCCTTTAGCGATTTTTTCAGCCATATCTTCTGATCTCGACTAAAGCATTGAAAGGTTAGTGTAGTCATTGCCAGAGATGTTCGTAGGGTGCAAGAAGAAATGGCATCTAAGGGGACATGCCCCCTTTTCACAATAGTAGCTGCCATATTCAGGTATGTTTTTTTAAAGATCCAAGTCTTTAAGTAACACAGTGAGTTAGTGAATGGGTGATTGGGTAAGATGGGAGAGGTGCATGAGGTGAGTGGGTCAGCGGCGCGGATCGAGGGGTTACTTGGGCCGGAGGTAGTTGGGTCGTATTAGCAGGGTAGTCAGGTTGTGGGGGGGGTTAGTTGGGTTGTGGTGTAGTTGGGTCTGGTCAGAGGTAGTCGGGTCAGGGGGCAGCTGGGTTGGGGGGGGGGGCAGTCATTTCAGATTGGTGGGGGGGGGGGGTCTAGTTGAGTGGTTGGGGGTGTAGTCAGCTAGTCGGCTGGTTGGCGGTTAGTCAGCTCATGGGAGGTAGGGTCGTCCTGGAGGGGTGATTGGGAAGGGATGGGTCAGTTGTGCCCAGTTCAGTTCACTGTCTGATCATTTGAGGTAGACCAGGTGTTAAACTGTCTAACATTTCCTGGGTAAGTATGCAGGTAAGTCCAACATATCTGGCCCAAGGCTCAGTCCTGAGCTCAGTGGTGGAGATATTCGCAGAGGGTTCCAGGCAGAGGAAACAAGCCATCAAAGGTTAAAATTCTCAGGCGATTTCAGTGCATGTTTGTGTGCCAGGAGGTCCACAGGTCCTGACGCACATCTGCCAACTTACATTCCATCTCCGACGATCATGGAGACTGGAAGATTTTTGTCATTAGTTTTTTACTCTAGATTGCTTCTTGTCCTTTTCTATAGCTAACCTGAACTTTATGATGCTAATATCACTGTGCCCTAAAATTTCCCCTGTAGTATTTGATCAATCTGACACACCTCATCCCCCAGATCCAGCAATGCTTTCCTCCTTGAGCTGAAAGCCTGCTGATCTGAGGAATTCTCCTGAATACACTTCAGAAACTCTCATCCCTCCCCGCCCTTTGCACTATAATTAACTCAGTCTATATTGAAAACAATGGATGTCCTCCATTATAATCAACCTATAGGTTTTACACCTCTCCGCAATAACCTTGCAAATTCCTTCCTCTATATCTTTCCTAATAGTTGGTGTCCTATGGAATAAACCCAGTGGTGTAATGGTATCTTTATTGTTTCTTAGCTCTAACTAAACAGATTCTATCCTTTATCTCTCTGGGACATCCTCTCTCTCCAGTATATAATATTTTCCTTAATCAATACTGGCACCCTTCCCCCTTTCCTTCCTTCCCTTTCTTTTTTGCCTTGTCCTGTCCTTTTGAGTCAAGTCTCTATTATCGCCACAATGATATATTCTCTGGTGGCAGTCTATTGGCACTCACAATAACCAACCTTAGCTACTGCACTCTGTGTTTACATACGTGCACTGTGAACCTAATTTAGACCCCTTTTACTCTGATCCCGCCTATTGTCTTACTATTTCTTCTTCTAGTGCTCTCTATCTCTCTGATCGCTAGTGCACATTGTTTTGTTTTCACTCTAATATCAGAGTGGGTGTGCGTATGTGTTGGTATGTGGTGGTGAAAGTGATTAAGAAACCTGAGACTGGGAGTAAGGAAGATACATTCTCACTCCCACAAACACAGTCAGTCAATCCCTCTCTCCCTCTCTCTCTCTCACACTCTCATTCTCTCTCACACACTCAACACACACACACACTTTCTCTCTCTCATTCCCATAGACGTGCAAAAAAAGAGTGCTGGGCCCCATCAGTCTGGTCCACACCCCGAGTTCCAGCGCTGGGCCCAGGCACTATCGTCCTCTCCCGGGCACCGGCACTCTCAACCACCCCCTCCTCCCCCGAAAGCAAACCTCTTTATCCCCAGCATGCTTGCTGCCACTGGTGTTTGCTGGCCCTCCAATCACAGACTGTGTCTGTCCCAAACATGGGAGAGGAACGGCCTATGATTGGAGGAGCAGGTCCTTGCAGAATCTTCTGCTCTATTTACCTATCTGATTGACATTTTAAAAACTGGCTCCGGGGGCCACATAGAATGGCTTCATTGGCCAAAATCCAGCCTGCGAGCTGCCAGTTGGACAAACCTGTCCTAGACACGGGCACTATGCAGACGGAGATAAGCAAAGATCTCCAAACAACATTGAATATGTTAATAAGATCAGTTGGAAGTAAAAAAACAATTGTATTGAATATAACATGTGGCATCATATTGGGATATTGGTGTACGTGTGTGGGAATGTGGTTTGTTGGGTCTGAAGCAGTTAGCATGCAGAAATGCATTATGAATTTGCACTGAAGAATGAATCTCGGGGATGCTCAGCTACCTGACAACAACACAACATGAAGTGGTCAAGGTGGTTCCAGGAGTGAGGCCGTTGGGTGGAAGTTTATGGCCTATTTTGTGAAATGTTTAGAGGCAGGGCATTTAATTAGGCTGGATGGTTGTGCGCCTGAAGTCTGCCGCCATCGCCAGGATTGTCAGGGGCAGGAAGGCCCGTGGTCAGACTTCCCACCCTGCCACCCATTGAGGCCCTTACATGGGCAATTAATAACCAATTAAGGGCCCCATCCTACCTCAGGTGGTAATAATCCAGTGACAGGCAGGCCTGTTGCCATGTGGTGTGCATGTCAGATAAAAATGTGCAGACTGCTTGTGGTCTTCTGTTGGGGGGTGGGGGGGATCCTTGGCTGAAAGCCACTCAGTGTCTGACTGAGGGGCAGGACATCGGGAAAGTGGGGACCACCTGGGAGCTATCCTCACAGCCTTTGCTGTGGACTTCTTACACCCACGATCCTGGACCGCCGGTACATGCCAATCCATCAGCAGCCACGGCTTGACTAGTGACACTGCCATTCAAAAGGGATGCCATTCTCTGATTGGCAAGCAGCTTTTGGTAGGCATGACTTTTATCCCCGTGTCCTTGATCCCAGAAAAGGCCCCACGCTGGCTACTTAAGTGCCTGAGTGGCACTTAATACTGGCGGGCCTTCCCAGGGTCTCTTGCTGGCTCTTCAGCTAGCTGGTGAGACATCAAACGCCTCCATAAAATGCAGCCCAACATCTTACATCACTAAGGCACTTATGCATATTCCATAGAGAAACTGACATTTTAATAAAATAAATAAGGATAGGTTTAAACACAGTGAGTGATTGGAATGATAGTAATAAAGGAAACAAAATTTGGATTAGGACAATTGAGTGCAAGGGAGAAATAATACATGGAATAAATTATCCACAAAATGGATAATGGTAAAGGGAAAGCTGATTAATATTTTAAGTGGTGATGGTGTGTTGCAGTTCACTCAGGGAATCCAAGTTGCTGTGGCAACATGCACTTATAGATGCATGTTGTTGTCTGGAGCTATGGATAGTGATGATGGAGGCTCCATTGGCATGAGTTGGAAGGATTTGAAGGTTGCTAAGCAACCTGTTTGGTTGTGTTATGAATGTGCCTTCCTTGGCCATCAACTTTTGGGGTGGGATTTGAACCAGCAGCTTCTGGCCCAGAGGTAGGAATGTTACCCATTGCAACATAAGACCACCTCCAACCATCTAAGTATCCAGCCCTAAACTCTCCACCTCTTTACCTCTTCTTCCTCTTTTAAGGTGTGTGTGTTAAAATTTATCTCTTTGCCCAAGCTACTGGCTATTTGCCATACTATCTCCTTATGTGGCACACTGTCAAACATTACATGCATACTACCATACAAAATAGGAGCAGAAGTAGTTTATCCAGCCCATTGAGGCCGCTCTGCCAATCTGCTGACCTGATTATGGCTTCAAATCTAATTTCCTCTCTGAGCCTTTGTTTTCCTTGGCAATCAAGAATTTACCCAACTCAATCTTAAAAAAAAAATTCAATGACTCTGCCTCCACTGCTCTCTGGGGAAGTGAATTCCCCATCTTCAGAGGGTCATACAGACTTGAAACATTAACCCTGTTTTGCTCTCCACAGATGCTGTCAGACCTGCTGAGTTTTTCTAGCATTTTCTGTTTTTATTGCAGCAAATCTTCCCTACTTTTATATTCCATTCCCTTTGCAATAAGCGACAACATTCAATTTGTCTCCCTAATCACCTGCTGCACCTGCATATTAACTTGTTGTGAGTTATGTACTCGGACAACCAGATCCCTCTCTGCCGCAAAGATTTTTTCTTTGATTAAGCTCCTGTGAAGCAGCTTTAGGGTGTTTAGCTCTGGTAAATGTGTTATGTGATTGCAAATTGTTTTTTATTTATTTTGTTAATGTTCTGCACTGTATCTTTCTGTAACAGGTATGAATTTCTTTCTCTATATCATTATATAGTATTTGGTTGACGTGCTAAATAACTTGAAATTAGTAGGCTTCCTGAAGGAGGATAATAAATATGATTGAGGAATGAGAGGAAGCACCTCCCTGTCAAGATGATGACTATAAGGGTGTAGGCTTACAAGAGTATTTAGAGGGATTAGAAAATGGATGAATAAAATCTCCCAAACTTTAGCTGTAAATGATGGTCTGCAAATTGAACAGCATTTAGACTTTCAAAGTGGCAAGGAGAGGATATCTGATTTGCACAAGAATGTTATTATTGCAGGCAAGGGAAAGGAGGACAAGTTTGAGAGATAATCCATCTGTTCTATTATACCTTATCACTCCTATATCTAGTCATGCAAACTAATGACTTCTCAAGCATGATTCCACATTTTGGCAGGGGTAGAGGGAGGTGGGGGCGTATGGTGGGAGGTGGTTGAGATTAAATGTGTCCTAGATTGCAGTTTAATATTAAGTGTACTTGACTACAGTTTTATTCTCCTTTATTAGAATTAGTAAAGAGAGTGCTGTTTAAATTAACATTTCCTTACAGCTGGAAACTAAACAAAGGAATAAGGGTCATGGTTGTGTACCGACCCATTACAAGCTAAAGGTCAAAGACAAATAGGCCATAACTTGCCAGTTCCATAGCAAAACATGGATCCAAGTGAGAAGCGACCGTGATGAGGAAGCAGCTGATCTCATAAAAGTTGGTTTGGACATCCAAGCTCACCTCTTATTAATTGTTTTTGAATCAGTGATGAACCATGGTGTATTCCCAAAGGCATCAGGTATATATGGAACAGAACAATCAGGTAATTGCAGGGAACATACAGAAAATAGAAAAACACACATGGTGGGAAGACATTTATAATGCAGGAGAAACCCCATGGTGCCAAATATTGTTATCTGCTTTTATTTCTGTTCAAGCTTTTATGGCCACTGTTCTGATTTTAATGCTGTGATCTTTGTGTTGATTATTGTGGGATACAATAACTTGTATCAAATTGAAATTACAGAATTACTGAAAAAATGTTTTCCCTGACATGTGTTGAACCACCGTGTATGTAAACAATTCACTATCAACATCTTGGGGGTTACCATTGACCAGAAACTGAATTGGACTAGCCATATAAATACTGTGGCCACAAGAGCAGGTCAGAGGCTAGGAATCCTGCGGTGACTAACTTACCTCCTGACTCCGCAAAGCCTGCCCACCATCTACAAGCTTCAAGTCAGGAGTGTGATGGAATAATCTCCACTCGCCTGGATTAGTGCAGCCCCAATGATGCTCAAGATGTTTGACACCATCGAGGACAAAGCAACTTGCTTGATTGCCACCCCTTCCACAACCATTCGCTCCCTCCACCATGGATGAACAGTGGCAGCAGTGTATACCATTTACAAGATGCACTGCGGAAGCTCTCAAAGGCTCCTTAGGCAGCACCTTCCAAACCCACGACCAATACCATCTAGAAGGATGAGGGCAGCAGATAAATGGGAACACTGCCACCTGGAAGTCCCCCTCCAAGTCACTCACCATCCTGACTTGGAAAAAATTACCGTTCCTTCACTGTCGCTTGGTCAAAGTCCTGGAACTTCCTCCCTAACAGCACAGTGGGTGTACCTACACCATAGGAGACTGCAGCAGTTCAAGAAGGCAGTTCACCACCACCCTCTTAGAGCGCAATTAGGGACGGGCAATAAATGCTGGTCTAGCCAGTGATGCCCACATCCCATAAATTAATTTAAATAATAATACCAGAAATATAATCTGTCTAATGATTATGACCTGTAAAATATGTATCATCTACATAATGCACATACTTCTTGTGAGGTTGGTAATGGAATATTTTAAAGGCAAGGCATATTGATACACTTGAGGAGGGGCTGAAGGGGAAATTTGTTTTAAGCACCCCTGATAACATGAAGAACATGATGATAGCTAAACCAGGTTAACAGCAAGAAGAGAAACAAAAATATAAAGGATCATCAACAGACATAATAGGGAGAATTTTAACTTTCCAGGATGCATGAGTTTCTGCGCAGATCGCAGGTTAAAACAGAAACTGCTGGCATGTCAGGAAGATAGCAGCAACTGACAACTTCCGCACTTAACATGAGCATGTTCGTTAGTGTGTGGGAAATCTCTGTAACACAGGCAGTTCTGAGTTTTAAATATGTTAAATGACAATTAAGTGCAGTTTTAACCCAGGTTTCCGCATTTAGCTCTGAATGCGCAGCTTTTCCAGGATTCCTGGGACTTGCCATGTATAACAAGGAGATGATAATGGCAAGTAAGGGGGCAGAGCAATTGACGGGCAAGAAAGGCTTTGAATACTGAAGTATGGCAGCTGCTCCCTTGCCTATATGAAAGGTTTTTTTTCTCACAGGACTTGTTTGGGCAATGTGCTTTCACTGCTTGAAGGTGATTTCCAAGACTGTGGAGGTCATTTCTGCTACCTTGTGTTTTCTTCGCAATTGATCTATACTTCCCGGCTGCCAGCCACCTCAGCAGCATGAAAGCCCCTACCTCGGACTCCTGATATGGAATGAGAGGAGCAGTGCCAGCAATGCCAACAACAATAGCAGCATCTTTCTTCTCAACCACCTGCTGCTGTACAGGACAGAGGGGGTGAACAAGGAGATGCACGTTGCAGGAGGGAATACCCCCAAAATAGGGAATATGGGTAAAGGATGGGCTTTCACCACACAACTGAGCACCAGTGCCTCAAGAGGCTCAGCCTTTGTTGTCAGAAGACCACCCTCCCAGTGGGCCAGATGGGCACACATTGCCAATGGCAGTCATAACCACTGCTGTACTTAATTTCTTCACTGCTGGCTCCTTTCAGCGACTTGCTGGTGACATTTGTGGAATCTTGCAATCTGCTGCCCACAGCGCATCACCCAGGCGATGGATGCCATGCTTCTCAGAGCCAGCATTTATGTCCATTTCACTACTGATGAGGCCAGTCAGAATGACAAGGCCCTTGGATTTTCTGCAGTGGTTGGATTCCTACAGGTACAGGAAGCTACAGATTGTATGTGACAATCAAAGTGCCCTCTGATCATTCAGCAACATATAAAATTTCGCTCCTTCAACGCTCAGCTGTTAAGCAACAAAGATGATCATATATGGCAATGCAAGATACCTAGCGAGCTGCCATGGTGCCTTCAATGTGCACAGTCAAGCATCCCACAGATACTCATACCTCAAAGCAGACTCAGTGGATGACTCTTTAGAGACAAGGGCTACCCTCTAAGGATGCTCCTGGTGACACTTGTGCAGAGCCCTCCCACTAAAGCCATGGAAAAGTATAACCAAAGCCGCATCTGCACAAGAGTGGTCATTGACCAAGCCAGCAGAATGCTGAAGCTGCAATTCAGGTGCTTGAGCAGATGCCTTTCAATATGCACCATCAAGGGTTTCCTGAATAATACCAGCTGCTACACTTTGCACAACATAACAATGCAGCGAAGACTGGAGCTTCAGAAGAAGAGTTTAGGTGAGGTTCTGCATCTTTGGAGGAGGAGGTACCTGCAGTGGTGTAGGCTCTTGTAGCTGTACATGTTAGATTATTTCCATTCCCAAGTTTTCATTATCAGGGCTACCATTTCAGCAGGTCATGCTTGGTTTAGCTAAAGCTAACCATTTCAATGTTGGCAGACTATGGATATTAGCCTGTGATACTGACAGAATAGAGCAGAAGCAGAAGTTGAATTTAGTTCCAGAGATGCCCATAACTGATTCAGGCATGCTTTAGTTGATCCGAAGCAGCAGAGTCACCTACACACCAATTCTGAAACCACAGTACCCTTAACAATCCCTAGCCCACAGCACAACAGAGCCTCACAAGTAGCAACTTATCCCTCTCTCAGATATCCATTCCGTATCCTTTATTGTTATCATACCTTTCTTCACAGGCTTGGCAGACAACAGGGAAGGAATAGGTTAACAGAGCTTTGAACTAATGGCAGAATAATCTGCCCCCTTGGTGGCGGGTGTCATGGTGGGCAGGGGGGACAATTTGGCGTGAGGGGAAGAAGTGGGCGTGAAATCACAGCGGGATCATCCGATGGTGTCCGCCATGGTGGAACACGAATCCCGTTGGAGGCCGGCATGAACATAGTTTGCATCCTGGTAATGGGATGGAAAGTGAGGCCCAACTGGAATCATCCCCCATGCCCGATTTTCTGTTACGCTGGCGGGAAAACATGCCAGCCTTAAACGTAGACATGCAGAAGTTGGGACTTACCATTAGGTCCTTGTTCAGATCACAGACATCCGAGGAGAAGAAGAAGCTGCAGCCCTACAGTTACCCTGGTGGTACACGTGCATCACATGCTGGGTGGGCCCTCATACACATTGCTCCATTGCAAAGCAGCTCTTGGAAGGTGGGAGGTCTTTGTTAATGCTTTGTGCCTATTTTGGAACATTACTGTCCTGGCCATGGGCTGATATGAATGATCGGCAAACAAGCGAGACAGGAAGGCCTAGTTATGCACGGGAGAAGAGAGTGTACTGAAGGGGTGGGGTGAGGTTGGGGTTGGGAACGAAGGTGTCGCAGGGGTGAGGGGGGGGCGAGGATGGGAGGGGGGAAGGAGGGTTTCCGGGACGATTCCGCCCACACGCTTATGGATCATGGCTAATAAGCTTTTCAACCCCATTCTCCCGCCTTCACCCCGTAACCTTTGATCCCCTTACCAATCAAGAACCTATCTCTCTCGGTCTTAAATACACTCAATGACCTGGCCTCCGCAGCCTTCTGTGGCAATGAATTCCATAGATTCATCACTCTCTGGCTAAAGAAGTTTCTCCTAATCTCTGTTCTAAAAGGTCATCTCTTTACTCTGAGGCTGTGCCCTCGGGTCCTAGTCTCTCCTACTAATGGAAATATCTTCCCCACGTCCACTCTATCGAGGCTTTCAGCATTCTGTAAATTTCAATCAGATCCCCCCTCATCCTTCTAAACTCCATCGAGTATAGACCCAGAGTCCTCAAACGTTCCTCATAAGTTAAGCCTTTCATTCCTGGGATCGTTCTCGTGAACCTCCTCTGGACCATCTCCAGGGCTAGAACATCCTTCCTGAGATACGGGGCCCAAAATTGCTCACAATATTCTAAATGTGGCCTGATCAGAGCCTTGTTTTTATATTCAATACCCCTATTTAAAAAGCACAAGCTTTTCAGATACATTCTTAACTGTCTTATCAATTTGTTCTGCCAGCTTCAGAGACACATATACAGCCTCAACTCTCCTTGCTCTTGTACCCCACTGAAATTTGTCACATTTAGATTTAACTGCCTCCCAATGTTATTTCTTCCCAAATAGATCGCTTCACACATATCTGAAACAAGTTGCATCTGCCATTAATCTGTCAGTAACAACAGTCTTCTATGTTCTGAATTCTGCTACTATCCTGCTCACTATTTACTACAAGTTTTGTATCATCTTCAGACTTTGAAATTGTACTTCCTATATCTAAGTCCAGGTGATTTACATATAACAAGAAAAGCAATGATTCTAACACTGACCTCTATGGGACCCCACTGCATCCTTCTCTGCGGTCAGAAAAACTTCTGTTCACCACAGCTTTTTGCCTCCTAAACCTTCGCCAATTATGTACCTAAGTTACTACCATCCCTTTAATATCACGTGCCTCTATTTTCCAAATAAGCCTGATATATGGTACTTTCTCATATGCCTTTTGAAAGTGCCTTTATCTTATGCTTAACCTTCAATGACCCTCTCAGTAACTTCATCAAAGAATTCAATCAGGTGAGTCAGACATATGTGTCAACAAATTCATGCTGGCTGTCCCTTACTAACCCATGCTTCTCCTAGTGTGAGTTACATTTTTTCCTTGACAATGGTGTCTGGCAATTTTCTTCATCATTGAAATTAGAGTGATTGGTCTGTAGTTGCGAGGTTTATCCCTCTTCTTTTTTTTGAACAGGAGTCTAACATTTTCAATCCCCCAGTCTTCTGGCACCACTTCCACACCCAAGGAGGATTGAAGGATTGTGATCAGAGCTTCTATTCTACCACATCCTGTCAAAAATGTATAGATTTGAGGTAACAGCAAAACTATTTTGACATATTTTGTCACATCCATAGCATGGTACATAGATGGAACTAAGGATTTAATTTCCCACATATTGTGAAAACAGTATCTGAGCAGATAGTCACGTATGTCTGCAGATGTTGTACAAATAATCAAAGATTCTATTTTTTATGCACCCATGAACAGATTGCGCTGTGCAATTTTCTAAACACCAGCCTGAATTTTGATATAAATTATTGTATAATGATATTAATGATATGCTAATTAATGGGCTTATGCAATATAAATACAAATAGTTTTATAGGATAAGCAAGAAGGGGATCAGAATAAAATTATTTCAGTGGTAAGGAAGTCAAATTTAAAATTGAAGAAAACAGATTTTATTTTCTACCAAATAAAATGCACTAAAGAAGCAAAATGAAAATAAATGGGCTCCTTTATATTTTATTTTATTCTCTTTCTTTTATCCTTCCTTTATCTTTTTCCACAAACAATTTTCAATTAGCTTCTTTCAGACGATGTGTATGGCTATAGTCTTCTCAGCAGTTATATAAGGGGTGATCTTGTGGCATTGTGTTTCTGAGTTTGCTGGTCTGAAGTACATACTGGAAATGTTATTTTGGTTTTAAATACAATAAATTCTTTTTATTACTTACTTTTATTATGGTTTAAATTAATAATGGAAAAACAAGCTCCATAAGTTCAAATTTCCTTCATACCTTTCTGACTGTTGAGACTCCTCAGAGAGTGCATGCAGTGAGAAGTGTTCCCAAGTTCTTTTCATCCTCTTTTCAATTCTTTACTGACAGTGGTAAGGTACAATTCCACACAGCCCATTGTTTCACCCGTAGATATTCTTCAAGTGAAATCCTTCACAATAAGTGACGGCCAGCTATTTGAGTGTGTAGTGTGTTGCGTTGTGTAGTCTAATTCCAAACTCACCCAAAATCAATGTGTGCACACTTTCCAACAGAGGTCACTGGATATTAACAATGCACCTCTCTGCCTTAGGCTGCAGGGTTATCATTTTTTGTCCTTTTGGATGTAAAGATTTTCTTTTTGTCATCTTGCATAATATTTATTTAACTGTGGGTGTTGTCTTGCTTCAAGATTATTGATGATTTTTTTTCCTCTTCATAGCTTTTGTGAATGGGCAATTTTAGGGGTCGTGCTTTTAAAACAAATTGAAGTTGAACATCTTTTAAAAGTCACAGGCTACCAATACTGATGTGTATTAAAGCAAGCTCTGCCACTTTGTGGAGTGTTGCAAAACATTATGTATTTTTAACTGATCAACAGGGGATCAATGATTTAATTCCAGTCTTGTTAATCCAAGGTGGTCCTGGTTCATAACAAGGACATTAGGAGATGTTTTTGTTAAATTTGCAACCCAAAGTATTGTCAAACCTTTTGAGGAAGTGCTGATGGGTCATCACAGTCCTTCCATTGGCCAGGTACATAGAGGAAATGCACAAAAGAACAGCGGAACAACCAGCTAGGTCTGTGAAAGAAGATTGGGCAAGTGAGACGAAACCTAACCAATCCCAATTACAGAAAGAGTCAGAATGCTGGCTGACCAGTAACAGTTAAGGAGTCATTTAATACAGATACAGTAGCAGATGTTTCTTGTTCTCAAGGAACTTTCAGCAGTCAATTGTGATGAGACCATTTACATTTTATATTTCAAATGTTCACATTGCTGTCTATAAAATAAAACAGTTTACCCACTTATATTTGGTGTTGTCTCATGGAAGTATTTCAGTCAGTCTTTAGGAAAGTTTGGAGAACATAAATAAATGACAAGACATCCTGTTCCGGTCATAAGGATGTCTTGTTGTTACACTGCATTTGGCAGTGCGTGGTGGCCAGTATTATGAGAAAATATGTAAGAGAGATCCGAAACAAAGAGTAATAGTACTAAGTATTCCTCTCTTCTTTGCAAACTTGGGTTGTATTGTTTTCACAATTCTGGTTCCAAGCTTAGTTTTATTCTTTAGCATGTTAATTTGCCACATAATTCCAGTTGTTCTGTTTTGAATTGACTGATATTTTTGAGGGTTTTGTTTGAGATTTATAAACCGCTGAGGGGTGGTAAGAACTAAAAAAGAAAGCCTAACCGGATTAGAAATCTTTATACACAGACAATGAATGCAAAGTAAGGAAGTCATGGTTAATTTGTTCAAGACATCAGGTGCAAAATTCAATAGGTACACCTCCATTTTAGTAATGCAAAAGAAATTTCTTGCTACTTCACATGCGTGACATATGGGGTGGAGTCATCCCTGATTTGCACTAAGTGCGGTAGAAGGCGAGTAATAACTGCAGGCTTCTATTGCGGCTTTTCACGCCGTATCGTTCCAAACCCGTTGCATCAATTATGCATTCCCAGGAAACACGGCGTTTCCATGGCAGGCAGGCTCTCATTCGCCCGCTACACCATAATCTCTCTGCTTCATCGTGTCGGGCGCCATATTTAAAGTGCAGCCACATGCAGACCTCTCAGTGCTTCCAGCCCAAGATTGCTGCAATAAGACATGGCCCTGAAAGGCCAAAAGATCTGCAGCCCCCAGGTTCAATGACGCGTCTCTGGAGCATCTTTTTGACACAGTAGAGGCTCGCTGTGATGTCCTCTACCCCCGCACAGGCCTCAGGATGGGCAGAAATTTCACTAATCTGGCTTGGGAAGCGGTAACAGCGGTGATCAGTGCCAATGCCCTGCAAAAGAGGACAGCCACCCAGTGCCACCAGAGGTTGAATGATCTCCTCTGTTCTGCCATCATTCTCAACACACACACTCACACAAACCCATCACAAATCCACAGGGCTCTCATGCACTGCCAGTTCAAGGGGTATCACAATTCACTCTCTCACACACCTTCATTGTCCTCATCCTGTCCATGGGATCACTCACCACCCACACATGACAGGCATACTTATCATCTGGCCTGGCAGGCGTCCTGCTTACACTATCTCCATCTCTATTTCTGCAGGACAAGCTGGCACACAACAAGATGGAGAGGTTAAAAACAAAAAAACTGCGGATGCTGGAAATCCAAAACAAAAACAGAATTACCTGGAAAAACTCAGCAGGTCTGGCAGCATCGGCGGAGAAGAAAAGAGTTGACGTTTCGAGTCCTCATGACCCTTCGACAGAACTTGAGTTCGAGTCCAAGAAAGAGTTGAAATATAAGCTGGTTTAAGGTGTGTGTGTGTGGGGGGCGGAATGATAGAGAGAGAGAGAGGTGGAGTGGGGGGGGGTGTGGTTGTAGGGACAAACAAGCAGTGATAGAAGCAGATCATCAAAAGATATCAACGACAATAGTACAATAGAACACATAGGTGTTAAAGTTAAAGTTGGTGATATTATCTAAATGAATGTGCTAATTAAGAATGGATGGTAGGGCACTCAAGGTATAGCTCTAGTGGGGTTTTTTTTTAATAATGGAAATAGGTGGGAAAAGGAAAATCTTTATAATTTATTGGAAAAAAAAAAAGAAGGGGGAAACAGAAAGGGGGTGGGGATGGGGGAGGGAGCTCACGACCTAAAGTTGTTGAATTCAATATTCAGTCCGGAAGGCTGTAAAGTCCCTAGTCGGAAGATGAGTTGTTGTTCCTGGAACAACACCTCATCTTCCGACTAGGGACTTTACAGCCTTCCGGAATGAATATTGAATTCAACAACTTTAGGTCGTGAGCTCCCTCCCCCATCCCCACCCCCTTTCTGTTTCCCCCTTCCTTTTTTTTTCCAATAAATTATAAAGATTTTCCTTTTCCCACCTATTTCCATTATTAAAAAAAACCCCCACTAGAGCTATACCTTGAGTGCCCTACCATCCATTCTTAATTAGCACATTCATTTAGATAATATCACCAACTTTAACTTTAACACCTATGTGTTCTATTGTACTATTGTCGTTGACATCTTTTGATGATCTGCTTCTATCACTGCTTGTTTGTCCCTACAACCACACCACCCCCCCCTCCACCTCTCTCTCTCCCTATCTCTCCGCCCCCCCACACACACACCTTAAACCAGCTTATATTTCAACTCTTTCTTGGACTCGAACTCAAGTTCTGTCGAAGGGTCATGAGGACTCGAAACGTCAACTCTTTTCTTCTCCGCCGATGCTGCCAGACCTGCTGAGTTTTTCCAGGTAATTCTGTTAAGATGGAGAGGTTGCTTACTGGTAGAGGAATGCCTGAAACCAAGGTCCTCATGGACTTTTAAAACAGACCCATCCAGCTGGCCGGCAAGCATCTGGACCGCTGATGGTTGGCGCAGCTGTACCAAGTGAGGATCCAGCAATGGAACATCCATCAAACCACCATGCTGCAAGTGATGTGACCTGTTTCACAGGCCACTGCCATGCATTAATTATCCCCCCTTGCTTTCGCAGGCACATCTGCCAAACAGCCAACAGAGTCCACAACCCAGGGTCTCCAATCAAGCCCGAAGAAAACTCCAAAGAGGAATCTGAAGGCACCTGCTTGAAGTCCTGTCACAGCGCTCACCCATACCCTCCACCAGCGCAGAGACACACACCTCGATGGGACCTAGCTTTAGAGTAGCCTCAGGATCACAATCTGGTGAGCGCATTACACTGATCCAAAGCAGGTGGGATCAGGGACTTCCCAGTTGTCTGGCACTTGGAGGAGTGCTGGAGGCCAGAAATTCGGTGAGTCCGAGTCAGATGACTAGCATCTGGACTGGGTCATGTCACAGTTGCTGGAGCTGCAAAGGCAAGCTAGGGAATATCAGGAAAGGATGTCCGCTGTATTCCTCAGATTACATGATGGAGGAGTCCATCCACCTTCAGGCTGAGGTAATAGCGCCATCATGTCAATGAACCGAGGTCAACACTGGTAGGATGGCAGCTGCCATGGAGACTCGGTCCAGGACGTCGCTCCTGCACTGATGCGCAGACTGAACTCCACTGCTGATGCAATAATTGGCCTCCAACACTGTGTACGCTAGAGGGATGCGGGGCAGCTCGGTCTCATTCCAGCTTCCCCTTCTCCTCAAGGAGTCAGCCAGGGGCCCTTGGGCACCCGTAGGGAAGAGATTCAGCAGGTGCACACCCCAGGGCCATCCACCCAGATCACTCTGGGAGTGTTCAGCCCATCTGAATCCACTCTTTCTGTGACCCCAGCAACTCCAGCTTCACAGCTCGAGGAGGGTGCCACTGACACCTAGCAGGTCCCCGAAAACAGGCCGGGGCACTCCACATCTCAGCCCTCCAGAGCATACTCACCAAGGTCATCACAGACAGGGTGTAGCAGTCAGCAGGCCACTTCCACCTCTGCTGCGGATGTCCAGGGAGCACCAAGACATAGCGGCAGGGTTAGGGAGGTTAAGAAGATGTAACTGCACAATCTGGTCGTGGGTGTTAATCACTTATACATAATATTCAGTATTGTCAATAAACTCCCAAGAATGTCCCCCTGCCTATGGCTCTATTAGGAAATAGAGATAGCTTAAGTAAGTTATATTTGTATTTGTGGGTGTTAGGAATGAGTTTTAGCTTTAAAGTTTAAGTTTGATTTGTATTTCTGTAAGTCTGTGTAAAGAAAGTTCAAATAGAGTTTTAGTTCCACTTTAAAAGACTGCTTGAATTTCTAATGAGACATTTACAATTCCTATAAAGTGAAAGTAAACACACAATAATAGGAAGAACAGTGATGTAGCCTAGCAACAGGGGGTCAGAAAGGCAGACACACACACAAGAAGAAAGCAGTTTGTTTTGGAAGCTGTTTGAGTTCAGTTGGTTTGAAGGCATCTGTGAAATAGAAGCAGCCTAAAAGGGGACAGATAGCAAGTCCCAGGGGGTGGAAGAAGAGAAAGTTCAATGAAGACCTTCTAGTTAGAGGAAGGACAGGAATCTGGGAACAGGTCCTGTTAAGTGAAGTTAAGACTGAAGGTCAGAGAGAAAGGCTCCAAGCTTCAGATTTAAAGTGAGAACAGCTTGCAAGAAGCAAGAAGGCTCAAAGAGACAAGTGAAGGTCTGTAATGCTTTGCTATGGGCGTGGGAAGCAGTGGTGTACTGTTAAGGCTGAGTTGGTGAGAGAGAGTGCATGGAAGATAGCTTGAGTGCATGTGGTGACCGAGGCAAGAGGAACATCAGAAGGAGAGTTTGAATCCCTGGAGGTGAACCCTTGTCGAAGTTGTCTCAGAGAAAGCGTTGGTTTGGGAGAAGATTCCAAGGTGAGGTCCTGGAGAGTGGAGATTGCAATCCCTCATGTGAAGGATGGAATTCAGTGAGACTGGTTAGCTCACAGTGTGACAAGCATCTGTGGAGAGATCCATAATATCTGTTTGAGGTGGCATCTGTCACTTGGTTTCAGAGTGGGGTGTGTCTGACCACAGATGCCATAGGCTTACATGGATTTTGTACTTACTGTGAACATTAGAGTATAAAATAGCTTTTGTTATTTGTGTTATCCTTACAAATCTGAATACATCTGTAAAGGTATAGTTATGGATGAAGGAATATTGTAATATAGTTCATCTTTTCTTGTTGAATAAATATTTTATTCTTTTGTTAAAAGTTCATCAGCTGACTCCTATGCCTCTGTTCAGTAACTACTCTCTACGTATCTAAACAAACATAGATAAAAGTTAGGATCTATGAAGCTGGGTTCCACTCTGGGATCAGGCTTGTCCAGGGGTAACCTCAGCTTGGATCATAGCTCTTTGTTATGATGAGCAGTGTTCATGTCACTCAGATGTGAAACCTTTCTGCACAGGATAAAGGCAGTTGACTCAGATCAGGGCCTCTTCCCTGTGCTTTGTGCAGCCTTCACACCAAAGTGATGGTCCAGCCTTACATCCCCTGGCTACATTACTGATGCCTGCACCTTGTCATTGCTGCCAGAATGTTGTGGGCAGGCATCACCGTCATTCTCTCTGTGTGCTCTCAGCACCTTTAAGGTGGAGCTTGCCCCCATCTCCTCAGCATCTGTGAGCAGTGATGCTGTGCACCAGCTCCTGAAGGTTCCAGGTGTTGAAGGCGCAAAGGATCAGATGCTTTTAAAGTTTCAATACTGCATCTCCATGATATGATTCTGATCACAGAGTGCAAGCGAGCTGCCCTCAGCCAGGCAGGAGTCAGACATTCTCAGGGGCTATGTGAAGATCTAAGGAGTGCTCTCACTGCATTTTATCATCATCCTCCTGCAATCGAGTGACTGCAACTCCATGACAGGAGCGTAATCACAGAGGGTACGTGTGCTGCCATTAGCCAGACAGGAGTAAAACATTCATAGACACAATGTGAGGATCTATGGTATCTCCTCACAGCATGTCATCATCATCATCCACAAATCTAGCAGCTATGAGGGCCTCCCTTGTCTGGCCAGTGCAAGGGCCTCATCGTCGCCTGCGAGAGCCTCCTCACCCTCATTACTGTCAACGTCCTCCTCATCAGAGGAGACCTCCAGCTCCTCCATCTCCTCCTCAGCCAACTCCTCTCCCCATTGCAGTGCCAGGTTGTAAAGGGCACAGCAGGCAACGACGATGCGTGACACCCTCTGTGAACTGTATTGCAGGGCTCCACTAGACCAGTCCAGGCATCAGAACCTCATTTTCCGCATCCTGATGGTTTGCTCCACCAAGGTGTGAGTTGCAACATGATCCTTGTTATGGCTTTGCTCTGCTTCAGTCTGAGGCCACTGCATGGGTGTCATCATCCACATCCTCGGCGGGATTGCCCTTGTTCCCGAGGAGCCATCCCTGCAGCCTCTGTGGACCGTGGAAGACTCCAGGGCTCTGCGAGCGACTGAGGATGTTAGAGACATGGGCACTCCCTGGAAACTGTGCGCAGAACTGCAGGAAGGTGTGTGTCGTGGCCACACACCAACTGCACATTCAGTAAATGGTATCCCTTGTGGTTGATGCAGTTGACTGTGTGTTGTGACGGAGGCCTGAGTGCCATGTGAGTGCAGTCAATCACACCCTGCACCTGTAGGAAACCTTAGATCTGGGCAAATCCAGTTGCCCTTGCATCCTGGCTCTCCTGGTCCTGGGTGAAATACACAAAGTTATGTACCCTAGCGAAGATGTCATTCATGACTTTGTGGATGCATTTGTGGGTGGAGGTGTGTGATATCCCACAGAGGTCACCTGTGGAGCCCTGAAAGGAGCCACTGGCATAGAAATTGAGCACCGCTGTCACTTTCATGGTCATTGGCAGTGGATGCTCTCCATGTCCACGTGACGCCAAATCCTGCTGGCAGATGTAACTGTCCAGTTTCGTAGACATGCGCAGTCTTCGGCGACACTGGTTCTTGATCATTTGCAGGAATGAAAGGCGGTGTCTATAGACCCTGGGTCTAGCTAGGCGCCAACCGATAATGGCTCGCTGTGGCTCTTCGTCGCTGTATGCAGGAGCGCAAGCCGCCCCTTCTTCCAGAGTATGCCGTTCCACCTTCTGTGCAGTCAGGCGCCTCAGTTGCTCTCCTCTCCATCCTTTTCACTCTCTGTCCACTTCGAGGAATACAGCCAGCTCACCAAACTCCATGATTCTGTTGTACTCCTCCTGCAGGATGTGAGGGATGCATGGGTTAACATGGCTGTACTAAGAACCTGTCTTGCTTAAGTCTGAAGGCCCCTTAATGCATCCCGAGGAGTGCTGGCCACCACTTGGATGGCTAGAAATTAGTGCGCTGCTTGTCTGCCCGAAACCCCACCTTCCTCCACCCCACTCCACCTGACCAATTGATGGCAGCTTTGCCCACTGGACTGCATGCTGTGCTCTCAGCTCAAGCGCAGGCATTCTCCTAACCTGCACTGCAAGGCTGCGCTGTTAGCTTGAACCATGGGGGAGAATGGTCCAAACCAGGATGACAACTTTGCAAGGAGCTGTAGGCACAGCCAACAGTGACTGCCCCATGGCCAGCTTTAGCGAGGAGATTGAACAACATGCTCAGTTGTCCAATTATCCTTCAGTCCACTAAAATGCTCATTGGATTGCAGTCTGTGCCCAAGGGGTGAAAAGCTCTGGATCACTTGGTGGCACTTTCATGCCTCTGTGCTGCTTGAGTGGCCAGATAGGCTGTAGGCCTAACTCCAATCATATTAATGGCTGCAACTGAACTGTCTCAGCTGCAGAGGAATGGTCACTTTATACAAAGTGACCCTAATGTGTGGCCACTTCCCTTACGCTCCACCACCCCCACCCCCCCTACCCCCCCACCCCGCATGTGCTTGTGAACTACATTGAACCGCAGCACAGCCTTTGCCAACCTCCCCACAAAACTGCCTCAACTGCAGGGCAGCCTTTGCATCACCCCCCAACATACCTCAACCTTGAAGTCCAGCAGGTGTCCATCACGAGTGTTCCACAATGTTACTGTCACTCATTTCCAAATTCCCCTCGAAGTGTAGCCTGCCAATTGCATGCCTTTTATATGTCGTTGTGAAACACATCAGCATGCAATCACACCAACGTGAGTGGACAATCCAGCTGGGTTGGGGTGGTGGGGGGGTGGGTGCTGGGGGTTTGGTTTGGTGGACTAGTCTTATATAGATGTATTACAATGATGTTTCCAATGTCCAATGGTGGGAAACATGGCCCGCCATAGATGGGCTGAGTGGACAATCACAGACCGGTTTCATGATGTTGTGAAACAGATTTTTGGCCTTTTGCCATATTGTCTGCTCATGCCACTGAACATGCCTGACACCAATGGGCATGGACGTTTCTGACCATGGTGTCAAATGACTGGAGTGCTGCATGCATGCACATCCAGTGCAGGAGCCCAAAGGACTTGAAAGGTCAATGTAGTGTATTTAAAATTCATTTTGTTTTTTGCCTACTTAAGGCTACCATACACATGTACCAGTGAAGGGAGTCTGGAAAGAAATTAAAAAGAATCCTTGCTTTACCAGCTGTTGCAGTGCTGGTTCTAAATGCTTCTGAATGAATATCTTACTGTTTCTTCCAAAGAACTTCACAGGCAAGATTATCAATGGGCTGAAGCAATAAACAAATATTAATATTCACAAATGTGCAGTGAATGCTTTCCTTTTTCGCTCCTAAAACGAAAGCATCAGCAAGCAAGATAGTCTGTGTTTTGGGGATATTTAAAGGGCCACTCAACAGTTTGCAGCTGAGGTGCTTTTGGCTTACTTCTGGTCAGGCAAAGTTGGTGAAAGTATTGTGGTGAATTGCTGGAGGCATTTGGAGATTTCTGCTGAGCACAAAGGCTGAGAGAATACCATAGCCTTTGATATATAAGGGGAACAGAAGTTGAAGTGCCTCTTCCCTAGCAGAATGAGCAGGATAAGCAGAGGAAGAGGCAAACTGGGGAACCTCGGTGAGGAACGAGGAGAAGGGAGGCTCCTCTTAGAAAGCCCTACCCTAAGAGAGGGACGCTAGTGCTATATAAGGATGAGCCAGCAGCATTGCCTTGGGAAAGCTTTGCTTTATTAAAGAGGGAGTTTCAACTCCTTCAGGAAGACCTGGACCATCAAACCAATGCAAGGACAGCCTTCCCCATGTCTGTGAAGACCCCCGTCATCCTTTCATTCTTTGCGGCCAATTCCTTCCAGGTGTCAGCTGGCAACATTAGCAATGTGCTACAGTTTGCCACCCACAGTGGTATCCAGGAGGTTACAGAGGCACTCTGCAAAAGGAGAGGGGACTTCGTTTCTTCTCTCTGGAGTGGATAGATCAGGATGAAAGTGCATGTAGATTCACTGGGATAGCAGATGTCCTCATGGTACAGGGTGCACTCAACTTCATACACTTTACTCTGGGCACTGCCCACGTCAACAGGGAGTGATAGCGCAACAGCAAGGGCTATCACTGAATAAATGTGCAGTTGCTGTGTGATCACATCAAGAAATTAACCTCAGTGGATGTTTACTATCCTGGAACCAATATGGTGCTTTCATCCTTTGAGGGTTTGCAACATCTACTGTCCTTGAAGTTCCAAGATAGACAACAGGATGGCTTCTTGGAGACTCCCCCTCCCTCCACGTATCATTCCACATGCAAGGTCAGAGGGTGCTCAATGAAAGCATGGCGTCACCCTTAACAGTATGGAGCAAACAAACCACTGGTCTGTTAAAGCAGAGAGTTCATTGCTTAGATTGCTCGCAGGGATCTCTCCAGTACACGCATGAGGGGGCACCTATATTTGTGGTGTGAGCTGTGTCCTCCACAACCTCACTATGTTCCGGAGGCCACTTCCAGAAAGGGAGGAGGGGGAGGAAGAAGGGAGGAGACTACATGCACTCAGTTGCTGCAACTGGACAGAGTGAGAGGAGCTGCATTGTGAGGTGTTTCTTCAGTTGAACAGAATTTCCCCACTCCAAAGATGGAACTACCATCCCCTTAAAATAAATCCATTTTGGACTCTCCACGACAAAACATCCTTGACCTACATTACTCAATAAAAGCCAATAGTAATACCCTATGCATTTTAACTTTATCCAACAATACATCAATAATATATAGAAAAGTAGAATTAATCACCCCTGTGCATCCCCTTGGTGTCTGTTTTGCAGGGGTTCTTGGTCACCCTGGTGTGCCTACATAGTGCTGCCCAATTGACTATAACATGGCTAGTGGAGGACTGCTGCAATTCACTGGTGGACATTGCTGGATGCCCTCAAGTAGCTCTAGGTTTTGAGAGCCTTACTCTGACTGCACCACCTTGCCATGCGTGACAGCAGCCTGGGATTGACTGATTGAAAGGCACCAACTAAGGCACCGGCAGTGTAGCAGTGGTGAGAACATGAATGCTGTTACTCTGAAAGAGGACTGTGGATTTGTGCTCCATGGTGACACTGTCCTGTGTTCTCCTGTACCCTGCCCCAACAAGGTCCTTATCTGAGTCCCCTGCAGCAGAACTGGTCTGCGACCTCTGGGGGTTTGCACATAGGCTTGTCTATCCCCCTGGCTGTAGCATGAAAATATCCAGTGACTCACCATATGCAGATCCCATCTGTGCCAGTATATGAGCTGGTGGTATTCGGTCGAGTGAAGGTGCCTCTTCTAGGTTATCTTCTTCCTCTTGCTCCCCTGACTTCTGGAGGGGCTAAGCAGCTGACGGTTCCTGGTATTCTGAAAATGTGAAAGCACAGGAAACATGTTGGGGAGCGTGAATTAAAGAAGGGCGGGGAGGAAATCACAAGACTCACTCCACATGTAGTTTCCATTTCATGGATACAGTTTAGGAGTTAATGGAGAAACTGCATAAGGCAGCAACCTAGCATCATCCAGAAGAACCTCCAGTGCACCAGCTGCTACCGGCTCTGTAACACTGTTGTCCAGTGTGTTTAGTTAATGCCTGCTGTAGTTTAATAGCTGGAGGGATGGTGGGGTGTGTGTACTGCTGTGTGAGTGAGGGGCAGTGTCAGGATGTTATGTGCCAGGGTGTGGTGCTGGGTGAGTGATAAAGTTGTGGTGCATTGTGAGTGATGGCTGGTGTGGTGAGTCTGAGAATGCTGATGCATTACCCAAGTGAGGTTATTAAACCTTTTGGAGCATTGCTATCAGATTTTTTGTGGTTCTACACTCTGAGCACTGACTGCCCTCATCCCACTCCCTTCTTAGGGTCACTATGGAAGGTGTCTTGAACCACTCCCCCTCACCACTCCACCCCATTGGAAACAAAGCCTCCTCCCTGACTTCAACCTCCTACAGACTGCATCTGGGGAACGGGGAACAATCTGAGAACACTTTCCCTCCCTATGCTCTGACATGGCTTCTCTGTAGGTGGCTAATGCTGCAACTTATCTTTTATAGGGACTGTGCTTTTTAACGGCAAGTCTATCTGGAACACATGGAATGAGCAGAGGATGCCAATGTCATAATGGATACCAGGACTGCATGAGGTTCACACCTTTCCATGACGACAGCATGGAAATGAGGTGAGTAGATGAACTTTTTGTCTTACCCATCACATGTTTCCAAAGGGTGTGACATGCCTCAAACCTCAGTCACCATGCACATTAAAGGGAATGAATGAATTTCAAACCCATTAGTTGGACAACAGTTGGGGAAAATGCTTTCCCCCATTGGGGGGGGGGGAAGTGCAGGAGCAGGCGGGCCTCCGATCATTGGCCCCAATTGGGGGCGCGCTGCTATTTTAAGTGGGTGAGCCAATTAAAGCCCGCCCAGCGTGACGTCCGCCAGGAAGCGATGTGCGCTCCCTGTGTGGCCGGGATGGGGGTGTGGGGGGCCGGGGGGGGGGGAGTGTGTGGTGGGTGGGAGGGATTCTCTCAGCCGAGAGTGTGAAAGATCGCGCACAGATCTCCCTGAGGCTAAGTGCTGCCTCAGGGAGATTGATTTGGACTTCAAATTTTTAATAAAAACCAAACTACCATTTCTCTTCTATGTCCCCTTATGTGACAATGTCACATGAGTTGGGACATGACCATAACTTTTATTAAAACTCAATGTGCAGATTTTAAATCACTCATGAAACCTCATCCCGCCCGTGGATGAGGTTTCATGTTTTTTCCAATGCCCGCCAGGGCTCCCAGCCTGTCCGCCAACCTTACAGTTGGATGGACAGGTCCACTAATTATCTAAATTGTTTTTTTAATTGCCTCAATAGGCTGTTGACAGGTCGGTGGGTGCGCAGCTAACTCGGCTGTGCTCCAGCCGACCTGAAAATGGAAATGATGCAGGGCAACGTTGTGAGTTCCACCCGACATCATCTTGCATCATTTTATTTGCTGGCAAGAGGGCCCCGCCCCTGTCCACCAACCGGAAGATCCTGCCCTTGCAGTGTTTTTGTGCTTCCCATTATGGAAAAGATATTAAAGTCTTGGAAGGCTGCAACAAAGATTCACTCATGAAATACCAAGAATTAAAGGTAGTAATTATGATGAAAGGCTTGAAAATTTGAAGTTTTTTCTTTGGAACAGAGAAGGTTAACAGAATTGGAACACAGCTCTTCAAAATAATAAAAGGTTTTGAGAAGGTGAGCAGTGAAAGTTTGTTTCCACTAATTGGGAGATTTGTAACAAGACAGTATTGACTAAGAATTATCACCAAAATAATAAAGGAAGGCATTTGAAAGCCTGTGTTACTTGGCTGGTTGCTAAAATGGTTTACCACAAGTGGACATTGGGGCAGTGTATACAACACCATTTTAAAGGGAATGAATTCAGTATTTGGAAAGGACAAATATTAATGCTTATAGGGACTGGTCGTAGAAATGGAATTAGAGCAGATAGCTCCAGCTGAAGAGTCAGAACTAGCAAAAGCACAATGGACTGAATGGCCAGCTTTTATATCATAATTTGTATGAATCAAGTGCATTCTCAAGGTTTCTGGAGGTAACCCGAATATCGGTTTTCTGTTTAATCTTGAAGGCCGGTTCCATCATTTTTGATGAATTTGTGCTTCATTTGACCCTTATATCCTTGCTTCTTGTTCTTCAAAGAATAAGTTAATTTGTGCCAAGTTCTTTCCCAAAGTTGCTGGAGGTAGTCCAAGTGTCTAGGCGCAAGATTAAAGGAAACATAGTCCTGAACTCTGTAGATTTACAAATGACTTCTGTAATTTAATTGAATATGGACGACAAATTTAATAAGATGACCCATAACCCAACAGGAAGACATTAAATAAGTAAGCAGCAAGGTAGATGATCTCTCACAGCATCTAATCAGTTTGGCTGAAAGGCTGAAATTGCAGCCATCTGGCTGTCAGTGCCAGTAGAGGACTGCAGCTCCTTCTGTGATGGTCACTTCAGAATTATCATTAATTAAATCATTCATTTGCTATTCCAGAATCATAGTTTTACTAGGTAAATGTTGAAACCTAACAACTTATTAACCTAATAACTTATTAACCTAACCTAAGACAAACTTATTCACCTAATTGCCAATTCTGGATACTTGGCTCAAGGTGCTTGGAAATGAACAATAGGGACACGTGATACTCAGCCAAATTTGTTTACAAAACATAACTCAAGTATATTTACCAATTAAATTTCTGGGAATAGTGGCTATTTGCCAAGCTATGAGCACAAAATAGAGATGAAAACACCCACACAAAAAATATCTTCTTCACTTTCTTTGTCCTGCTTCTGCATCACATCAAAGGAAATAAAAGTATTTTGCAATTTACTCTGAAAGTCAGTATTACTTCACCCTTATTTATGTATTGTCTAGACTTGATATGGAACTATAAGGCTTTATCAACCACTATGCTTTTACATGCAACTGAAGTTACATGAAGCCTGCATAGCTGCTGCATAACGTCGATATTAATACGTTTATTGGGCACTAACAGTAACGGACAATTGTGCACGAGCAAAAATGACTGCAACACTAAACATTTGTGTGGAAATGCACATCAGCACTTGCCTACATTATAAATTCCTTCTGCATATGCACAGGCTGTGATTGCCAAAGGGGAAAAGAAGGCCTAATATCTTTAAAGTGTGATTAAACATCAATAGTAGAATTCATATGTAAAACTGTCTTAAGACATGAAGAATGGGCGAAAGATTGACAGACGCAACCTTTAGTCTCATCATTCAATAATCAAATTTCCTAATGTGGTATGGTTGTTCACCCAAATATTCATTACTGCTTAAAGATATTAACAGTGATTAAATACGCCAGTGAAATTTTAATTCACTGCAACAGAAAAGCAGGCAGACGTATCCTGTGGCAGTCAATGACAACCAGTTATCCCTGGATCTACCTGGAAGATTTAAGATGAGAGCAATTTGCTGAATTGTATGCATCTAGATATAAATTATAATGTTTACCTGATAATCTTGCAAATCTCTTTCGTCATAGGAGAAAATAATTTCAGATATTAATTTCACTTTTAGCAATGTATAGTTCATGGTCTAGTAAGCTACAGCTATCTTTTCATACCAAATCTTCAATTCTTTTATGGATAAATTTTAGGTTATTTTAGAAGTAAATATCTCAAATATTTCTGACAAATGGCACAATTACTGGCAATAAAACATTAATGTTCAAACTAGTAGATTATGAAAAAGATATTTTAAGCAAATGCGATTTCTAGGTTTATTTGAATCACAAATGAACAATTTTTGGTACATTGTTTTACACATCCACCCTATTTTTATTCTGTATCATTTGGCATGTCATTTATAATTTCATGTTAAAGTGGAATTTTATAACTGAATGAAACTTGGATGGTTGCACAAAAACAGCCATTTCTGGGATTATAGCTCCCCTCACTGTCTCTAGCACTTCTACAAGCGCTGCAAGCTCATTTCACTTCAACACCTAACCAAAATGCTTTGCATCATATAAATGAATTGACCTTATTTATCCATTTAATGAAAAGTAGGACTTGAATCTAAACTTAATTTATAATTCATATCAATTCAAATTAATGTCGCATCTTTCTGTGTGCTGTATCACAACCAGTATCGAAACAGCAGACAAGATAATTTGAAGTATGTCAAGGCCTCCTGCTGTTGAGATTTTCTTCCATTTTTTCCATGTGATTTTTCTTTGACTAACAACACCACAGAAAATCACAAGTGTTGTACTATACTGCTCCAGTGGAGTGTGTACATTATTGCATTATAACAAGCTAATTTTTGCAGGACTATGGTGGAATGGTTATGATAAAATGAACAAAATTATGCCTAATATAAGTTATTGCTCATAAATTATGGGATAAAAATGCCCGTTGTCTGTCTTATTTGCTGAGTTAGCCTCACCAGCAATCGGCACATCCAAGTAATGTAAGGTACTCACTTAAAATAGAAGTTTGTTCACCATAAGCAAGCTAATTTTAAAAAAAATATTTCATGGGATCTGGGCATCACTGGCTCAGCCAGCATTTATTGCCCATCCCTAATTGCCCTGGAGAAGGTGGTGGTGAACGGCCTTCTTGAACTGCTGCAGTCCATGTGGTGTAGGTACACCCATGGTGCTGTTAGGAAGGGAGTTCCAGGATTTTGATTCAGTGACAGTGAAGGAACGGCAATATAGTTCCAAGTCAGGATGGTATGTGGCTTGGAGTGGAGCTTGCAGGTGACGATGTTCCCATGCATCTGCTGTCCTTACTCTTCTAGGTAGTAGAGGTCATGGGTTTGGAAGGTACTGTCGAAGGAACCTTGGTGAGTTGCTGCAGGGCATCTTGTAGATGGGACACACTGATGCCACTGTGCCTAGATGGTAGAGGGAGTGGATATTTAAGTTAGTGGATGAGGTGTCAATCAAGCAGGCTGCTTTGTCCTGGATGGTGTTGAGATTCTTGGGTGTTTTTAGAGCTGCACTCATCCAAGCAAGTGGATGGTATTCCCACTCTGACTTGTGCCTTGTAGGTGGTGAACAGGCTTTGGGAGCCAAGAGGTAAGCTAGTCTCTGCAGAATTTCTACCCGCTAACCTGCTCTTATAACCACAGTATGTATATGTCGGGCCCAGTTCATTTTCTGGTCAATGGCAACCCCCAGGATGTTGTTAGTGGTGGATTCAGCGATGGTAACACCATTGAATATCCTGGGAGATGGCTGGATTCTCTCTTGTTGGAGATGTTTATTGCCTGGCACTTGTGTAGTGCCAATGTTACTTGCCACTTATCGGCCCAATCCTGAATAGTGTCCAGGTCTTGCTGCATATGGGCACAGACTGCTTCAGTATCTGAGGGGTCACAAATGGTACTGAACATTGTGCAGTCATCAGCGATCATCACTTCTGACCTTATGATGGAAGAAAGGTCATTGATGAAGCAGCTGAAGATGGTTGGACCTAGGACACTACCCCAAGGAACTTCTGCAGTGATGTCCTGAGACCGACATAATTGACATACAACAACTACACCAGCTTCCTTTGTGCTAGCTTTGACTCGAGCCAGTGGAGATTTTTCCCCTGATTCCCATTAACTCCAGTATTGCTAGGGCCCCTGGATGTCAAGGGCAATCATTCTCACCTCACCGCAAGACCTAATAGTCTGGGCATAACTAAGTGAAGGGTGGTATAATATTGAAACATTCATCAAATCAATATTTTTCATCAGTGATTATACTGTAATTGGTCTATTCAAGGAAGGGAATTGCTGTCAAGGGAAGGAAGAGAACTGAGCAGATTGCATGTCATAGAAGTGTCATTATCATACCAGCTGATGAGTTTTAAAAAGTGAACTTTTGTAATGTACCATTATACCATAAGTTTATCGACTGAGAGAAAAATATTTCTGACAGCTTTATAGTGATGATATTGATCCTGTAAATAATTCAGGTAAAACATACAGAAAAGTTATACCCTGATCCCACTTGCACTAATGATAGCAGTGAGACACAAAACAGCTGAAAGCTAAAGAATTGGGCTTTTTTCCAATTTATTTTCAAAAGTCCAAGATATTGCTCACTGAGATTGCTTTGTATTTAGATTGGATGCTTAAAAATTGTATAAAATTTAAAAGGGGGCTGGTGGGAGATGGGTGTTCAATTTTCAGCAGTGCATTCTTGGGTTAAGGAGTCTTGGAGGTGGTCAAGGTTGGGGGGCATGAGATGAAACACCCTGCATTTAACACAAGATGCCATCTTGGTTGAGGAGCTCACAACTGTGTTAGGATTGACTGCCCGGAGGCTCATAAGGAGATTGTTGCCACTTAAAATGCCTATTAATGCTCATGAGAAAGCTGAATGGCATTTTGGTGGCTAACACTCGACCTAATACACGCTCCAAGAACAACCGGCTGTTTGGGAATAAACGGATCATTGCCAAGGATTTCTAGCTCTGTTCCAAGGGATAGCCACCATTTCCTGTCCACTTGCTACTGGGGCTGTGAGGAGGACCTCTGAACAAATAAAGAGGCTTTCTGAAACACTTCATCAAGATTTCGCCAACATTCTAGCAGCATTTATTCTGCAAATTCTCAGAGGATTTCACCTAAAAACGTCAAGATCAATTGTTAGTTTTAAAACTGAGATTGGTCGATTTTTGATAGCCAAAGCTGTGAAGGGATAGGTGGCTAATGAAATTGGGGACTAAATCAGCCATGCTCTTCTTGAATGCTGGAACAGACTTGAAGGGTTAGGTGGTCTGCTCCTGCTTCTATATTCCAACAGATGAGGGTACAAGGAGCCTACATAAACTGATCTATGAAAATTGCAAGTAATTAGCACACGATTGTTAAACTTGTAAACATTTGGTAAATTCAAATTATGGTAATCAGCAATTAGAACCACAATTGTGTGCCTAATCCAGATTTTCTATTAGCACAGCACTCAATTAGTGTCTTTTATCAACCTTCGGCCAAAATACCACCACCCGCTTCGCTGACCTTCACCCCCCCGCCCCCCAACACCACCACTACAGCAGGTCACATTGTCCCGTTTTAGATTAAGTGTTAAAGATTACCTGTTCCTCTCCTCTTTGTGCAATTTACCTGTCCTTCAAACTGATGGATGCATCTGGGCTTTTTCATTTATATCTCACAAATGTGCTCATCTCTCCTGGCAGAAATTAGCTGTTTAGCACTTTCCCTTGCGGATGCTCAGTTTTACAGTTCTCAATCAATTATCCGGCCAGTTACTCACTAGCACTTCTGAAAGAATTATGCATACTCCCGAGTAGTTGCAATGATATCATTTTCAGCTGCTGTTCATTAATCATCTGCATGGTCTGGCAATTGAAGTCTTTCCTATTTCTCCATCACCCTGGATTCTGAATTGACGTAGAAATAACAGTTTTAATAATGCCCTACATTTAAGAAATAGCTGTGTTGATAGAAACCACGTTTCCGCTACTTCTCTTGCTGAGGACCATGTAGAGCTCAATGGACTCTTAAGCCTTTCGGTAGAGCGCTTCGATCATGTCATAAATATAGGATTATTATCAAGTCAGTGGTGAGTACCTGGACGTTACTGTTGGCATAAAAATTGAGAGTAGTGCTTACTCTGATTTTCAACTATAGTTCAGTTGCTAACATTGCCGTCAGCAGGATAATTTGGCTGGTTATAGCAACACCACTACTCTCAGCCAGAATAGAGGTGATCAGGTAATTTCCTGATCAATCACACCTAGAGATCGTACTGCTGTGTAAATGACTGGAATTGAGATAATGCACATCATCTGTATTATCTAATTATCATCCACTCACAGCATTTTTCTGGAGGTATAATACTGCTTTTATCAGGAGATTGCTGTTGTTTGGTCATGAGTTCTGTTTGCTGTACAGTAAAGTCCCGCCTTTCACGACTTCCTTGTTCGTGTTTTCACTTACCTGCGCTTTGTACTTTGTACATCGTATCACCCATCACATGAACAATGTTCATTTATCTGCGTTCTCTTCCCCCTTCCTCCTCTTTCCATGGGAAGATGACAGCCATGACAGAGCAGAGACTGGAATGGTTGCAACTGAAGTGCAGCCCGAACGAAGGGATTAATGCAAAAATGTCTGTGTTTCTTGGTCCAGAGCTGCAATAATGCCTCTGTTCAATTTTGAAATCTTCTCCAATGTATTGCTCAGAGGCTCCCCCGCCTGTCGTCTACAGGTACTGCATCATAATTTGCTGCAGAGGAACTGTCCAAACCAATGCTGCCCTCGTATGGCTGGCTAATTGAGTCCCATTGAAAAGCAAGATAGTAGTTCACAAGTTTACCATTTGTAATGTTTCACAAAAATGCATCCCCTGCAAAAGCAGGACTTTACTATAGTTCATAGCAATTCTCTTTAAATAAAATATATTGATGAATAAATAGGCTATGTTTGCTATAGTATGTGGAGACTCTGTTTAAATAGATTTTGTTTGCTGAACAGATAATAGACTGTTAACAGCATTTTGCTGGAGCAATCAAAATGTTTTGATTGGGAGAACTTGCTGAAGTGTTGGTCATGCATGAGTTCTCATTGTTGCTGTCATGCCCAGTGAAGGCATACCGTATTTACAACTTTAAACATGGACTGCACTGAGTATATAATTCCCTGGAACTCGCTTTTATTTAAAATGGACACTAAGAAGACTGCTAAGATGACTGTTGAAGGTTAGGTTACTTTTGCGTTTTCAACACAGGCTATTTCAAGTATCCAGAAAGTTTCTCATTGAATGACCATGGGCAGGGATCCCCTTTGAATAGACATACCAAGATAAAACAGTGGAATTTATACTTGCTATTGTTTGTGGATTTAGCTGAAGCTCAAAATCTATAGATCCTGAGACTCCCTCGCTCTGAGCTTGAAACTCAACAAAGGGAGCTGTCAAGAAGCCAGTTCATCTTGAGTGGTTTTGAATAGACACACTCTCTATCCATTCCCCAAAGTATGGCAATGGCTTCTAGCTTTACCAGTATGGGTGGACAATAGAAATATCTGATCAGGTGATCACCTAACCAAAACTGTCTCAGGTAACACATCTATTATCTCAAGAACCAAAGAGGAACTGCGCAGTCTACATGGAACTCCAGCTGCACGACATCAGCAGCAAGTAACAGGTCCACAACTTTTTAAAACATGGAAACTGCCATATCTTAAAAGTCTCCCAGCTGGATTCCTTTTCAAAGTCTATCAGTATGGAAACCTGACCTCCCTGGTAAGAAAAACCACAAGTGACCTGTTAAATATCTATCTCTTTGAGGGGATCATGTGATAATCCTGACACATGACTCCAGCTATTGAAATCACCCAGACTACCTTTCAGTGGTGGAAAACCCCATACCCACTTTTGACAAACCCCTGACACCGCCAGGACCCCTCCTGATGACACTTGTGTCTCCCCTGTGGGACTGCCCAGATTAGCCTCTTCAATTCCTGACTAGCCCCCAGCCTCTGACTACCCCTGAATCCCCACAAGACCACTGACTACTCTCCCCACCTCCTCCCACCACCCCCCCCTCCACCAGCTACCCTCTTCACCCCCTGAATAGCTGCCACCTTACAAGTACCTTCCTCACCCCCCTGATTACTCCCAACCCCTGGAATACCCTGACCAACCACCCTCCACCTGATCATCCGTCTCCACACACCACGCTCCCACAAACACCCCTATTAACCACCCACCCCACCCCGAATACAATCCTCCAACACCCTCATCCTACCCACCCCCCCACCCCCACCTCCCCCATCACCCCCCCCAACACCCCCCCCCCCCCCAAACCCCTCCACCCCCATTCCTACCCATGTATCTTCTCTTTGGTTTCTCAAAGTGACTGGACCTTTCAACCTACTTGTCTTATGGAAGCTAGTGACATAAAAAGGGAGCATGTCTTCCCTTTCCTGGACTCTACTGCTGTCAATGGAAGTCTGTGGGAATCTGTTGCACTGCACTATTCTGTCTCGGCCTGAGTCAGAACGTCAAGCAAGAAAGATGTGGCTGCATTTCAGTGTAACTAACTAGATTGCCACTCCACAGAAGTTATAACTCAGTATCTTTCTCGAGTGTGCATACATGAGCAAGGGACGGAGCATTTAGAATTTTGGGATGAATGTGTGAATAAATAATCCTTTTTTATTTGAACTCACAAAAGCTTGCTGCTGATGTTTGAAAAATTGATCACATACTCAGGGGCTTTAAACATACACACCTTCCTTTCCAAATAAAAACACATTAATTACAAAGAGTAAGTTAAATTATACAAAGTTTTCAGTTCCCTTCTGACCCTGTCCATAAAAGTTATAAGTTAATAGAGACTCTCTATAAAGAGACCTCTGAAAATCGACATGTTTGCTTTGCCATTTGCTGAGAAAATAAATGCTGCTTGCTGTAAAATATACTGTTTCCTTTGAGCCCTTCCTTAAGTTTGACCTTATCTCTAAGTTATTGGTTGGCACAATGTTGTAAATAAATGTTCTGGGAAAGTTTCCCATGTCATTCAACATAACCTCAACCTGAACCTCATCAAGCACTATTCTACAGTGACTTTCAGATGGATGTTCCGCCGCAGGTGTTATCTTGGTCTGCGATAGTTGGGTGGGCAGAATGTCAAAACATCCTGTCAGCTTAACGCTGCCTTTCTACAGCTTACTGTCTCTGCTCTTCTCTTATATCATTGCCCAGAATTGACACTGCACCCATTCTGCTGCCAGCAAATAACTATTATAGATAATAATTCCACTCCGTGATGTACATAGATGAAGTAGGTCGGTGCTGGTCCTTCTGATCAGAAGTTCCCAAAGATGCTGCCAAACTTGGCTATGCTACCCAAATAATTTATAAGGACCTGCCTTGTCAAATAAGTGTGAGCACGCTGAAATGTAATTCCTTTTAATGTGTGAGCATTTGATTCACAAATGAAGCCCTTTATAGTTCAAGTGTCCCTTTTTTACCTTTGAGCAGCAAAGCAATGGAGAAGCTAAATGAACTTCGAATTGCAGTCAAGTTCAAATCTCTGGTGAAGTGCTAACGGCTAATGCACAGCAGAGGCTTACATTGCATGACATTTCTTAGTAAAGTGCAGCAAATAACAAGTCAGTTCCTTTGGACAATATTTTATAGAAGAAGCCAATGACAATTTAGACAATGCAAAATAAATTTGTCACATATACAATTGAATCATGCTGAAGGTGTAGGTATAGCCAGGTAAGAAAATGTGCTCGCGTCCTATGAATTTAACATTGAGCTGCTGCTCCAGAGAGCAAGGTGATGCCTAAGTAGAATTCACGACAGACCAACGGGCCATGTATGAGGGTAGCAATTGGGTCAAAAATAACAAGGTGACCAGCACATCCCTCAGAAAACATTTTTCTTTGTGGAGTGTAGAAAAAGAGACGCTGTTTAAGTAAAGCGGCCTTGGTTAATAATGAAAGTTAATTTAAAAATATCGATTGTCCACTTTACACATGGGGACAAATATACTGCTTGGCAGTCTCAACTCCAAGGGTGATATCAGATCTGATTGGAAAAAGCATCATCCTTTTCTAATTGTTTTTAAATTGGGTATTGCTGAAAAAAGAGACATGTCTAACCTTTTCATCTTGCACTCATCAGGACACTGCACAAGAATACCAAAAAAAGGAGAAAACAACAATTTATACTGTATGTGAAGGGAGTGCTAATTGGTTGGCAAGTGGACTCTGATTGGTAGAGGCATTGCCATGGAGAATGCACCAGTGATGGTGACTGTCGGTTACCATCTAACTATCAAGTATTGTTTGAAATTTAAACCAGGCCCTTGACCCTGATTGATCAAGACATTGCCCTGACGAATGAATCATCAAATGGTTGTCACTTATTTTGCTGAGCTGAAAAAGGCGCAATGAGTATACATGTTCTTTCTATCTCCAAAGAACAGGGCCCTGTGTATTGATGTATGTAACTTCTTTTACCCGCAAATGCATGGTGAGCAAAAAGCCTGACTGACAATCTTGTCAGCGTAATTCTTAACAAATGTTGTCCAGCTGCAGGTGTCACACCTAATGTTGGACACTGTGTTTTGAGTTTTGCAAGCATGGGCTAGTTGGGTACATCCTGCACCTTGCCAGTTGTGAATAGTGGCTGGGACATGCTGTTTGATATGATCCGCTAGTCTTTGGGACATAAGGCCTACATGCCTACCATCACACTGACACTGAAATTCATATATCACATTATTCATTTGTGTGATAGGTAGAATGTATTTTTATCTTGATGGCAGCATCCTGTTAGTGGTGAAAACCACTCATGTTGCTACTGCATAGTAGCAGCATGAAACAGCTAGCTTTATCTGTTGCTCAAATTTTTGAGATTTTGAGATTGCCCTCCCAGCATAATCTGAGATAGAGTGGGCACTTTTCAGGGCCGAAAGTGACAGCTTTGGGCCCATTCATGAGGTAGTGCGAAATACAGTGTGAAATGATTTGATCAGGGAAGACATTATCCCGCAGGATGTCTTTGATCTGCGCTATTTCAGCATCAAGCTTGCATGGTGAGCAAATGGCTCAGGCCATATCTACAAGCTTGCTGATAAGACCAATCTTATAGCATGTGAAACTGTAAGAATTCCAACGTGCATATTGACCAGTGAACGTAGGCTTGGGGTAGACCATGGTAGAGAATCCCCAGCAGATTTCTCAACTAGTACATCAAGGAAGGGGAGTTCATTTGACTGCTCCATTTAAGAGATGAATTTGAGCACAGGTGGAGCCCATTAAGACATGTAAGGAAATTGTTACATGTAGCTGCTGATTTACATATAACAAATGTATCATTCACATATCGGAAATATGTGAGGAGTAGAAAGTTAGGTGTCATTCCATCAAAAAGACGTTTCTCATGGGACCTAACAAAGATGTTTGCAAGAGCTGGGCCTAGAGGGGATGCCATGGCAACAGCATCAATTTGTGCTTACATGGTGTCATTACGATTGAACCCAACTGTGTGAGTTGCCGAGTCAATAAGTTTAATGAATACCGATTCACGCAATGGTGGTGGGTCTAGATCTCCATGATATAGTACTGCAGTGCAAATATCTAGGGCTTCATTGAGTGGAACATTGGTGAATAGGCTAGCAATGTCAAGTGAGCACATGGACACAGCATTGCTATTAATATGCAAGGCCTGTACAGCCTTCGCAAATGTGAAGGAGTCCTTCACTGCATATGTGGAAAGCTTGGTCAAAATTGGTTGTAACAATTTGCCCAACCATTTAGCCAATTTGTGTTGCGCAGTAGCAGCCATAGATAAGATGGGGCATAAAGGGACATCACATTTCTGTGCCTTGGGCAGTCTGTACATACATGGACATAGTAATCCGTGAGGATGAACCCTGTCATATATATCACATGGTAGCTCATCGCTTTTACACAAGTCCAGCAATCGGTTTTTTAGCTTACTTTTGAGCAAGGCTGTCCGGTCGTGTTGAGTGGCTGGTCCAAATAATATGAACTGGACCTGCCATTAAGAACGGCATGCATTTTGTTGTTATATTCATGCTTGTTAAGGATTTGTCAGGTTTACTGATGTGTATGTCTGGGTTGGTCTTAAGGCCTTGCAATGCAGTAAGGTATTTGCTTTGCTTGTGAAAGTCAGACAGGTCATTTGGAATCCCGCACTAGATCAGCTAGTCACACTTTCAAGGATTCAGTGTCTTCAGTGGATGCTGGTTTGTGGCAGGATAGAGGGGAGTAGAGGAGTTCAAACTCAGCAAATACTTAAGTTGAGGAGAGCACCCAAGAGCACACTGAAAATTCAACCAACCTAATATTAACAAGTGGTCAACAAGCATTGAACAGTATTTTCTCTTGGTGGATTTGTTACTTACAGATGGGAGGAAATTATCTTCAGATGATATTCGTATTAAGGGCATTTACATAAGCAAATGTTTTCACCAGTTTATACACTAGGCTCTTTCTAATAATGGTTCGTATCATGAGAAACATGTAGATCATTCTCCTGCTCTATGCATCAGCAGTTCACACTTTTAATTGCTTATATCCCTACCTTTACAGCAGTGGCCAAATGGTAATTTATGGCTTTAAAGTTAAAAAAATAATTGAAGTATCTCTCTGAATTGAGAACACAGCTATAAGAAGGGGAGAGAAAATGGAATTGCAAGCCTGTTAGCCCAACATCAGTCATTGGCAAAGTGCTGGAAACTATTATTAAGGAAGTCTTAACAATGTGCTTAGAAAAGTACAGCGCGATTAGAACAAGGCAACTTGGTTTTGAGAAAGGGAAACGCTGTTTGAAAAAATTATTATAGCTTTTTGAGGATGTAAGTAATAGGGTACATAAAGAGGAACCAGGAGATGCAGTAATCTTGGATTTCTAAAAGGCAGTCAGTAAGGTGCCACACAAAAGGTTAATATCCAAGGTAAGGTCCTATGGGGTTGGGGTAATATATTAGCATGAATAGAGGATTCGTTAACAGCCAGGAAGCAAAGAGTACGAATAAATGGGTAATTTTTGAGTTGGAAGGCTGTTACAAGTGGAATGCTGTAAGGATCAGTACTGGCGCCTCAGTTATTTATGTTCTATATTCATGACTTAGACATAGAGACAGAGAGTAATGTATCTAATTTTGCCAACAATACAAAGCTAGGTGGGAATGCAAACTGTGTGAAGGACACAAAGAGGCTGCAAAGAGACATAGACAGGTCGGCTGGAATTTTCCAGACCCTTGTGCTGGCGGGATATTCCGGACCCACCAAGTGACGGGAGATTTCAATGGCTCGCGGGCCCCGCTGCAGGGAAACCCACTGTGGGGAGGGGGCAGGGAGGCTGGAAAATTCTGGCTGTTAAGTAAGTGGGAAACAAGGTAGCAGATGGAGCATACAGTGGGGAAGTGTGAGGTTATTCACTTTGATTGTAAGGATAGAAAAGAAGATTTAAAAAAATGTAAAACATATAAAAGTTGATGTTCAGAGGGTCTTGAGTATACTTATGCAAGGATCACAAAACATTAGCATGCAGGCACAGCAAGCAGTTAGGACATGAAATGGCATGTTGGTTTTCACTGCAATGGGATTTGAATACATGAATAAAGAAGCCTTGCTACAATTGTACAGAGCTTTGATGAGGCCACAACTGGAATACTGTGTGCTAGTTTTTGATCTCCATATTTAAGAAAGGATATACCTGCATTGAAGGCAGCAAAAGTTCACAAGATTGCTCCTGGATGTGAGGGTTTTCCAATGCCAAGAGGCTGAATAAATTAGGTTGAAATCCCCTGGATTTTAGAAGAATGGTGAGGTGATCTCATTGAAACATTCAAGATTATGAAGGTGTTTGACAGGGTTGTTTTCCTGGTAGCGGAGTCTAGAACAAGGGAGCACAGTCTCAGAATAAGGGGCCAATCTTTTAGGACTGAAATGAGGAGCAATTTCTTCATTCAAATGGTTGTGAATCTTTGGAATTTTCTACCCTGGAGGGTTCTGGATGTGCAATCATTAAATGTATCTATAGCTGAGATAGACAGATTTTTGGTCTTTCAGGGAGTTATAGGACATGGCAGGCGGACAGGAAAGTGGAATTGAAGCCGATGGTTAACCATGATCGAATTGAATAGGAACAGACTCAATGGGCCTTATAGTCTACTCCTGCTCCTATTTTTGTTTTTCTTACATTCTTATGTTCACTTAAATAAATACAAGTGAGATTTGTAAATGTATATTGCTTCCTTTCAAACTTAAGTTAAGCCACAAATTGACATGATAGCTATTGGAGCAACCAGAGCTCATGTTTGAAAACTAGCACCACATGCCCACATTGGGTGAGTTGGAAGTTTTTATTAGATCACTAGATCAGCACCAGATGCAACTGAAGTGTTTCAACTGAGAAAAAAAAACATAGGCCATTGTACCTGCTCTTCCAGAGCTGCATAACCTACTCAGAGGTGCAGTGACTCTGATGGTAATTTGAAGACGTTTACAGCCCACACAATGGTTGGGATTTTCTCGGTCCACCGCAGCGAGTTTCCCCACAGCAGAGCCAGCAAGGTATTGAAATCTCCGTTCACATTGGTGGGACCGGAAGATCTCACCGGCACGAGGGACTGGAAAACTCCAGCCAATGTTACTCTTGTGTAGCAAAAGGACCCTATACAATGACAAATAGCCTCTAAAAAGATGAAAAACTGGGATCATACAGAGGACACATGATCATGCTTAAAGCTTTCCTAATAGATTAAGCAGCCCTTTCATGGATTTTTTTTTAAACCACAGATAATGTTATTTTAACAGGTGATTTGACAAACATGTATAACAGCAGGGAGTTTTGCTGACTGGAAGAACACACTGGAAAATTGCAGACATGTTGCCCATTATTTTCTGTCCATAAATTAATAAGCAGGAAGACCATCATCATAATTTGTGGAAATGTGCCCCAGTAAGGGCCAACACTTTCAGAAGACAAAGAAAAATGTCAAATACAAACTTGTAGATACTTTCTAATGTGAAGTTTTCCCTTGCTGGAGGTTTTTCAGCCACACAACATGAAATCGTATTTGTATATTTAATCACTTTCTGCCAAGTTTTCTGATTCATAACTGTGTTAGAAATCTCCAGAAAAATCAAGATGGCAGCAAACATAAAATCCTGCCATTTTCTGTGAAAGGCCAATGATGCTGTCAATCATTAAAAAATCCTCATCCTCTTTATTAAATGCATTCCATACTTCAAAAAGTCTAAGGTGTTTGACCCAGGAAGGTTTTTGCAATCGTCAAGTAGACTAGTGATTTACAAGTGTATCAAAATGTCCTTTTGTAAGCTGCCTCCCAAACCTGGTTTGAGCAGAGGATAACAAGCTTAAACTGGATTTTGGGAATTGTGGTCAATCAAAATGACATGCCCAGTGTGCTAGTGATGCATTCTGGGAGTCTATTACCAAGTTGAGCCTTCATATCAAAGGGAAATGCATTACTACAATTCCTGACTCATAACAAAGGTCAAGACTTGAACTCCAGACATACAGCAAGCCTGTGGAGGGAAAAGTAGTTGCAGTGTTTCAAGTACAGAAATCGTAGGTTTACCAACTTCCAAATGAATAATTTATTTTTTAACACTGTAGGGTAAATTGAGTGAGGCTGCACATCTAGTGTGAATGAGAAAATGGATTAAAAGATCCAGTTTGGAAACCCAAGCATTCCCAATTTCCTGGTTGCTAAAATCTATTGGCATTTCCACAAATTAGGCAATTGGTATCCCAATGTTTAATTTTTTAATCTGCATTCCTTGTGAACAAGATTCCTTGCTGGCAAAAAAGTCTTACAATTTTGGGCTTTTAAAAAAAAACCTACCTGTTGCATGTGGTCCTCTATTCTTCTGTCTAAGCTCCATTCTATGTACACTCACTTTTTGTTGTATCCTCACTGAATCACAATCATGATTTGTCACATGGGCTCCTACTCTTAGCTCATTCTTTTCCTGATTTTCAAAATTGTAAAACTCCTTATTCCTCTCAAACATCTTTCTTCCCTGCAATCTCGGAGGTTTTAAAGCTGGAGTTTGGCACAGTCAACTCACAAATTCCTGACTTCAACCTCAGTGGGTCTCAATTATTTCAACTTGGTTGCCCATTTATTGTTAATGAGAAAATCAAAATCCAGAATATTTATCCAATTGAATATTTGTTGAATTCATGATTCATTTTTAATACTTTGAAAATATTTCCTCCAGAGGGTGCTGTTCATTCATCTATATGTAAAATGAGATGTTGAACACAATTGTCTTTTGTATCCCATGGTCATGTAGCATGTTCATTTCTCTAAGGCAAGATGATATTGTAATATTATTGTAAAGCTTATTTCTATGTTGAATGTGTCTTTTTGGCGCTTATGGCATCCTTTGCTACCAAAGCCACTAAATAGTCATTGATTAAGTATTTACACCCCTTAATAGCAACATAGAAATGTAATCATTACAAGCGCCAAGAAACCTCATCGCTAAAATAGCATAGATGTCGGTGTATAAGTCGAACTTTGAAGGCTTGAAAAATCCCTCCAAAAGGGGCATTGACTTATATGCCAAATATTAAAAGTGAACTGCCGGTGTGAGTGTGGTTGTTGCCATTTTGAAATGTCATCGGCACCCGAAGCAAAGCGTGGTTGTGTTTTAATTTCCCACGCAGCTTCGTAGCACAGCCTGTATTGCCTGTTCGATCCATTGCATTCTGTGGGATGAAAAACTGAGGCTGACTCCTACTGTGAGTAAAGCATGTTGTAGCTGAAAAGGGGGATTGACTTAAATGTCGAGTATATACAAAAATATTATTTTTGGGGCTGGAAAGATTGTGCTGCCGTATATGCCAGGTCGACTGATACACCGTGATTTATGGTATTCTGCTTTTCTTTTGGGAACAGCGAGATAACTCATAAGGAAAGCATTAGTAATAATTACAGAAAAAATGATTGCATAATAGTGAAAGGAAACACTAAAAGCAATTTAATGATTAACATTAATAAACTTCTTTGATAATCTCTATTAATACGATGGAGTATACAGACTTCATCTTGAGAGAACCTTCACATTGTTTTTTTCAAGTATTAAAAGAATTAATATTTGCAAGGGAATTTGCTAATACTTAAGATAAACAATCTGCTGCTAATAGTTTTTGCAGTTAACAATTAGCCATTCATTTTTCTATTAACTAAATTGAATTTACAAAATCTGTGGTTTTAATCCTTTCATTAACAGGATTTAACGGGGCATGATAAATTGTAAGACGGTAATGGAATTGATTCCCTGGAAAATTTTGAACTGTAGCATAAAAAAACACAAAGTTTTCATCAAGGATTACACAGATTAATGCAAGGAAAATGTGTCCCTTTTCTTTTTATGCAATTTTAAAACAATTTTTAACTTAATGTCAGTAGCTATTACTGCAAATGAACAATATGAAGAGCTCTAATGTTTTTTTGTACTTTGCTTTGGAGAATAGTGTGAAGTAGCAGAAGCATTTGTTGGAGGCTTAACAGTCTGACCGGCCACAGCATGAATACTCCTTCCATGGCTGTAACCAATAGGGTGGTTAATTTGATGCGGGAGGTAAGTTTTATGACTCCCTACAAACCATACTATTGTATGGTTTGGGGGTGATGGAGAATACTTGAGCGGGTATCCTGAATTCAGAGTTGTGCCTCTGGTGTCCACTCACTGAAAGTATCTGGAACAGGGTTCAACCCTGACACCTTCTTACGCAGAGGTGGGCTCTTAGTACTGGTCTCTTATGATAAGTGATGTAAAATAAGATATGTATCAATGTTTGGTAAAGCCGTGTCTTGTTTTTTTTGCAAAATGATGCATACAGGCCATCAATATTGCAGCTGAACTAACTTTATTGATAACACATTTTCCTAAAATAAACGCATACCTGCAGTAACTGAATTCTATCAAGACAGGTTCGAACATGTGCTATCTGACCTTCAACCCCTAGGTCAGGTGACCTCCAAGCTAGTACATAGTACCGTATAGTATTTAATATAATACTAGAGTCCACTACCAGAACCAACTATTGTCATGACAAGCCTAGTAAGCCTAGTACAGGCCTTTGGAATTTCCTCATGATCAAAAGGTTAACAGGTAAAAATATAGGTTAAGAATTTCCTTCAGGGCCCCTACCAAACCTAGAAGGTTGGTGGGGGTGGGGGTTGATGGGCTGGGGGTGGGTAGGGGGGGGGTGGGTGTGGGAACGGCAGGGTGTCCAGGGGGGCTTGAACCTACTGGTGGCATGTGATACTGCACTCACTAGAATTCGTAATGTCAACCCACTTGTACTTTATGTGGCTTTCCAGAAGCAGAGATCGAATATAAAAATGGAAGTTTAATATTTGTGCTGGGGAGTGGAAGGAGCAAGGAGGGAGGTAAAACAAACTTGTTGGAGGCAATTCTATTGAAAGCAAACAGATAAGTGATTTTTCTCCCAGCCTTTGTGAACATCTTCAATTGCAGTGTATATTTATCTTCACTGGATTTTTTTCTGTGTTTCTTCAAGAATAATTTCAGAACAGACTGTACAATTATCAGGCATCCAATGACCCCAATGCAGCTTCACCAGGGCATGTACCAACAGCTCCTCTGCGTTCTTTGGTACCAGAAGGGCCAAAGTGCATACAGCTTGCTGACTTCTGATGCCAACCTTAAGGTCGGATGGAGTAAAAGAGGAAGTGCAGGACCAGATTACCAGAGTCAGGGAGAGTGAAGCCAGTAGACAGAATAGCCAGGGTGACCTGGAGGGAGGTATCACTCACCTTTATCTCACTAGCTTAGAGATCTCCACTTGAACAGAGATAGTTAGAGTGATGAGGTATTAACCCTGGTAGGTTCATGGAGCATGAGAGAGCTGAAGGAGTGAGGGCTAAAAAAAAAACTTGGCTGTGCTAAATTATAAATGCAATTGTCCTTGACTTAGAAGACCACAGAACCAAATTTCATGGAACTCTGCTGTGGATATAAAAGCTGTTTAATGAGCATCACATCTATATAAAGGTGATGAGGCTTATCTCAAAAGTTGTGCAGACACTGAGGTCCTTCTCTCTGGATGACTGGGAGATGTAAGAGGTTTATGTATCTACTTCCCTCATATGTAGCAGCATCATAGAAATATTTCCCATATGCAAGCATCAATTAAATATGTGTCAGCCTCAATTCAGTGTGTGACTGCACCCACCTCACTTCACCCTCCCACCAACTCACCCCTCCACACACCGCCCCCCCCCCCCCGCCCCCAACCCCACCACACCACCACCACCCACCTCTTCCACTCGGTAGCTTTTCTATGAAAGCACAGATGGCTTCCCTTAAGGCTCAAAGGGATAGACTTGAGAGAGCACTGCATTTAAATTTTTAGACACTTAGGACCGGATTTCCATTGTAGAGATGGGAAGGTCAAGTTGGGAGATTTCTCAATCCGGCAGAACCATCTCCTTTAAAAAGGCACCTGCCCACCATATTTTAAGTCTGTGGAGATGAGGGCGGGATGGAAGTGGGCCCGCTGCCTCTAGATGCAGGCCTGAGGTGATAATGGAGTGAGCGGATGGCCAGGCTGACAGGTTGGAATGCCTGCCTCTGGGACATTGGTCTAGCGTTAATGATGAATAGCTGACCCTCAAACTTTCACCCTTGACCCCCCCCACACCCCACCCAACCCACATGTCCCCTTCATTCCTCCGTTATCCCTTTACCCCCCATGATACCTCCATGTCCTCCATAGCCACTCATCCATTATCCATATGGGAAGGCCTCAGGATCCATGTCTTTCAAATGGACATGAAAAAAATTTCTAACAATCTGCTGGAGATATCACTCCAACACACTCAAACTGAAAAAGAACTCATTCATGAAACTCAGTCAAAAATATAAATTCCCTCATGATCAATCTGTTGTAAAGAAAACAAACATCTATTTCCCTAGCCTCATCAAAGACAGATAATCCATTAACAACCTATTACAACTGTCAATCAAAATGTGAACACAGGCCCCTGCTGTGGTAAATGGTGTAAATGTTTTGAAACTCAGCCAAACATTCATAATGAACTCAGCTTTAAGAACAGGTGGCCTTTTTCCCTCCCCTAAGCTACATCACATTTCCTGTTAATCAAAACTGAGCAGGAGCAGGTGGGGCTTTATTTTCTCTAAGTAAAAGTTGCTGAAGATTGTTTTGTCCAATTTAGCTTTTACATCACTTCAGCTCCTTGCATTAGCAATCCTAGGTAATGTTTTATTTAGTTTTGAATGCATAAGGTCACACTTCCCAATGAGAAAGGTGCTGTAATGCATCTCAACACTTAACACAATGCTAATCAATGTACCGTTCTAGGACAGAGGCCTATAATCAATTGCTACAGTAAAAACATATCTAACTTATAATACAGAATCCAACAATCAAAATGGAAGTTGTTTTTTTGTATTTCGAAGCCTGTCAATGAAAGAATACCAGGAACAGGTGACTCTTCTTTTGGTTCCCTACTTGGGACTAGGGTTCCCCCGTAGTTCACAACTCTTCTGAGCTCTTGTAAACCACCTCTCCCACAAAACTTGACTGAATCCATGAAAATAGCAGGGAGGCTGAAATGCCCACCCTCACTATGGTATAGGCAAGGGCAGGATTCTGAGTGTGTGCATGCTGCCTGCACCCTTATGCGATAAAATCCTACACAACAGGAGTGCGGGTAGGAATCCAGGAGCTGGATTCTGCCTACCATTCTTTATATGTCCCATCATGGGTGGAGACATGAAAATCTGTGACTAGGTCCTCTGTCTCAACAGAATTTCTAGTTTGGTATATATTGTTGATTGTTTGAATACACAACCTGTGCTGTGCTTTCAAACAATTCCACTCCTTGTTAATGCATAGACAGTATGCAGTGTATTTAGTACCAAATTATACACTTATCCCAATCTTCCAACGTGAATTACTTCTTATTTAAAAAAAACAAAAACACGTTTTGTCTGAGTTTATCTCAAAGGTATCTGTAGACAGAGAACATATTGCTGCGAAGTGGTTGGTGGCTGTGCTGTTCGGTTTCTAGTAACATCTACAATATATGCAAGAGAACTAGCCTTCTATTATATATGTTCCTTAGCATTTGGTGGACAGGTTATGAGAGAATTAGGATTAATATAAAGATGTTATTGAAAGATTTGCAATAACTATAGAGAGGCTTAAATCCTGAAAATTTCCTGGATCATACTTTCCAGGAGGAGGTCACCCAACAGCCACAGAAAACTCAGGACAGCAAATGAGTGACCATCCAGGTGGGCAGGAAGAGGCAGGCAATCAGGAATTTGTAAAAACAAAAATGTAGTGCTCACAAGCCCCAGTTTTCAGTTTTGTGAGGATGACAACACTTCAAAACGAGCTCGATCTGGAACATGGCACCGTGGGGCAAAGGACAACACAGCAGGGTACAGAGGAGTGTAGGAATGAGATGGTCATAGGGGATCCAGTAGTTGGAGGTCAGACAGGCAGCTCTGCCATCACCAGTATGAGACCCACCTGATGTTCTGCCTTCCTGGTGCCATGGTAAAGAATATTACCGAGAGGGTGTGGAGAATTTTGAGGACTGGGGGGGACAACATGACAACATGGTCCAGGTGGGAACCAATGACAGGGAGGAAAAGGATTTAGATCCTCCAGTTAAACTGTTAGGAACTAGGGAGAATTTAAAAAGCATAACACCAAAGAACGCCATCTCTGAAATATTCCTGGTATCACACATGACCAAGTATAGGAGTTTTAGAGTAAAACAGGCTAACATGTAGATGGAGAAATGATGCAAGAGGGAGGGCTTCAGAGTCAGATGGGCCATTGAGACCAACTCTGGGGTAGGAGAAACTTACTCAAGATGAACAGATTGCACACCAACAGGGCTTGGACCAATGTTTTCGAAGGTGGTTTAACTAGTGCTATCAGGATGAAGGTTTAAATTAATTTGGCAAGAAGAAAGTAACAGAATGAAACAATTAAAACTGGATTGATAACTTTTTGTGAGCCAAAGGTATTAAGAGATATAGGATAAAGTTGTTATATGGAATTAGGTCATAGATCAGCAATAATCTCACCGAATAGGCTTGATGGGCTAAATGGCTTACTGTTTTCCTATGTTCCTATATTACTATTTGAGAGGAGAGATGAAGTGCACAGAGGACTGGGAGACATAAAAGGCACTAGAGTAAACCATAGTTCAAAAATAGGGGGCAAGTGTGTGGGTGTTTAAGATGAGTTTGAAGTGAATGTGCATAAACAGAGTAAATAAGATTAAAATAAGATAAGGTAAATAAGATGGGAGATTTGCTGGTAAATATTGAATGGAGGAAACATGGTTGCCAATTTGCAGGCAACAAGGTCCCACAAACAACAATATGATAATGATCAGATATCTGTTTTTTTAGTGATATTGTTTGAGGGATAAATATTGATCAGGGCACATTGTGCTACAATGGCAATGACAAAGACCTGACTCAAAGAAGGTTAAGAATTATGCATTTAATATTCCTGGTCACAAGGTATTCAGGAGAGATACTGTGGAAATAAAGTAGTGGACAGGTGGGGGTAACAGCATTGACAGGCTGAATTTTTGTAGAGCCTGGGTTGTCCCATCTCTGGGCTAATGAACAGCAGGACCCTGGCCACCATTGTTCAATTGAGGGGCTGCCCGCCTCCCAGAGCGGCCAGCCCAATCAGAGGGCCAGCAGTTCGGGAGCCTTGGCAATGCCACTGATAGAGGTGGCCACTGATGAGGCTGCAGGAAGAAGAAGAGGTCGCTCCATGTTGAGGCCAGGTAAGTTATCTTATTTAACCAGCCAGGGCATCACAAGCAGGTCCTGATGATCAGAGAGGTGAACCCTCCAGCAGGCGGTGTCTTAGCCACAGTAGCAGCTGAATAGATGTTAATTACTATTTGAAGCTTAACTAGTGGTGAGTCAAGTCAGCTCTATTTAAGAAAGGGACTACCTAGAAGCACGCTGCAGTGTGCTTGCACAGGAACAGGAAAGTGAGCACATCCTGAGTGGGGCACGGCCAGAGTGGGTATTCAGAATTTGGTGCAAAGCGGGAATTCGGCGCATAGGGGACGAGATGCTCTTAGCATTTTTTCCTTACTATCCAACTTCTTAAATCTTTAGAGCGTGCTGCAGCAGTAGAGGCTACAAGGGAAAGGATTCACTGGTAAGTAGTGGGTAAGGTATTTACTACTTTAATCGCTTACAGTTTAAGGTCTTTTTGTGGTTTACAGGAATGAGAATCAGGAAAGAAGGGCCCTAGAGTAATTGACTTAAAAGGTTTCCTTTAGAGGGATGAGACTCGGCAAGAGCGCTCAAAGCTATGGTGTGCTTCTCGTGCTCCATGTGGAAAGCCGGGGACATTTCCAATGCCTGGGACCAGCATATGTGCAGGAAGTGTGTCCAACTGCAGCTCCTGGAAGCTGGTCTTTCAGAGCTAGAACGGCAGCTGGGGACACTGTGGAGCATTCGCGAGTCGGAGAGCATCTTGGAAAGCACATTTAGAGAGGTAGTCACCCCGCAGATGAAGGAACTTGAGGAAGGAAGGGAATGGGTGACCACCAGGCAGTCCAAGTGTAACAGGCAGGTAGTTCAGGAGTCCCCTGGGGTCCCGCTCTCAAATCAGTATTCCATTTTGGAGGCTGATGAGGGTGCAAAAGAACCTGCCCAGAGTCTATCAAATTAATGAATGATGTTATGCTACTTGGTATATAGTATACCTCAGTAAGTAGAGGAAGTGAGTGAGAAGGCTAATTTTCAGGCAAGTTACAGCAAGATTCAAGAACTAATTTTTAGTATGATGGAAGACCTGAGACCTGAGTATCCTAATATAGATTGGAACAGTGGCAGTGTAATGGGAAAAGGGGAGGGAGTCTTGAAATGTGTTCGCGAGAACGTTCTTGGTCAGTATTTTTCTAACTGAATATGGAATATAGGAATACTAGATCTAGCTCTGGGAATGAAGTGTTTAAGTGGTGCATTGTTCAGTTGGAGAGCAGTTGGAGAACAGTGACCATAATATTGCCAAGTTTAGGACAGTTATGGAAAATGACAAGCAACAAACAAGCATAAACATACTTTACTAGACAAAGGCCAGAGGAATCCGGTCATGTAGACTGGAATCAACAATTGGTAGACAGAATAGTAACTTAAGAATGGTGAACTTTGAAAAAGGGGATCTTTTGCATGCAGACTAGACATATTTCCACAAGAGAGAAAGGAAGTGTATACAAAGCTAGACTTCTCTGGAATATTCAAAATATAGAGATTGAAATGAAAGAGAAAAGAAAAATTATGACAAATGTAAGGTTGATAACAAAGCGCAGGACTAAGCTGAATACAGAAAGGACAGAGGAGAAAAAAGGAACAAAAGTGGCAAAGAGAAAGTCAAAGAGAATAGATAAGAAGCTATCATACAAAGGAACCTAAAAGTCTTTTATAAACATACATATTAAAAATGTAGTCAAAGGAAAGGTGGGGCAGATTAGGGACAAAAAAGGGAATTTTTTGTGAAGGCAGAGGCTATGCCTGAGGGACTAAATGAATATTTTGCATCAGTCTCCACCAGATAAAAGGATGCTGTCAATGTAGCCGTAAAGGATATATTGGATAGGTGTACATCGCAAAGTTAACACAGTTAAAAGGAGCACTGTGACTTTGGTAATACTTTAAATGAGATGTTGCGAGATTGTTTGGTTTGCAGCATAAACGACAAAGCCATTCAGTGGTGTTTGCTTGCAGAAGTTCATACAGACCTGAAGCACGCCACGAAAATAGCGTTAGCAATGGAGAGCACTGAGAGGGACTCACAGGCTTTGCAGAGTGTACAACATGGTGCAGTTCTGCAGCTAGGGCGGGAATCTACCACCGGGCGTGGAACGAAGATCAGCAAGGCTACCGCAAAGCGGGACACAGTCCCTACCACTAGAAAGACAAAAAGAAACACTGGAAGCAGCTCACCAGTAACTCAGAAGTTAAAGTGTTTCTGTTGTGGAGGGAATCATGCACCCAAGGTCTGTAGATTTAAAGAGGCAGAATGCCATTACTGCCACAAAAAAGGGCATGTTGTTAAACAATGCAGGGCTAGATTAAGGCAGCCATTCAGACATCAGGTCAAGTTAAATGAAGTGCACAGTATGGAAGAGTCAGAAGTTACTGAGGCTGACGTTTATTCCCTACATAATCTGAAGGCCAGGAAAACCAAATCAATCACTGTTACCCTCCAAGTAAATGGAAAGCCTCTGTTCATGGAGGTTGACACAGGAGCATCAACCACAGTGACGGGAAAACGCATTTTTAGATACCTCAGAGAAGGTACCCAGCCATTGAGTTTGGGGTAAACCGCTGCTCAGTAAAAACATATACAGGTGAAGCAATACAGGTGAAAGGCATCACCTCTGAATCTGTATCCTACAGGCAACAGTCAGCTCAGCTTCCAATAATTGTTGTAACAGGAGAAGGACCGAGCCTTCTAGGCCCCGATTGGTTGAAAGAAATCGAACTAAATTGGTCAAACGTTTTTCAGGTCATGACAGGAGGAATTCCAGAGTTGCTGAAAAAGTATGACAGAGTATTCCGAGATGAGTTGGGGAAAGTCAAAGGTCTACAAGCTAAAATATATGTGGACCCTGAAGCAACACCCCATTTTTTTTTAAGGCAAGACCTGTACCTTACACTCTAAAAGAAAAGATAGATATGGAATTATGTTGTTTGGAGAAGTTAGGAATAACACAGGCAGTCCAATTTTCAGAATGGGCAGCAACCATAATCCCTGAGCTGTATCCAGAGCAAACCATCCGCATCTGTGGAAATTATAAATTTACTGTGAACAAGGCTGCTAAATTAGACAAATGCCTAACTTCAAAGATTGAAGTATGCTAAACTTGCAGGAGGAAAATTCTACACTAAACTGGACATGAGTCATGCATATCAACAGCTCGAGCTAGACAACAGATCAAGTAGTTATGTCACCATAAACATGCACAAGGGCCTGGACCAATATACACGCCTACTCTTCGTGTGTCATCTGCCTGTGCGATTTTCCAAAGAACGTGGAAAGCTTACTCCGAAGATTTCCCTGAGTTATAGTGTACCTGGATGACTTCCTGATCACAGGACCCACAGAAACAGAACATCTGGCAAATCTGGAAGAGGTCCTGAAGAGATTTTTAGAGGCTGGCGTTCATTTATTTTAAAAAAAAGTGCACTTTCCAAGCAAAAAACGTTATGTATCTGGGTCATTGAATGGATTCCCAAGGGTTGCATCTATTAGAGGAAAAAAATCAGGGCAATCAAGGAAGCGCCCTCTCCAACCAACTCAAGTCTTTTTTGGGCATGATGAACTATTACGGTTGATTCTTGCCTAATCCATCTACACTAGCCACTTTACACTTATTATTGAAGAAGAACCACAGATGGTCCTGGAAGGCACAGCAAGAGGAAGCCTTCACAACAGTTAAACTTTTATACTTGTCGTGTCTGCCAGTGCATTATGACCCGTCTAAAGAATTAATACTCGCTTGTGGTGCATCTCCCTATGGAGTGGGAGCAATATTGTCACAAGATGGAGGATGGATCTGAAAGACCGATAGGATATGTATCCAGAACCTTTCCTGCAGCTGAGAAAATTTACTTTCAAATTGAAAAAGAGGGTTTATCTATCGTATTTGGAGTAATGAAGCTCCATCAATATTTGCATGGCGGCACTTCATCATAGTGTCAGATCACAAACCACCGTTAGGGTTGTTTAGTGACGATAAAGCAATACCACCGATAGCTGCTGCCAGAATTCAAATATGGGCTTTAATTTTCAGCATACGAGTACACTTTTATACACCAGCCGGGTATGCATATAGCAAATGCAGACATCCTCAGTTGTCACCCTTTGCAAGATAGTATTACTCATGTTCCAGGACCTCAAGAGATAGAACTTACATTGAATTTCCTGGACTCCTCACCAGTCTGCGTAGACAGATAAAGAATTGGACAAATTGGGCTCCAATTTTATCAAGAGTCCATGAACAGATATTGCAAGGATGGTCAAATGCACAAGTCTTCTGAAGAATTAAAACCATTCTTTGTACGTAGATCTTAACTGAGTTGTCAAGATGGTATCTTGTTATGGGGAGCAAGAGCCAATATCCCTGTGCAAGGAAGATAACCATTATTGGAGGAACTTCATAATGCACTTCCTGGTATTTAAAAAATGAAGATGCTCGCCCTAAGTTATATCTAGTGGCCAGGTGTACACCGTGATATAGAAAAATTGCTGAAACACTGTCTCCAGTGCCAGCAACAGCAGAAGTGACCTGTTTCAGCTCCACTGCATCCATGGGAGTGCCCTCGTCAACCCTGGGTTAGACTACATGTAGACGATGTAGGTTCATTTTTAGGTACCATGTTTCCTGTGATTATCGACGCACATTCCAAACGTGTTTGAACTGAGATCACCTACTTCATCTGCAACCATTGAAAAACTGTACCAGAGTTTCAGTGTTCATGGTTTACCTGAAGTTGTTGTGTCAGACAATGCCACTGCTTTCACCAGCACTAAATTCCAAGGTTTGTGAACCTAAATGGGATTAAACACGTCAGAACAGCACCGTATCACCACTCGTCCAATGGGTTAGCAGAACGAGCAGTACAAACTTTTGAAATAGGCATGAAGAAACTAACAGAGGGAACATTAGAAATACAAATTTCAAGATTTCAGTTCAGCTATCACACACATCCTCATGTAACACCTTCAGAATTGTTAATGAAGCGCCGACTTCGTACAAGATTAAGTCTAGTATTGCCTAATTTAGAGGGGAAAGTGAAGAGAAACCAGGGTAGTCAGAAAGTGAATTATGATGTAGTTACCACAGTAAAGGTTGAGACTTTACTATGGGAGAGATGATTTTTGTGCAAAATTTTGCAGCTGGACCGACATGGGTCCCTGGTACAATCGTCTCTGAAACAGGACCTGTTAGGAAACAGGATTATTAGGAAACACATGGATCATCTCAGGACCCAAGAAACCCTCCAACAACCAATTAATCCATTTGAAATCAAAGATGAATCTTTGACCCCTGAGGTACCAGATTGACAAGGAATAGACATACCTGATGTCTCTGTTGAATTAAATAATCCTGAACTGCCATTGTCTAGGAATGCCCCTGAAACTGCAGTTCCCGTTCTAGTCGATCCAGTGGAAGAACATCCAGTTGTAGAGTTGCATCGCTCTGCTCGAATCTGAAAACCTCCTCAAAAACTAAATTAATAATGGCTTAAACTGTATATAAAATGAGTTAAGATGTTTTTGTAAATAAGAGGGCAAAACAAAATTAAAGGGGGAGGAATGAAGTAATTGTAAGTTAAACCATTTCTTGCTGTTATGGGGATCATGTGACTGTGCAGACAAATCAGCCCTAAGAGCGGGGAATCTTAAGAGTGGAGCTTTTTAGCCTGTGTCTTAGAACAAGCGTTTAGCCTCACCTGGAGTCTGTAAATAAAGTTCACTGTTTCTTACAAGAAACCCAACCTGCTCTCCAAGTTTATTATGATAGTTTAAAATTAGATAGGTGGTTAAATTAAATGGTATGGAGTCTTCAAAGTAAACTGTCACCGAGCCAGGATCATAAGCATCCTAGGATACTGATGTAGGTAAGGAACTCAACCTTCTAATGCTCCTTTGAAGAAATATTTGTTTAGAACTGATTTGAGGAAACTGGTATGAAAAGAAAAAACAACCTTGCCTGGAACAACAGATTCAATTTAAACTGCTACAATTGAATGTAAGTTTTTCCAGGCTAATTAGTATTCTGCTATTCATTTCAATGTCTAATCTACACCCAAACTCATTAGTCTATAATTTTGGGCCTTGATAGACTACATTTAACTTCTTAGCTTTGATAGACTACCATTACATTCACTCTTATAATTAAATTGGTCACAGGGACAATGTTTTGAGATTTGATTGCAGTCAGTAAGGTTGTTATTTTCAAGGTCTGTGTGGTATAAAGGGTTAATAGCTATTCTTCTCATAGCTAATATACATTATCATTGATGTCAGATCATGTGTCACTAGACCTGAAAGAGAGATGCTTCTGGAAGGAGCCTCATGCTTATCTATTCCTGTACATAGTTGTATATAGTTAATAAACATTTGGAAGTTCCTGAAGGCCTTGTTTTCAGTGGTCTCTGTTGAACATACACTGGAACCATTTCTGATGATATTTCATGATGGCAGCAGTAAACTTACTGAATAGCAAGTATCCCCAACAAAACTTCCAGTGGCGAGGACGTGAAGGCCACTGAAAATAAACTGGCGAGGGAACGATTTGCGGCTAAGAATCGGAAGGAACAGCGCCAGTGGACTCCCAAGACCGTTGATTAAAGTTGCAAATAATCATGGGAAGGTTCTGCCTCTGCCTGAATTCTTTCACCACAGGAATCTGGTGGAAGTATTAATTCTTTCATTGGTGACCAGTATCATTTGGCTGAGAGTTGCAAGTGTGGGTCTTTGAAGGAGGAACTGACCCAAGACCACATTGTGGTGGGCGTGCCTGATGAAGCTTTAGCTGATTTTCTGCAGTTCAGAGAAGAGCTAACATTATCCAAAACAGTTCAATTAATGAGACAGGTTGAATTATGGAAGCAGAGCTGAATTTCAATCTGGGGTGATGTAGAATCTTTGTGGAATCAGACAGTTGAATCTAATCCAGCTTGTGAACAGTAGAGGTACAAGCGCACCCTCTAAAAGGAAGACCCAGAACAAAGGGTCACTGCAATTATCTAATGCTGCAATTATGGCACCAAAAAACCCCATTGGCACGAAGACTGTCCCACTATACAAGCAGAGTCTCTTTCCTGCAGGAGGCAGGCCATTTTAATGTTGTATGCTGCAACAGAATGTCTCCCATTCGAAAACTTAAAGGTAGACCAATCAGATCAATCAGTATCCAGGAATTAGAAGATACAGAGGAACACAGTGCCTTTCTTGGGTGAAGTTCCAAAATCCAAGGAGGCATTTAAGAGTGCGATATCACAGACAGTGGCCAGAAAACCAATTTTAAATTAAACGCAGTGTCCATTCTTTCCCATGCAGTACAGCGGTTGAAGCCAAGTTTCTCAAACCATCTTTCACTCGACTTCATAGCCCAGGAGCAGTCCTCTGAAGATGGAAGAGCAGATGACTGCCGGACTTCAATGTAATGGAAGAGAGCTTACTGACACCCTATATCTTATCCATAATCAAGATTGCTCTTTATTAAACAGAGAAGCTTGTATAGCTTTGCAGCTTCCTTATTTACCAGTTGCAGTAGAAACCCATGTCACCCCAGACCGGTTTGAATTAGTACCCACAGACGAAGCACCACGTATGCAGCCATGGCAGTGACGGTGGGGGTGGGAGTGGGGGAATTAGGATGTGTAAATAGTTAATGAGTAGAATGAAGGACTTGGAGGAAGATGCAGTATAAAGGGGAGGATTTCACCCTCATTGGGCGAGCGGGCCCAGGCATGGCTGCGCATCTTTCTGCTGCCAACGATCAGGCCCCGACCACAATTTCACTCTGGCTGGCCAGTTGACGGCCAGCCAGTATAAATTGCATGCTGAAACGCTCTGCGCTGCCTGGGTAGGGGATGGAGGAGGACGAGCGTGTAAGTCAGCGCATGCGCACGTGTCCACTCAGTGAAAGCTCCCTGAAGATATGGAGCTGCCTCAGGGAGCTGAAAATTTTTCACATTAAAAATGAAGTTTTCAAAAAGAAGGAAAACATGTCCCCACTCATGTGACTGTCATATGAGCAGGGACATGTTGAAAATTAGCTCTAAATATTCTTATTTTAGATTTAATTAACATCAGAAGCCTCATCCTGCCCGTGGATGAGGTTTCCGCCCACCAACTGTAAGGTTGAACGTGCAAGAAAAAATTCTATTTAATTAATTGATTAATGAGCTTAACGGCCATCTTAATTGTCGGTGGGCACGCTGCTGACTCCAGCGCGTGCCTGCCAACCGAAATGTCACGCGAGTGCGCGATGATGTCAGGGTGCTCGCCCGACATCATTGAGCGCTATTTCATGCTTGTGCGTGTTGGGCGCGTGCTCACAGGCCGAGCTGAAAATCCAGCCCAAAGAGTTCATAGCAATTACGCTAATAGCTAACATACATCATCAGTGATATCAAATCAAGTGTCAGTAGAACTGAAAGAGAGATGCTTCCGGAAGGAGCCTCATGCTTATCTATCCCTCTAAATAGTTGTATATAATTAATACATGTTTGGAAGCTCCTGAGGACCTTGTTTCCTGTGGTCTCTTTTAAACACACACTGGGACCATTTCTGATGACACTTCAGTCTGCAGGATGGAGCATTAGCCCAGAGACAACAAAAGCTTGTGATGAAACAGAAGACAAAGGCATGAGGGGCTCAAACACTGTCTGTGCCTTTGCGTAATACTAATTGGATTGGGTAGGTTTGGGGGAGTATGGGTGAAATCATGACTGGATGAATTCTGCTGCAAGTTCCTGTTTTTGAGATATCACCAGAGATATTGATCAACTCCCATGTTGTAGATTCAGCAGCCAGAACCTGTAGGGTGAATGAGGATAAACTATAGAGGGAACCTGGAATAAATCATAACTTCTACCCAGAGACACTGAGGTAATATAGTTCTCAACTACACCTGGAATCTATTAAGTCTTCCTTATATCAAATAAAAACCACTGCAGTTACCAATACAGTGTCAGCTTCAGACAATTAGAAAGAATTCAAAAGAGCTCTATCCTTCGATACAGTTGTGGTGCCAGTGGATGGAAGGATTGCAAATGTTCCACTCCTGTTCTAAAAAGGGGAGAGGGATAAATAGGGCAATTACAATTTGGTTAGCTTGTCAATTATGGTGGGAAACATTTTAGAGACAATAACCCGGGAACAAATTAATTGTCATTTGGAAAATTATGGGCTATTATGTTTCTATGTTCCTAAATGAATGTCAGCAAGGATTTGTTAAAGGCAAAATTTTGTTTGACTAACTTGATTGAATTCTTTATTGAAGTAACAGAAAGGTTGTTGAGGATAATGTGGTTGATATTCATATAGCTTTAAAAAAAGGCATTTGAAATACCACATAATAGACTTGTAAGCAAAATTAAAGCACATGGGAGTAGGGGGACAGTGACTGTCGATGCATAACTGGCTAAGTGACAGAGAGCAGTGGTGAGCAGTTCATTTTCAGACAAGAGGGAAGAGTATACTGGTCTCTCCCAGCAATCTGTATGTGGGTCACTGTTCATTGTGTTAATTATGAATGACATGGAATTGGATAGTCAGGCATCATTTTAAAGTTTGAAAATAATTTGGAAATGTGGTAAAGAGAAAGAAGAAAAGGCAACAGAAGGGCATCAACAAACTAGTGAAATAAGCAGACATGTAGGACTGACTATCAACCCCAATAAAACAGATAGCTTAGGGTCATGTCAGACACTGAAATCCAAGAAATCTGAATCAGGAGCCCATACCCACCTCAAACCTAACCCCTTCCAGTTTTACCAGAGGCTGGACGAGAAGCAGATTGGTAACCAATCTGTTCACCTGACCTGGATGGGAAACTTGTCAGCTAAAAGGTGAAAAGAGCTGAATCTTTAAAGCCTTGCTTTTGGACCAGGAGGAGCAGAAATGTTTCTTCCAGGCCCAACTTAGTAAAAACCGCCAGCCACCCAATACAATCTGTCCATTCATCCACAATTTCCCCCTCAATCCTACTTCTGGATCTGCCCAGAGAAACAGTGGCTCCCCCGACCATCATCCAATCTTCCCTGCCCCGATCACAGTTTGCACCTTCTCTGATCACCATCCGACATCCCCATCATGACCATCATCTGACCGCTGACCCTCAGACCACCACCCTTCCTATCCCCCAACCACCATCTGACCAACCTCCACCCACAATAACAACCCCCAGATCAGTATCTGGCACCCCACATGATCCAATCTCAGCCAAGTAATTCAGAAACCCCCACCTCTCTCCGCAACCACCTCCCCACAGCAATTGGGACACCCACCACCCACATGATCTCTCAAATTTCCTCAACACACTTACCTGTTCTCATAAGATTATGCCTAAACTTTACTGTACAAAATCAGAAAGTAAAACAGATTACAATATCTATCTTATAATCTAATATTCAGAATTAACATGAGGTAAATATGAATTAACAGGCAAATTGTGGTCAAACGCACCATGCTGCACATTAAATGACAGATGTGGCCAAGACAGCTCCTACAGATTTCTCAGCAACTCACCAAGATACCAATGACCACTGCAAGTCACAAAATTTTGTGAAAACTCTGTTCACCCCTTATGAGGGATTTCAACTCTTCACTTTTGAAGATCTAACCTCTGAACTCCCTCAAAAGCAGCTCTGACATGGACTGCCTCAACAACTGCTCACCTCCCATAGTTCAATCTCTCCTCCTGAGACTTAATTCTATGGGATTCACAAAACTGCACTCCTGCCTCTAATAACTAGTTAATTTCAAACTCTTTTGCAGACTTTTAGCTTCATTAAGCTGGCACTGTCCCTAAGTTTCTCTAAACTCCAGTATCCTGTCTGCTCAAATCTGTAACAAGTTCCCAGAGCCCTAACTGTCTCCAGTATGGAACCAGTGACTTCCACCACTTTCTCAGCTCCCCAGGGTTTTGCTGAGTCCTAACTACTTTGAGCCTTCTTACATCAGCACCCTTTAGGTGCCCAGCCTCTTCCCTATTGCAGAACAACCCCTTCCCCAGCAAATGGATAAATTGAAACCAGAGAACCTTATTAAGCTCCACTCTTCTCCATTATGATATAGCCTACTCTGGTCTATCCTCAAACTGACCTCCAAGGTATTTATCCCTCCTTTACAATTTCTCCAGCTAAGTAAGAACACTTGCTATTTCATGGCTCCATCTCTTCTGGCTGGTAATCCTTTAAGTAAACATGACCCCAACCTTTTAAGTGTAATAGACCCCAAGCTGCTTTATTTGCATTTTCCAATATTCTATAGTTAAACTTTGATATTCCTAGAACTAAACATACCTGTAAAATATTGACATGGACCATGAACTAAATATTCATTGCAAACTAAATTGAACAACTTTAAAAGAGATGTAGGAACAGAGAGACATAGGTGTACATGCACAAACCTTTGAAAGTGGCAGGGCAAATTAAGAAGGCTGTTATAATGTATATGGGATCCTTGGCTTTAGTAAAAGGCATATAAAGCACTGAAATGAAGAAGTAAGGAAGTTGTGCTAAACCTTTATAAAACACTGTTTAGACCTCTATTTGAGAATTGTGTTAATATTTATGTGCCGCAGTTTAGAAAGGAAGTCCAAGCCCTTAGAGAGAGTGCAGAAGAGATTGATTAAAATATGTTTGGGACTTTGTGTGGCAAAGCTGTGGTTCTCCTTAAAGCAGAAACAGTTAAGAGGTTTGATGGAGTGAATAAGAAAAATACATTAAAAAAATGAGAATAAGAAATTATTTCCAGTGGCAGAAAGTTTGATATCCAGAGAAAACAGGAAAAAGAAATAGTAGCCACGTGTGGAAACATTTTTTTTTGTGTAGTGGGTTGTTATGATTTGGAATGCGTCACCTGAAAGGATGCTGGAAACTGATTCAAATGTAACTTTCCAAAGGGAATTGGATAAACACTTAAAGGGATAAAACAAACTGGGCTATGGGAAAGAGTAGGAGAGTGGGACTAATTAGAGAAGGCTCTTGAAGACCTGGCACAGGGCTGGTGGACCAAATGGCTTCATTTTCCTTTATACTTTCATGGGGTGTGGGCATCGCTAGCAAGGCCAACATTTGTCGCCCATCCCTAATTGCCCTTGAACTCAACGGTATGGTACACTTCAGAGGGCAGTTAATGGTCAATCACATTGCTGTGAGGCTGGATTTAATATTTTGAGCTTTGTCACTTTGGCAGTAACTTATGATACTTGCATGTGACAGATGGATTTTTGACTGTGCAACCTTCAGAAAGAGCTGGATAAAAACAGCTAGAGTGGAAATTTAGGATAGTTGTCAAGCTCACAGTTACAAGCAGTACTTACTGAACCACAGTTTGACTTTGTAGCATAGAATCATGGAACAATACAGCACAGAAGGGAGACAGTGGCATAAAATACAAAATATTAGGCACCAATCACTTACACAAAATGTACACAGGAATTGCATTGCTGACCACTTTGAATCAGGCTTTCCTTAGTTATCCTGGACAGACCAGGAAAGGATGGCAGATTTCCTTCCTTAAACCAGACCTTTTTTTTTTTACAACAATCAATGATAGTTGTTATAGTATCCATTCCTGTGATTAGCTTTATAAATTGAGTTTAAATTCCATCAGCTGCCATGGTGGATTTGAATCCATGTCCCCAGGGTATTAGCCTGGGCCTTTGGATTACTAGCCCAGTGACATTACCATTATGCCGCTGTCTCCCTTCTGTGCTGTATTGTTCCATGATTCTATTCTACGAAGTCAGACTGTGGTTAGGTAAGTACTGCTAGTAACTGTGAGGTTGACAACTATCCTAAATTTCCACTCTAGCTGTTTTTATCCAGCTCTCTCTGAAGGTTGCACAGTCAAAATTCCATCTGTCACATGCAAGTATCATAAGTTACTGTCAAAGTGACAAAGCTCAAAATATTAGTTTATCTGAAACCCAGAAACATTATAATGTGTGATCCATAGACTTGTATAGCAAGGCTTTCAAATATGTTCAGTGAAACCCAAATATATTTGTCATTATTTATTCAATTTCATGCTTACACAACATTCCAAGGGCTGCATTCTTGATCTTTTGTTTGAAGTGCAGCATTTAATTAAATCAATACATGCTCTTGCAATTCTTTCATTAAAAAGTTAAACTTGTATCTAGCATTGATGGGAATGAAACTTGACCTTGCTTAATCTATTTTCATGCTTGAAACTTTTGGCAAATTTACGAACATTAGGCACCAATCACTTACACACAATGTACACAGAAATTGTATTGTTGACCACTTTGAATCAGGCTTCCCTTAGTTATCCTGGTCACCTGCTTAAGATTATCATTTATCCAAAACAAATATTTCAAACATGGTCCCAGAGCTGTTTTAGGACACTTTTGTGAGTCGTGCCATCAGCTGATTCACTATTTCTTACGCCTGCCTAGCAACTTGAAGCATGAGTAGAAAGGAAACAAGCTGCCAAAGTGCTTTCAGGGCATCTTAAGATAAGTCTCTGGTTATTCTAGATCACAAGGGTGCTTGTGTACCTTTTTCTTTTGGTTTGTTTTTACTGCAGTAGTGGTGTTTCAAAATTCTCCAAGGGAGTTTCTTGAGTTTTCTTTGCTTTGCATTCAGCATTATTATTATCATAAATGCTCTGCTGGGTCCAGGTTTGCGGATAGAAAGTGAGATATGGCAGCACCAGCAAGGAATATCACACAGATCAGTAACAGGGATCACAAGAGTCTAATGCATCCTCAGCACCAAAACCAGAGGAGAATCTGACCCAATGCGGCACTACATGGACCGAGTAATGGCACACTGCACCTTCCTCTTGACAGAGGTATTTTCAGATCAGCCATGCATCAAAATGGATGCTTTGACCCTTAACCTGTTGGTCTTGTGGGATTGTTTGAAGGAAAAGTAACATTTTGGAGCCAAGTCCCACAGTGTCTTCAAAATCTAATTAATACCATCATGGTTGACCTGCGGCATGTCTGGAAACTACCCTCATGATGCTGATTTTGCTTCTGATGAAAGATCAGGTGAATCTTCTGGTCGGTTCTCTCAGGTATCTGTTCACAAAGGTTTCAGTGTAAGCTTGTCCATTCACTAGCAATGGCAACTTGGAATTTCAGAAACTATGCTTTTCATTTGTAATGCTGCACCATCTTACATTATTTATTTCTGAAGTATTATTGAGTGATGTTTTACCTTATAGGGATAAGTAGCATTGGAATCACCACCAGTGTGTCTGACTGCTTATTACTGCTCAATATCTCCTGTTTCTGAGTGGCAGTGATGAGCAGCAATCAAGGGTAGATCAAGAGCAACATTGACTTTTCATTTGACTGTTTACCTTTCCCACACTGCTGTTGGTGGAACTCAATGAGAATTTCACTCTCAGTGCTGAACTGCAAAAACAAGGCCCTTCAAACAGAATTACACCCTGGAGTCTAAACCTGAAGGTGACATGAGTCACAGGCAGAATTCTGCACATTTAAATCGTTATTTATCTCATTAGCATTTAAACCATACTATGATTCAATTGATTGGAATGACTGTGACGGATAGACAGTGGTAAATATATTTTTCCCCACCGATTGCTGGCATCCAGTCAGAGAAAAATTAAATCGCATAAGTCTTGTCTCAAGCTCTACCTCATCCTCTTTCATTACTGTGACATGTTTTGTTCTAATCTAGCCTTTAATGGACTCTGAAAGTAAAACTACAAATCAGAAAATGTTGATTATTTACAGCACAAAATTACAAAGTCTTGACTAATATAAATTCCATGAAGTCTGTCATGGTGGATTACAGTGGTACATCTACTTTAAAAAGTATGAAATCTTTGCATAAAGCTTGGATTTAAGTTATTTTTGAGGTTCTGTTGGTATCTATTGGGGGAAATGCAATCCAGATCTGTGGTGACCTGAAAGTTCAAAATGGATGGCACTGAAGAGAATTGAGTTAGAAGATAGCACAAAATAAATTATGTTTCATGAAAGTTAAAGAGTATAATCTATGAGAGTCAAGTGGAAGAAGCACTAGCAGGTATTTGGGTGCAAGGTTAAAAGGCCCCACAGGACTTACTGTCTGGGCGAGGGAGTTCATAAAATCATTGTGTGTAGTTTAATGTGCTTAATTATCCAATTAAATTTGAAATACTACAAATGTAATCCCATTAGCATCTGAAATAAGAAAGAAACAGATTAACATTCCAGACAGAGAACCTTCAATAGAAACCTGCTGTTCCTCTCTCTGCACTAGCAGATTTACAATATATGTCCAGCATTTTTTTGCTTTCAGTATTTGCCATTTTTTAAAATCTCAAAACTTTGTTTAGGATGATGAAGAATCAATACTGACAGATGGTGCTGTTCCATCACAGTGTTTAAAAATAACAGCTTTTCTTTCTCTGCTAATTGACTTTTTATCACTGAAAAGTCATTCAAGAGCAAACTGACTTAAACTGGATCATTTCAGGGATATAGTTCAGCTTTTGTGCTGATCTCTACCATTTAGAGTTCAACAAAATAAATGTAATATCAGCCTAGATTTTCAGACTGGGCTTCAATTGGATGGCAGTCAGGCAGTAAGTAGTTAGCACATGCCTGTCCATTAGTGTGCTGACCCTGGTTGCTTTTCCAAGAGCAGTTTAATTAGCATTGAGGAAGTGAGCGCTCATCATTAATAGCGCTTCTGATTGGGGCCTTGGCCTATTCTGGATGACAAATTATGTGCTGAAAGAGCTGCAGCAGTTTAAAGGAGTTCTTTTCTTTTGCTGGCATACCAGTGAGGGGAAGTATTTAAAAATAGTGGCCTATGCAACTAAATTCACTGTCTATTGCATGTCCACATTTTTTGATGGCAATTGATTGAATGCTCTAGAGGAGGCAGTCTTAATTTGAGAATCACAGGCAAGTCAGTAGATGAATTGTTCAAGGTGTACTAGATATGGTGCTGCTATGTACACCATTCAGAATGACCTGACTGCAATGCTGCAAACATTTTAAGACTTTACTATATCAGGCAATGCAAGGAAAACAAACATAATATCATATCAATCCTGTTTACTGAGAATGCACAAGTTACTTCATCCTCACACTGCCCTGCAGTAATTTGAATGCCTATCAGGGACTCACTACACAGCAGGTAACACTTTGCAGTAGCCATTTCTCCCTGTAAGCAAAATATAAAAATAAAACTGTAGATGCTGAAAATCTGATGCAAAAAAATAAGTGCTGGAAACACGCAAGAGGTCAGCCAGTATTTATGGAGAGTGTAGCTAGGATGAGAATGTAGCTAGGTCTGTAAATCCTTCCAATATGCCTGATGACAGGCAGTTAGTGTGAGAGAGTTTCCTGGTCTGCCATACTGCAAAAGGCAACAGCAAACCAACACAGCACTTTGTGAATCATAATTCAATCCTAGAGAAATTCATGGTTGCCAGCAACCTCTTAGAGCATGGTACCTGAAGGAGGAGGAGCAGAATAAGGGTTGCCATTCTAACTGTGTGGTACACTAATGAGATAGTATACATCATCACAGGAAGTGATGTAATATCACACGATTTTGCTCTCCCTTACTGAATCTCATAGCAAGATGAATCTACAGTATGTTATTTCTGAATAAAGTTAGTGCTTTCCTTACCTCAGTCGACTAAATATTTTGTGCGAGCACAACGAGACCAAGAACAAAATAAAGAGAACATGTGAGAAAATAATTAAGTGTATTTTGTCTGTTAAGTATATTTAAATTCAATAGAACTTTAGCTAATAATGATTTACTATATACACACAGAATAAGCAGTAACAGTCTTTACTGGTAAGAAATTCAGAAAGGCAAGAAACTCTATTCATTCTGGTCTTTAAAACGCACCTGCGTAGATTTGGAAAATTAGGCAGTTGTTAAAAGTGAAGTCCAGCTAATTGGATGAGATAATATTTCAAAACATGCAAATTCTCCCATTACCATATTGAAAGAAAGGTATAAAAGAACTTTGTTTGATTGGGTATTTTAGAAATCAACAAGCCTTGTCTAGCTGATAAAATTCAAGCTCAAAATCTGAGACACTGAATTCTCTTGTCCTTAAGCATGTGTGTAATTATTTTAAATAATAAACATTACATATGTATGATTATTTCCATTATTTATCATGGTACTATGAAAGCCAATAAATGCCATTACACTCCATTACCATGTGGGATAACTTGTGAATTTAAAAGTCAGTAGATCTGTTCCCTAACAGACAAATGAACATTTCAGGTTTTGTCATGAAGTGTTCATATCTGAAAATTTACGTGATCTGTACAGCTGATTTTCTTAATTCCATAAATACATTTTGCCCAAACAGATTCTTCCATGTAGTGTAGCTGTATGACACATGTACATGCAATTATAGTCACTGTGGCTGCATAATAACAGATTCAATCTAGCACCACTTCTTCAAATCTGTTTCCATCAGAAGACAATATACAACAAGTGGGAGAGAACCAACACACACGCTCCTGAGATTCTATTTCTTACCCTGTTGAAAGAAGCAGCTGTTGAGGGAGTAGGGGATGGGAAAGTAAGAAATCTGACCTAATTTGGCTGGTACTAGCCATATCCTGCTCACTCTTCTCATCCTATTCATTCAGTTTTCAATAATTCACTGGCATCAAAACACTTACTGAACAGCATTATCATCTTACTCTGCTGAAGATCCTGATAAGGTTAGTAGGTAGTATCTAATTATTTTCTTTCTCTAGGTTGCTACTGGAAGGCAAATCAGGGTCCAGTACACTAAGCAAGGCAGCAAGTCCCAGCATGTAGAGTAACTTGCTGTAAGCCTTCAAAACACCACCTCCAGCATATTCGTCCAGGGAGCTTTGAAACAGAGCTAGAGGAACGTGCACTAGATGATGCGCAGAGTACTCATGTACTCAGTCCCCTATAGAGAATATGGAAACTTTAGGAACATCTGTAGTAGAGTCCCCTGTCAGAGGTTTAGGGTCAGCCATGGTGTTTCATATGGATGCTTAGACTGATGTCAGAGCTATGGGCTCCCATGTGCAACAGACTTTTGCCTCTAGCTTACAGAATTGCATGAAGAAAACATTTGCTCTGCGCTTCATCAGTGTCATTTGTGGCCACTGCCATCTTGCACATCTGTTAGCATGGTGTGACAGGGCCCAGCAGCAGGGAGATTGATTTACTGGGCACACATGACTGTCTCTCAGGGTTACAACACATCTGACCACCCAGAGGACAGTTGATGCAGTCGGTGCATGATAGTTCACAGATTATCTCCTCAATGAGAGCCTAATGAAATTCTCCAGCAGCTGAAAAGAGTGATTCAGCAGCTGCATCTTTAGTTCCTCTGGGTAGCCTCCTTGCTGTTGTTCATTGCCTTATACATATTAATACCTTGCTGGATGATGAAGTTGTGGAAATTGCAGCACACATAATGCTCACAAGAAAGGTACATCATCAGCGTTCTGACTAGAGAACTGGCATAACTGATCTCTGCCCATATTTTCATTATTTTAAGAGCATATGCACACAGAAAATAGCAGCAGGAGTACATCCTTTTTGCCCTTTGAGCCTGATTTGACATTCAGCAAGACCAGGGCTGGTCTTGTACCTCAACTCCAATTTCCTGCATCCCAATTGTGCATATTTATGAGTCATTATCAAGTTGAAATTTATGAATACTGTTTTTAATTTATTCAAAACAATCATAATTATTTGCAACGTTTATCAGTAATGTCTGCATCAAATAAGTAATGTCTTCATGCCCAATTGTCAGCACCTTAGACAGAGTCTGGTATATTACATTCAGACGGTGGAGACCAGGAGTTGAGCATATTATTTCCCAGGGCTTTCATAATCTGATAGCTGTTAGTTAAAACAATCAATTTTGTTCTCCACATACTTTTACATACTTTTATTTTTGGCCACTTAATACATTTTGTATCTGTCACATTTTGCTCTCATATGCAAATTTGTAATAAAAATCAAATACTAGAAATACTTAGATCAGGCAGCAGCTGTAGACAAAGAAACAAAGTTAATATTTCAAGTCAATGACCTTTCATCAGCTTTACGATGTCTTTGAGTGGCTGCTTCTCTTTAACTTTAGGCCTTTACATAGCTGCAAAATCACCAAAAATTCCATATGTTGCCAAGGAAAGCTGCCAGCAGGAGATAATTGCATTCCATGCCTCAGTGTCCCACTGGATATTTGATTATTGCCCATCCCAGAAGATTTGGTTAGAATGATCATGTGAAAGGCAAGCAACACAATGTCTCCTCCCTTTGTGCATATTGAAGATATTCTTCACTTATGTCTCTCACAGACAGCAATATTTCTCCAATAGCAAAAGGATCTTTTGCAAACTCATAACTAAACAATAGATCAGAAAATGGATGACAGTGGGATCAACTGACAGATGTTCCATCTTTTCTACATCTGCTTCTGGTGCATTGCTCAAACAAGTTAAAATTGTTAGCTTCTCCTCAGCTGCACCATAAGGCAATCATTACATTTATGAAACTCTACTGTTTAGATTTCAGCAGCAATACATAATACCACCTCTGGGTGTCCTAATGGTCCTATGCCACGCATGAAGGGCCTGCCCACTTTACTCTCATTGCACTAGCTCATATGGATAATATGGAATGAGGAGCAACAATAGATTATCTACCTTATTGGATTATTATTCTACAATTATATGCAACACCCACACAACATGATCCCAACCCTCTATTCCTGAATGTTCTGCAAGGGTATAATTTTGAAGTCTCATGTTATGTGGTTAGGTTGTTTCAGTTTCCAGAAGTTCAAACTGAACCACTTCCTCCCAAGTTTTCTATAATTTAGGAATAGTAGACATTGGTAGGTAAAGTTTTGAAAAGTGCTGGTGGTAGATAGGCAAAGCATGACTTTTCTCACATGTATTGGTGATGGTCACCATTCCAGCTTGTACTTGGAATATTACCCAAATACCCCTGTGGTTTCCTTCTATTATTGTGTTAGAGAAATTGGAGTGCGGGGGCGAAGTAGTTTTTGTACATAGTTGTCAAATGGGTGGAACCTAACTGAACCTCACAGTAATGAGGGAATCCGAGGCATCAAAGAACGTCACTGTTGTTGCATTAGCAACATTGCATTCTGCCTCCACCTCCTCCTCAGAATCATCTGAAGAGGCTTTGTACTCTGCACCTTGTTGCACTTTGCGTAGTGAAGAGACTTGGACGTCAATATTGTGCAGCGCACTGCAGACCTTGGCTGTTGCGAACTGAAGGGTGCCTCCAGATTTGTCCAGTGACCTGAAGCACATCTTCAGCATGCTGATGGTTTGTTCAATGATACATATGGTGCTTATATGGCATTGCTTGTATCGCACCTGGGCCTCATTGGATGGGTTCCGCACAGGCAGCATCAGCCATATTTTAAGTGGGCACAGCCTGGCTCTGAGCAGGCAGCCAGTAAATCTGCTTCAAGGAATGAAGAGATCAGGGAGTTTGGTCTGCCAAAGGAAAAATGCATCATTGCAACTGCTTAAGAATCTTGCACATTCCTGTATGCATATTGTTTTGTGGATTCATGCAAGCTACACACTGATGAATTGGAGGCCTTTGCAGTTGATAAACATGCTTGGAATGATTGATGGGTTCCTTAGTTTTGAAATGTGTGCAGTTGATGACATCAACCTGTCAGAAGCCAGCCAGAGCTGCAGTCTTGAGTCCCTGCTCATTTGGAATGGCATTATTACAAGCAAAATTGACATAATTGCCAGCATTGGCAAAGAGACGATTGGCCACTTGTCTTATGTATTTGCGTATATCCTGTAAATGTCTCTGGCAGAGCCATGGAAAGATCCAGGAACAAACAAGTTATGGGCTGTGGTGACTTTGATAGCCACTGATAAAGTATGGTCACCAGTTCGAATTGTCAACAGGCCTTGTTTTACCAAGCTGCAAATGTCTGCCACCTCCTGACACAAGATCCTGACAAGGTCAGCAGTGTGGTCAAGATCCTGAGCCCCCTGAGACCAATAGGGCTGAGATTTAACTGAGAAAAAAGGGTTGGTTTATGTCAGTGTAGGGGCGAGGGTTGGTGTTAAAGTGCCAGAAACCTGTTTCCTGAGCTAAACCATGGGCTTCGTTATCATTCAGTGTTTGAATGTAAGTTGCTGCTGTCTGGATTTCTTGAGCTGTGGGAAACCCAGCAACTTCATCAAGGTGAGTACCTTCACACCTACCTCCTGGAGCAAAGTGACTGCCTGAGGAATCTGTGTGAATGGTCCAACAATGGCCTTTTTCCTGAGGCCTCTGGCAAGATTGATATCCCCCTTTGTTTGGCCCACTCGATAGTCCCCCCTCCAATCGATCTTACCATCCTGATTGTTCCTTACCGTCTCTGATCACACTCTCCAACTGACCACCTGCCCCAGTTGGCCCTCCTTTCCCCAAGCCCCCGCTGTTCCCTGAGTGGGCTTTCCTGCTCCCGATCACTGATGTTGCGATGTGTGGAGTGTTATGTTCCTGGACCAGAGCCCCAAATTCTGCTACAGTCTGCTGAGGGACTAATAATATTTTGTTTAAAGTAGATAAAGTTTCAGATTCAATACAAATGCTAAGCGAATAAAACTACAAGACTCCACAAGTATTCAACAAACAAAAGTGAACTTTACTACACAAGGTCAGTAAGATAAAACAGTTTACACTATCTACCTTATGCTCTAAAATTAAGGGTTAATTTGAGGTGCATGTGAATTAACAGGGAAACTATGGTTGAACACACCACATTACACAATAAGTGGCAGATCTGATCAAGACAGATTTTGTCCGCAACAATGTTATTTGAGAACAACTTGTAAAATTAATTAGGGAGACTGTGGTTCATAGTGAACTCCAGAATTCATTCTTTACAGGTGCAGACAATGTGTGTGCACAATTTTTTTATAATGCAGGATGCATCATGAGCTACTTGTTGAATGTAACTTTAGACTTAATGCATTTAATCAAATTAAATTTTTCTCATATAGGAGAGGTAAAACAAGCAGATCACACTGGAATTTTGAATTAAAGCGCCAAAAATTTTTGGAAACGCACAATGGATTAATCAGGATCTCAACAAGGAAAGATAGTTACCACTTCTGATTATTCCCTGCAATTCACTCTGAGCACCACTCCCTGCTTGTAGTTTGCAATTGGCCCTGTGGTAATTTTTCATCACCTTTTACATATCATTGTAGTATATGTACATTGTAGTTTAGAAAAATAAAGCTTATTAAAGGATAGTTAGCATGGATTCAGGAAAAGATCACTCTTAACTAATTTTCTGCTGCACTGCAATGTTATAAAATATCAAATCATAGATAGGAAATGCATAAGATATTATGGACTGGATTTTCATCCTCAAGGCGGGTACCAGGAGTCAGGAAAATCCCCAGCATGGCTCAGAGAAAGCGTCTGAAAAGAGGGGATTTTCATTCCCGGGGGTGGATGTGGGCTGCAGTCAGGCCAGCCAACCCGGGAAAAAAGTTTGGGGGCAGCCACAGGGGCTGCCAGGTGGAGGCGGGCTGTTTAAAAGGCCTGCCTAGGAGCTGTGGGACTTTATCCCAGTTATAATAAAAACAGACCCACCAGCTCTCACCCCTCACACCCCCTCAACCCCCACACACTAGCCAGGCTGTATCCATGGCCCTTCAACCCCTCAATGTAAAGCTATGCCACTCCAACCAACACCCATGGCACTTCACGCTCACTATGCCAAGGTATGGCCCCCCACCCCCAATGAATCCCATGCCAAAGTTTAGACCTGCACCTACTAGGTCCAAAGTAAAAATAGAAAAAAATTCCAAATATGTAACGGTACAATGCACACTTGCCAAATCTTATACTAAGTAAATCCCATTGTCTTTCATTTATTAAACATTACTTTGATTTGTGAATAATTTAATTTGACAAGGACAAATTAAAAAGAAAATTAATAAGTTTCTAATTAAACGAATGAATATCTTATTAGTTCAGGTTGCACAGTAGTAGTAAAATGATAGAACAGTCTTGAAATAATCTGCAAATGTATTTCATCTACCTCATTATTGTTAACAAGATTTGACCTTGCCTCATCCAATTTAGCCTTAAGTTCGGATCAGGCAGCAAAGATTTATAGCACTCAAACAAACAAGAATGTAGCCAACTTTCTGAGAACTGTGCTGCAGTTCATCCTTGAACATAATTATGTAAGGTTGTGCACTGACTCATTCTGAATCTGATGTTTAGCAAACCTGACCTCGATTTGGGTGCATCAGGCACAAGTTGGTCTGTTCTTAATGTAGAAAAGCTGCAAACAGACAGAGGTCTGTATAATGTTGCAATCATACCACACTATTGGTCACAAACCAATAGCTACATAAAGTGTTTTACAGCTGACACAACCATTGCCACATTGCAGGCTGTGAATCTGCACACACTCAACCATGAGATATAGGCCTGGATTTCCACATGACAAAAAGCCTCTCTGCCATTGATAAAAAAAATATAGTAGAGATGCCAAAATTCGCAAGTCCTGCCCCAAACACAGCACCTACTATTTTCATGGCAATGAGAATCGGGGCCAGCTGGGATTTGCACATGCACATTTCGTGGAGGCAGCTGCCTGAAGTCATGTCTAATTTTCGTTAGCCAAGAGTGGTAAACACATGTTTGGATTAGACCTGGTAGGAGCAGGTCTAAAGTTTGTGGAGTCCTTTGGAGAGGTGGGTTCCCTTTTGGAGAGGTAGAGTACCCCTTTGGATATGATCTCAGGACAACTTTGGGGGCGATCAGATGCCGTTTGGGAAAGGTAAGGTGCCCTTTGAGATTGTTAAAAATGGACATTAATGTGCAAAAAAAGAGCATAAACTCATTGGAATTGTCAACAGAGTTGTCAAAAGTAACTGTTAAAAGTTTCAAAATAAACTATCAAAAGTAACAGTCAAAAGCAGGTGTCAAGATTTCAAGGCATTTAAAACTCCTGCCCTTTAAATCTATGAAAAACTGTGCAGTGTTTAAAAAAAATCATTGCTTGCTATTTCACTCTGTGGACATAACCCTGAGGGCTATCTTTACTGGATTATAGTGTTGCATGACTGATTTGGCATGGAGTGTTTGAGGAGCCATGGAGGATCAGTGGAAACCTTGAGTTGGCATGGGTGAGACATGGGAAGCTTATGGGGGGTGAACGGTGTGAGGCTTGGAGGCATGTTTCACGTTTTATTGTTTTTTAAAGAAACTTTGATACAGTGCCGGAAAACCGAGGCAGGTGTAGCGCCCATCTCGTCTCCACACCCGGCAGCCTCCACAATCATTTCAGATTCGCCTGCCATGACTCCCATTTTCATTTGATTTTTTATTGTTGATAGGATGCTCTCGAGTGTGAAACAAAGCAACTCTTTTTGTAATAATACCTCTGATGTTGCATCAGTAAATCTTGGTTCTCTGCCTTGATGGCACATCATTATCATTGTAGATTCGTTCAAAACACTTACCTGCAAAAGGTCTGTGCTCTAAATGGCTACTGTAACTTTCAAAATAGGTGCAACAATTCCTGATATGTCACCCCCAACCCAGCAAGCTCACAATGACTGACAGGTTCTCCACTGGGACCTTGTGTTGCATATGCAGTGAAGCAGGAAAATGGAAATTAATTAAAGGACAGTCATCTATAATTGAGGCAGTCTAATGGAGAATAGATAATCCATCCTCATATGTGGAAAAGTGTGCCAGAATAGGGAATAAGGCAGCCAAGGTTACAATTTCTTGCTTAGCAGACTAATATTTAATATTTAGTATAATTTTGGTACACTGATAAGGGGCTGAGCATTGTCAGAAACATGGATCTCTGCCTGACAAAAGAAAACATTTGCAAGATCTTTGCAGATATTTTGCATTTATTTCCAGAGCCTCCTGCTCTGTGTGGTGAGGGCCATGAGGCTGTCCTCCCCCAGTCTATTTCTTTCCCTGATATTGTACATGGTCTTCCCCTGCAGAAGAGAGATTAATAAGTTACTATGAAAAGGCAAGTGCATTTATGCCTGCTTCTGCCAATATTATACAAGCTGAGCGTGAGAGGAAGGAACAAAATCCTCGGACAATCTGGATCATTGAGTGGGATGACTAAGGCTGGAGGCGTAAATTGAGGAAGAATCATTAGGGAAACATACAAAAGCAAATTAGTGCAGATTCTGGAAATCTGAACAAAAGTAGAAGATGCTGGAAATACGCAGCAGATCAGGCAGCATATGTGGAGAGAAAAGTTAACATTTCTGGCTGATCATGAAAGTTCATCATCCTGAAAAGTTACATCTGTTTATTTCTCCAGGGATACTGGAGTGCTATGGTTATGTTGTAGGACTTATAATCCAATGACCTGGGCTAGGTTGGGAGATATGAGTTTAAATCCCACCATGACAACTGAGGAAATGAAATTCAATTGTTAGAAGAACCTGGAATTAAAAAGGAAACTGGTATTAATAATTGTAGCCATTAAACTACCAGATTATTATAAAACTTATTTAGTTTATTAATCATTCAGGGAAGGAAATCTGCCGTCCTTATCTGGCTTGGCCTTTATGTGACTCCAGACCTATAACAGTGCCGTCGGTTCTTCACTGCCTTCTGAAGTAGCCTAGCAAGCTATTTGGTTGTTTCTAAGTAGGTGGCTCATCACCACCTTCTCAATGGTATTAGGAATGGGTAATAAATGCCTTGCCAGAATTGCACACATCCAGTAAATTCTAAAGTGCAGATTCTGCAATTTACAACAATTAAGTGTGTGTTGGGAGTGAGGCTGAGGAATGTTACAATGTGCCCTTGGTGGTTAATGCTTAGCAGTGTGTTGTTTGGATTTTTATTGCTCTGAGCGAGGGACTGTGACCAGAATGCTGTTAGGAATGTGAACATTATGTTACAGAAAAAGGCTGCAGTCATGCTCCCATGTGACAAGAGGGAATTCAACACAGTCAAACATCTGAAGATTTATGAACACTTCAAGATGAACGGATATGAAAAAAAACAACACTGAGATTAAGTAAGGTGGTCGCAGAACAACATGTCCGTTGAGCCCATCCGTGTCTCTCTCCTTTCAATTCCTTCTATCTTGTAATTTCATCCCCACTGTGGATGTGATGTCATTTATACCAGGTTGCATTAATCTATAGGCTTTTAGGTTCATAGCTCTCTACACAGTTATGGTACCAGTCCCTATCAAGACATTCCAGACCTGCTAAATATTATAGTCCCAAAGTTGCAAATAAAGCATCAACATTTGCATTAGCAAGGCATAATAAAGAGAACAGAGTCTCCAATCCAGGGTGATAAAGCAAATCTAAATTCATACTTGTGCCAGATGGTCTTAAAGAATACTGCAGTCAAACATTGTGCAGGCACATTGTTAATTGTTTTTGCAATCTTTGGGGGTGACTTTGACTTTTGAAAGTACATGATATTATTTCACCCACATCCATCTGCCCACTGAAACTCAGTCAATGAAACTTCCCTTGAAGGGGTACCCTCACTATTTAACTATGCAGCCTTGGAAATCCTGCTGAAAATTCAATAGAAAAGGCATTCTATCATTGACACAATCAGCAGCCGATAATATGGACTGATAAGCCCAAAATGACAATGTAACTGATCAATTTTTGGCTCCACATTATGACTACAGTTTGCCTTTTATGCTGTGAGCATGTACATTAAACATGATTGGATAAAGTCATATTGGGCACTATTGAATTTGCTAGTTTGATCTTCGAGGGCCCACAAGGGTTAATTGAGTGAAAAAATAGTAAAGGTCAATTCACCAGTGAAGCAAGCACTTAACAGACAATCAGTATGAACTGTGCTAGGTATGACTCCAAGCAGAGGAGAGTCTTCCCCCGATTCCCATTGACTCCTGTTTCGCAAGGGTCCTTGATGCCACACTCGGTCAAATGCTGCCTTGATGTCAAGGGCAGGCATTCTCATCTCACCTTTGGAGTTTAGATCTTTTGTTCATGTTTGAACCAAGGCTGTAATGAGGTCAGGACTGAGTGACCCTGGTAGAACCCAAATTGAGCATCAGTGAGCAGGTTATTTCTAAGCAAGTACCGCTTGCTTTGATAGCATTAATGACCCCATTGAGTATTGTTCAGGGAATGTGTAACCCTTTAGTCTGGCTCTTTTAAAGACAGAAGGCCTGGGTGAAAGAGTTTTTCTGTGGGTTAAAGTAAAGAGGTTGGGTGAAGGGAGGGTAGGGTGTGGGGGCAAGGCTTTGCTCTGTGTGGAAGATTTCAGATTTGTGGGTATTGTCCAGAAAACTGGATGTGTAAACCTTTCATCTGAAAGCTTAAAGTAAACAGGGAGCTGGATGAATGAGGCCAGTTGCCTTGTAGTTTAAAAGGTAAAACTTGAACTGGATTAAGAGAATTCAGTTTCTGTGGGGTATCTATAAAATGAGGGCACAAAATTGAATAGACAGATATCAGTTTGCAAGATTTGTTTTTCATTGATGGGTCCAGCACAATGTTATTAGCCTGCTTACGAGATACCAGTGTGCTACTCATATCCTTGTAGCTTCAAAAAATCAGTTTCAATAAAATTAGTTTGAGAATGTTACACTTTGCCAGCGTTGCAATTTATTCAGTTCATGTCTGAACCCTCGCAACAGTTTAAGTGCTGCAAGCCCAACAATATGCGAATAAGGCTTGGCATAAGGTTAAAACCTGCTGGGCTTTGAGCTGATAGCACAGTTTGGATATGTCAGCTTTAACTCATCTTCCCCTGCCCCAACACACCGATCCAACTGAAAGTTAAAATTGTTCCATAGTATCTAATAGTGATCACAGTGACACAATCAGCTAGACTTAGCATGTTTTTGAAATAGCACAAACTGGGCTTTGACTGTTTTGCCAAACAGAATGCTGCCACCCTGCATTGGAATCCAAATGCATGGGAAGAACAAAAGACAACTGAGGGAGAGGTGCCAATGGGCTGCTGCATGGATCTTTTAGTGACTGGCATAAGACTCCTGTTTCATCCATCTTGCCAAAGTTAGTGTGTAGCACAGGAGACCAGATGAAGATGAAATGAATACTTTGAGAAAAATAGGGGAATTTGTATACCATACCCTCCTGCAAAAATAACAATGCACCACAGTATGACTTTATTGTCATTGGTTGTGTTGGCTATTAAATTATTTTCATTTTGTCCACTACAGTGCACACAAGATTAACAATGGTTTCTGTAAGCTATTTTAACAATGTGCTAGATTATAGTTTGGCCTGAAAGGATGAAGTCAATTAATGTATGTTTAACTTTGGGTTTCTATCAAACTAAAGTTAATATACCAATATCAAATCAATGCAGGCTCATCGTGTTGTCCTTTTGAGTCATTAATTTTTTGGAAGTTGTTTGGACAAAGTCATTACAGGTGGGTAACAAATTTGTCCCATTCGATTGGATAGTGTGAACAAAAAGCAGGAAACAATTGCAAATTTTGGAAATCTGAAACGAAAAACAGAAGATGTTGGAAACACTCACAGGCCAAGGAGCAGCTGTGGGGAGAACAGAGTGATTGATATTAAAAATGGTCAAGCCTTTCTCAAATCTGTGTTGTCACTGTATCACCTTCAGTTTAGCACTAGAAACAACAGTAACTTGCATTAATATAGAGGCTTTAATGTAACAAAACATCTCAAGACACTTTACAGTCAAATACCGAACCGCAAAACAATGTTTTAAGACTGATGGGCAAAAGCATGGTCAAATAGATATTTTTTTAAGAGTGTTTCTTAGGGGAGGAGAGAGAGGTAGAGAAGCAGAAAGTCTGAGAGAGGGGATTCTAGAGCTTAGGGTCTTGGCAGCTGAAGGCACGGCCTCCAATACTGGAAAAAAATGTCCGAACTTTTTTACCGTAACAGCTGTGAACCTTCAATGGGATGGGACTGTCGTCCGCCCCAAGCCTGCTTCTGCAATCCTGAATTATTTCCATAGGTCAGGGATGCTTATATGCTGAGGGAAGCCGTCAGGGCCGTTTATGAAACAGTGGTCATGCAGAGGGTGGAGAGAAATTGTGGAGTTTTTATGAAGGTATTGCAAGACTGGTTGAAGAAGAAAGTTATGTTTTTGAAAAGGCCAAATCTCTAATTTTCTGACATTTTACTCCATTTATTAAATTTTACTCCACTCACTTAACCTATCTATATCCACTTGTAGACTCTTTGTGTTCTCCTCACAACTTGCTTTCCTACTTAAAGTTCATATCATCAGCAATTTTGGCTACGATACAATCGGCCCCTTCATCCGTGTCATTAGGGTAGATAGGACAGATTTGTTCCCCTACCTGAGAGGCCAATTACCAGGGAGGCATAGGTTTAAAGTGATTGGTAGAAGGATTAGAGGGGACATGAGGATTTTTTTTTCATCCAGAGGGTGGTGGGGATCTGTAATTCACTGCATAAATTGGTGGTTGAGGCAGAAAGGCTCAGCTCATTTAAGAGCTACCTTGACCTGCACCTGAAGTGCTGTAATCTGCAAGGCTACAGACCAGGCGCTGGAAAGTGGGATTATGATGAGTGGCTAGTTTATTTTTTTGTCTTTTTTGGCTGGCACAGACAGGTCGGGCTGAATTATCTCTTTCTGTGCCATGACATTTCTATGGTTCTATATAGATCGTAAATATTTAAAGCCACAGTACTGAAACCTGTAGTACTCCACTAGTTGAAATTGCCATTCTAAAAATGACCCATTTATCCCGTTCTTGTTTCCTGTTCGTTAGCCAGTCCTCTGTCCATGCTAATGTATCACCTTCAACACTTTAAGCTCTTATCTTGTGTAGTAACCATTTATGTGGCACCTTATCAAATGCCTTTTGCAAATCCAAATACACTACATCTACTGGTCCCTCTTTATCCATTCAGCTTGTTACATCCTCAAAAACTCTAATACATTTTTAAAACACGACTTCCCCTTCACAAAACCATTTGTTCAACAACACTGAAATTTTAGATTTGCCCCTTTTGTGCAGTAAAACCACAGCAATATGTTTATTGAATTTTGTTAAATAGAATTATTATTAAGAATATTTTAATCAACAAAGTTCCTGAATATTTCTGAGTCAGCAGTCATCATTTTTTGAATATTTTGTGCAATTCCATTTAGATCCATTGAGAGACATGCCATTGAAGGCAAATACTGGTAGCAGTCGTGTTTGCCTTACCGTTCCTTCAAATATTTATGACTCTGCAATTCGTGATTCTCAGACCGCAGTCTTGTTCTCTAATTGCTGACACATTACTTTTAGGAAAACTACAGCTGCAGGACAATTGTTTAAAGGCTGTCTGGAAGAAAAACAAATATGCCCATTCAGTGTGAATAATCGTAGAATGACAATGTTTTCAAGTGTTTGGAAAGCAGCCCAGGAATGTGTAGGTGGGTTGATGATTCATCATCTGGAAAACAGATCTCTAAGCAAAGAACATAATAGCTCTGTTCCAAGAGAATCCCCAAAACAAGTCTCTCCAGAAATATTTAAAACATTTTAACAACTTGTACATTTTGTGTATGTGCAATGTCCAGAATCGTCGTTTTTGTCACAACTGTCACCCCTATACAATGAGAGTCTAATTCAACAGAAGGCAATTTATTCACCTTTAAAGAGAGGGATGCAACTGTTGAGTAACATATTGCAATATCCACACGTTAACCTGAAGATTTGGCCTGAAGATTATTATTCCTTCTTGGTGCGTGCAGGTTTTACTTCATTTTGTTCTGTATGATCTGTTAGTCAGTGTTCACCATTCCTAGACCTTTACAAATTCAGAGAGCTTTAAGTGACATTTTGCAGCAATTTCCAGTTAGGACTTTAGAAATAGATGTTCCATGGCCAAGTTCAGAAACTGTGACGTAACTTTATTTTTGGCAAGTTTGACATTTCAAAAAAACTCGTAAAATGTTTTGACATTTTTGGGCTTGATCCAGATCAATTGTAAGTGACTGAAAACTATCATATAGATAGGAGTTGCAACAGATTTGGAAGAAAGCTGGGGGAAAATATTCACTTGGCTGCATACATAGCAACAGTAAGAGGAATTCTAAAAAGTAACCTCCAGCAAAGAAAATGACAGTATTTTGGGCATTTGATCAGAGCTGAAAAACTACAGAGATCCCTCCAAGAGGGCAACGTGGAGGGCAGCAGAAAGAGGGGACGACCTACGTGTAGTTAGATGACGGGCGTAATGGAGAGGTAGTAGACGATGGGCATCAAAGAGCGGCAGCAGACAAGCTCCAGTGGATGTGTGAGGATGGCACAAGACAGATCAGCATGACGTACCATGACAGTAGATCTGCTAGTAGGGCATTGCTACAAGCAGCAGCAGCCTAAATGAGAAAAATTATGCGCCAATGTGATTGATCCGTAATTATGCAATATAATGGAAGTACTAAAGTCCTGCACCGAGAAATCTAGTATATATCTACCGAACTATATAAATATTAAAACCTGATGTTTGCATACGTTTTCTGTCTACACGTTTGTGGGGGAGATGGTGGTGGAACTTGATTTCATTTAAGAACCCTGAATGAGAAAGCTAGTCTTAGTGTTGGTGGCCATGGCAACTATCATTGGTTGTTGTGAAGAAAAATCTGGTTTACTAATGTTATTCAGGGAGGGAAATCTGCCACCCACACCTGGGGCAGAATTTTGTGACAACGGGATTTTACATTACATTATAATGGCTCGCCACATTTTACAGCCCCATCCCCGCTGAAATAGGGCCGTAAAATTCTGCCCCTGATGTGGCCTACATGTGACTCCAGATCCACAGCAATGTGTTTGGCTCTTAACTGCACTCTGAAGAGGTCTAATAAAATGGTCTAGCAAGCCACTCAGTTCGCGGACAAATAGGGATGGACAACAAATGTTGGCCTTGCCTGCAAAGCCCACATCCCATGAAAGAATTTTAAAAAAAACATTAGTTGCTGTGTTCTGCAGAAGGGTCATGAGGACTCGAAACATCAACTCTTTTCTTCTCCGCCGATCCTGCCAGACCTGCTGAGTTTTTCCAGGTAATTCTGTTTTTGTTTTGGGTTTCCAGCATCCACAGTTTTTTTGTTTTTATCTATTAGTTGCTGTTGTTGCGTTTTTTTTCATATTTTTATGTCAGTCTTTACCATTATAAATTCTTGGCTTAGAAACCTGGCTGCACAGCAGTAGATTTTTGAGGATTAACCAACATCCCAAACTATCAACATAACAGACAGGAAGTGTGCCGCCCAGAATAATTGATTCAAATTAGGGTTCTGCACATCTTGCTGGACCTAGTCTCCATTTATAATTGCCTCAGAACTTCATTCACAACATGACAATGAGTGGCAGGAAGGGCCCCTTCCCATTACTATTTAAGGAGATCATGTAGTGTTTGCAGGCTAGTTGTTGTTTCCTCATTTCAGGCTACCTCTCAAATTTTGGATGGTTTTGGTGTGTTTTGTCACTTTGCAAAGTTCACTTGGTTAAACAGAACAAGATTTTGCTGGTGTTTAGTGCCTCAGAATTGGCTTGTTTGCAGATGTGGGTTGTCTCACAGAACTGCCTTGGGAACCATTAGATTTGGGGGAACAGCATGAAGATAGCACTGAGAAGGAACAGCTGCCAGAAGATGGAGGAAGAAGCGGATTTTATATCGGAGGCCATATCTGTAAAGGGTCTTTAGGGCACTTCTCTAACATTAACTTTACTTACAAGCAATGCTTCAGCCTCTTGCTTCACCAAGTAGGCAGTCTCTGAGGTATATCCTTGCTGCAACCACAACTCAAGCCTTGCACCAGGTTATGGAAAGCACTACTTGCAGCTGTCAAGATTATTGTGCCCTCAACTTTGATGCAACAGACCCAATTCATCTTAGAACAGATGAAATCAACCACGTCTTCCTGTTCGCAGTGCACCACGCATCATGGAGGTTACTAAGATAAAAGCAAAATACTGCGGATGCTGGAAATCTGAAAGAAAAACAAAAAATGCTGGAAAAACTTAGCAGGTCTGGCAACATCTGTGGAGAGAGAAACAGAGTTGACGTTTCGAGTCCATATGACTCTTCTTCAGTATTCATCAGTTTTTCCAGCATTTTCTATTTTTATTTATTACGGATGTTGCTAAGGCTCCCACACCGGGGGCCGGTTAGCTCAGTTGGCTGGTTTGTGATGCAGAGTGATGCCAACAGCGCAGGTTCAATTCTCACACCAGCTGAGGTCATCCATGAAGGCCCTGCCTTCTCAACCTCGCCCCTCAGTTAGATTAAATTCACCATGAGTCATCCCTCTTTCTCTAAAGAGAGAGCCGCCTGTGGTCCTCTGGGACTATGGTGACTTTCACTACAGTGAAGAACACCTAGCAAAGTAAGACAAGAAAGCCCATATGCAGGTGCTACTGAGTGCACACTAGTTACCTTGGGTGATATCTAGCACCCTGAAGCCCAGCATCTCTACCAATCAATAGGGAGTGCACTTCCTCAACAGCAAGCTAGTTTGTGTTCATAGGCAGTGCAACATGCAGGTCTGTGCCCATTTTCCTGGCAAATCATGACTCTTTTTTTCTCAAATCAATACTTGTTGCTAGCTTTATTCCAAAAAGATTGGCAAGTTACAGACTAGCTACTGGGTGACAGGGGCTATCCCCTCCAGATATGCCTCATGAATCATGTCTGTGTACAGTGCAGTGCACTGCTTAACCAAAGCCAAACTGTCACAATGAACATTATTGAACAAGCAATCAGTGTGCTCAAGCAATACTGCTACTGACTGGGGTGTTCCAGAGGAACCTGCAGTCCACCTCTGAACAGGTTTCCTGATTTGTTAAAGGCAAAATACTGTGGATGTGGAAATCTGAAACAAAAACAAAAAATGCTGGAAAAACTCAGCAGGTCTGACAGCAACTGTGGAGAGAAAGAAATAATTAATGTTTCAAGTCCATATGACTCTTATTCAGAGCTAAAGGGAAGTAGAAAAGTGATGAAATATATACTGTTTATGAGGGGTGGAACAGGTTTCACATTCACATTTCTTTCCTCAGTGACTGTCTCTGTCTCCAACTCAGCCCACGTGGATTCCAACTGAAGTTCCATCACTCATGTTTCGAATCAACCCAGGTACGGGTATCTCCGGGACATACAACACTCCTCTGACTGCTGTTCTCGCCACATCCTGAGCTCCACACTCAGTACCATGCGCCTCCATATGAACACACTCGACCTGTCCCTCCAGCAGTACCGACTCAGCCTATCTCAAAGCTGCACTTGCCCCCAGTTTGATTTTATTCTTTGTCTCATCCAACATCTTAACAAGAAACTTTGTCTCTTTCTTTCAGGTGCCAAGGAACTCAAGCTTCAACAACTCATTGATACCAACACTCATCCAGGACCGTCCACCCATTCTCATCCCTCTAACCCCATCCCGTCTTCTATTCCCAGCACTTGCCATGTATTCGGCATACCCCCTGACCTTCCCCTCTCTGATGCTGAATGGTCAGCACTCAGCAAAGGACTCATTTCCACACCCTTACACCCCCACCTCAATGAATTCAGGGCTCAGCACAATGCTGAACTCTTCTTTCATCACCTTTGTTTCGAGTTCACTTCTTAGGGCAGGAGACCTCTCCCTGTTCAACAGATCCTTTCATCTACCTCCAGTATTCTCCCTCCACCTGGACCCCTCCCTCTGGCCTCTTACCTGCTCTTGATCTTTTCATTGAGAACTGTTGGCGTGACATCGGCTATCTCAATTTTTCTGCTCCTCTCACCCACTCTAACTTGTCTTTCTCTGAACTTAGTGCACTCCGTTCTCTCAGGTCCAACTCTGACTTTGTTATCAAACCTGCTGACAAGGGTGGTGCTGTTGTTGTCTGGCTTACTGACCTCTACCCCGCAGAGGCTGAGCGCCAACTCGCAGACACTTCCTCCTACCTACCCCTGGACCATGACCCCACCACCGAACATCAAGCCATTGTTTCCAGGACTGTCACTGACCTCATCTCCTCTGGAGATCTTCCTCCCACAGCTTGCCATCTCATAGTCTCCCAATCTCGGACAGTCCACTTCTACCTTCTTCCCAAAATCCACAAACAGGACTGTCCTGGTAGACCAATTGTGTCAGTCTGTTCCTGCCCCACAGAACTCACTTCTTCCTATCTTGACTCCATTATCTGTCCCCTTGTCCAGTCTCTTCCCATCTACATCCGCGATTCTTCTCACGCCCTACATCATATCAACAATTTCCAGTTCCCTGGCCCTAACCGCCCCCTCTTCACCATGGACGTCCAATCCCTCTATACCTCCATCCCCCACTGGGATGGTCTGAGGGCTCTCCGCTTCTTCCTCGAACAGAGGCCCGAACATTCCCCATCCACCACCATTCTCCTAAGTCTGGCTGAACTTGTTCTCTCACTGAACAATTTCTCCTTAAACTTGTCTTACTTCCTCCAAATAAAAGATATGGCTATGGGTACCTGCATAGGCCCCAGATATGCCTGTCTCTTTATGGTGTATGTGGAACATTCCTTGTTCCAGTTCTACTCAGGTCCCGTTCCACAACTCATCTTTCCATACATTAGTGACAGTTTTGGCACCGCTTCATGCTCTCACCTGGGCCTGGAAAAGATAATGAACGTTGCTTCCAATTTCCACCCCTCCATCACTTTCATGTGCTCCATCTCCTTCACTTCCCTTCCCTTCCTTGACCTCTCTGTCTCAATTTCTGGTGATAGACTGTCCACCAATATTCATTACAAGCCCACTGACTCCCACTGCTCCCTCGACTACAGCTCCTCACAACCCGCTTCCTGTAAAGACTCCATCCCATTCTCTCAGTTCCTTCACCTCAGTTGCATCTGTTCTGATGATGCTACTTTCCAAAACAATGCTTCTGACATGTCTTCCTTCTTCCTTAACCGAGGTTTCCCATCCACGGTTGTTGACAGGGCCCTCAACCGTGCCTGACCCATCTCCCTCGATTCTGCCCTCACGCCTTCCTCTCCCTCCCAGAACCATGATAGGGTCCCCCTTGTCCTCACTTTTCACCCCACCAGCCTCCGCATTCAAAGGATCATTCTTCACCATTTTCACCAACTCCAACATGATGCCATCACCAAACACATCTTCCCTTCACACCCTCTGTCGGCATTCCATATGGACCGCTCCCTCCAGGGCTGCCTGATCCACTCCTCCATCACCCCCTACACCTCAATCCTCTCCCACAGCACCTTCACATGCAACCACAGAATGTGTAACACCTGGCCTTTTACTTCCCCTCTCCTCACCATCCATGGGCCCAAACACTCCTTTCAAGTGAAGCAGTGCTTTACTTGCACTTCCCTCAATTTAGTCTACTGCAATCACTGCTCCCAATGCAGTTTCCTGTACATTGGAGAGACCAAACGCAGACTGGGTGACCACTTTGTGGAACACCTTTGGTCTGTCTGCTAGCATGACCCACACTTTCCTGTCACTTGCCATTTCAACACACCACCCTGCTTTCATGCCCACATGTCCATCCTTGGGCTGCTGCGATGTTCCAGTGAAGCTCAATGCAAACTGGAGGAACAGCACTTCATCTTCCGATTAGGCAATTTACAGCCTTCTGAACTTGACATTGAGTTCAACAGCTTCAGACCATGAACTCTCTCCTCCATCCCCACCCTTTTTTGATACCCCTTTTTCCTATATTCATTTATATTTTTTAGTTTTTATTTATTTTTTCCACTTATTTTCATTATTGTTATTATTAAAATTTATTTCCATTTTTATTCATTGTTTTATCCTGAGTTTTTAGCCTATTTTCAATCTTTTTTCCCACCACTATCCCCTCCCTCTACCCCACCTCCAGTAGGGCCATCTGTCACTTTCCAGAGTGCTTACCCTGGTCCAGCCACTATCACATTCTGCTTTCTACTCTTAATGTCACCATTAGCACCTCCTTTAGTCACCACTATCAACAACCCTTTGACCTTTTGTTTATGATATCTTTTGCAATCTCCCCTTTGCCTCCACCTATCGCTGTCCTTCTGTCCAGCTTCACCTGTCCCATCCCCTCTTAAACAGTATATATTTCACCACATTTCTCCTTCCTTTTATCTCTGAAGAAGAGTCATACAGACTTGAAACGTTAACTCTGCCTTTCTCTCCACAGATGCTGTCAGACCTGCTGAGTTTTTCCAGCATTTTTTTGTTTTTGTCCCTGATTTGCTAATGTCTGCTGCATGCTGCACAGTTTCACCATCAATGAAGGACAAGTATTTACCGCATCTTAATAAGTAACTTGTGCAGAAGGAGGAACAGGAGCAGGAAGAGGGTCGGGTGTTTGGTGGGGGCGTTTGGGGAGGAGGGGTGGGGGGCTGTGGGCGCGGAAAAGGAGGAAGAGACGGAGCTGGAAGAGAAGCTGAAGCAGGAAGAGGAGACAGCAACCACCAGTGACCCTCCATAACAGAGCTCTCAGAAACCAAGGTATTGAGGAGTGCTTGATCTAAATCATCCTTCCCATTGCCTTACATCTCAGTTAAACAGGCCAACAGTAGCAGAGTTGCCATAATCAGTTAAGTGTCAGAGGAATGAAAGTAACTCAGAAAGAAAATAGGTTTGTCAAACAGCTATCCAGGACCAGACTAAGGGTGATAGTGGATTTGGAGAAAAGCTGGGGAATGTAAGAGTTAAGAAGATAGGGAACTGGCCAAAGCAAACTTTATTAGTGATCTAGACCTAAAAATGTGGAGGATACATGTGATAGCTGGGTTGGTGTCATGGGGAAGGCAATGATCATAGAACAGATGAAAGACCTTATGGAAAGTGACCCTTGGATTGCAAATTTGGAGCAACAAAACTGAAAGCTTTCCAGTGCTGTATGGCAATTCAATTTTACATTAATAAGGAGGTTGTATTAATAGCATCCCAACTGCATATATTTGATCGGCTAGCACTTCAAATGGACTACCTACACCTACTATTATGTCCCCATGATTATTGTAATAATCTGACAATAATGAAGCGCACGTGGTTCCACAGTCTCAGGTTCAGAGAGAGTTGTAGAACTGTGCTATCTGTTACAAGATATCCTGTAGCCCATCCCCAGAATTTGTCAAAACTGTGAATGACAGTCAAAGTTATGCCTGCTTTCAATTTGCTGTCTGCTTCTTTTCCGAATAACAGTGCTATTATTTGGCTAGCTTTCAATATACTGTTTGTCAATGTATCCAAAAATGAGATCAGTACATTGTTAACCTTTTCCCTGATCCAGTTCTCACATCCACATTTGCATAGAGCAAGAATCTACACTCGCCGTGCAACATGTACCATCCTTTGTGATCTTCTCCTATAAGTAGATTAGTATTGTTATAAGATATTATAAACTATAGAACAAATCCAGTGATAGACATAGATTCAACTGGCAGCCCAATTTGCCTTTTCGCTACTGTTCACACATCATATACCTAGGATGTATTAGAATAATTTAGATTGAAGTCTTTTTAAGATATGATGAGGATTCTAGCTGTGTGTCATTGTGAAAGTGTGCTGGAATATGAACGTGCAAGTTTAGCAAAGAAAAGAGCAATAGTGTTTCCTGAGGACATATGTAGTTCAGCAGTAAATGTTATAGAGTCATAGAGTTATACAGCACAGAAACATGCCCTTCAGCCCATCGTGTCCATGCCGGCCATCATGCACCTGTCTATTCTAATCCCATTTTCCAGCACTTGGCCTGTAGCCCTGTATGTTATGGCATTTCAAGTGCTCATCTGAATACTTCTTAAATGTTGTGAAGGTTCCTGCCTCTACCGTCCCCTCGGGCACTCTGTTCCAGATTCCAACCACCCTCTGGGTGAAAAACTTTTTCCTCAGTTCAGCTCCAAACCTCCTGCCCCTTACCTTAAATCTATGCCACCAGGTTATTGACACCTTCACTAAGGGGAAAAGTTTCTTCCTATCTACTCCATCTATGCCCCTCATAATTTTGTATGCATCTATCAGGTCCCCCCTCAGCCTTGTCCGCTATAAGGAAAACAACCGGAGCCTATCTAGTCTCTCTACATAGCTAAAACATTCTAGCCCAGGCAACAGTCTGGTATATCTCCTCTGCACCCTCTTCAGTGCAATCACATCCTTCCTATAATGTGGTGACCAGAACTGCACACAGTGGCCAGGATTTTCCCCTTGGCGATTCGAGGGTGGGGCCAGCTCGCCGAGGGGAAAATGATGCGGGATGATGTCGGGAGGAACCCCCGCCGTCATCTCGGTCCCTTTAAATTTTTAGGAAGGTGGGCGGACAGCGAAATCAGCTGTCCACCCGCTGACCTGTCACTGGCCAATTGAGGCCATTGAGAGGCTAGTTAAGATAATTAAAGACCTGCCCGTCCAAGCTTAAGGCTGGCGGGCAGGCCAGGAGCCCCAGTGGGCGCCAGGTTTTTGATGAAACTTCATCCAATGGCGGGATGAAGTTTCATGTCTGTTTTTTAAAAATGTAATAAATTTTAAGTGTTTATTATCAACATGTCCCATCTCGTGTGACATTGTCACATGAGGGGGACATGTTAATAATTTTAATATTTTTCTATTTTTAGACTTTACTTACCTCTCACGAATTTCCCTGAGACTGGACTTTGCCTCAGGGAGCAATGCGCTCTTTCGCATGCATTCATGAAAGAGCGCACTTTGATAGTTGAGGATTCCCTCCGCCCCACCAACACAGGAAGCACATAGCGCTTCCCGTCAGGCAGGCCGCTGGGCGGGCCTTAATTGGCCCGCCCACTCAAAATGGCGGTCGGCCCCGTTTTGGTGGTGGGGGTCGGCTGTCTGTCCGCCGCCAGGTCGATGGGGCCCGCACACCGTCCGAGGGCAAAATTTTGTGCAGTACTTCAGCTGTGGCCTAACTAGCATTTTGTACAGCTCCTACATAACCTCCCTGGTCTTATATTCTATGCCTCAGCTAATAAAGGCAATTATCCCATATGCCTTCTTAACCACCTATGCTGCTGCCTTCAGGGATCTATGGACATATACACCAAGGTCCTTCTGATCTGTGCTTCCTAGGGTCCTACCATTCATTGTGTAGTCCCTTGCCATGTTAGTCCTCCAAAAATGCATCACCTCACACTTTTCAGGATTAAATTCCATTTGCCACTGCTCTGCCCATCTTACCAGCCCATTTATATCATCCTGTAATCTAAGGCTTTCCTCCTCACTATTTATGACACTACCAATTTTCGTGTCAACTGTGAAATTATTGCTCATGCCTCCTGTGTTCAGCTCTAAATCATTAATGTACACTACAAACAGCAAGGGTCTCAGCACCGATCCCTGCGAAAAACTACTTGTCACAGGCTTCCAATCGCAAAAGCAACCTTCAACCATCCCCCTCTGCCTCCTGCCACTTAACCAATTTTGGATCCAATGTGCCAAATTGCCCTGGATCCCATGAGCTCCTACCTTCTTGACCATTCTCCCATGTGGGATCTTGTCAAAAGCCTTACTGAAGTCCATGTTGACTACATCAACTGCACTACCCTCATCTATACAACTAGTCGTCTCCTCGAAAAATTCAATCAAATTTGTTAGACATGATCTCCCCTGACAAAGCCATGCTGACTATCCCTGATTAATCCCTGTATCTCCAAATGGAGATTAACCCTGAGCCTCTGAATTTTTTCCAATAGTTTCCCTAACACTGATGTTAGACTCACTGGCCTGTAATTACTTGGTTTATCACTACTCCCCTTCTTGCATAATGGTACAATGTTCCTGTCCTCCAGTCCCCTGGCACATCTCCTGTGGCCAGAGAGGATTTGAAAATTAGTGTCAGAGCCCCTGCAATCTCCTCCCTTGCCTCACAAAGCAGCCTGAGATACATCTTATCTGGGCCTGGAGATTTATTCACTTTTAAGCCCACTAAAACCACAAATACCTCCTCCCTTTCAATGCTAATTTGTTCAAGTATATCATAGTCCTCCTCCCTGATTTCTACACCTACATTGTCCTTCTCCATAGTGAATACAGATGAAAAGTAATCATTTAAAACCTCACCTACATCCTCTGGCTCCACGCACAGATTGCTAATTTGGTCCCTAATGGGCCCTACCCTTTGCCTGGTTATCCTCTTGCCCTTAATATAGTGATAAAATGCCTTGGGATTTTCCTTTAACTTGCCCACCAGTGTTTTTTCATGCCCCCTGTTCACTCTCCTAATTACTTTTTACACTTTCTATGCTCCTCTGGGGCTTCCATTGTTTTCAGCCTTCTGTATCTGCCATAAACTTCCTTTATTTTGCTTATCCAATCCTCTATATCCCTTGACATCTAGGGCACCCTGGACTTGTTGGTCCTCCCCTTCACCTTTACAGGAACATGTTGGCCCTGAACTCTCACTATTTCTTTTTTGAATGACTCCCACTGGTCTGATGTAGACTTTCTTACAAGTAGCTGCTTCCAGTCCCCTTTGGCCAGATTCTGTATTATCATATTGAAATTGGCCTTTCCCCAATTCAGGACCTTTATTTCCGGTCCATCTTTGTCCTTTTCCATAACTACCTTAAATATTAGAGAGTTATGGTTACTGCCCCTGAAATACTCCCCCAATGACACTTGCCCAGCTTCATTCCCTAAGTTTAGGTCCAGTACTGCTCCTTGTCTTGTAGGACTTTCGATGTGCTACCTCAAAAACCTCTGCTGGATGCACTTCAAGAATTCCACCCCCTCTGAGCCTTTCGCACTAAGATTATCCCAATTAATATTGGGGAAGTTGAAATCCCCAGCCATTATTACCCTATTATTTTTACACTTCTCTGAGATTTGCCTACATATCTGCTTCCATATCTCCCCCTGACTGTTTGGAGGCCTATAGTACACTCCTAGCAAAGTGATTGCCTCCTTTTTGTTTTTATGTTCCACCGATATAGCCTCATTTAGAACCATAGAACCATAGAACACTACAGCACAGAAAACAAGCCATTCGGCCCTTCTAGTCTGTGCTGAAATATTATTCCGCTAGTCCCATTGACCTGCACCTAGTCCATAACCCTCCAGACCTCTCCCATCCATGTATATATCTAAGTTATTCTTAAAACTTAAGAGTGAGCCTGCATTTACCACGTCACATGATAGCTCGTTCCACACTCTCACCACTCTCTGAGTGAAGAAATTCCCCCTAATGTTCACCCTAAACCTTTCCCCTTTCACCCTAAAGCCATGTCCTCTCGTGTTTTTTCTCCTAATCTAAGTGGAAAGAGCCTACTCGCATTTACTCTGTTTATATCGCTCATAATTTTGTCAACTATTTGAGGAACCTTCTAAGATACCATCCCTCCTTACTGCAGTAATTGACTCCTTGATCAATAGTGAAATGCCAGCTCCTCTTTTACACCTCCCCACCCCTGTCACGAAGATTCTATACCCTAGAATATTGAGCTGCCAGTCCTGCCCTTGCCTCAACAATATCATATTCCCATACGCTAATCAACACCCTTAATTCATCTGTCTTACTTGTAAGACTCCTTGTGTTAAAATAGATGCAATCCAGCCTTGCATTGTTCCCTTGTGCCTTAACAGGTCTATATTTGCTCTGCCTTCCAGGCTGAGTTAGTTTCTCTTCTTTATTTGGCTGTGCATCACCCCTTACTGTACCTCCCCTTTGTATCCCATCACCCTGCCAAATTAATTTAAACCTCCCCAACGGCACCAGCAAACCTCCCCTCAAGGATGTTGGTCCCGTTCCGGTTCAGGTGCAATTCCCTGACTAGTACAGGCCTCACCTTCGCCTGAAACAGACCCAGTGATACAGGAAACTGAAGCCCTCCTGCACCATCCCTTTAGCCATGCATTCATCCTCACTATCCTCCTATTCCTATACTCAATAGCAGGTTCACAGGGAGTAATCCAAAGATTACAACTTTTGAGGTCCTTTTTAATTTGCTACCTAGCCCCCTAAATTTTTATTGCAGGACCCCACCTCTCTTTCTACCCATGTCGTTGATGAGGGGGATCTCATAGAACCCTATAAAATTCTAACACAACTAGACAGGGTAGATGCAGGAAGGATGTTCCTGATGATGTGGGAGACCAGAACCAGGGGTCACAGTCTGAGGATATGGGGTAGAACATTTAGGGCTGAGATGAGGAGAAATTTCTTCACCCAGAGAGTGATGAGCCTGTGGAATTCGTTATCACAGAAAGTAGTTGAAACCAAAACATTGTATGCTTTCGAAAAGGAGTTAGATATAGCTCTTGGGGTGAAAGGGATCAAAGGGTATGGGGAGAAAGCAGGAGCAAGCTATTGAGTTGGATGGTCAGCTGTGATCATAATGAATGGCAGAACAGGCTCAAGGGGCTAAATGGCCTACTCCTGCTCCTATTTTCTATGTTTCTATTCCAATGTGAACCATGACATCTGACTGTTTGCTCTACCTCTTCGGAATGCCCTGCAGCTGTTCTGTGCCATCTTTGACGCTGGCACCAGGGAGGCAACACACCATCCTGGAGTTACGTCTACGGCAGCAGAAATGCTTGTCTGCATCCCTCACCGTTGAGTCTCCTACCACTATTGCTCTTGCACTCTCACTCTAACCCCCTTTTGCAGCTGAGTCACCCACAGTGCCGTGAACTTGGCTCTGGCTGCACTCTCCAGAGGAACCTTCACCCTCACCATTATCCAACACAGAAAAATGGTTCTTGTGTAAGATGCACTCTGGAGCTTTCCTGACCACCTGCCTGCCTCCCTTCTTCTGACTGGTGGTCACCTATTCCCTCTTTGACTGCGCTTGCTTAAGCTGCAGAGTGATCACATCTAACAACGTGTTATCCACGTAACCCTCAGCCTCGCGGAGGCACCGCTGTGTCTCCAGCTGACCCTCAAGCTCCAAAACCCGTTGCTCAAGCTGGTCAAGCCGGTGGCACTTCCTGCACATGGGGTCATCCAGGCTGCAAGGAGTGTCTAAAAATTCCCACATGCTGCAGGCTGTACAACACATGGGACTGAGCTCCCTTGCCATACTTTTTGTTTGTTTTAAATTAAAAGACTATTTCCTTAATTTAAGCCAAGTAAAAAACTATTTAGTTTTTCTTAAGAAAATGCTGAGACTCTTACCTTCTGTAATGTCGCTTTAAAGTAGAAAAAAACAATTTACCCATTACCTACCAATCGGCTCCCTCCCTTGTCCTGATGTCACTCCTTTCTATTTCCAGTGCCGCTGAGGATCTGGGGCAGAACCAGCTCCCTAACAGGTAAACTCCACTCAACTCTTTATACAGCTGCTCCACTCTCGCTCGCTGTATGTAACTGGGTGATACACAAAAATTAATGATATTCATCCTTAGACTACCTACTGCAGTATGTTTCTGTTAGGTGGCCTGTGTCACCTTTTGAGGGCCTGTAAGTTTTCTACAAATACTATATACAGTCCTGCCCTTTGTCAGCAATTCTGCCCTGAATACCCCTCATTTATCTCTCTCATCCAGCTCTGAGAAGAACCATCAGCATAAGATTGCATTGTGTTTGATGATGAATGGAGGAGCTCATTGATATGAACGGAGAACAGAATAAGAGAGAATGCAGAGCCCTAGAGAACCTATGGGTTCACAATGAATAAGTCAGAGGTTGAGGAATCAGCCACTGCAGAGGTAGAGTAATTGAGAAAAATTAGCTACTCATGAGCATATTTAGTAGGAGATCAGATGATACTGACATGTTTGGAAACATAAGGTGCCAGAATTTTTGAAAGAGATGTCAAGCTCATGACCATGTTTGAGAAGCATTCACAGGTGCATAACATAAGCAACAACATCGCCAGTGAAAATGCACAACCTTTAAAGTGACAGACAACGTGGCAGTCAACAGTAGCTTTCATGATTTGAGAAAGTATTCATGTAATATTAACAACGAATTATTAAATGGATCACTTTTCTCAGGGCAGGTCGATAATCAATACATTTCTTAAGAACAATCACCCTGGGCTTTGGCTTAAAGAGATTTAAGGGCCAGCAAGAGGCAGGAGGAAATTTGGAAGGATCCAACTCGAGGATGATGGGAGAAAATGATGACTCAAGTCCAGGCATCAAAGGATCCAATAAGCATGAGAGTGACAAAACTAAATGTTAGCAATAATTCTGAATACAACAGAACAATATAGAAATAAGGAGTTAAGCTGTGGTAGAAAAGTGCAGCTAAAAGATCAGCTTTCTTTCATTCCACTGAGTGACATTTTAATCCCCTAACCACCAGCCGCACCCCCCCTCCCCACCCCCAACCCCCTACCATCCCCCCAGAAGTGGGTATGGAGGCAGGGAGTACTTTGATCAGGCAGGAAGGTGTGGGGTGGAGACCGGACTGCTTTCCTAACTATCCCCAATCAAGCTGTGGGTGGGAACGGTAGAGGATGGCTTTCTTACCCGGAGGCCAGATGAGACCCTTAAATAGCCACTAAACGACTACTTCGGGGTCTCATACTGCTGCTGCTGGATTTCTCCCTGGATTTCAGTGGCCAGTGGGGAATTCATTATGCAGGACAACTGCCCAGCAAAACACATTGGTTTTGCCTAAGGCCTATGGGTGAGGTGGGAAGGGGATGGGTGGGGAGGTCCCTCGTACTCAGGAACTCTGTGCCCAATCACTGAGTAGTAGGGCACAGGGATACCACCTCCTTGCCCTTTCTAGCCACCTCCTCTCTCGCCTTGCGGGTGCCCCTCCGCCCTCCCACTATCCCCATCCCACCCACACTTGCCTCACTTCAGCGTTCCATCATTGATCTCTAGTGAAGGCTCCAGTGCTTACCAGGAGTAGCTACTGTACCCAGAGATGCTGCTGGTACTGGAGAGTTTCTGGCCTCTGATTGGCCGGCAGCTCTCAGCGGTGTGATTTCCACCCGGCACCTGGCTAGATTCAACAGGAGGCCTGATGCTGCCCAAATATGTGCCTGATTGTTGTTAATTTCTGTCAAGCCTCTTGAACATGGTCGATGCTGTGTTCTCATTAGTTCCAGGCAGTGGACAGGAACCCTCGAACTCGAACTTTAAATTCCACCCACTGTTTGTGTGAAATGACAGGTTTCTTTTTTTTTTACATTCTGCACACTTACAAAAAGTTTATAGGCTTCCTTGTAGTGTATTCATGGCTCTCAGACATACAAAAGACAGCAAGCAGCCAATTAGAAAAATCTAAATGGCAAATAATTGAACCTCCAGTTAACTGATAGGCATAAAATGCTATTATTTAATCTCATTCATTAATCCACCTGTGGAGTGCACAGACAGCATAGCTAATAGAGAAAGTAAGTTATGGAGAGTTCTGTGTCACTAATAAAGACCTAGAAAATAATGTGGACGATGTAAGGGAATGGAGAAGTTCCCTCCATGTATCCAGTAAGCAAGCTGCCACTAATCTGATGCTCCAGCAGCTGTTGAAGGCAGCTGTTATGGAGCTTGACAACAGCGTCCACCACCTGCTATGCTTGGAGCGACATGCAGGAGAAGCTGTCCAATTTGAAGAAAAGTTCCAAGGTACAAAATGAGAATCACTATGAGTTATGCCATAGCCTTACATATGGGTGCAACTGGCTTTACGTGGCCATATATGGATGTGAGTGTCAATTAATTTGCATTGGTAAAAGTGTTTATCCAAGAAAGTTTCAGGTGTCAGTGATGTTTGCCTCAATATTTTCACCCGAGAATCTTGTTAATTTGGGTGTAGCCAGCACCTTGCCCTAAGTGGAGCATAAAGAAGAGGCAATAAGGATATTTGCAACCTATTACAAACAAATAGAAAAGTCACATCTGTTTAGAAGCAGCTAAGAAGCGTTGTTCATTAATTCCATATCTATAGATAAAGCTGACATCCTGCAAAATATTTTTTTTTGCATTTCACACATGCCAAAATCTGACCAACAGATTAAACAAAACTGAAAACCAACTGCCCCTCCCCACAACCCTGCCCCCACCACCACCCCCCCACCCCCACCACCACCCCCCCCACCCCCACCACCACCACCACCCCACCACCGACCCCCCAACATAAAAAGCTGGCAACTCAAGAGTGGAGCTGTTTTGTGAAAACATGTGCTTTGCACCTCAAAAGGTAAATGTGTATATTTCTCAGCTTGGAATAGAAAGCCTGAAAGCTTTAATCCAAATGTTGAAGGCACAACATGGGTAGTATGTTCCTAGGTATGGTGGGAGGATTCCAGGGACATGCTCCTCTAGAAACAGAGTAGAATTTTTCCATCACAACTGTTAAGTCTAAACATTTGTATCACAATTAATAGGTTTTAGTTTTTAAATGCAATAAACATGCAGGGTGAGTGACGTTCAGATTTTCAACAGAATCACTTACCTAAAAGCTACTTTACAATTAGGTTGTCACATCCAAATCCTTGCAGCCTTATTTCACAGAGGCTTTGGCCTGGATTTTCATCCTTGGGACGAGTGGCTGGAGTTGGGAAAATTACCAGATCGGCTAGCCTGCCTAGTGAGAAAGTGCCAGCAAAGGTGGCATCTTCATTGCTGGGGGTTTGGTGCAGGATGGAATTGGGCCAGCTAGCCCAGGAAGAAGATTGGAGATAGCCCTTTAAAGTATCAATAACAAAAACCACAAAGACTTGAAACCATTTCAGCCTCATTATGTATGCTTGGCTATAAGCTCCAACATCTTACAGAGTGGTAAAGCACCTGTTCTCCAGAGGAAACATTGTTTGATTAACAGCTCTCTGATCTCTGCTGTCAATTTCATAATTTTTTTATACAAATAAAGTAGTATAAGGGTTTGTGGTTTTCATTACTGATACTTTAAAGGGCCTGGACAATTGATACTTTTATTAGCTTTCAGTGAAATAACTTTTTTCAACATAGGAGAAAGTTATGAATGAATTTTTGTTTACAAATGCCACTAAACACCACTTCATTGGTTATAGACAGTGTACAGTGGACATAGAAGTGCCATTGCTTGGCATAGGTGGCATGAGGGGTCATGGAGGGGATGGGGGGCAGTGCAAGAGCAGAGCCTGGTATTGGGGGAATGAGGAGGACCATTTGAACTTACCTTTTAAAAAGTCCTCTCATGCAGACTAGGATCACAGCCCCTTTGAGGGGCCGTGAGCCATACTCTATAAACTACTCTGTAAAAACCTGGTCCAATCCATGAAAATTGCAGAGGAGTAAGAGATGCCTATCTCCATAATGGAACCAGCCAGGTCAGGATGCGGGCTTCTGACAGGAACCAGCCTACATTCTTTAAAGGCACCCCTGAAATTCAGACAGTCCAGGGATGGGGTTGGGGTCCTCAGCATTGGGCCCACCCACCATTTTTAAAGGGCTGCCGAGTCATCCTGACTCAGTGAAAGTTGAGGTCATCGTACCACAACACCCCCCTCTCCCTGTCCCCTCCCACCTACAGACCTAGTTCATAGAGATGCTGCATGTCATCCAAATCTTCATCTTTTCACACAAGCACTCTCCTCTTCATATTTCTCGGTTCATGCTGCTATGGTTTTCCATCTCTATAAATTAAACATGAATTTGTTCTCCATGTTTAATTGAGTTAGACAAATAATCTTCCCTCCCATCCAGCTTTCATGCTGGCGTTCTCCCTCCCCATTTTGTATTTGTGAATGCTGCCTGTGGTAAAGTGGAGCGCTAAGTACCTTTAACAGAATGTGGTTAGTTGACCATGTGACTGTATTGACCAATCGCTACTCAGCACGGGCTTCTTGGGTAAATGTAAGTCTAGAGCTGGAGGTGATTGAAGAAGCACAGATGGTGTTAGTGCTTTGTCCTTAGTTCCAATAAACCACCAGTGTTTGTTCAGTTAATTGCTCTCTTTGTTTCAAGCACCAACTAACGTGTGATTATCAAGGGTGCAGCTCACGTTTGCCGGACAAAGTGAACCTGATAACCAAAAACATAAAACTGTCATTCTCCTCCCCAACCAGACTGAAGTATTGCTCCTAAATTTTGCCTCCTCCTCTCCCTGCAAAGCGCAACCTTCAGTTTTTGCCTTCTCTCAAAACATCACGTCCAGCTTATTCCCCTTCCCTCTTCCCTTCATTACAACTATTTGTTTCATTGGCAATGACTTCCCCTTCCCTCTGCAATTACCATCTGCTCCCCCCCACCCCACACCACCCCCACCCCCCCACCCCCCCCCCCCCCCCCCCCCCCCCCCACCCCCAACTCCCCCCTCCACTCCCGAGCAGCATTGGAAGTGCATGAAGAAGAGAATTGGAACCTATCGGGTGCATTAATTGTCAGCCTCACGAGGACTGGCATGTGTAGCTGAGGGCCAGAAGTGGTTATATCAGAGTTTATTATCATTTAGGATGTGTTTCAAGTGTTGGCTACTTGCATATATCCATTCATCACCTTGATGATATGTGAGTGGTGATTCTCAACGACGGATCTATTACAGCCCATTTGGATGTTAAGACTGGAGTAAAACAAGGTTGTGTCATCGCTCCAACTCTTTTTTTTCGATCTTTCTACCATGCTTCGTCTGACGAGAGGCAAGCTCCCTTTTGGAGTGCAGCTTATTTATTGAATGGACAATAAGCTATTTAATCTCATGTGACTCCAATCATAAACTAAGACCACCCCAGTCTCAGTCATTGAGCTCCAATATGTTGATTATGCTGCAGTAAGTGCTGTATTGGAAACAGATTTCCAAAACATTGTTGACGTATTTACCAAGGCATATGAGAAGATGAGATTGGCTTTTACCATTCAGAAGGCCAAAGCCCTCTAACAGCAAGCTCCAAATGCACACGTCCCAGCCCCATTGATTAGGATTCATGATGAGTGACTGGAAAATGTGGAGCACTTCCATTAACTTGGAAGCTATCTTTCACAGAAGGATGACATTGACAAAGAAATTAAGCATCACCTGAAATATGCTGATGCAGCCTTTCGCCACCTGAGGAAACAAGTGTTCGAAGATCACAACATCAAAACTGAAACCAGGTTCATAGTCTACCATGCGGTCATGATTCCTTCCTTATTGTGTGGGGCTGAAACGTGAACTGTGTATAGGAGTTACCTCAAGGCACTGGAGTCATACAATCAATGTTGCCTGCAGAAGATCATATATGTTAACTGGGAGGACAGGCGCACCAACATCAGTGTCCTCTCATAAGCAGGCACCCAAGCATCGAGGTGGTGATTATCCCACATTCAACTTTGTTGGATTGGTCATATAGTTCGGATGTCAGGTACAAGGCTCCCAGAGCAGGTGGTCTTCTCCCAAACTCAGCTTAGTTAGGGCAAATGCACCAGAGGAGGACAGAAGAAGCACTTCAAGGATGTGCTGAAAGCCAACATGAAAAAAATACAACTCCAGGGAGACCACCACCTTGGATTGAGCCAATTGGCAGCAGGGTCTGTGGGAATGATCCCAGTATTTTGGGACACAAAGGACAGGATTTTCCATCCCCGCCCACCGCTGAGATTGTCAGGTCCCATCAAAAGCCAATGAACCTTTGGCTGGGCTGCCGAATCTCCTGCAACAGGTCCCACCATGAGAGGGCCGGAAAATCCTGGCCAAAGATGACAAACTGAAGAGGAAAATCAAAAGCGGTGAAAAGAACACACCATGACTTGAACTGATAACACACAACCAGATGCCGCACATGACAACAAACATCCTACGTGCCATAAAATCTGCAAATTCCGAACTGGCCACATCAGCCATCTTTGGACTCGTGAAAGACAATTGTCCTTGCCAATATGTTGCATTGACATGTCTGCTGTCTTTGCATTTTCAATATTATTATCTTTGCTGGAGCCTCTAAAATGCTGGCAATCAATGTCAAATGCTGACACTTGACCCATATAATGTCTTCCCCTTTGTGGAGTAATGAAGCCCTTGATTCATTTACAATATTGCGATTGTGAGCATGGCCTACAAAATGAGCATTAACATATAATTATTGCCATACTAAATAAATAGTGAGGGGGTAGTAATGATTCCCATTAATAAATGGAAAAGCATGGCCGACAGATTTATACATGATGATATGACTGCAGTCACTGTTGTCTTTTACACCAGGGGTGCCATAAGGACTAGGTCTGCCTATCCAGCTGGTGCTGCATAATGATACTGAACCTGTAAGCCAATGTGTGGCAGAAAAGAACATCTGCTGCATCAGTGAACTTAATCCTGGTTAATCAGGTGATGTCTGCAAGTTTCTGCATTGTAGAAAATGAGTTTGGTGGTCATTATCACTTCCCCTAAAAATGTTCTCCAGCTATTGCTCTGTGGACATAGATCAGGTTCAAGCAGTAAATGCATATCTGAAATTACACCCTTATTAATGCACAACCTCCTTACACAGTATTCCTTGCTGAGGACCTGCTAGGAGTATTGCTTTCTACTTGTTAGGAGCAGGTCCTGTGTCTCTCTCTTTAACCTTCATTCAGCCAATCTATAGTGTACTGCCCATATCATCCCTGTTTTCAAAATATCAAATGTAAACATACGTGATTCAAATCCATGGTACAGCGTTCCCAAAATACAGCTTCTTTTGACAAGAGGGATGATTCTATTGTAGAGCCCCTGTCACGTGAAGCATGAGCAGCAATGAGTAATGGATGCAGTGCCAAATTATAGATACAGACAAAGCATTGCCCCGAGAGTACAATTTCTTAAAACTGCCCCTAGTCAAACTACGACACCCTCGGCAGGTATTTTAGCTTTAGGCATAAATTAAAGAGTGGAATGAACTGTTGAAATGAAATATGTTTGTGAGCAAATTCATACATTCACCTATGATTTTTGCTTCTACACAATTAACAAACAAAAAACCATTAACAACAAATTTGTGCAGCATTAAATTCAGGAATGCTGTACCAGCAGGCCACAAGGATCCTTCAACAGTGCTATTAATCTGCATACAGATTAGTTGCTAGTGTGTCATCCTAAATTACTTGTCAACTTCTGAGGATCTTTGAACTTTATTCTCACTTCTCCAACTGATTTCCGTCAAGAAATTTTTAATTGATTTTGCATTGCTTTTGGCTGCTTTTAAAAAAGAAGTCATGGGCGGTCTAGATTGGCTGCCTTTTGGACTGGAGGATGAGGTAGGATCATCCAACAAGAAAGGACAGAGCAAGAGCAGCTGGAGGAGCCATTATCTCTAGCAGGGCAGCAAGATGTGCAGCAGGAGAAGAAAGAAGTAGATTGTGGAGAAAGACAGGTGGCATGAAGAAAGCATTTCTTTTTCAATCATGGGATGTGAGCATCACTGGCAAGGTCAATGTTTGCTGCCCATCACAAATTGCCCTTGAGTGTTGGCTCTGTACTCATCCAGGCATGTGGAGCCATCACACTTCTCATTTATGTCCTATAGGTGGTGGCAAACTTTGGAAGCAACGATGTGTTGTCACAGAATTCAAAGCCTCTGACTTATTCTTGTAGCTACAGTATTTATATGGCTGGATCAGTTTGATTTCTGGTCAATGGTAAGCCCCCAGGATGTTGATTGGGGTTTCAGTAATGGTAATGCCAATCAACGTCAAATGAGATAGTTAGATTATCTCCTGTTGGAGATGGTCATTGGCTGGCACTTGTGTAGCATGAATATTATTTACCACTTATCAGCCCAAGCCTGCATGTTGTCAGGTCTTGCTACATGCGAGCACCAACTCCTTTGTTATGGAAGGAATGCATGGTTTCTCCAGCCCCACTACTCCACAGGTCACACCATAAATGTAAATGTTTAAAGCACTCACCAAAATGGCCAATTGTTTACCTTTGTTACTGCTAGACCCAGAATAAAAGAGACTTTAGCCAGGCTTCTTTCATTAAACTCAGAATATTTGATTTATTATGAAACAAAGCTTGTTTAAAACAAGTTGCAAAACTAGTCAATATATGATTTATAATGCAGGAGCATAATGAATTACCCCTTTTAAAATCCCAACAAACACACAAATGCATACACACACAAAAATAAAGGACAAGACAAATAAGATCTCTGCAGAGGTTGGCATAAGAGAACACTTTATGGAAAGAGCTGAAGTTCAAAAAGATCTTGATGCCATTGATTTAGTGTTCTTGCATGTTAAGACAGGGCACTGGTAATAGTAGTTGTCTTAAATTCCTTTCCAAAGGATCTTCAGTGAAACACTATTTTTGTTAACTCTCACTTATTGTAACTTCACAGGTTTCCAAATATAGATGAGTTATTTTAAGATGAGAAGTTTCTGGCTGAAGATGAACACTCTCCTCTGGACTGCAGGTGATACAGGGAGAAAGAAAGAGAGCTGAACAATCTTCTTTCACAGTTTACTCCCAAGTCACACAGGGTTTAAAAAATATGTTCAGCCAGAACTTCTCCCAAGTCATGTGTTTTTCAGCCTATCAACAGGAGCCCACAGCTTGAAAACAGCAGGTTTTTTCACATTTTAAATCAAGTAAACAAAATAACTCCAATCTCCTTAGGTGTCATGCTGATCATTTAGCTGAAGTCATGTGATTTCTTGGAAAAAGCAGCTTGCTCCCAGACCAAAGTGAACTTGTCATCTTTTAGGGGAAAAAACCCTCTCAGGACAGTATCCAAATAATTCAACGTCCTTCCAATGTTTTTAAAAAACATATAGTTCTTGGAGGTGTGGATTCCTGACACATTGAACACTGTAGAATGTAGATTAGGAGTAGTTTGGGATCTTAGAGGTTCTGGATGTCAGAGATCTCAGAGAGCAGCTTGTTCAAAAACACTTCATCATCAGCATCACTCCATCCCCACGATATCAAAAGTCCTACACATTTTATCACCACCACCTGATTGCCTGAATTCAGTCTAGCCTTATGGCTCCTCCCCTCATATCATGACAAATGGTATCACCAAAATTAGATAACAACTCAATTCTACCTGTTTAAATTAGTCAGAAAAATAAATTAAAGCTCACCCTTGTGCAACCCACATTAATGTCTGTCTTGTGCTCATTTACCTATGCAATATTCCTGCCAATGCCTGAGTTATGTGAAGTTGTGGAACCCTATGTTAACACTAACCCCAAACTCCAAGATGACAGCCAAATGAGCTTCCATGGTAACCACGGTGTTAAGTGCCATGGAAACTGTCAGAGCTGTTAGCAGATGCTCCACAATCCTGTAAATGGAGCTCACCATTTTCGAATGGTCAAAAATGCATAGTTTTAATGATTAGTGACTAACTTACAGTTGACTGATAGTTAGTTACCAACAGATTTGCAATTCCTAAAGTTAAAACCAAATTTAAATTTATGTTCTAAACTACTTACCCACAGTTTATCCCTTACTTACCACTGAATTAACAGTCGCACCAAATTACTCTTTTCAAAGTGTGTAATTGCATTCTGTTCCAACTTCACTCTGCTGCCTAGTTACCCCATGATGTGCTCTCTGCCTAATTGGAATCTGCATACGTAAATGAGGCTGGGCAATTTTTCAATTATTTTCCCAGTGGGCATGAGCATAAAACATAAAATTGCCCATAATTCAACACTAATTGGCACAAATCTGTTGACCTTATTGAAGAAAACCAATGAATTTGCTAATGGGAGAAGGTCACAATGCATTGGATGGATCTTTGCTGAGGTTGGGGATGATAGCTCTTTGAGTTTGAGAGTAATGGAAGCTTTGCTTCACAGCTGGTTATGTTATACTTCATTAAGAAACACTCAGTACTTGCACTGGGTGATCAAAATGAAAGAAGTGTTTTATCCAGTATTCTTCCACTTGATTATCACAGCATGATTTTCCTTTACTAACTTTCTTCTTTCTGCTTATCATTGCTGGCAGTTCTGTGTATCACGTATCAGCTTTAAAAATATAATTCTGATGGGAATAATCCTGTGTTTTGTAATTGATCAGATGCAATGCAATAAATGTTCTGATCTGCTTAGATAGCATAACAATCTGTGGAAGATATAGTTACACTGCTCCAGGCGTGAGCATGTGGAGATGGCATAATTAGTGCATCAGAATTTGATATTAGGCTACAACATGCTGTGTCCTTGGAAGTAACAACATGTTAAACTGTAAAGGAAATACTTATTTTCTAATATTTCTGTGGGATGCTGAAGGAGGCTTATGTCTATGTCTGTGTGTGTCTGTTCCTGAAGACAGTCAGACTGCAAGGTTTGAATCATTAAAGACGTTAGGTGTAAAAGCAGGCATTTTGAGATGGAAGTGAGTGAGCTAACATTAGCATTTGTAGACAACTTGAGAGGTGGTTTGAATTTCAAAGGGAAGTTAGAAGATGACAGGAAAAATGTTTGGATCTTGCAGGAGTGGGGATATAATGTGTCTTTTTTATTGACCTACAAGCAAAGACAAGGTAGAAACTTGAAATACCTTATATTTGGAAGAGTTTGAGTTTCAAAGCAAGTTTAGAACAATGGATTTAAAGATCAAAAGGGGAGAAAATGTATTTAAGGAAAGATCAAAAGATATATGAGGTGAGCGGCCATATGAGACTCTGAAGAGTGTATTGTGAAATATCAGCTTCAAGCCACCCTACAGGAGTGTTTGCTTATTCCAGAAAGCAAGGTTTTGTTAAAAGCCTTAGAATTCCATTATCGAGTAAGATGAAGAGAGAAGCTGTGAAATAACTTCCTGAGAGCAACAGTAGGTGCCTTGTGGTAATATTACTGGATGTTTTATGGATTAATAATCTATTTGATCTGTTGCCTGAAAAGGAGTGTTTATTTGGGAGCCTAGTTAAGTAGAAAGCTTTTGGGGAATTTTGTAAGGCTAAATTTATCTTTGTAACTGTTTAATCTTTTGTGTTTAAGTTTTCTTTCATTAATAAATATTTTAATTTAATATTTAAAATATCTAAAAGTGGCAGTGGAATTTTTACTTCTGACTTCAGTGCACATACCATCTTGTAATAAAAATACAATTTGGAAATCGTCATGATAGCGTGGCCAAATTTCACTTTGGGATTTGGTCATCCTGGCAATTAGCACCTGCCATATCAAGACATAGCATTATTTTTTTATTCATTCATGGGATGTGGACTTTGCTGACTAGGACAGCATTTATTGCCTATCTCTAATTGCCCTTGAGATGGTGGTGGTGAGCTGCCTTCTTGAACCACTGCAGTCGATGCGGTGTAGGTACACATAGCATGCTTAGGAAGGGAGTTCCAGGATTTTGACCCAGTGACAGCGAAGGAACAGCAATATATTTCCAAACCAGGATGATGGGTGACTTGGAGGGGAACTTCCAGGTGGTGGTGTTCCCATCTATTTGCTGCCCTCGTCCTTCTAGATGGTAGTAGTTGTGGGTTTGGAAGGTGCTGTCAAAGGATCCTTGGTGAATTCCTGCAGTGCATCTATTGATGGTAGACACTGCGGGTTAGTGGTGGAGGGAGTGGATGTTCGTGGATGTGCCAATCAAGCGGGCTGCTTTGTCCTGGATGGTATCAAACTTCTTGAATGTTGTGGGAGCTGCATTCATCCAGGCAAGTGGGGAGTATTCCTTCACACTCCTGACTTGTGCCTTTTAGATAGTGGACAGGTTTGGGGTGTCAGGAGGTGAGTTACTCATCGCAAGATTCCTAATCTCTGACCTGCTCTTGTAGCCACGGTATTTATATGGCTATTCCAGTTCAATTTCTGGTTAATGGTAACCCCCAAGATGTTGACAGGTGATTCAGTATTGACAATGCCATTGAATGTCAATGGGCTGCATTTGGACATGGACTGCTTCAGTATCTGAGGAGTCGCAAATGGTGCTGAACATTGTGCAATCATCAGCAAACATCCCCACTTCTGACCTTATGATGGAAGGAAGGCCGTTGATGAAGCAGCTGAAGATTGTTGGGTTGAGGGAAGGCACCACCTGGAGCCAAGATGACTGACCTCCAATAGCCACAATCATACTCCTTTGTGCTAGGTGTGATTTTAACCAGTGAAGAGTTTTCCCCTGATTCCCATTGACTCCATTTTTGTTAGGGCTCCTTGATGCCACACTCAGTCAAATGTGGCCTTGATGTCAAGGGTAGTCACTCTCACCTCACCTTGGGAGTTCAGTTCTTTTGTCTATGTTTGAACCAAGGCTGTAATGAAGTCAGGAGCTTAGTGATCCTAAAGCGTACCCAAACTGAGCATCAGTGAGCAGGTTATTGATAAGCAAGTGCCGCTCGATAACACAGTTGATGACCCCTTCCATTACTTTACTGACAATCGAAAGTAGATTGATGGGGCGGTAATTGGGTGAGTTGGATTTGTCTTGCTTTTTGTATACAGGATATACCTGGGCAATTTTCCACATAGCCGGGTAGATGCCAGTGTTGTAGCTGTACTGGAACAGCTTGGCTAGGAGTGTAGCAAGTCCTGGAGCAGAAGTCTTCAGTACTATTGCTGGAATATTGTCAGTGCCCATTGCCTTTGCACTATCCAGTGCTTTCAGCTTTTTCTTGATACCACATGGAGTGAATAAAGTTGGCTGAAAACTGGCATCTATGTTGCTGGGAACCTCTGGAGGAGGCAGAGATGGACCATCCACTTGGTATTCCGGGCTGAAGATTGTTGCAAATTCTTCAGCCTTATCTTTTTCACTTACATGCTGGGGTCCCCCATCATTGAAGATGTTGATAGTGTGGAGACTTCTCCTCCAGTGAGTTGTTTAATTATCCACCACCATTCACAACTGGATATGGCAGGACTGCAGAGCTTAGATCTGATCTGCTGGCTGTGGGATTGCTTAGCTCTGTCTATTACTTGCTGCTTATGCTGTTTGGCACGCAAGTAATCCTGTGTCATCAGGTTGACGCCTCATTTTTAGGGATGCCTGGTGCTGCTCCTGGCATGCCCTCCTGCACGCGTCATTGAACTGTGGCTGATCCTCTGGCTTGATGGTAATGGTAGAGTGGGGGATATGCCGGGCCATGAGGTTACAGCTTGTGTTCAAGTACAATTCTGCTGCTGCTGATGGTCCACAGCGCCTCATAGACGCCCAGTCTTGAGTTGCTAGATCTGTTCGAAAACAGAAGACATCATTACACTTAAAGTATAAATGTAAGAACTGACAACTGATCCAACTTAGATCTCAACTTTGACTTTGGAGACCCCAAATCTAAAAGCACAAGAAAAAATGTGGCAAAGTATGAGCCAAAATTATATTCATTTTCACCCATTCTTATCAATATGGTTAAACTACTTTGTACAGTTGTCTTGTGGTTTTGACTGTGTGAAGGAGGAGGAGTAGCCTCAGTGAGGCCACATATCTGTCATTTATACTATAATTCCAGAGACAGGGTGATAGGATGTATAGAGCAGAATTGCGTACCAATATTAAATCCCACCACCTTCCACAATGGACTACTTGTGTTTTAACAAGAAAAAAAACCTATTTCTGCAACCATAGCTCCTGTCATGCAACGTAGCTCACAGAAAATAAATAACTTGCATTCTGAGGCTTTTCAGAGTCTAATAACTAGTTTGGAAATATGGTCAGTATTTTGCAGGAAAACACATCTGCACACAGCAAATGGCAACTGGGTGAATTACCTGTAAACCAGCAAGACCTCAGTTTGAACGAGCATCCAAAAGACAGCAAAACCAATAAAACTCTCCCTCAGTATTGTGTTGAAATGTCAGACTTGATTCTGTGTTTAAGTCCAGAAGCAGGATTTGAACTTGCCAGTTTTAATACAGAGGTGAGTGCTATCACCTAAACCAAGCTGACGGTGTGAAACTTTGGAGATGGTTATTTCTTAGATCTGCGATGTATGTAAGGAAACCAAGGAATAAATACAAAGGCAGCCATTTGTCCATTGGGATATGGGCACTCTTATTTTGAAACCAAACATATAGATCTCAAGTATCTAAATGTGACAAACTATCGATATGTATATAGATGTAGAATTTCAAGTGATTCAATTAGGGTGATTTTGAGTTGTACATTCAGTATGGTGATTATTTATTCAATTAGAAAAAGTGATGATTTAAATATTAGTGCCTGGATTAGTTGAATGTTTGAATTGAAAAGACACGGAAATCCTATTTTGGGTGCCAAATAATTCATGCAGTTCACGAGTGAGAAAGATAAGACCTTTGATGCCAGTTCCAACCAGCACTTTGGATTTTATTCCAATTAGCAGGTATTGTAGAGCTGAGCAGTCGCTTTAATTCAACATATTCTAAATGACATCAACTTATCTGTCAAGAAAGGTCTCCTCTTAGTTTCTGGGCAATCTTTTGAACCTTAACCAGTATTTATGTGCAAGTGCAAAGGGCCCAGTGTCTGTTTAAGGCAGCTCCCAGCGATGTCTGCATATTGCTTAAATTAATGTTTGAATGGATGTATTTCAGTTGCCTTTGCAGTGTGAGTTATGGACTTGCAAAAATGGACCACTTTTCTACTCTTCTGCACATGGGAAAAGAGCAAAACGATATTCAATTTTTTGCCACCCTTTCATTTAATCCGCGACCTATTAAGCAGCTTAGGTTACTAATGTCACCTTGTGAATAAATAGTAAAATATATAATCTGTAACTTAGGGACATCCTGAAAACGGAATAAAGCAGCTGAGTTTGTCCATAACTCAAAATGTTCTGCAAGTCATCAAATTCGGTGTAGTTGAAGGATTTGAAATTTAGGATTCCATGACTTGGGCCATGCCAATATTGGTCTGCTTGATTGATTCAGATGGGACAAGGTATTGGCTGTATTGCTTCCAAGATATCTGATTCTGCATTATACTCAATGTGGCATATTCAAATTAATTTTCCAGGAAATTTTGGAGTAAATTGACAACGAGAAGCTTGAGGTGCAAATACAGTGTATGCTTCAGGAAATTCTGAATCTACAAGTTAATAAAAAAAATCATAAAATTGTTTACTATATTACTTTTTGTCTTTAAAATGATTTAATATCTCCTAAGGCAGCAGATAAATGTAAACATTCATGGTTTCCTAACAACTAGATGATTGGATTTGGAGGTGGTGATTATCATGTTTCCAGCAAAAATTCTGCTGAGTTCCAAAGCTCCACTTAACCAGCATGACCAGGGCTAGAAATAGCCCAAATGTACAAGTGATAATTGTGCAGAATGGTTTGATGTTGGGAGAACAGCACAGAGCTCCTTATTTGTAGAGTTCACAGCTCAGAAAATAATTGAAGCAGTTCAAAACAATTCTTCAGGTTTGAAAGTCTGACTGAATATAAGCCACCAACTTTTCACCATAGCGGGGATGAAAAACCATGAAAATTATTGAAAAGTTGAACTCAGTGATCTCCTTTGTAAAGCTGTCTTGAAAAAGATTATTTTTTTGCTGTCATAAGGGAATACTAGCTTCTTAAGTTAGCAGTTTAATGGATTCAGTTTGATCAGACGTGGGAGTAGGTCATACAAGGAGTGATTTGGAACTGTTTGGCATCTGCAGTGTGTCAGCAGTGTGAGGCAGCCATAAACATTGTATGTTAAATCAAAGAGCTGGATAGACCAAAGGTTGTGTTCTAAAAAGTGTTTTATGTAGACATTGCATGTTATCCTGGAAAGCAATATTAAGAGTTGGGTTGTAAAGAAGAAGCTGTACAGCAGTTATCTGTTGCTGGGCCTCAAAATTCCTCTCCTGAGCACCATATATTCACCGCTATAGTTGCCATTTTGGTTGCAAAATAGTGCCAGCACTGTGTGTGCACCCTTATGGTGCAGCTTGCGCTGGACATTAATTTGGTGAGGGAATTTGTAGATATGGTTGGAGTGCGCGTCATAAGTATGCATAGCAAACAGACTGAGATGTCAGTCAGTTTTTAATTTTGACTTGATGCCAGTGGTGCCCTTTTCAACACAATGCTCCAGCTAACATTCCCATAAACACACAGAGCAGAACATGCATTATGCAAAATAAAAGTCCCGACTGCTCTTGAAAGGGGTCACCAACTACTTTCAAGTTAGTTGATGTCTAATGGCTCTTGATGAGTTTATAGCAGTAAAAAACTCAGCTTTTCTGTGTAAAGTTGGTGAAGCCTACAGGGAGTGTGCGTCATGTGATGAAGGCCTTGATTTTGACTTCAACAATTCTGCTCAGAACAATTGCTGCCAGGCATTGGTGGTTATCATTCCCTGTTACCATGCGACTTACAGAGGGAGGATGAAGATGAGGAGATGGGCTTTCAGCAGGAAGCCTTATCACAGAATCACAGAATCTCACAGTGCAGAAGAGGCCCTTCGGCCCATCGAGTCTGCACCGACATGTGAGAAGCACCTGACCTACCTACCTAATCCCATTTACCAGCACTTGGCCCATAGCCTTGAATGTTATGATGTGCCAAGTGCTCATCCAGGTACTTTTTAAAGGATGTGAGGCAATCCGCCTCCACCACCCTCCCAGGCAGCACATTCCAGACCATCACCACCCTCTGGGTAAAAGGTTTTTCCTCACATCTCCCTAAACTTCCTGCCCCTCACCTTGAACTTGTGTCCCCTCGTGACTGACTCTTCAACTAAGGGGAACAGCTGCTCCCTATCCACCCTGTTGATGCCCCTCATAATACAGCCAGGGTCTTCAGGAAACAATTCTCTTACTTCAACCTCATAAGGAACATTGTGCATAATGTCTCCTTTATACAAAGGAGATGTTCAGTGAAATCTGCCACCTCTTGTGGGCACCCCTGCAGCCTCAGAGCAGGACAAAGATGGTGCTACCAATGACAGTGGTAGTGAACATAGTCATTAACTTTTTCCTGTTGAAAACTGTCCAGGTTTGAGAAAGCAGCATCTCTAACAATTCCCAGTTCAACGTTCACAGCTGCATCAGGGAGGTAACTGATAACCTCAGACGAAAGTATATTGTCTTCTCTCTGGCCAGAGAGGAGTGAGCAGAGCATGTACGTCACTTAGTAGGATAGCGAATGTCCCCATGGTGCAGGGTACCATTGATGGCACGCATGTAACTTTGCAAGTGTTGCATATAAATACAAAATATACTCCCACAGTGAAGGGTTTCATTCAGTGATGTGTGCAGTGAAATCACGCTGAGTCAAACTTGATGCCATAAAATTCCAGTTATGTCTAATCCGTTAATCAATCCCTCCAGCAGAATAGCAAATCCCATAGAACAATGCCCATGTTAAGCCAAAATTCCATGCTGGTGACTCTGGATTAACCGAACTTGTCTAAACTTGTCATATGACAACACTGACCAATCAAAATGGAATTAGACCACACAAGAGTGTGAAATCATGGAGCTCTGGACAAGTCTGCGAGTATGGCTAAACCTGTGAGATAGCGTAGAAACATATGTGGAGGTAGGCATTGCTGTTTGCTGTACAACAGAACTGACGGATGACGCAATTGTAGATGAAGTACATTCTTCAACTGAGGAGCAGAGGAGGCCAATGACCCCAAAGAGTCTGATGAGTGCCCACCTGCTCGCCTGCCTGTTTCCATAGCCAACACTGCAAAGGTTGTAGAGATGTTCTTGGGCTTCACACTACAGCACAAAAATATCGAAAATATGTTTCAATGCATTGACGACATAGTGGACTGTATTGCGCAAGTCTGAAGATAGTGCACAAAGCAGAAAAAGAATTACAGAGCTTTTCTGGAGTTAACTCCTGACATTTATCAATGCAAAGCTCCAGCCTTTTACAAGGTCAGGCCATTGTAAGGTGTGAACAAATTGCACAAAGACTTTTTCACACATTTACTGCTTTACTGTATTTTCATTCGGCATTTGAACTTGTTATTTTTGATATTGACACTGTTTGTAGGCATATTGGTTTACATAGACATGCATTTATGTGGGAACAGGGTCTTCTTGGCTATTATGAAGCTCCACCGAACAGGAATTTGTGGGAGGGTCCCCTGGAATTTGACTCATTTGGATTTTACTGTAATTGGTGTGTGACAATGCTTAGCACACCATACAGGTCAATGCTCGGTATCTTGGCAGCAATGATGATGTTTTTATTCTGTGCCAGTGTTTGAGCACCACATCAAACTAGAGGGTGGCTACTGTAGGGCTGACAACCTGGCTCAACTCCAGTGCAACAACATCAGCACGCATCGGCAACATGCATAAGATGTTGCCACATGAAATATCATCAAGCAGGTCAATGGGTTTCGTAAACAACACTTCCACATTGGAGGAGCCCTGTAGGGCTCGACAGAGTAACTATCATTCATTGTGGTTTGCTGAATCCTGCACAGCCTTGCCATCATGAAGGCACAGCCCTTTCCACCCAGAATAGGGTGAATAGTTAAGGAGGAGGAGGAGTTGGAAGCAAGGAGCTATCTATCACATTCATTCTCTAGCCAGGTAGCCCATGATTGACCCATCCAACTGCCTTATCAGTGAATGCAATTCCAATTCCCAATTCAACAACAGTCCTACATCTTACTGCCCCTATGCTGTTGGACACAATGCTGAAATAAAGGTAACCACAATTCCAGACCACTTTTATGAAACAAACTATTCAACATTCCATAGAAAAGTGAATTAATTACCCTTGTGAATTCCCCTCATGCCTGCTTTTGCTTGTTCTTATACTCCTATGCCAATCTACCCTAGTGACTGCATCATGGCAGGGATGGTCTAAAAGATGAGTATGTCGAATGCATTAGCAACAGTTTCCTGGAACAATACATTGTGAAACCAATTAGAGATAAAGCTATTTTAGCTCTAGCTTTGTGTAATGAGGCAGGGTTAATTAGTAATCTCAGAGTAAAAGATCCTCTTGGGGAAAATTGATCATAATACATTTGGATTACATATTAAATTTGAGAATGCAAACTCTTGTCCAAAACAAGAATCTTAAATTTAAACAAAGCCAATTACATAGGTATGGGCAGACAGCTGGCTAAGGCTGCTTTGACAAATTGACCAAACGACATGGCGGCAAATAAGCAGTGGAAATATTTAAATGTTCAACAAAAATACATTCTATTAAAAAACAAAAGAAACTCAGTGAGAAGGATCCACCTGAGACTAACTAGGGAAGTTAAGAATAGTAACAGATGAAAGGTAGAGATTTATAATGCTGCAAAGAGTAGCAGTAAGACAGAGGTTTGGGACAGTTTTAGAAACCAGCAAATGGTGATCAAAAAACTGATGAAAAGGGCAAAAAAAGAGAGTAAACTAGCCAGGAATGTAAGAACAGATTGTAAGGGTTTTTACAAGTATATAAAAAAAGTAGCTAACTTAAACATTGATCCCTTAGAGGCACATACAGGGGAAATTATGGGGAGTAACAGCTTTGACAGAGACATTGAACAAATATTTTGTGTCTGCCTTCACAGCTTGGTTCAAATCAGGTACCAGAATTAGAGGGTAATCAAGGGGCTATAAGAGTGAGGAACTTAAAATTCTTAATATCAGCAGAGAACAAGACTTTGAAAAACTTATGGAACTAAGAGTTGAAAATCCCTGGGATCTGATTGCCTACATTCTAGGGTTCTAAAGGATGTCCTGGAATGTTCCCAGCAGGTTGGAAGTTAGCAAAGTCCTGTTGAAGAGTCATACGGACTCGAAACGTTAATTTTATTCCTCTCCGCAGATGCTGTCAGACCTGCTGAGTTTTTCCAGGTATTTTTATTTTTGTTTTTGTTTTGGAATTTAGCAATGTGACTCTGCTATTCAAGAAAGGAGGAAGAGAGAAAACAGGGAACTACAGACCAGTTAGGTCTTTGGAAAATGTTAGAATTAATTATTGTACAAGTCTTAACAATTAACTGAGAAAATTATAGTTAGGTCAGAAAGATACAGCATGGTTTTATGAAAGGGAATCATGTCTGACAAATTTATTAGAGTTTTTTGAGAATGTAACTGGTAGGTTAGACAAATGGTAGCCAACTAATGTATTATACTTTAATTTCCAAAAGGCATTCGATAAGGTGCCACTCAAAAGGTTAATACACAAGATAAGGGCCCATGGAGCTGATGCTAATTTATTAGTGTTTATCGAGGATTGTTTATCAGCCTGGAAGCAGAGAGTTGGGATAAACGGGGCATTTTCTTGTTGGCAGGCAGTAACTCGTGGAATGTCGTAAAGATCAGTGCTGGAGCCTCATGAATTTACAATCTATATTAAAGACTTAGGTGAAGAGATAAAGAGTAATGTATCGATGTTTGCTGATGATACAAAGCTGGGTGCGCAGCCACTCAACAGCGCACTTTGCACAGGCTGCTCACTGCAATCTTGTAAATGAGCAGGCAGCACAAAGTTTGCGTGCAGCCTGAATCACAACGAACTGATGCAGATTAATTATACATCATGCTCCCTTTATGCTTTTTTGAGCCTTATCCAATTTTTCCCCTTAACTGTTTAAATCAAGTAGTGTTGTGAGAACAATAAATTACAAAGAGGGGTGTTTGACTGATGTTGTTTATTAATAAAGAGCAAGGAGTTTTGTTGTAGGAACATAGTTGGAGGATTTGAAATTTAGAATTCCATGACTCAAGCCATGCCAATATTTATCTGCTTGATTGCTGCAGATGAGATGTGGCAATGATTGTGTCACTTTTGAAGTGCCTGATTCCCCATTACACTCACTATAGTATATTCAGAATAGCTTTCCAGGAAATTTTCACAGAAATTGACAGTGGGAAGATTGGACACAAACACAGCAGAGGTTCCAGGAAATTCTAGGTCCAGTGATTGCCAAAAGATATCACAAAACTTATCTGCTATATGACATTTTGCTTTTAGATTTTTTTAAAATATCCTAAAACAGTAAAAGAAATGCAAACATTCATAATTACCTAACAACCAGGTGATTGGATTACCACTTCCAGGTGGTGATTACCATTTCCAGCCAAAATTCTGCTGATTAACAAGGCTCCACTTAACCAGCATGAAATGTTCAAAATGATAATTTTGCAGAATGGTTTGACGTTGGGAGAACAGCACAGAGCTCCTTATTTGTAGAATTCACAGCTCAGGACATAATTGAAGCAATTCAAAGCAATTCTTCAGGTTTGAAAGTCTGACTGAATACAAGCCACCAACTTTTCTCCATAGCGGGGCATAAAAAACTTTGAAAATCATTGACAAGTTGAACTCAGTGATCTCCTTTTGTAACGCGGTCTTGGGAAAAAAAATATTTTTGCTGTCATAAGGGATATCTGCTTTTTAACTTTACAGTTTTATAGATTCAGTTTGATCATACCTGGAAGCAGGTCATACAAAAAACGATTCAGAACTGGTCAGTGTCTGTAGTGTGTCAGAGGAACGCAATGTATGTCATATCAAAGAACTGGATAGGGCAAGGGTTGTGTTATAAAGTGTGTTTTATGCAGGCACTGCATGTTATCACAGGATGTTACAGTAAGAGTTGGGTTGTAAAGAGGAGGCTATAGAGCAGCTGTCTGTTACTGAATGGACATGAACGCAAGCTGTTTAGATCAATAAGTGTTATTGTGTGTGCTATGCTATAAAGAGGACCGTTTCATTTGTGTTGTTTATTATACAGAAATGTTAAGCTCCTTTGGCAGCATCTTCCAAAATTGACCATCTGGAAGGAGAAGGGCAGCAGGTGCATGAGAACCCTAATCTTCCAAGCCACAAATCATCCTGACTTGTAATTATATTATTGATTCCTTCACTGTTGCTAGAGCGAAGTCCTGGAACACCCTCTGTAACAGCACAATGGTTGTACCTACACCACATAGACTGGAGCTGTGGAAGAACTTGGCTCATCACCACCTTTGGCCTTGTCAGTGATGCTACCATCCCATGAATTAATAAAATAAAAGTTGTGTTTAAGTAAAAGTTTGATATATTCTGAACTTTCAAATTATCATATGAGTTGGATTTGAAGTCAACAACCAGGCATGAGGACAGAGGTCCAAGAAACTACACTAGCCAGATTTCTAACACTATATTTATAATATGTGAGCAATTATTTGCACAGCAGAGAAATTATTGCCAAAAGCAACATAAATATTCTCCCAGAGAAGGGAGAAATGGAAAGCAATGAAGCCAAGATGGAAAGTGGAAGAAGCTAGAATATGTGTTCTATGGTAAGGAAAGAGAACAATCTTGACATAGGGACGGTAAAAGGAGAGTACCAATTTAAATCAAAGCTGAATGCTGTGGTTGCTGCAACTCTGAAATCAAGACAGAAAATGCTGGAAGTGATAAGCAGGTCTGGCAACATCTGTGGAGGGAGAAAACATTAATGTTTTAAGTTGATAACCTTTTATCAGAACTTGAAGAAAGTTAAGAGATTTGAAAAGTTTATAACCAAGTGCACAGATCCAGTGAAAAGAGAAACGAATAACAAAAGCAAAGGTCCGTGATAGAGTGTAGAACAGGAGTGATTAACTGATAAAAGGGTTTATGGTGCAAGAGAAAATGTAATCATGATGGGCTCAGCAAAAAAAAAAGCATCTGGAGGAACTGCAATTGGCAACAACGGAATCACGGCCAGCTCCTACTCCTCGGAAAATTGAGAGCAGTCGTTGAACTCCATGTTGAGTCTGAAATGTTGTAAAGCATCAAAAGATAAGGTGCTGTTCCTCAAGCTCCCATTGAACTTAATTGGAACAGTGCACGAGGCCGAGGGCAGAGAGGTCAGGGTGGGGGTGGGTTGGAGAATAAAAACGACAACAACATGAAGGTCAAGGTTATGCTTGAGGTCTTAACAGAGGTATTCCACAAAGCAATAACCCTATAGGCATTTGGTTTCACCAATGTAAAGGAGACTTTAAAATGATAGATAGGATTCTTACTAAATGGAGACTAGCTAGAAATAGTGAAAACCCAAAGAGTCGTGAGACTCCAGGCACATAGAACATTAAAAAGTCATAAACAGATACTGAAAATAATTAAAAAGGCTAATGGAATTCTGTCTTGAGGATTATAATACAAGGTATGGAGAAATCCAGCCATAATGAGGGGATCTAAGGTTAAAAGAGTTATTTTCCAATGCGTGAGAGCTCGGAAATTAAAAAGGGCTCATTTTTCTAAAAGGTTGATACAGTTCACACCACATGGCTATGGGCCCTTGCATGAAAGTGCTTGCCTCATCATCATAGGGATAACTTCTTATAAGCGGGATTCACCCCTAAAGTCACAAACTTCATCACCTGGTAAAACATCCATAACACAGTTTTGCAAACTGTCACAAAAGCTACCACAGTGCAATATGTGATAAGATGTTGAGCACCCTCACCCTATTTTGATAGCTCTAAACCACAGTCAACTGATTTTTTGATAAAGCTAGCCAAGCCCAAACTGTATTATAATCAACTCTCTAATCTTGAAACACAGTTAGGTGAATAATGAAAAGATTGATTCCTAAGAAAGTCAGGCTGTGAGCCTCATGGTGGTCAAAGAGGGACAGATCTTACCTCGAAATTAATAGTTATACATCTAGTTTGGGAAATAAAGAGGGGTGAACTTACTTACAGCTGAGGAACCATCTCCATATGTAAAAAATTAGTTATGCAACCTCAGATGCAGTATAAATATTGAAAGCACACATTGAATTTTTAGATTTGCTGGATTCACTCCAGCGATTCACATGATAAAGGTATGATAAATAGAGATTGGCAATGATAATTCTCCCCTTAGCTGGGGCAGAGGCATCTCGCTTACTCAGTAATTTTCCACTCGGGAGTTTAAGATAAACATTACTTAGGGATACCCTAATTTAAAAAATTACTGAAACAATATTTAGATTTTAAACTTGGATTTTCTACTCGCAATAAGATTGAAAATTTCCATCTTTTTCCAGAACGATTAAAGTTGTGACTGTCTCACCACCTGTGAATTGCAAGTTTGGTTCTTTAATTAACTTGTATATATATTTTAGAATTTATATTCTCTCGCATGGTCTTCTGTATTCTGTGAATCCTGTCTCTGTGCACTCTTTGAAACTGATGTACATTATTGAGCGGATTCTCGGATTCTCACAATATCCAGGATATTATAATGTGGCAGAAACTTGTTGATAAGGTTATCCAGAGAGCAATAATATTCTCAGCTGTTCTCTTTTGTAGTAATTATGGATTTATTTAGTGTGTAATGTACCTTTAAGAATAACGCTTGTTAGGAAGATCACATGATCTATAGTAACCAATAGGAAAGTAGCACGAGCTACCTGAGCAGTCAGCGTAGAGTTAGTGTTGGAGTTGAAAGCACACATGTAGTTGCTGTTGAGTATATTGCAAATAAAATCAATGTTTCCACGCAAGAAGTGCCTGCAGATCAACTCTATCATTAATAGCACAACTCAGCCACTTTACAACCTTTCTTTTGGGGAGTGTTTGATCATTCCTTCAAACTTAGTCTGTATCTTTGGGATCTGTCTTTCTGAACCTTAAGTAGAGAGTGTTTATCTGAGAAGTACACATGATCCAGGATGGTCCCAAAAAGGAACTACAATTATAATCTACCAGCAAGTGGATAGAAGTCATGCCTGGTTAGACCACATATGGAGTATTGTGAACAGTTCTGGGCACCACACTTTAGGAAGAATATATTGGCCGTGGAGGGAATGAAGAATGATACTTAGACCCTAGAGTTAATTTAGGAGACATCACAAAAACTATGGTTGTATTTCATAGAATTTCAAAGGTTAAGGGGTAATTTGATCAAAGTTTGCAAGATACAAAAGAGAATTTTGAGCAAAATGAATATTATTTTTAAAATAATTTTTGGGAATATTATGTCACTCTAAAGAAGTCTGTGTGTGTGTAAATTATTTAATTAAGCTGGGCAAAAGTTACTAGAGACAGATTGTCTTGGGGGTGGTTAAAGTATGAAAAGGATAGAGCTGTTAGGTTTGAGATACAAATGAATATGTTAAATCAACATTTGCATTTTTAGATAAGTTGAGAGTTTGTTTGAATATCAAAGGGAAGTCAGAGATGCCAAGAAACATGATTGCATCTTGCAGGGAATTCCATAGGTAAACAGAAGAGGGGATATATTTTATTGACCCAAAGCAAAGACAAAATAGAGACATGAAAGATGCTATATTTGGAAGGGTTTGAGTTTCTAAGAGGTGTGAGAACAGCAAAACTGGAGATGAAAGGGGGAAAAAGATATTGTAGCATTTTGTGGAGAGCTTAGTGGGGTTGTGAGGTATAGCAGTTAGCTGGTAGCTTTGGGCTGGGAGAAGATGCAGTTTGAATCAGCTATCCTGTCAAGCCAGAAGAATCTTGGGTTGCAACAAATAGTTTTAGTCTGAAGTATTGGATTTCCACAGCAGAGTGGAAGAGAGTTACATGTCATGTGGTATGCCTTGATTGAAGCTACAGCTTTTTGCCTTGGGTAACACTACTGGATTTTTATAGTTAAACATCTATGCCTGGAAGGTGTTTAGTTGTGTGCCTGACCAAATAGAGTCTTTTTGGGGGAATGTTTTGTAAGACTAACTTTAATTGTAACCTTGTGTGCTTAGGTTTTCTCATATTCTTGTTAATAAAACTTCGACTTTTAATTCTTAAAATCCCCAAAGTGCACTGGACTTCTTGCTACTGAGATCAGTACAAAACAAAAGTGTATGGCCTGGAAACCAAGTCTCCCTCTGGGATTTGGCTTGCGCAGCAATTAACATCAGCTGTGGTCATAACAAATTTGGGGGCTTGTCAGGGATTATTAAAATTCCTTGATTGGGTTGAAGTTTGTGAATCTAAGGTATACGAGTACAAAAAGGATGTTGAACTCAGGAGGTGTATTAAAGTGGTTGGACTGCAAAATGACTTTGGCAATTACTACGACCTTTCTGGGAGCAGAAAACATAACTATGGAGTATTTGAAATCTCTGACTAAAATTCAGTTGAGGGAGTTAGCAGATGAAGTGCAGGTTGATATAAAAGTGGAATTTTGTAAGTTGGGGGAAGGGACACCTGAAACTAATGTGTCACAGCTGGAGGTAGTAATACTTCAGTTGCAACTGGAGAAGCGTGAACTTGAACAAGAAATGGAACTGAAAGGAATTGAATTGGAAGCGAGAGAAAAAGAAAGATAAATGAAAAAAAAAATTCATTTAGAAAGAAAGGGGAAGGAAAAAGAAAAGGATAGATTAAAAGAAATAGAAATAAAAATGTTTTAATGGAACTGAGAGGAGCAGGAAAATAAAAAGAAAAGATTACAAGATATAGAAATGTGAAAGCTGGAATTTGAACTTCAGAGAGAAGTTAGCAATTGAGGAAAGAGGGAAGGAAAGAGATGGCAAGCTTCAGAGAGAGGAAGAAGCCAGACAGTATGAATTGCCTAAAATGAAACTTAGAATAAAGGAAGAAAGACGAGATAGTGATTCAGGTGTTGACTTTGATTCCTTTGAGGAATTTGATGTAACTAAGGATCTTCGGTTGGTGCCTAAATTTACAAAGGATGGAGTTGAAAGATATTTCATCTCATTCAAAGAGAAAACTATAAATTGAATTGACCAAGAGGTGCTTGGACTATCATATTCCAGTATGTTTTGTCAGGTACAGCAATGAATGTGTATGCAAGTTTATCAGAGAAACAGTCTGCAGATTATGAGACAGTAAAGAAGGCGATATTAAATGCTCATGAGCTTGTCCCTGAAACTTCTGAGTTTAAGTTTAGGATTTTAAGGAAGAGACCTCATTAGGCATATGTAGAGTTTGTAAGAGAAAAAAAATCCTGGATCAATGGCTCAGGGCATTAAACTTAAGTTAGACTTTTGAAATTGTAAGAGGGGTTATGATTATGGAAAAGTTTAGAAAAAGCATCCCAGTAAACATCAAGACATGTTTAGATGAAAGACAAAGCAAATAAATCAGGGAAGCTACTGCTTTAGCTGATACGTACAACATTTTCACACAAACAGTTGAGTGTAGGAAAATGGCCATATGGAAATCAGCAGGGAAACTGGAGATTTAGAAAACCTAGTGATGGTGAAAATGTTAGTAATAAGGATCAAGCTGAACGACACCAGTCTATTAAAGATGGAAAGGTGGGAAGTAGAGTTGAAGGAAGGAAACTGATATTATTACCATTGTAATAAGGCTGGACATGCAAGATCAAGTTGTTGGAATTAAACAGAAAAACAATTGCAGTGATAGGAATTTTAAAAGTCCTGTAAGTAAGAGTACTGTGGGCTCTGAGATCTGGGTCCAAGGCAAACTAATGGTTTTTGTACAGGTGGAGCAGGAAGGATCAGTGATAGTTAGAGAAGTGAGAATATGTTCACAAGCTACCCAAGAGAGTTATAAAGGCCAAGTTACAGTGATGGTTAAAGATTTTACATGCAAAGGGAGAGCATATCCATGTGTACAGGGAAGCGCAGGAAAGGATGTCAAAAGCTTAAGGGACATGGGGGCCAGCCAGCCCTTAATGTTATGGGGTAGTACCATCTGTTGTCCAGTAGGGTTATTGAAAGGAGAGAGTTTTACTCTGGGAAGAATTCATGGAAGAGTCAAACCTATTTAAGTGTATAAGGTAAATTTAAAAAGTTATTTGAAAAAAGGAAAGATGATTGTTGGAGTAGTAGAGAAATTACCCATTGGAGGGGTTCAATTTATTCTTGGGAGTGATATAGCTGGATCACAGATATTGAATGTACCTTCTGTAGTAGAGCAGCTTGTTGAGGCACAATCAACAGAGGTTTATTAGAAAGAGCATCCAGGATATTTCCAGATTATGTAGTGACAAGATCACAAATGCACAAGTTTGAAGAGGAAAAGGAAGAATCTAAAAGATGGGGAGGATGCTGAAATTTATTTGGCTGGATTAATCTTTGAAAAGATTACTCAGGAGGAGACGATTAGAAAGGATGAGGCTGAGGTATTTAGTTCATTGAAGTTAGTGGAATTACAGGAGGGGGATCCAGACTTGAAGCAAGTATTCCACACAGCTTCCTCTGAAATAGAAGCAGAATACATTCCAGAGTGTTATTACATTAAGAACAATGTGTTAATGAGGAAATGGAGATCGTTTTGTGTTCTGGCAGATGAAAAGTGGGCGATAGTGCTCCAAGTAGTTATACCATCTGGGTACCGGAATGAAATTTTGAGAGTGGCTAATGAAATTCCAATCACTGAACATTTGTGAATTAGGAAAACTCAAGCTAAGATACAAAAATATTTCTATTAGCCTGGACTACATAAAGATGTAACCAAATTCTGTCAAACATGTCACACATGTCAGGTGATAGGAAAGCCTCAAGCAATCATTAAGCCTGCACCTTTAATTCTAATTCGAGCGTTTGAGAAAGCTTTTAACAGGGTCCTAATTGATTGTGTAGGACGCTTCCCTAAGACTAAAAGTGGGAATCTGTACTTGCTGACAATCATGGCTGTTTCCATGAGATTTCCAGAAACAATATCTTTAAAGGAAGCTACAGTAAAGGTGATTGTAGAGAAGTTAACCAAATTACCAAAAGAAATACAGTCAGATTAGGGTTCGAGTTTCATGTCACAGCTGTTTAAATAAGCAAAGAACAGCCTAGTAATAAAGCAATTCAGATCAGCAACCTATCACTCTGAATCACAAAGTGCCTTAAGCAGGAGATGCCTCTTCTGGAGTTCCCCACCCAGTGTGGTTGACAAGGCCCTCAACCGTGTCGACCCATCTCCCACACCTCTGCCCTCACACCTTGCCCTCCCTCCCAGAGCCGTGATAGGGTTTCCCTTGACCTCACTTTTCACCCCACCAACCTCTGCATTCAAAGGATCATCCTCTGCCATTTCCGCCAACTCCAGCATGATGCCACCACCAAACACCCCTTCCTTTCACCACCACATCACCCCCCCCCAATCAGCATTCCATAGGGACCCTTCCCTCTGGGACACCCTGGTCAACTCCTCCATCACCGCCAACACCTCATCGCCCTCCCATGTCATCTTCCCAATCACAGAAGGTGCAACACCTGCCCTTTACCTGCTCCCTATTCATTGTCCAAGGGCCCAAACACACCTTTCAGGTGAAGCAGCACTTCACTTGCACCTCCTTCAATTTGGCCTACTGCATTCTCCGCTCTCAATGCTCACTCCTCTACATTGGAGAGACCAAACACAGACTGGGTGACTGCTTTGCAGAACACCTTCGGTCTGTTTGAAAGCATGACCCAGGTCTTCCTGTCACTTGCCATTTCAACACACCATCCTGATCTCATGCCCACATGTTCATCCTTCACGTGCTTCAATGTTCCAATGAAGCCCAACGCAAACTGGAGGAACAGCACCTCATCTTCCAATTAGGCACATTACAGCCTTCCGTATTTAACATTGAGTTCAATAACTTCAGACTATGAACTCTCTCCTCCATCCCCACCCCTTTTTTATCTATTTTTTAATATCCATTTTTGTTTCTTATTTTAATTTATTATCCACTTATTTTTATTTTCATTTGTATTCATTGTTTTATCCCCATCTTTTATCCTATTTTAGATCTTTTTTACCACCACCGCTCCCTCCCCCCACCCCATCTCCACAAGGGCCATCTGTTACTTGTTCATGTTGTTGTTTTCAGAGTGCTTACCCTTGTCCTGCTATTATCACATTCTGCTTTCGTACTTTAATGCCACCATCAGCATCTCCTTTAGCCCGTACCATTCCATTAACAACCCCTTTGTCCTTTTGTTCATTACACCTTTGTCAAACTCTCCTTTTCCCCCACCTATCACTGGCCTTCTATCCATCTTCACCTGCTCCAAACCCCTTAAACAATATAAATTTCAACACATTTTTACTTCTCTTTAGCAATGAGGAAGGGTCATACGGATTTGAAGCATTAACTCTGTTTTTCTCTCCACAGGTGCTGTTACACCTGCTGAGTTTTTTCAGCATTTTCTGTTTTTGTTTCAGGTTTCCAGCATCCACAGTATTTTGCTTTTACCTTAGCTGTACATGATGTTGATGTGGGTAATTCAGGTTCAATAAGGCAACACCCATGGATTTATAGATTAAATCCAGTAAAATTAGATTAAGTGCATAAATTATTTCTGCTGGTTGGACAATTTATGATTAGAGCAAATAGTCTAACAATTAGAACGAGACCTTTCAGGAGTGAAATTGGAAAACACTTGTACGTGCAAAGGGTAGTAGAAATTCGCAACTCTCTTCTACAAATTGCAATTGATGCTTGATTAATTGTTAAATTTAAAATTGGTCAACAAAAATCTATCAATCATAAAGGTATTAAGGGATATAGGGCAAAGGTGGTTATATGGAGTAAACTCACAGATAAACCACAATCTCAATAAATAGCAGAACAGGCTCAAAAAGCTAAATGGCCTCCCCTGTTCCTCTGTCCCTAATAAACAGTCACAATTCACAGGGGCTATGTTATCTTAGGCAGTCCATCTCCTTTCATATAAAAGGAGTGACATTCTCACGAGTTTTGCACAGCTTGGTGGGACGCATGATTATATCCTGTTTGGCAATAGATGGACAGATGCAACTGGAGTTAACAAAAAGAGACAGAGAATATTAATAATGTTTTAAAACCATAACATGCTGCCAGCTTATAATCAGCCAATATTGTGGCCTACTAAAAGCCTTGAAACTCAGCTTGGTGGAAACTTCCAGTCAAATTGTGGCAATTTTTAGACAGGTCACCTAAAGTCTTCTGCAAGATTATGCTGAGCTGCAAATTACATTTGTCATTGAATTGTGGAGAATATAGATAAGTCACCTGTGCACATTCTGGAAAAGTGAAAGATTTGTTGTCAGATCAATGACACGTGTCCTTAAATATTCATTGACTCTATTACTATTTCACAAGATTCAGGTGCACACAAATCCTCTGAATTGTCCTATTGTCTAACAGAAAACATTGTTTGTTGTTATTTTAACTTGATAACCTTTTGGTTTTGATAAATGAGCAGGCCCAGTTTAATTCATCATATGTAGTTCCCTGATCCTAAAGTAATATTTAACCGGAGGGCTAAAAAATACAAATAATATAATTGTTAGAAATTTGAAATACAAAATGCTTGAGATACATTGTGGGCCTGTCAGCATCTGACAGGAGAAAAAATAGATTAATATCTCAGATAAACATGTTCAGTAGAACTAGCATCTAGAATTCCAAGAAACATAAATTTATCTTTTCTGGTTTCAGACATTTAATTATAAATTTCTAATAGACAAGTAATACATTTGCCACATGAGGAATATATCTTTATAGCAATTCAGTGTTTATTTTTCATGAGCTGCTATTAATAATTTTGTCTTCCAGACTATAAATCTTAGCGTGATATATCTGACATTCCATGTCCTGTAGCATTGCTATGTTCCTGTTCATGAGTGTTATTAAAAACAGCATCATCAATTCAAGCTTAGTGGAGGCAGAGGAGAGGGAAAAAATACATTTAAAAACAGAAGTTCTAACCACAAGGTCAATAGTACAATATCCTGTCATGTTTAGTTTATTCATATTATAACCTGCAGCTTTTCCTCTCTGATCTTATCAAGTGGCAGTTGTAAAACTCAGCACAACACAGACTGGGATTTTTGACTTGATATTCTCTTTGTTACATGGTTCATTATTGTTTTTTTTTTGCCATATCTCTGTGTTGCTCGCAGTTGAAATCCTTTTTTCATTGTTTCACTTAGCAGCGGATTTCTAACATGAGAGCTATTTTTGTTGCCAGAAATTGTTTTCTGGTCTTAACAACAGATTTTCTGCTGATCTGTTGCCCAAGGATGACTGTGACATTCTAGACAGCTTTTTGATCTGTACTCTTCATCCCAAAGTTTTTACTTTGTAATGTCAATGAAAGATAAATGGAGTAAGGATCAACCTCCACCACAGAGACCAAATTGCACTCTTCAAAAAATACAGTAATTAATGTGTGAAATATTATGCTGAACACAGAGCATTAGATTTGAAATGCAAATATAGTTGGATGGTGGAGTTATTTTGGGAACCAGAACCAGATCACTAAAATTGATAAAAACAAAAACCTGCAGATGCTGGAAATCCAAAACAAAAACAGAATTACCTGGAAAAACTCAGCAGGTCTGGCAGCATCGGCGGAGAAGAAAAGAGTTGACGTTTCGAGGACTCGAAATGTCAACTCTTTTCTTCTCCGCCGATGCTGCCAGACCTGCTGAGTTTTTCCAGGTAATTCTGTTTTTGCACTAAAATTGATGTTGGTATTACAAAAATTGGTGGAACATGTTAAAAAGTTATCAAATGCAATTTAAAAAAAATTGCTGGAGAACATCAGAGTATTGTACTATATGCTAGTGCTCTCTTAGGATACAGTGGTTTACTTGTTGCTGACTTATATTGTTGCCTGTTTCTGAGCTAACCAAATAATTTCAGACCATAACAAGTTTAATTTATTCTGCCTTGCTGTTACCTTTCAAACAGACTGGGCAGCAGCAGTCTGGGCTTTATGATAGTGGTGCATTCTGAAGCTGGGTCTCATAGGGCCAGAGCTGCTTGAGGGCACTCTGCAAGGCTGTCTGAAATCAGCAGCCTTCCTCTATGCAGCAGCCATTAAATTAACACTGTATATAAGAATCAGGATAGGAAAAGGCACATGGAAGACAGGCACTAAGGGAATGCACAAGGGTGATTCATTAATTTTTAAATGGAATGTTGGATGGCTTGATAAAGTTGCTTTGAAATGGTGGTTTGGCAGTCGCTTTTATTTCAGCATTATGGCCAAGAGGATGTTGTTATGGACAGTGACAGAGGGAAGGGGAGGTGTATAACTGTTCTTGGGAATTGTGGTTGTGGAACCATCATCACACGAGACAATCATAAACAACGCTGCTGGAAAGCAAATGTGTTGATTGCCTCCTCCTTCCTCCTCCTCTTCCTCCACCTCCTCCCTATCCTTCTCTTCCTCAGTTGCTCACTGTATCCCTGGTGGTGAAGGCTGTATCGTCATGATGACAAGGTTATGCAGGATATGCCAGACCAAGAATAGTCTTGACATACGCTCTAGCAAATTCTAGAGCTCCTGCAGTGCAGCTCAGGTGAGGGAACTGATTTTGCTCTGTCCAATGGTCTCCATCATGATGTTTTGTGATTCAGCATGGCTGTCATTATATACCTGCTGTCCATGTATATTTGGGTTGTGCACCAAAATCATGAGCCAGGTGGTCAGCAGATAGTGCTTTTCACCCAGCAGCCACCCTATGGTTTGATATGGTGGTTCAAATCCTGAGGAAACAATGGACTGGGAGAGCTGCTACCAGGATACCGGGCATTCACCTACATAATGAGCTGAGCATGGGTGCACATCAGCTGCACATTTAGAAGTGGAAACCTTTGTATTTACGGTACATGTCTGCAAATAAATGAAGTGCCTACAAAGCCACATATGTGCATTTACTGACACCCTGCACCAAGGGGAAGCCTGCTATCCTGCAAAGAACTGTGCACACTCTGCCTGCTTCTCACTGGTGAGAGAACACAGTGTGCTCCCCTGTGCTGGCATAAGGAGCTTCAGTCACCTCCCTTATGCAGCAATGGATAATGAACTGGTAGATGACAGGGATATTGCATGCTCCAGTCTGGAAGTATGGAAGGATTTGATGCTGGGATATTCATGGCTACTGTCACCGTTACTGCCATTGGCAGTGCCATCATTGCCCTGATATAAGGCTGTGGCTCTACTTGCAATGGGTGCAGATTTCCGGAGCACTCCCTTCATCAAACAGAGATGATACACCCATTGTTCCTGATTTAATTTGAGGTGAGAGAAATGCTCCCAACAAATCCTCGATTGATACAGCAGCATGCTACCCCTCCTCCTCCTCCTCCCCTCTGCAATCAGGTATCCTCCTTCGCATTGCTCAGTTTGCCTTGCATACTCCTGCTCAAAGAGGATGGTAACTACAGCAGTCCTGGGAGCAAACTAGCTAACCAGAATGCTTGAAGCCTTCATTATATGAAACACCATTTCTTATAGACATCATTAACTTTAAACAGCAATAGAAAACTCACATCACTTCTACAATCTCATCAAAACCCAGTAGAAATCAATCAGAAACTAACCTGATAGTAATTGCTTATCCCTTTAAATAGCACTGGTGGGGGAATCCTCCCTGCTCATGAACACATGTTAAGTTGTGTGTGTTTAGGAGAGGGCATTAGCTGGTGCGACAAAGTCAAAACCAGCAGTGCTAACATCAAGTCATCTCTATCCAAACATAAGGCCTATCCAAACATCCACAGGACTGTCCAGTGAAAGCTTGGAGAGATGCAAGACACTTGACTGAGCCAGAAAGCAGACAAACTTCAGTCGTACGCAGATCACTATTATGACACAGTAGTTGGTAAAGGCTGAGTTGTTTAAACCCCAGAGGAAAACTCAAACAACTGTCAAAACTGATATTTTCAATTGGTATGTTTGAGATGCAGCTCTGAATTCAGGAATAAGACCACCGAGCCTCAAGAGGTTTTTTATATAAAACTAAATTAAGCATTTACTAATTTAACAACAAATTAAACACGTCCACATGTCTACAAATTACTACCATAGTGACTTTTAAACAAATCCCCAAATTAATCACTCGCAGGTAAATCTCCACCAAGACAACAGTAACCCATAGACTTCAGACACCAGGCCAAGCACATTTGTCCTTACAAATTCAAAATGATGCTCCTTGCAATTCGATTCCTTTGCAGACATAGTTGTAGGCTGACAGGCTGGTTAGATCTTAAATGCCTCTGCCTTACACACACAAACTCCTTTCTGTTTATACCTAGCTTTTCCTTTGAATGTAAATTTTCCATTGTATCACCAGGTTTTTAATGTTATATCTCCTAACAATATCCGTTCTTTCCATCAATTTTATTAGTTAAAAAAAAACACATTGTTTGGCACCTTCTAGCTAAGTGCAAAATTTTACTCCAACTCTTGAATGCTTTATTCAACAAATGCAAATTTACACTTTACCTTCTATCCTCCTTACTGTTTACCCAATTAACATCTCAAACTGCTATACATCAAAACAGCCAAACTAGCTAGCTTCAATCCATTTAAGACAGACACAGTCAAACACATTGACACAGACTCCACTACAATTCCATTCTAAAAATAATTTCCAATAACATTATAGACATTAATATCTCTTCACAACACCACAAAGTCTGGAAAAGATTCTCTGAATTTTTGAAATCTGTCTACAGCCCCTAGTCTATGGTTCATCACCAATTTTCGATGTGGACAGGTCAACACTGCTCACAGAAAAAGACAAATTCTAAAAATATGGGCAGACCATTTTAACCACATCCTTAATTGCTCTTCACTTATCCATGAAGAAACAATCAACAGGCTGCTAAAGGATGCCATCAACTGCTGCTGTGATGAAATAAGAACATGGAGTGATGGAAAACCTCAGCAGGTATAGCAGCATCTGTGGATACAGAAACAGAATTAGCATTTCAAGTCCAATATGACTCTTCAGAAGTAAAGAGAGGTAGGGGTGTGATGGGTTTAAAGCTGTTGAAAAAGGCAGGGGGCTCAGGTGGGACAAAAGGGAAGGTCGGGGATAGGTTAGAGGACGGGAAAGATTAAATACCAGGGAGGTCGTGGAACAAAATGCAAAGGTTGTGATAATGGTAGCAGTGAAGGAACAAGGCATTGGTCTATGGTAGGTGTTAATAGCAGATTAAAGGTCAGCTCAGCCTAAAAGCAAAAACATGAAAACAATTTGTAAACTGGCATTTGGGGAAAAAAGTTAAAAATGGGTAACAGAGTTCATGGTCTGCCGCTGTCTTGATGACCTCACATGCTGTTCAAAACAACAAAAGCATTCAAACTCCCATCAAGCAGCAAAGCTCCAGACCTGATGCTATCCTAGCTGAGGTCTACAAGGCTGGAGGCAAATGCATGTTTAATAAGCTTCTGAATTCTTTCAGTTTATTTGGGAGCAACCCAGAAGGAATAAACAGTTTAGTCTAGTACTCTTATTTTCCAGTTTTTACTTTTTTCCCTTCTTGGAAGGAACCAGCCAACAAGAATACAAAGATATCTCTATCATATACCTGAACAAGCCAATCTTACAGCAAACACAGAAGAATCTCACTCCTCTCTAATTCCATCAACACCTTCACCAGGAGCCTTCTAAACTGCTAATCCTTGGTCAGGATCTTCTGCCAGTGAGTCACTGTGGTTTCAGAAATGGTTCAGGAACCACTAGTGTGGTGTTTGCAGCTGGAGAGCTCCAGGAGAAATGCCAAGGGGACAGATCACGGACCGCTACACCATGTTTATTGACCTGATCAAGGCCTTGGACACAGTCAGCCTTGAGGGCCTTTGGAAGGGAATGAAGAAGTTTGGGTGCCCTGAAAAATTCATCACAATGGTTCGACAGTTTCATGATGAGATGCTTGTGTGTGGCCTGCATGATGCTGAGTCTTCTGACACATTCCCAGTCACTAATGGAGTTAAACAGGGCTGCATGGTAGCACCAACCCTCTTTGACATGTTTTTACTCTGCCATGCTTTCTGGTGCCTTCCCTGATGGTGATCCTGGCATCAAAATTAAGCACCACATGGACAGGAAGCTGCACAACCTGAGATGGCTCCAGGCAAAGACCAAGATCTCCAAGGACATACTTTGCAGTTTCCTGTTTGCTAATGACTGCACTTGCTGGACATGCAATATTGCATGGACTTGTTCTCCAATGCGTGTAACAACTTTGGCCTTATGATCAGCACAAAGGAAACTGATGTAATGTACTATCTTGCTCCATGAAAGCCCTATCTCAAGCCCAAGATTTCAATCCATAATCAGAAACTGTCAGCAGTAGATAAGCTCACCTATCTCAGCACCACACTCCCTCAAGCTGTCTATATTGATGATGAGACAAATGTAGCAATTGCCAAAGCAAGTGCAGCCTTTGGCAGAATTCAAACATCAGTCTGGGATAGGAAAGGAGTAAGTCTGCCTACCAAACTGAAAGTCCAGAGAGCAATAGTCCTGCCCACTCTGCTCTACACATGCAAGACCTGGTCTGTATACGAGCATTGTGCCAAGAAGCTCAACCACTTTCTCTTGGCTTTTTTTTTCATTCGTTCACTGGCCAGGCCAACAATTATTGCTGCAATCCATGTGGTGTAGGTTCCGGGTATTTAAGAGTCAACCACATTGCTATGGGTCCGGAGTCACATTTAGGCCAGGCCAGGCAAGGACAGCAGATTTCTTTCCCTAAAGGACATTAATGAACCAGGTGTTTTTTTTTACGACAGTCAACATGATCATCATTAGACTTTTCATTCCAGATTTTTATTGAATTCAAGTTCCACCATCTGCCATGGTGGAATTCAAACCTCGGCCCCCAGATTATAACCCTGAGTCTCTGGATTCCTAGTCCAGTGACAATACCACTATGCCACCACCTCCCCCAAGGAGGGAGAAACTGCCTTTCGGAGCTTCTGCATTTCAAATGGCAGGGCAAAATAGCAGACATTGAGGTGCTCACTCAAGCTGGCATGCCAAGTATCCACTATATAATGAGATAGTCACAACTGAATTGGGCTGGTTATGTAGCCAGAATGCCTGACACTCACTTACCAAAGTGAATCTTCTCTGGAAAGTTTGAGCCTGGTGTATGCTCTCATGGTGGTCAAAGGAAGCACTTCAAGGGTGCTTGGCAGGCGTTACTTAGGAGTTTGACATCGACTTTGACTCTTGGGATGAGTTCACCCAGAATCGCTGCACCTGACGCAACCAAATGAAAAAGGTGCGGCCTCCTTGAAAAACAAAGGCATATCAGAGGCAGAGAGAAAATGCATGGAGAGGCTATCCTAAGCCAGCAACTTGTCCAAAACCCAATCGTCTGTGGTATGCTTGCAGCAGAACCTTCCGGGCACAGATCGGCCTCAGCAGTCACCAACGTACCCCCTGGAACTCTACCAAATGCACCACATGGGACTGACATATGAGGAGAGATGGAATCGGTTAGGATTATATTCGCGGGAGTTCGGAAGAATGAGGGGGGAATCTCATAGAAACCTATAAAATTCTAACAGGACTAGACAGGGTAGATGCAGGAAGGATGTTCCCGATGGTGGGGGAGTCCAGAACCAGGAGTCACAGTCTGAGGATACGGGGTAGACCATTTAGGACTGAGATGAGGAGAAATTTCTTCACTCAGAGAGTGGTGAGCCTGTGGAATTCGTTACCACAGAAAGTAGTTGAGGCCAAAACATTGCATGTTTTCAAAAAGAAGTTAGATATAGCTCTTGGGACGAAAGGGATCAAATGATATGGGGAGAAAGCAGGAGCAGGCCATTGAGCTGGATGATCAGCCATGATCATAACGAATGGTGGAGCAGGCTCGAAGGAGCAAATGGCCTACTCCTGTTCCTGTTTTCTATGTATGTTTCTATGTATGATGAACATGGTCATCTTGGCCTCGAAGAATAAACAAGACATGTTGACTGATGTAATTGCCTGTCTTTGCATACTTTTGGCACACATTTCCAATGCCCTCACCAAAATGGCAGCCTGTGGAGGGAGGGTATGTGTGGATGCTGTCTGGGAGCCATTTTGAACAAAGGCGGAAACTGTAGCACTGAAACTGTAGGCATTAAGGAGCTAAACTTTGAAGCCTTTAGCTATATAACACTATTGCTTTCCTTCTCGTGACACAGCAAAGTTATGTAAGTTCCTGTCTCCTGCCTCACATTTGATATTTACTAATGGTTTCATGCTGTTTTTTTTTATTGCTGCCTAATGGTAAATATGATTTATATATATTAATGCCTTGCTTTAGTTCCTTGCCATGTCAAAACACATCCTTATTTGTCATGTTTATTTTATCAAGTTAAATCCAGCATTATCAATAGCTGCTAGCATATTTCTGTTGGAAAGTGGTGCCGTTTTAATAACAATGTTGTCATCTTGATATAAGTTGGATCTAAAATTCTCTGTTTTATGGTGGTTTGACAAGAGTTGAATAACTGTTTAAAAATGAAAGGAACATTGCTTATACAAGAAATACATTTAAACGCGTTATGGCAATCAGATTTCAAAGTAGAACACAATTGTCAAAAAGTAAATGTATTAGCAGTAAGATATAGGCCTGGACTTTCGCTCCTGGGTTGGGAGCATAGAGTTGGGACAATTCCCAACTTTGCAAACCCGAGCCGAGAGAAAGTGCCCCGGAAAGTCGGACTTTCAGTCCAGAGAGGCTAAGTGTGAAAATGGGAGAAGTGGCAGCTGACACTGAAATGAGTGCAGAAGTTGCTGTGTGCAGAGGCAGGCTGGGATGAAAGCCTGCCTCTGTGCACTGGCACATTGTCAAAGTGTCTATAATAAAAAACATCAACCAGCCTTCCAGCCCTCACCTGTCGCATTCCCTCACTCCCCACATGCTCCACATGCCAAGCGGTGCCACCTCATGCTCCCCACCCCTGATACCCTCTATGCCAACCCATGTCCCTCTACCCGTCCCTATGGCCCTTTATAGGCCCTATGCAAACTTAATGCCAGCTCATTCCAACCCATGTCCTCTAACCACCACCCTTTGCCCTTATGCCTACCATGCTAATTCACCCAGTTTCCAACATGGGTAGATCTTACGACCCATGCTGATATGAGATGAAATAAAATTGTTAAGTGTCTATTGAAGATTTCACTTAAAAAAGAACATTCTCATTGGCAAAAACCCATGCACTAAATTTATCTTCTTTCATCCCTTTTAAAAACAAGCATTGGGATTCATAGTCCCACTTGGGAGAGACGGTGGTGTCGTGGGGATGTCGCTCTGCAAAGAATGAGGACAATTCTGAACTGAAGCCACAGTTGAGATCATCAGCACTGGTGGACTTCTTGGGAGACTCCAGTTCAGTGTAGCTGGCTACTGTGGTTGTTTTGACGTTTCCTGCCATTTTGAGGAGGTTGGGGGCAACACAGGCATCTCTGCTCAGGAGATAAAGGAGTTGATTGCAGATGCCATACCGAATTTTGATTATTTGCTTGCTGCCATACCAGAGCGGCTCTTGAGTCATGCCTATGACCAGTGTTGAATTCTTCCGAAACCATACAGTGGTGTATTTGTCACCTGTTGATAGAGGTATTTTAGCCACGGTTCCTGATCCAGCAGGATTCTTGACACTGGCTCCTGTGTCTAACTTGAAATTTGTGAGGTGACCATTTACAGATAGGTCAGCATTCCAAAATGTGAATCTGGGATCCTTAATTTCTCCCAAGAAGCATTGTTGGATTTCTTCTTGGTGTGGCTCATCTGTCTTATGCACCCATTTGGGATCCTCTGCATGCCTTGAGGTTTCGGACTTACACATCTTTCCAAAGTGTCCCAGGCAGTTGAAGTGAAAGCACTGCACAGTGATTGCTAGGCACTACTCGTGTCTGTGAGGTCTTTTGGTGCCATGGTATGCCACCATCTTGTGTTTTGCTTGGGTATTGCTTTCCTTGCCATGGAGTCTTCTTGCCTATTTGTTACTCTACAGGCTTCATAAGCTGGACTGTTGGGGTTGTCCTGTACCAGTTTAGCCTCACCACACAAAATGGATTGTTTTGCAGGCAGACATCCGATTAACTGGTGATTTGGATGGCTTTTGCCAAAGTCAGATCATCTTTGGATTGGAGTAGATTTGAAAGAGCATCATCGGCCACTCCCACTACTATTCAGTCTGTTATAAGCTCCAACTTAAGGTCACCATAGTCACAGCCTTCAGCCAATCTGAATACCTCATTTGTGAAAGAGTGTATGGGTTCCCTGGGCTATTGGACTCGCTTGTTAAATTTTTCTCACTTCATTATGTTGTATTGTTGAATGTTGTCTCATGAAGAGGTCTAGAGGCTTGAATGGTTTAACAATAACTGTTTATTAATAACACATAACTATATACATGTACATAGGATACAATCCTGACTAGGTGCTATCTTCATGCCGACTTCTACAGATTCACCACTATTCTCTACTACTCCCATGTGACTCTCTACATCATAATGTGGTCAATACTGTTTCCTCAGCCCCATATTAATCCTAACAGTCCTGAACACTACAATCCTATACCAGGGCCATGAATGACAATGGAACACCCAGCCCAGTCAACCCTGCTGCTTAGTAACAACCTGGGCGCTTGTGTCAAAATTGGAAGAAATTAGTCAAACAACAGCCTGACATTGTCATACTCACAGAATTATACCTTACAGTCCCAGATACCACCATTATCATACCTGGAATTTCCTGTCCCACCAGCTGGACAGACCCACCAGTCAGGGCAGCACGGTACTATACAGTCGGGAGGGAGTTGCCCTGAGGGCCCTCAACAATGACCCATGAAACCTCATGGCATCAGGTCAAACATGGGCAAAGAATTATCCTGCTGATTACCACCTACTGCCCCCACCCCTCTCCCCCACACCTTAACTGATGAATCAGTACTCCTTCATCTCAAACACTTGGAGGATTCACTGAGGATGGCAAGGGCACACAGTGTACTCTGGGTGGGGGACTTCAATGTCCACCACCAAGAATGGCTCAGTAGCACCTCTTTACCGAGTTAGCTGAGTTCTAAAGGGTATAACTGCTAGACTGGATCTGCAGCAAGTTGTTATGCAAACAAGAGGGCAAAAACAACGTACCTGTCAAAATACATCCGTTCATGACAATATTGGTAGGAGTGACCACCACACAGTACTGGCAGAGGCAAAGTCCCATCTTTACAAGGGCAACTAGGGATGGGTAATAAATCCTGTTCCATCCAGTGAAGCCCATGCCTCGTGAATGAATAAAAAAAACATTGAGGATACCCTCCCTTGTGTTGTGTGACGCTACCAAAGTGCTAAATGGGATAGGTTTTGATTAGATCTAGCAGCCCAAAACTGGGTATCCATGAGGTGCTGTGGGCTATCAGCAGCAGAAAATTGTATACAACCACAAACTGTAACTACATGGAATGCCATATCCTTCACTCTACCATTACCATCAAGTTGTGGAATCAACTCTGGTTCAATGAAGAGTGGAGGAGGGCATGCCAGGAGCAGCACCAGACATACCTAAGAATGAGGTGTCAGCCAGGTGAAGCTACCACACAGGATGACTTGCGTGCCTAACATCGGAAGTAGCATGCGATGAACAGAGCTCAGCAATTCTACAACCAACAGTTCAGATCTAAGCTCTACATATCTACTCATGAATGGTGGTGGACAATTAAACAACTAACTGCAGGAGGAGGCTCCACAAATATCCCCATCCTCGATGATGGGGGAGCCCAGACCAAAAGTGCAAAAGATAACACTGAAGCATCTGCAACCAGAAGTGCTGAGTGGATGATTCACCTTGGACTTCTGTTGAGGTCCAGTCTCCAGCCAATTTGATTCATTCCATGTGATATCAAGAAGCAACTGAAGGCTGGATATTGCAAAGACTGTGGGCCCTGACAATATTCTGACAATAGTGCTGAAGACGTGTGCTCCAGAACTAGCTATGCCCCTAACCAAGATGTTCCAGTATAGCTACAACACTGGCATCTACCAGGCAATGTGGGAAATTGCCAAGGTATGTCCTGCCCACCTAAAGGCAGGACAAATCCAACCCAGCCAATTACCATCCTATCAGTTTACTTTCAATCATCAGCAAAGTGATGGAAAGTGTTGTCAACAGTGCTATCAAGTGGCACTTACTTAGCAGTAGCCTGCTCATTGAAGTTCAGTTTGCATTCCACCAGGGCCACTCAGCTCCTGATCTATTACAGATTTGGTCCAAACATGGACAAAAGAGCTAAACTGGAGAAGTGAGATGAAAGTGACTGCCCTTGGCATCAAGGCAGCATTTGACAGAATGTGGCATTAAGGAGGCCTAGCGAAACTGGAGTCAGTAGGAATCGAGGGAAAACTCTCCACTGGTTGGAGTCATACCTAGCACAAAGAAAGATGCTTGTGGTTGTTAGAGGCCAAATATCTCAGTACCAGGACATCGCTGCAGGAGCTCCTCAGGGTAGTGTCCTAGGCCTAAACATTAATGACCTTTCCTCCATCATAAGGTCAGAAATGAGGATGTTTGCTGATGATTGCACAGTGTTCAGCACCATTTGCGGCTCCTCGGATGCTGAAACAGTCGTGTCCATATGCAGCAACATTCAGGCTTGGGCTGACAAGTGGCAGGTAACGTTCACACCACACAAAAGCCAAGCAATGACCATCTCCAACAAGAGAGAATCTAACCACCACCCCTTGACATTCAATTGCACAACCATCACTGAACTTCCCATCAACAACATCTTGGGGTTTACCATTGACCAGAAACTCGACTGGATGACCCATATAAATACTGTGGCAACAATAGCATGTCAGAGGCTGGGAATTCTACAGCGCAAACTCATCTCCTGTCTCCTCAAACCTTGTCTCTATCGATAAAGCACATGTCAGGAGTGCAGTGGAACATTCTCCAATTGCCTGGGTGAGTAGAACTCCAGCAACCTTAAAGAAACTCAACACTATCCAGGACAAAGCAGCTTGCTTGATCAGCACCCTATCCACCACCGATGCACATTGGCAGCATTATGTACCATCTACATGATGCACTGCAGCAAATCACCAAGGCTCCTTTGGCAGCACCTTCCAAACCTACAACCTCTACCACCTCGAAGGGTAAAGACAGCAGATGCATGGGAACACCACCTCCTGCAGGTTCCCTTCCAAGCCACACACCATCCTGACTTGGAAATATATTGCCGTTCTTTCACTGTTGCTGGGTCAAGATCCTGGAACTCCCTCCCTAACAGCACTGTGGGTGTACCTACGCTACATAGCCTGCAGCAGTTCAAGAAGGCAGCTCACCACCTTCTCAAAGGCAAATAGAGATGGGCAATATATGCCGGCCTAGCCAGCAATGGCTATACCCTGTGAAAGAATATTAAAAAAAAAGAGACTATAACCACTTGTATCTGTTAATCAGACGGTTAAATGGCAGGCAGTCCACTGTGATAATGAAAGGTTGTGGAATCGGTCATGGGCTCAGGCAAAAGTAAACTGGCACCACAGAAACTACTAGAAGCTGTGCTATAAGCATGAGTGCTGTTTCACCTACAATATTTGTTACCTCTCCAATATCCTTGAATATCTCATCACCTTCCAGATCCATGGCTATCGCTCATGTAAATCATTTTTGAATCTGTTCAATTAAATTTCTCTACCAATGGCTTCTCTTCTTAACCTCACATTGGCACCACTGGAGTCCCCGAAGGTTCCAGGTTTCTCTTCTCAATCTACAGACAGGCTCTTGTAGACATCATCTGCAAATATGGGGTCAGCTTCCAAATGTACATGCTGTCAGCATGTTTTCTCAATATACGTGATTGTAAATATTGGGAAGACTGCAGTCATTGTCTTGAACACCGACAACAAACTGCATTTTGCCATTTACTTTATCCTCCCCTAATTGCCCCATTCTGCCTCCTGCTATTTTCTCAATTTTGAACAGATGGTTCACAATAATGGCATCTTACTAAAATCCAAACTGATCATTCAAACCCATATCCTCTAGGGCACAAAAAACAACTACTGCCACCTGAGTAACAACATAAGGCACTAACCCTACCTCAGCCCATCTGCCACTGAATTTCCCATGTCATGTCTTTGTCACCTCCGGAGTCAGCTACTTCAATGCTCTCCTGGCCAGCCTACAAACTTCTGCCTTCTGTAAACATAAGCTCATCCTTAAGCTATGTTTTCCACGTGATAATCAGCACCACATCCTGCACATGCACCATCCCAGTCCTTGCTGACCAACATTGACTTCTGGTCCACTTACGTCTCAAAGTTAACATTCTCATCATTGTGTTTAAATTCTTACATGGCCCCACTTTTCCCTGTACCACAACCGACCTTCCTGAATTTTCCATTTCTCTGATTCCAGCCAATTGTGCATTTTCCCCTCTTTTTAATTAGACAGCTAGCGTTGTACCACAGAAAATAGCTCAGGCCAAAACATTGTATGTTTTCAAGGAGTTAGATATAGCTCTTGGGACGAAAGTGATAAAGGATATGGGGAGAAAGCGGGAGTGGGCTATTGAGTTGGATGATCAGCCATGATCATAATGAATAGGGGAGCAGTGTCGTGGGGCTGAATGGCCTACTCCTGCTTCTATTTTCTATGTTTCTATGTTTCCTATGCACCTTCAGTCATTCAGATCTCATGCTGGAAAATTCTTTCTGTAAAACCCTCTGACTCTCTACTTCCCTTGCCACCCCTAGAAACCACATTTTGCTTAAGTGTTTTGGTAACCCCTACTAGTATCTATTTCTTTAGTTCAACGTCCATTTTATTTTCCTTTAATTTTCAACAATGTTCCTTGGAATTTTTTTTCATATTAAATTTGTTAGGTTTGCATATGAAGTGGAAACGATTCTGTTCATGAAAATAAGCCAGCAGAGTAATAGAGCAGTGAATGTGAATTGCTCACTGAGAATAAATAGTCATCAGATGGTGGGAAGTTGCATGTAGGTACTGCTCTTAATAGGTACAGCTGTTCTATAAAGGATATTTTAGTTGTCATTAGGCAAATGTGAGAACTGGCAGAGAAGAACTGCTATGCTCTGTTGCTGAATACAATTTTAGGGGTGCTCTTGTGAGAAGTACAGCAAAGGAGCGTCCTGCTCTTGAGAATCCCCCTATTGAGCAAGAAAGATTTTACATTGCTATCTTACCCATCATGATCTCATGATGTTCCATAGTGGTCCACTGGTGATGTAATACATTGTGAATGCCATAACTGTTGCAATTTAGGGAAATGCAGCAGCTATTTTGCCCATGGCAATGTTCCACAAACTGCAATAAATACTAAATCTGTTTTTTGATAGGCCTGGTTGAGTGATCAATGTTGACTGCGAGAACTTTGCTTCTTCAAATAGTGCTATGGGATCGTTGCTGTCCACATAAGAGGGTAGAGGCCTCAGTTTAATATCTCATCTAAAAAAAATGCACTGTCATATATGTAGCGTCCCTTGGTGCCATACAGAAGTGTTAACCTGACTGACATACTTAAGTCCCAAGTAGGAATTGAATCCACAAACTTCTAACTCAGAAGGAAAGGTGAGCCAAGGCTAACTCTCATCAAAAATGCCAAATAACAAAAATGAAGCATTTTCACTTGGTCTTTGTGAGATTATCTATTAGATTATTTATTGTTAGTCGTAATACACAAAAGGTTAAGTTCAGTTATTGTTCGCTGTTTGTTGCAAGTTTTATAGTTTCTGGGGTTATTTTTAAATATTTGATGTAGTTCAACGAATCAAGGCAATCTCAGCATTTCTAAACCTACTTGATATTTGGTATGAGATTGTGGTCTTGGTTGAGAGCTGTGTCTAGGATGATGATATGAGTCATGTCTGTGTGACTAGCAGGGCTAATTTTACTTTGAAATCCCTCTGTTTACTGAAGTAGATTTACTTGAGGCCTTCAAATGAGAATAGGAGAATTATCTGAATTTGAAAACATCTGTAAGGCTCTGGGAAAAGGGAGAAGAAGGAGGCAAGAGGGGGAGTGGTAGAAGGATGAAGCTTTAATTAGGCATTAATTTCCCACTCAAAGGCCTCAATTGGCCCACTGGCTGGCAGTAAAATTGTGGTCGGGGCAGGCATGAGCTGGTAGGCAAGGGCATGTGACTCACTGGATTTAATGTGCCTCCCCCCCCTCGCCCCCCTTACTTTCAAACCAGCCGATGGAGGAGCGTTAAATCCAGTTCTATGTTTCTGTAACAAAAACAGAATTACCTGGAAAAACTCAGCAGGTCTGGCAGCATCGGAGGAGAAGAAAAGAGTTGACGTTTCGAGTCCTCAAGACCCTTCGACAGAACTTGAGTTCGAGTCCAAGAAAGAGTTGAAATATAAGCTGGTTTAAGGTGTGGGGGGGGGGGGCGGAGAGATAGAGAGACAGAGAGGTGGAGGGGGGTGTGGTGTGGTTGTAGGGACAAACAAGCAGTGATAGAAGCAGATCATCAAAAGATATCAACGACAATAGTACAATAGAACACCTAGGTGTTAAAGTTAAAGTTGGTGATATTATCTAAATGAATGTGCTAATTAAGAATGGATGGTAGGGCACTCAAGGTATAGCTCTAGTGGGGGTGTTTTTTTTTTTACTTATTTTTTTTTTATAATGGAAATAGGTGGGAAAAGGAAAATCTTTATAATTTATTGGAAAAAAAAGGAAGGGGGAAACTGAAAGGGGGTGGGGATGGGGGAGGGAGCTCACGACCTAAAGTTGTTGAATTCAATATTCAGTCCGGAAGGCTGTAAAGTGCCTAGTCGGAAGATGAGGTGTTGTTCCTCCAGTTTGCGTTGGGCTTCACTGGAACAATGCAGCAAGCCAAGGACAGACATGTGGGCAAGAGAGCAGGGTGGAGTGTTAAAATGGCAAGCGACAGGGAGGTTTGAGTCATTCTTGCGGACAGACCGCAGGTGTTCTGCAAAGCGGTCGCCCAGTTTACGTTTGGTCTCTCCAATGTAGAGGAGACCACATTGGGAGCAACGAATGCAGTAGACTAAGTTGGGGGAAATGCAAGTGAAATGCTGCTTCACTTGAAAGGAGTGTTTGGGTCCTTGGACGGTGAGGAGAGAGGAAGTGAAGGGGCAGGTGTTGCATCTTTTGTGTGGGCATGGGGTGGTGCCATAGGAGGGGGTTGAGGAGTTGGGGGTGATGGAGGAGTGGACCAGGGTGTCCCGGAGGGAGTGATCCCTACGGAATGCCGAAAAGGGGGGTGAAGGGAAGATGTGTTTGGTGGTGGCATCATGCTGGAGTTGGCAGAAATGGCGGAGGATGATCCTTTGAATGCGGAGGCTGGTGGGGTGTTAAGTGAGGACAAGGGGGACCCTATCATGTTTCTGGGAGGGAGGAGAAGGCGTGAGGGCGGATGCGCGGGAGATGGGCCGGACACGGTTGAGGGCCCTGTCAACGACCGTGGGTGGAAAACCTCGGTTAAAGAAGAAGGAGGACATGTCAGAGGAACTGGTTTTGAAGGTAGCATCATTGGAACAGATGCGACGGAGGCGAAGGAACTGAGAGAATGGGATGGAGTCCTTAGAGGAAGTGGGGTGTGAGGAGCTGTAGTCGAGGTAGATGTGGGAGTCGGTGGGTTTGTAATGGATATTGGTGGACAGTCTATCACCAGAGATTGAGACAGAGAGGTCAAGGAAGGGAAGGGAAGTGTCAGAGATGGACCACGTGAAAATGATGGAGGGGTGGAGATTGGAAGCAAAATTAATAAATTTTTCCAAGTCCCGACGAGAGCATGAAGTGGCACCGAAGTAATCATCGATGTACCGGAGAAAGAGTTGTGGAAGGGGGCCGGAGTAGGACTGCAACAAGGAATGTTCCACATGCCCCATAAAGAGACAGGCATAGCTGGGGCCCATGCGGGTACCCATAGCCACACCTTTTATTTGGAGGAAGTGAGAGGAGTTGAAGGAGAAATTGTTCAGCGTGAGAACAGGTTCAGCCAGACGGAGGAGAGTAGTGGTGGATGGGGATTGCTCGGGCCTCTGTTCGAGGAAGAAGCTAAGGGCCCTCAGACCATCCTGGTGGGGGATGGAGGTGTAGAGGGATTGGACGTCCATGGTGAAGAGGAAGCGGTTGGGGCCAGGGAACTGGAAATTGTTGATGTGACGTAAGGTGTCAGAGGAATCACGGATGTTAGTGGGAAGGGACTGGACAAGGGGAGAGAGAAGGGAGTCAAGATAACGAGAAATGAGTTCTGTGGGGCAGGAGCAAGCTGAGATGATCGGTCTACCGGGGCAGTTCTGTTTGTGGATTTTGGGTAGGAGATAGAAGCGGGCCGTCCGAGGTTGGGCGACTATCAGGTTGGAAACTGTGGGAGGGAGATCCCCAGAGGAGATGAGGTCAGTGACAGTCCTGGAAACAATGGCTTGATGTTCAGTGGTGGGGTCATGGTCCAGGGAGAGGTAGGAGGAAGTGTCTGCGAGTTGACGCTCAGCCTCCGCGAGGTAGAGGTCAGTCCTACTCCAGCCCCCTTCCACAACTCTTTCTCCGGTACATCAATGATTACTTCGGTGCCGCTTCATGCTCTCGTCGGGACTTGGAAAAATTTATTAATTTTGCTTCCAATCTCCACCCCTCCATCATTTTCATGTGGTCCATCTTTGACACTTCCCTTCCCTTCCTTGACCTCTCTGTCTCAATCTCTGGTGATAGACTGTCCACCAATATCCATTACAAACCCACCGACTCCCACAGCTATCTCCACTACAGCTCCTCACACCCCGCTTCCTGTAAGGACTCCATCCCATTCTCTCAGTTCCTTCGGCTCCGTCGCATCTGTTCCAATGATGCTACCTTCAAAAACAGTTCCTCTGACATGTCCTCCTTCTTCCTTAACCGAGGTTTTCCACCCACGGTCGTTGACAGGGCCCTCAACCGTGTCCGGCCCATCTCCCGTGCATCCGCCCTCACGCCTTCTCCTCCCTCCCAGAAACATGATAGGGTCCCCCTTGTCCTCACTTATCACCCCACCAGCCTCCGCATTCAAAGGATCATCCTCCGCCATTTCCGCCAACTCCAGCATGATGCCACCACCAAACACATCTTCCCTTCACCCCCCTTTTCGGCATTCCGTAGGGATCGCTCCCTCCGGGACACCCTGGTCCACTCCTCCATCACCCCCTACTCCTCAACCCCCTCCTATGGCACCACCCCATGCCCACGCAAAAGATGCAACACCTGCCCCTTCACTTCCTCTCTCCTCACCGTCCAAGGACCCAAACACTCCTTTCAAGTGAAGCAGCATTTCACTTGCATTTCCCCCAACTTAGTCTACTGCATTCGTTGCTCCCAATGTGGTCTCCTCTACATTGGAGAGACCAAACGTAAACTGGGCGACCGTTTTGCAGAACACCTGCGGTCTGTCCGCAAGAATGACCCAAACCTCCCTGTCGCTTGCCATTTTAACACTCCACCCTGCTCTCTTGCCCACATGTCTGTCCTTGGCTTGCTGCATTGTTCCAGTGAAGCCCAACGCAAACTGGAGGAACAACACCTCATCTTCCGACTAGGCATTTTACAGCCTTCCGGACTGAATATTGAATTCAACAACTTTAGGTCGTGAGCTCCCTCCCCCATCCCCACCCCCTTTCTGTTTCCCCCTTCCTTTTTTTTCCAATAAATTATGAAGATTTTCCTTTTCCCACCTATTTCCATTATAAAAATAAATAAGTAAAAAAAAAAAACACCCCCACTAGAGCTATACCTTGAGTGCCCTACCATCCATTCTTAATTAGCACATTCGTTTAGATAATATCACCAACTTTAACTTTAACACCTAGGTGTTCTATTGTACTATTGTCGTTGACATCTTTTGATGATCTGCTTCTATCACTGCTTGTTTGTCCCTACAACCACACCCCACTCCCCCCACCCCTCTCTCTCTCTATCTCTCCGCCCCCCACACACACACCTTAAACCAGCTTATATTTCAACTCTTTCTTGGACTCGAACTCAAGTTCTGTCGAAGGGTCATGAGGACTCGAAACGTCAACTCTTTTCTTCTCCGCCGATGCTGCCAGACCTGCTGAGTTTTTCCAGGTAATTCTGTTTTTGTTTTGGATTTCCAGCATCCGCAGTTTTTTTGTTTTTATCTCTATGTTTCTGTGTCAGGCTGTTGTTCAAGAAATCTAAGATACAACTCTCCAACTTGAGTAGAAGTAAAATACTGCAAATACCAGAAATCTGAGATAAAAACAGAAAAAATCTGTGTGAACACTCAGTAGGTCAGTGAGCATCTGTGGAGAGATAAACAGAGTTGAAATTTCAGCTCGACGATCTTTCATCAGAATTGGGATAATTCAGAGATACAATAGATTTTAAGCAAGTCAAAGAGGGTGCGGTCCTATAAAGAATGAAATAGAAGGTAGGAGAGATTAAAGGGTTGCAGCTGTAAGACTAAAGGGAATGGTAATGGAGCAAGTAAAGAAACAATAATTGTGGCTAGAGGAGCTGCAAATGACAGAATGAAGAACAGCTGTCGTTTTGTCGTAATTGAAGGTTTTGACTTTCCTACTGCCTGTTAGGGGTCACGTGATTGTTCTTGGAGGCCCTGACCAATGAGCCCTAAGCGTGGGTAATCTGGGAGGCGGGGCTTTCTTGTTGAGGGCCTCCTTCAAGCATGTAGGATTTGAGAAGCTCTCTGTAATAAAGTTACCTGTTTCTAGTAGAAATCTGCCCGGTACGTCAAGTCAATATATTTGGCGACAAGAGAAAAATAGCTCCAAAGCTGCATCTCACCTTGTTAACATGAATACGTTGACTCTTAAGAAAAGAGAAAAGAATACTCACCAGTCATGCCACACTTCAGCAGAAGTGTGACTATGGAAGACTGGAGCCAGTATGTAGAGCATCTTGGTTTTTATTTCATAGTGAACAAAATTGCCGCAGAGGAGAAGCAGAAAGCCATCCTTTTGAGTGTATGTGGTAGCAAGATATACAATCTTTCCACAGTCTGACGGACACCGAATGTGCCCAAATCTACATCCTTTAATGAATGAATAGACCTCGGTGAAAATGCATTATCAGCCGAAGCTACCCATAATAAAGCCGAGGCTTTAAGTTTAATTCCAGATTAAGGACCCCATAACTTGAAGCAGTTGACAGAACACTGGGACTTCTGAGACACACTCACTGATAGGTTGCAGGAACGATTAGTTTGTGGAATTCACAACGATGCCACTCAGCACTGATTACTCGCAGATATCAAAATCCATTAGAAGCGCATCCTGGAAATAGCAATAATCATGGAAAGTGATGCAAGAGACTTGCAGGCTTTACAACATGTACAACATGGCACTCTTCTTCATGTGAGGCAGGAAGAAGCGAGTGGCAATATCCGCTGTTTGAAAAGTGAAAAGGGCTAGTCGAGGCATTTCAGCAGCGACTCCAAGGTTAACTTGTCATAGATGTGGGGGTGACCACGTATCTGATACCTGCAGATTCAGGGAGGCAGAATGTCATTACGGCCACAAGAGAGGTAATGTAATAAAGCAATGTAGGACAAAATTGAAACAGTCCATAAGGCAGCAAACCAAAATGATTGAATCGAATAATACAACAGTACCTAAAGCTGCCTATACAGACATCTATTTCCCGTACAACATCACAGCATTAAAAAATTAACCCATCACCGTCACAATCCAAGCAACTGGGAAGCCACCAATAATGGAGGTAGATATGGGAGCCTCAATCACAGTGATGGGAGAGCACACATTTAAATACCTAAATGAAGGTACCTAGCCACTGAATCTGGAGTGAACAACGGCTCAATTGAAGGCATAAACTGGAGAATCCATACAAGTAAATCACAGATTATGTGTCCTATAGGCAACAGACAGCCCAGCTTCCAGTGGCCACAGTGACAGGTGAAGGACCTAGTCTTCTGGGCCGAGACTGGTTACAAAAAATTAAGCTCAACTGATCTGAAATATTTCACTTGAGAACAGGAGGAGTTCTTGAACTGCTAAGGAAATACAACAGTGTATTTTGTGACGAATTAGAGAAGTTAAAAGACTTGTAAGCAAAAATATATGTGGATTCTCAGGTGAAATCCCATTTCTTTAAGGCCAGACCTGTGCCTTGTACCTTATGCATTAAAGGAGGAGGTGGATGCAGAATTGTGCCGGTTAGAAAAGCTGGATATCATCCAACAAGTCCAGTTTTCGGAATGAGCAGCACCCATACTCCCAGCGGTGAAACCTGCCTAAACTGTACGTATTTGTGGGGACAATAAATTGTCCGTGAACAAGACAGCCAAACTAGATAAATATCCTATCCCAAGGATAGATGACTTGTATGCAAAGCTATCTGGAAGCAAATCCTATAGAAAACTGGACATGAGCCATGCTTATCACCAGTTAGAGCTTGATAGCACATCTAGAGAATATGTAACCATCAACATGCATAAGGATCTGTACCAATAGACTCGCCTACCCTTTGGAGCATCGTCAGCATGTGCAATCTTCCAAAGGACAATGAAGAGTATTTTCCAAGGACTTCCCCAAGTAGTAGTGTAACTAGATGATGTTCTGATCACAGGATCAACTGAAACCGATCATTTGGCCAACCTGTAAGAGATGCTAAGAAGATTCTTGGAAGCCAGTGTTCGATTAAAGAAAATGTACATTCCAAGCACCAGAAATTACTTACCTGGGTCACAGCGTGGATGCCATTGGTTTGCATCGGGTAGAAGAGAAAGTTAGGACAATCAAAGAGGTGCCTTTTCCATCTAGTGTAACTGAACTCCAGTCTTTTCTGGGTATGATCAATTATTATTGCTAAACTTGTCAACAGTGTTACCACCGTTACACTTGTTAAAAAAGAATCAATGCTGGTCATGGAATTCAGAACAAGAAGAAGACTTTGTGAAAGTTAAGAAGCTATATATTTATTGGTGCACAGTAACCACTGAAAATAATTGATATTAACATGTGATGCATCTCCATATGGTGTTGTTGCATAGGATGGAAGATGGATCAGAAAGACCAATTGGCTATGTCTCCAGAACCCTCTCCACAGCCGAGAAGAGTTATTCCCAACTAGAGAAGAAAGGTTTATCAGTGATATTTGCAGTGAAGAGACCTTGTATAGCAAGGGTGGTTAAATTCACCAGTGTTTGAAGAGATAAGACCATTCCACGCCTGAAAAACAAAGTTGTCAAGGTGGAATCTTGTTGTAGGGATCAAGAGTCATTGTCCCTTCATAAGAAAGAGAACCACTCTTGACAGAGCTTCACAGTGCGCATCCGGGGGGCATTTCAAAGATGAAAATGCTTACACGAAGCTATGTCTCATGGCCAGGCAATGACAGTAACATTGAAAGCATGATCAAACACTGTCTCCATTGTCAGCAACAACAGAAGTTGCCTATTTCAGCTTCACTGTATCTGTGGGAGAAGTCTGGTATTGGATCCAGTGCCCTTGGTTCGTTGGGGCTAAAGCATCAGGGTTACATGCTTGTTTCAGAGTGATTGAGTTGGTACAGAGACAGAGAACATCAGTAGATCTTTGTGGGAATAAACACATGTTGTTTATTTATAAACAAAACTCAGCAGCTACACTTGTGTGCTCACAACTAAAAATTCTGTCTTCACTCTTCAGTGTCTAACTCAAGACTCTCACCAGAGGTAGCCCATGCTACTCTTCTATTGGGTATTATGATCATGTAATCTTACATTACAGCACTTGTCTTAAAGTTTTATTACACATCAAATTATTACACCTGATCAACCTGGGTTAGACTACATGTTGATTATGTAGGACCATTCTTAAGTACCATATTTCATTGATTGTAGATGTACATTCTAAATGGATGGACGTGTATGAAATCAGATCACCAACATATAGCACAACTATCGAAAAACTGTGTCAATGTTTTAGTATACATGGCCCATAGGAAGTCACTGTTTTGGATAACAGTACAGTCTTTACCAGTAGAGTTTCAGAGATTCATGAGTTTAAATGGAATCAGATATAGTAAAACATATCATCCCTCAGCAAATGATTTAGCTGAGGGAGCTGTGCAAACTTTCAAATCTGGAATGAAGAGCTAATCAGAAGGTACTCTTGAAACGTGACGTTCCTGCTTTCTTCTCGATTATCGTACAGCACCTCATTTGATTACGGGTTCAATGCCATCTAAATTATTGATGAAACACCACCTATGTACAAGGTTAAGCCTGCTGTTTTCAAACTTAGAGGGAAAGATAGAGAATAATCAGAGTAATTAAAAATTGAATCACAATATTCATAGCAAAGCTTGAAGATTCACTGTAGAAGATACAGTATTTGCGGAATTTTGGAAGTGGACCTTGTTGGGTTCCTGGTACAATTGTCTCAGAAACTGGTCCCTTATCTTTCCAGGTGGAAGTGGAAGACTGAATTGTTCAAAAACATGTGGATCATTTTAGGATTAGAGAGATATTCCAACAATCAGCTATTCCACCTGTGAATAATGTCAAAGCATTAATCCCTAAGGTGACAGATCAACTTAGAATAGACTTGCCTGATGTCTCTGTAGAGTTGCCAAACCCTGGACTGCCACCTTCCAATGATGTATCTGGTGTTGCAGTTCCTGATCATGTCGACCCAGCGGAAGAGCCTCAAGCTGTAGAGCTACAGCACACTAACCAAATAAGGAAACCTCTTCAGAGGCTTAATGTTTAATCACCTGAGTTATATCTATGTGGGATATTCAAATGTTCTCTGTAAATAGAAACTGTAAAAGAACTAAATGTGGAGGATATGTATTAACTGAAGGTATAGCCTTTCCTGCTGCCTATCAGGGGTCACATGATTGTTGTTGGAGGCTCCGACCAATGACCCCTGAGCGTGGACAATCTGGGGAGGATGGGGCTTTCTTGTTGAGAACCTGGTTCAAGCATGTAGGATTTGAAAAGCTCTCTGTAATAAAGTTAACTGTTTCTGGTAGAAACCTCTCCGGTACATCAAGTCATCAAACATATCCAAAAGCAAAGAAAAAGAGAAAGACAAGAGAGTAAAATCAAAACCAGTGAAGAGAAAAACAAGGCTCCATTTTGTTTCCTTGGCAGAGGATGATCGACTGAACATTAAGGCTTCTGGGGTGGAAGTTGACGACAAGCGGAAGGGGTGAGAGCAGAAGTGCGGAAGTTGAAATGGATAGAGTCGAGGGCCCTGTCCACCATAGTGGGTGGGTAATATTCAATTGAGGGAAAAGAAGACAAATCAGAAGCCCTGGGATGGAAGGCGTTATCATTCTCTAGCTAACTTTTCTAATGCCCTCCACCCCATAACTTGTCCCAGCTTTGATGAAAAGCTATTGATCTGAAACTTTAACTTTGTTTTTCACTCCTCAAATGCTGCCAGATTTGCTGAGTAATTCCAGCATTTCCGTTTTTTTTCAGGTTTCAAGTACCATGGTATTTTGCTTTTGTATGAGTTTTTAAAACAAACTGGCAGCTTTCATAATCATTATTTTAAGTGCATGCCCACAAGTTAAGAAACAAATTGAATTCAATCTCTTCCTTGTCATGGTAGGAAATAAGCTCACAGCTATTGGATTGCTAGCAACCACTAGGCCATTTTTCAAAATCAGAATTGACTTCAGTTGTACTCAAAGAAAACATGAGATGCTTGGTGAGTTAGATAGAAATATAAAACTATTACAGAGGTGGGTATTTATCCAAGTTTGGAAATAAAGCACATTGTTGGAGCAGAGAAGCGAGTGACTTTGCTCCTGGTTAGTGTGTGTTTCATGAGGGAGAGCAAAATGCTGACCGTAAGTGTAAAAAGTAGAAAATATTTTATTTCTTGTGATTGACTTCCCTCACTTAAATGAGGAAAATAACAAGAAATTTGGGGCAGAATCATCCCAGATTTGCACTAAATGCGGTAGCAGGCTGGTAAATCATTGTTTTACCCATCGGCCATAATGGCGGCTTTTCACACCGTATCATCCCAAGCCCGCCGCGGTAACTATGCATTCCCGGGAAACGTGCCGTTTCAATGGCGGGCGAGCTCACATTCGTCCGCCGCACCAACTTGTCGCTTCATCATGCCGGGTGCCATATTTAAAGTGCAGCCGCATGCACACCTCTCAGTGCTTCCAGCCTACGACTGCTGCAAAGAAGACATGGCCCAAAAAGACTGCAGCACCCATTTTCACTGATACATCCTTCAAGTGTATCTTGGACTTGGTGCATGCTCGCTGTGATGTCCTCTACACCGCTGGCCTCAGGATGGGCAGCGACCATAATAAATCCAGCTTGGGAGGTGGTGGCAGCGGTGATCAGCACCAACGCCCTGCAAAAGTGGACAGCCACCCAGAGCCCCAAGAGGATGAATGATCTCCTCTGTTCCGCAAGGGTAACTCACTCTTCTCATCACTCTCATCTCACACAATCATAAACCTATCAAAAATCCACAGAGCCCTCACTCACTGCCAGTTCAAGGGACATCACAATTCACTCTCTCACACACACCTTCCTCATCCTCATCCCTTCCCTAGGACCATTCACCACCCACACATGCCAGGCATACTTATCATCTGGCCTGGCAGGCATCCTGCCTACATTCTCTCCATCTTGATTTATGCAGGACAAGCTGGCGCACAACAAAAGGGAGAGATCACAGACCAGTGGACGAATTCCTGAAATCAAGGTCCTCATGGATTTTGAAAACAGAGCCATCCAGCTGACCAGCGAGGATCTGGATCATTCCTGTGCTGATGGTGAGGTCAACGGTGCTCTACCAAGTGAGGATCCAGCAGTGTAACATCCATCAGATGACCATGATATGACTGAAATACTCTAATTTCACAGGCCACTGCCATATGTTAATTCTTTCCTTGCTTACACAGGCACATCTGCCAAACTGTTGACGTAGTCCATGACCCAGGGGCTCTAATCAAGCCGCGAAGAAACATCTGGAGTGGAATCTGAAGACGCATTCCTTGAAGCCACGTCGCAGAGCTCACCACACCCTCCAACAGTGCAGAGACACACACCTCAGTGGGACCTAGCTTTAGAGTAGCCTCGGGATCATAATCTGGTGAGCACATCACATTTTCTAATCCACAGCAGGCAGCGATGGCAGGGAACTTCACACATGTCCAGCACTTGAAGAATTGCTGGAGGCCAGAAATTTGCTGAGTCCGAGTCAGATGATGAGCCTCTAGACTCAGTCATGTCACAGTTGCTGGAGCTGCAAACACAAGCTCAGGAACATCAGGAACATCAGGAAGGGATGTCCGCTGCACTCCTCAGATCGCAAGGCACGATGGAGAGTCCACCGCCTTCAGGCTGAGGTGATAGCACCAGCATGCCATCACACCGAGTTCAACACTGGAAGGATGTGGCCGCCATGGAGACCTTGCTCCGGGAAGTTGCTACTGCATTGCTGCGTGGGCTCAACTCCATTGCTGATGCCATAGTTGGCCTCCAAAAATGTGTACGCAAGAGGGGTGCAGGGCAGCTCGATCTCACTCCAGGTACCCTTTCTCCTCAAGGAGTCAACTGGGGCTTTTAGGCACCCAGAGGGAGAAGGATCAGCAAGTGCACACCCCAGGGTCATGACTCTGGGAGTGCCCAGCCCATTTGAATCCCCTATTCCTGTGACCCCAGTAGCTCCAGCTCCACAGCTGGAGGAGGGCACCACTGGCACACAGCAGGTCCCCAAAAGCAGGCTGGGGTTCTCCAGGTATCGGTCCTCTAGAGGACACTAGTCAAGATCATCACAGACAAGGCATAGCAGTCAGCAAGCTGCCTCCACCCCCGGTCTGAATGTCTGGGGAGCACCAAGACGTAGCAGCAGGGTTAGAAAGGTTAAGAAGATGTAGTTGCAAAGCCTGGACACGGGTGTTAACAATTTGTACATAATGTTCACTATGGTCAATAAACTCCCAACACGGGATCACAATCTGCCTATGGCTCGTTGTTCTGAAGAGCAGTGTTCCTGTCACTCAGATGTGAAAGCTTTCTGCACAAGATAAAGGCAGGTGTCTCAGTCCAGGGCCTCTTTCCTGTGCTCTGTGCAGCCTTCAGACCAAAGTGATAGACCAGCCTCACATTCCCTGGACACATTACTGATGGCTGCGCCTTGACTGTGTTTATCATTGATGTCAGAATGTGTTGTGAGCAGGCATCACAGAGTTCCATCATTCTCTCTGTGTGCTCTCAGCTCCATTAAGGTGGGGCTGGCTCCCAACTCTTCAGCATCTGTGACCGGTGATGCTGTGCTCCTGAAGGGCTCAGGAGCTGATGACAGAGAAAGGATCAGATGCTTCTTAAGTTTCATGGCTATATCTCTGTGATATAACCCTGAGCACAGAGTGCCGGTGAGCTGCCTTCGGCCAGACAGAAGTCAGATATTTTCAGAGGCTATGTGAGTATCTTTGGAGTACTCTCAGTGCAGGTCATCATCATCCTCCTGCAATCGAGTGACTATTAGGGCTTCCACTGCGTCTCAATGACAGTTCCATTCTCACAGAGGGTATGGGTGGTGCTGCCATTAGCCAGACTGGGGTCAAACATTCATGGATGCAATCTTACGCTGTCTCCTCACTGCATGTCATCATCAACCTCCACAAATCTAGCAGCTATGGGGGCCTCCCAAGTATGCCTGCCTCGTCTGACCAGTGTAAGGCTTATCGCCATCATCATTGCCTTCGATGACCTCCTCACCCTCATCCCTGTCGGTATCCTCCTCATCGGAGAAGACCTCCAGCTCCTGCATGTCCTCCTCAACCAGCTCTTCTCCCTGTAGCAGTGCCAGGCTGTAAAGGGCGCAGCAGGTGATGACAATGCGTGACACCCTCTGTGATCTGTATTGCAGGGCTTCACCAGAACAGTCCAGGCAATGGAAACTCATTTCCAGCATCCTGATGGTTTGCTCCACCAGGTTCCTAGTTGCAGCATGAACCTTGTTGTACCATAGCTCTGCTGCAGTCTGAGGCTGCCACATGGGTGTCATCAACCACATCTTCTGCGGGTAGCCCTTGTCCCCAAGGAGCTAACCCTGCAGCCTCTGTGGACCCTGGAAGACAGGATCTGAGATCGACTAAGAATAGAACCATAGAAAAGTTACAGCACAGAAGGAGGCCATTCGGTCCATCTTGTCCATGCCTGCCCAAGGACAACCAGGTGCCCTTTCTAATCCCACCTTCCTGCACCTGGCCCATAGCCCAGCAGCTTATAGCACTTAAGGTGCAGATCCAGGTACTTTTTAAAAGAGTTTAGAGTTTCTGCTTCTACCACCAACTTGGGCAGCAAATTCCAGACACCCACTACACTCTGCGTAAAAAAGTTCTTCCTCATGTCCCCCCTACACCTTCTGCCACTTATCTTGAATCTATGTCCCCTGGTTCTAGAATTCTCCACCAAGGGAGACAATTTTATCCTGTCCACTGTATCTATTCCCCTCATAATTTTGTACATCTCAATCAAGTCACCTCTCAGCCTTCTTTATTCTAAGGAAAATAACCCCAACCTATCCAATCTCTCCACGTAGCTACACTTTTCTAACCCTGGCAATATTCTTGTAAACCTCCTCTGCACTCTCTCCAGAGCTATTACGTCCTTCCTGTAATGTGGTGACCAGAACTGCACACAATACTCCAGTTGCGGCCTCGCCAGTGTTTTATACAATTCCAACATTATATCCTTACTTTTATATTCTATACTTCTGCCAATGAAGGAGAGCATTCCATATGCCTTCCTTACAACCTTTTCTACTTGAACTGCTGCCTTCAGGGACCTATGTACTTGTACGCCAAGATCTCTCACTTCATCTACCCCTCTTAGTATATTCCCATTTATTGTGTAATCCCTGTAACTATTTGAGCTCCCTAAATGTATGACCTCACACATCTTTATGTTAAAATCCATCTGCCACTTTACTGCCCACTCTATATTGTTTTGGAGATTATGGCTATCCTCTACACTATCCACTACTCGGCCATCTTTGTTTCATCTGCAAATTTCCCAATCGTGCCCCCCACGTTCATGTCCAAATCATTAATATATAACACAAACAACAAGAGTCCCAACACTGAGCCCTGTGGAATGCCACTTGAGACAACTTTTCATTCGCAAGGGTATCAATCAATCATTACCCTTTGTTTCCTGTTTCAAAGCCAACATTTTATCCAGTTTGCCACATTACCCTGAATCCCATTGGCTTTTACTTTCCTGACCAATCTGCCATGTGTCAAATGCCATGCTAAAATCCATGTAAGCAACATCCACTGCACTACCTTCATCAACCCTTCTTGTCACTTCTTCAAAGAATTCAATCAAATTTGTGAGGCAAGACTTTCCTTTAACAAATTCATGCTGACCATCCCTGACTAGTCCATGGCTTTCCACATGACAGTTAATCCTATCTCTCAGGGTTGATTCTACTGATTTGCTCACCACTGATGTAAGACTAACTGGCCTATAATTGTTTGGCATTTCCTTTGATCCCTTTTTAAACAGTGGCACTATGTTTGCATTTCTCCAGTCCTCTGGTACTCCCCTGTATCCAGTGAAGATTGAAAAATCATCCTCAGAGTATCTGCTATCTCCTCCCTGACTTCCTATAGCAGCCTTGGAAACAATCCATCTGGCCCTGGCGACTTATCAACTTTCAAGGATTTGAACCCTTCGAGTACTTCCTCTCTCTTTATGACTATCCCATCCAATATCTCACAGTATTCCTCCTGGACTACTATATCTACATCCTCCCTTTCCTTTGTAAATACAGAGACAAAATATTCATTCAAAACCCTTCCCACAGCCTCTGCATCTACACATAAGTTTCCATCTTAATCTTTGATAGGTCCCACTTTTTCCTTAACTAACCTTTTAGCATAAATGTATTGGTAAAACATCTTTGGGTTATCTTTAACTTTATTTGCTAATCTTTCTCATGCCTCTCTTTGATTTCCTTATTTCCTTTTTTACTTTGTCCCTGCATTTCCTATATTCATCTAGGCTATCTGCAGTGTTTAGTTCTTTGTGCCTATCGTAAGCTTTCTTTTTCTGTTTGATCTTCCCTTGTATTTCTCCAGACAACCAAAGGGGTCTAGATTTGACAGGGGACATGTCTACTTTGTACAATTAGGATCTTGCCTTTTAGGGCTTCCTACTGGTTTTCTACTGTTTTATCCTCCAGCAGTGCTGTCCAGTTCACCTCAGCCAAGTCCCTTCTCATTTCTGCAAAATTTGCCTTCCCCCAGTTCAAGACTTTTACTCCTGCCTTATCTCTGTCCTTTTCCATGGTAATATTAAACTAAACTGAAATGTGATCACTGTCCCCGATATGGTCGCCAACTGCCACTTGCCCTTCTTCGTTCCTCAATACCAGGTCTAGAATTGCATCTCCTCTCGTTAGGGTTGTCACTAATTGGTTGAAAAAATTTTACTGGACACACTGCATGAATTTTTCTCCCTCAGTGTCCCTTATATTGTTTGAATCCCGGTTGATATTAGGATAGTTGAACTCTCCAACTATTATTGCCCCCTTGTTCTTACAAGCAGAAATTTGCCTACATATTTGTTCTTCTATCTCCCTTTCACTATTTGGAGGTCTGTAGTATACTCCTAGTAGTGTGAGTGCCCCTTTCTTATTTCTAAGCTCAATCCATAAAGCCTCGTTTGTTGATCCATTTAGTATATCATCCCTCATTACAACTGGAATTGATTCTTTAACCATTAGTGCTACCCCCCTCCTTTTTTATCTCCTACTCTATTGTGTCTGAAGACTCTATAACCAGGGATATTAAGCTGCCAGTTTTGTCCCTCCTTTAGCCAGGTCTCTGTTATAGCAATGACATCCTGCTGCCATGTGTCTACCTGTTCCCTTAACTCATCTACCTTGTTTGTAATACTTCTTGCATTGAATTATAAACAGTTTAACTCCGTCAATTTCCCTTGCTGGGCACTTTTTAAACTTTACTTCTCCTGTAACTCCATGTCTATCACAACGTCCTGAGCTAATGTTCTATCTCCATTTTTCAGATCCGCATCTGATCTATCTGATCCTACTCATGGAATCCCATCCCCCTGCCACACTAGTTTAAATACTTCCTAACAGAACTAGCAAAAGCCCCCGCAAGGACACTGGTCCCAGCTCTGCCTGGGGGCAGCCCGTACGGTTTGTACAGATCCCACCTTCCCCAGGACCGGTCCCAGTGCCTCAAGAATCTGAATCTCTCCCATCTTCACCATCTCTCCAGCCACGTGTTCATTTGATCTATCCTCTTATTCCTGCTCTCGCTAGCAAATGGAACTGGGAATAATCCTGAGATTCCTACATTTGAGGTCCTGCATTTTAATTTATCTTCTAACCTCCTGCACTGAGCTTGCAGGTCCTCATCCCTTAGTTTACCTATGTCGTTGGTACCAATATGTACCACGACCACTGGCTGTTTAACTTCCCTCCCCAGAATGTCCTGCAGCTGCTCCATGACATCCTAGACCCTGGCACCAGGGAGGCAACATGCCATTCTTGATTCACGTTTGCGGCCACAGATGCGTCTGTCTGTGCCCCTAACTATTGAATTCCCTATCACTATAGCCCTGCCACATGTATTCCTCCCGCCCCTCTGAGCAGCAGACCCACCCACAGTGCCGTTAACTTGGCTGTTGCTGCTTTCCCCTGAGAGGCCATCCCCCTCCCAACAGTATCCAAAGCAGTTTAATTGTAATTTGTAGGTCTGTATAATCTTAGTGTAATCCTAATGTTATGAGTTCATTTGTGACTTCAATAAACCCAGTTTTACTTGCACCAAAACCAGTTGTCTGCTGCACTTTGTCACAAAACCCAAATAAGTCCAAGGTCTAGAACCCACGGAGTGGGAGGAATTCGGACCACTCAGAAGTCAGAGGTGAAGCTGACACACAGCACCACCCCTTACAGGACAAGGATAGCAGACACTTAGAACACCACTAACTGGAAGATCCCCTCCAAGCCACTCACCATCCTGACTTGGAAATATTACTGGGTGAAAATCCTGCAAACCCCTCTCTAACTAGGCATGTAAATACTGTAGCTACAAGAGCAGGTCAGAGGCTAAGAATCCTGTACCTACATCACATGGACCATAGCAATTCAAGAAGCCAGCTCAGCCACCTCCTTCTCAAGGGCAATTAGGGATGGGCAATAAAGTTGGCCTTGCCAGCGATGCCCACATCCTGTGAATGAATAAAACAAATCTCACAAGGTCATCACACATTCACTGGCCAGCTCAAGGGACATCACCTCTTACTCTCTCACACACCCCCTCACATCATCATTTGGCCTCATCTCTTCTGGAGACTGCGTCCTCAGCCCTCACCATCTTGAGACAATTTGCATAGATCAATATGTACCCCACATGCACCCTGGGATACCCCACTTCCCCAAGCAAGCGCTATCCCTGCGGCTGTTGAAAAGCTACCCCTGCCAGTACCGCTGTAGAGGCCTGCCTGTGAGCCTTCTAAAAGTGATGCGGTTCTGCCTATGAAGACTGGTGCTGGTGACCGTGAGCACTGCCTGAAGCAAGGTATGCAAACAAACCTCCAAGTCCTGAGCGAAGTGCGAGTTGCCAGATGCACGTCCCTTATGTACCATTGTGAAACACATCGGTATGCAATCATGCCAAAGTGAGCTCATGATCCAGTGTGGGAGGATGATTCCAGCGAGCAGGACTTATAACGAGATGCTAAAGTACTGATATTACATTCCCAACGTGCAGCAGCAGAATACACAACCCACTATTGACGGGTGGAGCGGGCGATTGCAAACTAGCTTTACGACGACGTGAAACCGATTTTTGTGATCTCCCGATGTTTTCCTCTCTCGCCCGCAATGACTCCTGCTGCAAACAGGAGCAGAAAATCTTGGCTTTAGCCCTGTCCAAGTCAGTCCCTCCACCCTTGAAAAAAACATGCAAGTTGGGCCACAAACAATTTTTTCAAATTCCTGGATAGTTTTTGCAGTTCAGGCCAGTTCCCTGGCCTGAACCCTCCATGGTGTGGCCCTATCATGCTCTTCAGGAGTCTGTACCACTTATCTGATTTGGCTTACCAGCATAAAAATGTACATGCTGGTTCTTTGACATCAAAGAAGTGGGAACTCCAGTTGTGGGAAGGCCTTTTTCTCTCCCTTGCACCTTTTCCATTCATGGCCGTGTATGGGGTGACGAGGCAGTGCTCCCAAACATGGCTGCTGGGAATTCTGATGGTGATCTGAGGACTGGCTTCCAGATCCCAGTGGAATTTTCAGCTGCTTCAGTGGACTCCCACTGAAAGTGGCTGTTGGAACATCGAAATTCTTTCTGACCTGTTTAACCACAACTCACAGAATGGATTGGACACTATTACTCTGCGCACTGCAGCATGGCCACAGCATGCAACGTTTTGCATCCAGGAGTGAAGGTTGTGGCAACCCTTGTGTTTTTGTAAGAGAGCCTCACCCTCCAGTGTGACCATTTATAATGCATGTAGTTGACAGCTGTGGTTTATGAGTTGATCCAGAGTTTAACAAGAGAAGGGTATCAGCAAATTGGATCAAGCATGACTTATACCAGTAAGTTCAAAGTAAATGATGCTTCCCGGACGCTCCACAATTACCAATATGAGCTGGCTTCCTTCAAGGTTTTAAAGTTGCAGTTCTGCGGGGAGTGTGTTCTGATTGTCTGTGGTAACTTCAGCAAAGGATCCATGGAATCCTGAGGAAATGCCATTTACATCAGATCTTTGTGATTTCCTCAGACTGAGACACTCTCATGGAAACTTATTCCCTATTTTTTACACCTTGTTAGATGACCCTGTATTAATGTACACATATCTTCACCCTATACCACCATCTTTACCTCCAAAACAACAGACAAAGCAGAAAACATAAAGGGACCGAGGCATAAATTATGAGATCATGAAGCAGGAATAGACAGTTATATTTAGACAGTCACTTCCACCTCATATAGTTCAAGAAATGACAGCCAATTCAGGAGAGTACTAGGATCCAAAATAAACTTTATCTTGTCATATAGGTTGACTGCTTGGAGGGAAAAAGATCAGTAGGATACATGTTTGCATGCATCCTAGTCATGTCAGATTGGCTCAGCAGTAACTCTCTGAATTAGAGAGTTGTAGATTCAAAGTCTGTCAGGAAGATATAATAATTGTGATAATGTTATTGGGATTTATTGTATAGCAGAGTAACAGTGGGGTCTGTGTCTATGTATATGTGCCTGCGTGTGTATGTGTGTGACTTAATTGAATTAAAGGCAGTTGGCCTGAAGGGTTTCATATGACAGAAGATAAGCTAGGTTTGAAATGTTAAGTAGGTAAACATGGTTGTAAAGGGAATATTTACATTTTTAAATAAATCAGACTAGTTTGAATTCTAAGAGAGGGAGTGAAATATTACACCTGGCCAGGAGAATTTAAGAAACAGTAAACAGAATTTTGAGCTTGGCGGGCAGGTGATGGTGTTCGGGAAGACGACCATTGCTCGCAATCGAGGTTGGATGGCGATTTCACCCTGGTGGGCCAGTAAAGGTCCGCCCAGCATGAAAGCCATCTGGAGAACCCCCAAGAACGGGTAGGGTGCGGCGGGGCCTGTTGTCCGTTGGGTCCAGTGGCGACCCGGCAGCCGATTCAAGAGTGGCGCAGGCAGCACCAGGGAGGGTTACAGCATTGGAATGGCAACAGCAACATGGCTGCAACCCAGGAAGGCAAACCCATGCAGGAGGTAAGGTCGGCAGGGCAGTCGGCCCAGCGTTTCTCTGACAAGTGCCTCGCTACCCTCCTGGAGGAGGTGGCTGCCAGAAGGGACACCCTTGGTCCACAGAGATGGCAGGAGGAGGCCACTACATCTAACCAAGAAGGCGTGGGAGGAGGTGGCAGCCCGGGCGAGCAGCCAAACATGGTGCAGCACACCTGGCTCCATGCCGGAAGCGCTTCAATGACCTGCGTCAGGAAAGGTGAGTATGCATTAGTATGGGCCAGTGTGCTGAAGTATTTTGGGCTGGACATTCCGCATAGACCTCAGGGGTGTTGGAGCCTGAGTGCCAACTGTCAATGATGCTGGAGTTCGGCAAGGGGATGAGCCCTGGCTGCTTGGACTGAGTGCCTTGCGGCTCAAGGGTCACGACTCGGATGTGCCCTGCGAGGTGTTCCTCAGGTGGGGTTGGCCAGGCTGCAATGGCGCTGCAGGTAGAGAGTGGATTATTCAATGCTCCTCTGTCCTTTCAGGAGAAGACATCCCATAACAGTATTGAGAGGTAGCAACTGGCGGGGGACCCCGAGACCTCCTCATCCTCTCCCATTATGAGCAGGAGGCCTTGGAACTTAAGAGGCGCCATGCACCTTGGTCAACCGGCCACGGTGAGGTCGGGGTGTCAGGCAAAATTATGAGTGCAGTGCACTGAGGTGAAAGTTTCGGCTTGCGCAACCATTCTAGTGTACTCACTTCATTGATGTAAGCCTCACACCTGGAGACCCCACTGATAATCGAAAACCAAGGGCACGATGATGCAGATCTCCGCTGTCTCACCATGGTGCTTGGCATGCACAGTGATAGTGTGATTTAACTAATGACATGTTCTTCTCCTCCTTTTGATGCTCACCAGCAGGCGTTCCGCACTCAGGGCCCTGAAGGGCCACTCTTGACCCCGGAGGACCACTATGCTTCCCACGCACCTGTGTCACACCTGCTCTCTCAAGTAGGCACCAGTGCAGATACCAGCACTTCGGTGGTCATTAGATCACCATCTAGTATCTCGGTGTGCATTGGTGAGGATACTTCACACTTGCTTGAGGTGCAGGTGAAGGTAGAGAGTGCCCAGGGCTCCGGCAGTCAGAGGACTGCTGATGACCAGGACGATGCTCAGTCAAAGGTTGATGATGGGCTTCTGGAGTCATCCATTAGGCAGCAAATGCTGGATGTCTAGTGGGTGTGCAGGAGGATCTGGTGGAGATCCTTGAGGGTATGCGTGCCATGGTCTCCATTTTGTAGGAGTCCCTGTGGAGCATGAACACTACATTGACCCTCACGGCTGAGCACACTGCCTCCTTCATGGAGAGAGTGGTGATTCTCATGGAGAAGCTGCTCCAAGAAGAGAATCATGGGCCCCTGGGGTTGTGCTTGAACCTGCAAGCCCACACACAGACAATGACTTCAGCTGGTCAGTGTCCGTGTGTGAGATGGATGGGGCACCCACTATCCCTGTTAGGTGCCCGCCTATCAATAGTGAGCAGGGAGGTCCAGAGCAACCTCACATTGGTGCACGTGTGCCTGTTGTCTCTGCGGGCTCCTCTCACGGTGTCTGGATCATGGCAGTAGCTCCTCCACCCCTCTGCCAGTGGCCGTGGCATCTGAGGAGGCTGCGGCAACTGGGGAGATGCCAGCCACAGCGCAGGTCGCTCCCTCCCAGTTGGGGCTAGCATGGGCTCCAATGGCCAGAGGACGACTGCCAAGGTCATCAAGGCCAACAAGACAGCACAGTCAGCAGGCTGTCTCCAATGCCGGTGCCAGCAACAGGGGAGCACTTGGATGTAGCACCTGTAAACATAAGTTCAAAGCACCTAAAGCGCAAGAGGGACTGGTCATGGGTGATCTTTTGTTCCCCATTTAGCTTTTTGCTTTTTAATGGTGTGACTACTTACGCTGGATATTGATCAGTTCAAAAATCTGTGAGCTACAACATTAAATGACATTTGATTTTGTGATGTTAGCCTGAGTATGCTTCATTTGTTTTGTAAGAGCAGGATAGGCCAATATTTAATGCTGGACGTGGGTTTCTTTAAACTTTATTGCACAGGCACTGAGTGTATCTTGGGGGCCAAGGAAAGGCTCCTTTCTGGGTTCTCGGATGGAGGCGGTGGCCCTGGTATGAGGTGGTAGGTAGTTTTTATTTGGTAGCCGAGCTGAAGCAGCATTGGGTCAATGCAGCCCTGGTGTCCCTGCCTCCCTGAAGGTTACAAAGCTCTGACTCCATGCCCTCAGCATTCTCCTCACCGTGCTCCTCTTCGGACTCACTACTGGAACATCATCTGTGGCCTGGAAGCTGCATCAACATCCTCTTCCTCCACTGAGTCCCCCCTTGCCAGTGCCAGATTGCAGAGAGTGCAGCATGCAACCATGATCAGTGACACCCACTCTGGGGGGTATTGCAGTACGCCCCCTAAATGGTCCAGGCATCGGAAGCGCATCTTGATAGGACCATTGGTCTTCTCTACCACAGTCCTTACGGAGGCTTGGCTCCTGTGGTACCACTGCTCTGCCTCTGTTCTTTGATGGCGGAGAGGGGTCATGAGCCACCTTTTCAAGGAATTGCCCTTGTCACCCAGCAGCCATCCATCCAGTCGGGCTGGAGCACTGAAGAGCCTTGGCACGTGGGGGTGTCTCAGGATGTAAGCATCATGGGAGCTGCCAGGGTACCCTGCACAGACCTGCAGAATCTGCATCTTTTGATCACACACTATCTGCACGTTGATGGAGTGGAATCCCTTCCTGTTGACGAAGGCACCCGGCCCACCCCGCTGGCACATAGGCAGTTATCTGTGTGCAGTCAATGGCACCTTAGACATGGGGGAAGCCAGGAATCACTGCAAAGTCTCTGGCTCACTCAGCCTGGCTGGCCTCTTCCGTGCGGTAATGAATGAAAGTCAATGCGTGCCTGAACAGAGCTTCTGACACCAGATTGACGCAACTGTGGACAGCTGATTGGGAGACTCCACACAAATCCCCCACTTAGGCCAGGAAACAGCCGGAGGCATAGAAGTTGAGGGCCACTGTGAACTTCAGAGCCACTGGCATGAGGTGACTACCCACACAGTCGGAGCTGATCTCAGGCCGGATCATCTGACAAATGGAGTTAACTGTCTCCTTGGAGAAGCGGAGTCTCCTTCAGCATTGCACCTCAGACATATTGAGGATGCTGCATTGCCACCTGTAAACCCTGACGGCAGGATAGTGCCATCTTTTGCAGCCCTTCCGCTTTGGACTTCCTGTTGGCCCTGCGCCCCTTGTGCCTGCACCTCTCCTCCCACAGGATCCTCCCCTCGAAGCTGCATTGGGACACATGGACTCGTCTCCCTACTACTCCTCTGTTCCTCCTCAGAGGAGGTGCCTCCAGCGGAGAGCACAATCCCCATTACCAGGGTGATGGAAGGCTGTCTGATACCTGGAAGGGCCCACATAGTCTTAATCCTCCAGGGGCCTGGGAGACACCAATGAATCCTGAAATGAAGCTTAGAAATGCTCAGAATGAAGTTCAGAACCAAGATGAAGGTGTCCAGTTCAAATAAGCAACCAGCAGCACAGGATCTCCAAAACGCCTCAATACTCCCATTTACAATGCTGCTGACCCTTCTTATTTGGCCCGTGGATGAACTTTTACAAATTGTGGGCTATCTGCCTGCTGTTTTGCTTATGCGATGGGAGAGAAATCGCACAGGCAACATTAAATTGCTGACAGTTGGGCTGTCAAAGGCCTTAACTGGCCTCTTAATTAATAGCAGGTGTGGCTCCATCTCCCACGTACACCCATCCACCAAAATATCGCACAAATGCATGTTGACATCGGGACACTAACCCAACATCAACGCACGTCATTTTACGCATGAGAGGGCCAGGCGTGCGCGTCCCCCCCCCGCCAAGGTCAAAATTCTGCCCAGAGGGCAGAATCTTGCCCTTGTCAGGCGGGCTCAGCAGGGGTGGGTGGGGGCAGCCGGGAAGCCAACTGCCAGTCGCGATCAGGGCCGGGTGGTAATTTCACGCTGGTGGGCCACTTAAGGGTCACCAAGCATGAAATGTGAGTGGTAGCGCTCAGCGCTACCTGTGTGGGTAGTGGGGGGAGGGCAAGCGAGGCAAGCACGAACTTTACACGTGCACCTCAGGATCACCCTGAGGCACAGAGCTGCCTCAGGGAGATGAAGAGTTATAAAAAGAAATAATAAAGAAAATAAAGATGTAATAAAACATGTTCCCTCATGTGGCCCTGCTCATGTGACAGGGTCACATCAGCAAGGACATGATATCAACTGTGTTTTAAAATTTTTATTTTATTTTTATTTGTTTTAGGAAACCTCATCCGGCCAGTGGAAGAGGTTTCCTAAAAAGTGCAAAGGCCACTTGGCCTTTTCACCTGCCCGCCAACCACAAGGTTGGGTGGGCAGTGAAAAATGTAACTTAATTAATAACTTAATGGCCCTAACAGGCCTTTTAATTGTCGGCAGCACACCCCCGTTGACTGAAATATCACGCGACTGCATGTTGACTTAGGGACGCTCGCCCGAATGCGTGTCATTTCATGCTCGAGTGGGTCAGGCGCGTACCCACCAGCCAAGCTAAAAATTTTGCCCATAGTGCAACAGTGGGAATTTGCATTCAAAGGGGAAAATACGTGTAAAGGAGAGAAGGTTGTATGCAAAGGAAGGAATTCTAAGATCTAACAAGTGTGAAAAGCCTTCAGCATTTAAGCCTCAAGCTGCTGTCTACAAAGAACTGAAGTTAAGAAAACTCCCTTTGAATCCGACTGTTTCAGGTTATTGTGTGTTACTTTGCCTGGGCCTTTTAAAATCAATGTGTTTTACTGTTGTCTTAATGAAATTGTAACTGGAAGTTAGATTAACTTGGGGATTCATAAGTTATAATAGGAGTAATAGGAGTAATTTATGGATCTATCATGCACTTAAATCATTTTTTCTATTACTGAAGGTTTAATTTAGTTTTGTAGGAAACCTATAAGACTCAGTGGCCTTAATGCTACTGAATTCAAAATTTATACAAATTGCAAAACAAGTTGTGACAGTTGTTTCAAGTTTCCCTGTGGGATTTGAGCAGCTCAGCATTTACTGTCGGCTGTGCCATAACAGGTCTCATGCTAGAATTTGAGCTCCTAATGATTCTGACTGTTCACTGCAGTACATGAGGGAATGCTGCGTTGACTAAGCTAGTCCATTAGAAGGTGGTCATTTAGTCCTTTAGAAGCTCAGGAGCCTCCAAGATGGCTAAAGTGGGGCCTTGAGCTGAAACATGTGTCTTTACTGCAAGATGCCATTTTAGTAAAGGAGTTGAAGAGTATGCTAGGATCAATCACTGGACAATTGTTAAGAGGTTGTTTGACACCTAAATTGCCTGCTAGAGCTTATTAATGAGACTATGTGGCATTTTGGTGAATAACACTTGACCTATGAGCCTCTCCTATTAGTGACCAGCTGATTGGGCAAAAACAAGTCATTGAGGTTTCAAACCACTACTTAATGGTACATTAGCTTTCACTGTTCACTTGCTGGTCGAAGACAAAGATACCTTGACAAGACTTCACTAACAGCCTATTAACATTTATTCTGATAATTCTCTGGGGACTTCACATAGAAAGAGTAAATGTTATGCTACTCTTCCTTACAAGTGTCACCAGGAGAAAAGAAGTGTTTGGTCAAGGACATCTTGCTCAGGGCTCCCCTTGACCTAAAGAAAAATGGGAGGACATGAGGCCAGGCAGAGCAGTGGCAGGTGCTACAGGAGAGAGGGACAAGAGGGACCAGTGAACTATTTTCCTCCAGTGGGTACAGGGTACAGGACTTCCTCCAGCACCAAGCCTGAGAACCTAGGCAAGTTTGTTCTTTAAGTAACTCTGGGCAGAGCACTGTGATAACATAAGTTTTAATTTTGTTCATAACTTATGGATAAATCTTCTCAAATGATCTCTTCAGCTTAATGAATTTGTGATCTGTGGACTTGCTACTTAACCCAAATTTTTAGGTTAGTCAGATATCTTATCCAAGATCAATATTTCAGATTTAATATGGAATACCTGTGCAGAATTTAACCATCCCTTGGTCCCTAAATCATCCTGAAATGGGTTGATGCATCAGCCAACACACTCCTCAGCTTCAGTGGAATTGTGTGAATGAAACCAGGTGTGATAGTGTGCTTGCTAATATATAAAATATACTCATTTAAATACGTGAGTATGTAAATAGTTATGTCATCATAGGAAGTGATGCAATGTCACGTAATGCTTTAGTCATCTTAGTCTGCACAGTAAGCAGCACACGTAGCAGCAGCAAGAAGAGCCTCCATTAAAGATCTGTGTCGTACCTTCATGCTGCCTTCAACTTTGTTTGTATTAGTCTAGAAAGATGTAATAAAATAAAAGCCACTTAAATTGCTCCATGAAAATTGAATGTTAAGTCTGCAGCGGTCTGTTTTAGCATCTCCATGCAAGTTTAAATTATAGTAATCAACAATTAGCACCAAAAGTAGATGCTGACACCAGATTTTCAAAGAGATGTGTCTTATTAGAACAGGACCCATTTAACACCTTGTTTCACCCTTTCACCAAAACAAGCCTCCCTTGCTCTCCACTGAGCCATTAAACAATGACACTGTTTTACTGCTCAGAGGAACATTTAAAACAAAACAAGAGCAGCGATATTTTCTTTTAAACAATGCTATAAAAATGTCATTTTTCTCATTTGTATTTGAGGGTTTATTGCTTAGAAATTGGCTGCAACATTTGCTTACACAACAACAATGAAAACATTGCAAGAGTAATTCATTGGCTGCAAAGTGTTTTATGCCCATAAAGCTTATTGGAAAATGGGCACTCTGCTTTTAAACCAACATGGGATATGGACCTTGTACCTTCACAAAATGGATGCCAATGAGCCAGGTGACTTCTTTAGTGGTTTCTGTACAGAGATAGACGTATCTGAACATATCTCTGGGAAGTTACTTAAAATTAAAATCGACTTTCCAGGTGCTGATTGACCACCCCTCACCATGTCAATGGAAGAAAATTAAAATGACAATGGCTGTCCCCATGGAGGTGGAATTTCACATAAATGTATTTTATAGGCTAATCATAGTTGGAATGTTGATGGGATATTATTCATTCCCTATTGTGTGTCAATTACATCTGCCATCAGCCCATTGTGTCGCCACTGGGATGCCTCAATACCGTTGTTGCCTGACTGAAACTGGCTAGGGATAGCTAATACTTTATTAATCCACAAGGGCAGCTCAGGTCGGTCTGGGTTATGAAGATTATAGGGAAGCCATCTCTCACCCAACATAAGGGAGAACCCTCTCTCAAAAGTAACCTTAGCAGAGAATTCAGGCATATTTGTTTTATGTGAAAGAGAACATTTCTTCAGTCCAGGAGCTTGGCCAGAATTTCATCTGAAACAGCCAGAAATTTATGCTGTCCATTATCACCAGTAAACCAAGAGAATCCTTCAGGCCTGCAATGTTTCAGCCACCATTTTAAGGACTGTGTAAACAAGTGACCTGTTTCTTTTTTACTCTGCTAGTAATCTAGGTGCATGTTACATCTTTAGAAATCATTTTTTTCTTTTGTAAGACTGTGTTTGGGGAGTGAGTGTTTATTGCATTTGCACTTTGTGTGTTGTGAAAAATAAACATTTTTCCTTTCTTTGACTTAAACCTACAAGATAGCCTGTCTTATGTCTGTTCTTTAAAGTCACAGCACTCAAGAGGTTAAAACTCTCCTCTAAAATACATCTTACTGCGATCAGCCAAGAGGTGAGAAAAGGAGAAAATTATTCCACATTTCTCAATATCCGTAACAAACATGCTTTTTAAAATGCAAGTTTATTTCTTTTTCTTTAAGTAACTCTGGACAGATCTCTGTGATAACACAATTTTTAGTTCTGGTCATAACTTACGGATAAATCTTCTCAAAGGAGCGCTTTAGCAGAATGAATTTGTGATGTTTGGACTTGTTACTTAATTTAATTTTTTTATGGGTTAGTCAGATACCCATACCCAAGATGAATATTTCAGATTTAATATGGAATACCTATTCAGAATTCTGCCATTGCAAAATTCTAATGATTTGCATTGTAAGATGTTTGCTAGCCCATGCTTAAAGGCTTTACTGAATTACATTGTTGACAATGCCTGTAGAACATGATAAAAGCCTAAATCCAGTTGGATATAAAATGCATCAGATATCATCCACATTCTTTAAAGCTGAAGTCAACACAGCAGCAGCCCTAAGCCATAATTTTTCATCAGTGATAAAGTTTTGTTGGAAGCAAGGTGACTTAAGGCTTTTTACTCCATTATCTTTATTTTGTTGTCTATATGTGTTTTATGAATCATTATATCACTTCTGACCTATTAGAAATGACCTTTACCTGCACAAGAAGATATTATCAATATTTTATGGAGGCCAGCAGCTCAAGAATCACAGATTTAGAAGCAAAAATGCCGGGCAAGAATCCAATAATTGAATAATCCATAAATTGTTGAACTTTGAAGAGTTATTGAGATAACAATTACAATTATTGTATCTATTACCTGTTTTGAATCATTTGTCCTGAGCACCCACTTAATCCTGCATCTTAAAAAAATGAATAGTTGATGTTCTTCTTCCACCACCAGTCATTCTTGGGCTGTTGGCATTGCTGGTATTTATTGCTTTGTTGGCCTGAGAAGGATCAACCTTCTTCATGAATTATTGTAGTCCAAATGCTAGAGGTGCTCCCAACAATGCTGTTAGGCAGAGAATCACATAGGAA